>NW_028263389.1:11897500-12522500 GCF_051168715.1 Poecilia mexicana
AATAATAAATATTAATTACACTGAAACAATCCAAACAAACTGTGTTGAGGTAAATTACGTTCCTGCTCAAATTAAATGCTTCAGCACAATACAAAGAAAGTTACAAAAAGTATATTTACAGAATGTTCTTGCCAAGTTTTCTAACATTTAGTAAATATAAATAATTTTGATAATTCTAACATACCTAAAAACAAGAAAAGTTCTGTCCGATTTAACTTCGGATAGTGAGAAAAACATCTGTGTGTCTTTATTAGGTGTATGTAAATATCTGGTTTCAACTAAATAACATCTTCCAAATTTTGGCTTTTAATCAAACATAAGATTGCACTTTACTACAAACCCGCAGAGTTTGAAAATCAAACAATTTCAGGGAGTTTATACAGAAAGCAGCTAATTGAAATTCAATTTGAATCTTTTAAGGATTTCAAGCACCCAAACACACCCAGGAGATTGTGCCAAGGAGAAAAATGATTCATAGTTTAGAAGTTTCTTTGTAAACAGAAATCTAAAATCCTTTTTCTTCTTCCATAATTAAGTTACTGCCTTGTGTTGGTCAACAACACAGAATCCCAATAAAATGCATTAAAGTTTATGGTTGTAACGAGGTTTTTCAACCATTAAAAAGGTGATAAAATTCAAGGGTGGTGAAAACTTTTCCACAGGACTATATGTGGCAAAGATAATTAAGTTTTAAAGTGCATTAAGCACAGAGTGTGAAAATTAAACTCTTAACCCAACATATTTTGCAGCTTTCTCACAGCTCGTTTTTGCGCAACAGAATGGATTCGCTGAAATTCTCTGCAGTGAAACGAAAACCCCCTACCTGTCCGTGCAGTCCAGCTGCAACACGACTCATTGACCTTTGACCCCGTTCTCGGTCCGTCTCCCAAGATTAATCATGCGTCCAGCCACTGTCTCACCGTGTCAGCCTGCGTGTCTCTCTCTGCTTCTTTACTCCCACACATCTTTTCTCCTGCAATTCCCTTCAATCTCTCTTTCGCAACCTTTTTTCAACGTTGGTGGCTGCCGTCTCTGCTGCTTGTCCTCACCTGCTGCTGCTAATCTTTGTCTTCTCCTTCTCACACAACTTTACAAAAGTCTGTCTGTAGCTATGAATATTTAGATCAATTGTCACCTCAAATCACGCTGAGTGAGTTCCACTGCATCAGTGGGTTTACGTTCACAGACAGAGACGAAAGGTCCGCCGTTCAAACACTCGTTAAAAAAACAACAACCCAAAAACAAAACCAACTTCCAGAGTGCTCAGTCCTTCATAGCTTATTTGAAAATAGACAACCCTAAACTACTTTAAATTCATGGATGTGGTCAGGATGAAGGAAGAAATGACAAAGGTGGAAAGAAAGTCATAGTGGCAGAAAAGACAAGAAAATTATGAAAGAAGGGAGGAAGAAGGGAAGGATAAGACAGGAAAGAAAGGAAAAAAAATCAGGGAAGTAACTAAAGAAGGTAACACAAGCTGGGCATAAGGATGAAAAAGGAGGAAGTAAAGACAGTAGAAAAGAAGATAGGAAAGATGGAGAAAAGACTCATTCAAGGAAACCCAAGATGGATGGAGGAATCAAACAGGAATAAAAAGGATGAAGCAAGGACACAAAATCACATAAGAAAGAGACATATAGAAAAAGAAAGACAACATTTAGACAATGGGATGAACAATGAAGTCTGTCAATAGTATTTTCATGTCTGAAAAGTAAAACATTTTCATTTAAATCAGTTAAGAACAATGAAAGTTCTCCACGTTTTTTTGTAACTGCTGACGGTGCCACCTAATGCAACCCTCAGTTATTCTGAGCACAACTATGCTGCGTTTCATCCTCCGCCGCCCTCCCCCCTGGACAAATGGACGTATAGTTAGCCGGAGGAGGGGGAAACAAGAGAGGTAAGGGGGTAGTTACGGGGGTTGTGATGGCTGAGTGTCTCCGACTCAGTCAGTCTGAGCAGCTGCAGGGATATTTGACCGCATTCCTGATTTCTGACACAAATTGAATTAATGGGTTGGAGAGAGTTGAGACGGTCCTGTTGCTTCTCCATGTCCACTCAGCGGGACGCCCAGTCCCACCCGGGTCTTTCTCCCCAACCTCTGCAATCAGTCTCCCAATTAGGGGGTTCTTCAAACACTCTCCTCTCTCCCCTGGCCGACCCTCATCACAATCACCAGCAGCCCACCCTTATGAGTCAACACCTCCTCAGAGAGCAGTAAAAGACCGGAGTTCGGGTGACACGCAGCAGGTGTGGGGCTGTCCTCTGGGGTAAACACCTCCGTCCTGGGGGGCTCCAGCAGCGCAGACAAAGAACACCCAAGTCTCTTAGACGCCAAGTAGTGCCCAACATGGAGGAAAGGTGGTTCAAAAGTAACGATATTTAGGGATAAGCTGTTTTACGGAGAGTAAATTACCTGGCCCAGCATGTCGGGGGCGATCGGAATGGCGGGCCAGAACACGGAGTACACGGCAAAGAAGACCATCCAGAGCGCCATGCTTCCCCAAACGGCCAGGTGGGAATACTACGACACAGACAAGGGAAGACAAGAAGAAAAAGGGAGATTAGAGAGACAAGACGAGGTCAAATGGCTCTGAATATAGCCAACCTTTCCCTCCCTCCGTCCGTCCCCTGTCTTCATCCGTCTCTGTGATGTGCTGTAAGGGGACACTGTGTGAATTCCAGCGGGACCTCACTTCATTACTCCCAGACTGTTGTGTGGACAGCTGAACGGACAAAGGTGTCAGCGCCTCGCTGTCTGTCCTGCCAGTCTGTCACTCCGGCAGCAGGAACTAGCTAAATAATGTCACCGTCACAGCTGGAGCTCCTGTTTTTCCAAACTTTACCTCCACCTCTGCCGGTGGTTAAGAACTGAAAGCCGACACCTCGTGTTTAGGATCATGAACAGTTTAGAAAGGTGACCGGCCTGATGGAAACTAGGAAATTATGTTTTTTTTTTCAGTAAACAAACCAAACATAAAGGCTACCACGTTGCATTTTTTGGCATCAGTGAAGCATTTTATTTAAATAGAAAATATTTTCTACAGACGCTGGGACACGTTTATGGTTCAGTCAGGCTGCAACAGACAAAGAGATTTTCAGCAGATAACAGGAAGGCCGAATAACTTACTGCCAAGTTCCTCTGTTTTATCCTGTTTTTATAGCCTTCAATCGCAGCTTGTTAAAGAATATGCTGGGACTGGAAATGTTGGCGAAATTATATAAATTTCACAGCAATAAATAAAGTAGAAGTAATATTTTAGCTGGAAAATGATGATCAATCATCGGTAGTCTTCTATAACAGTTTATAAAAACCCCAAAAAGAGAAAAGTGAGTTGAATAAAACATTTTTTTCTGGGAACACAGAGGACATCTGCACCCTACGTTAGAAATGTCAAATTCACTCCATTTTCCTCTTAGTGATTCTAACTGTAATATCAGTCTGATGGATGGTTTGGGGCGTTTTTCTGCTTCGCCGTGCTCTGTTGGAGCAACTATGATCTTCCTTTGTTCCTTTCAAGACGAATCTCTCAGAGCATATTTAGCATCCGTCTCAGCTGCTTCGCAGACTCGAGGGTTAATCTATCATCATTTGGATGTTTCCTGGACTCTGTTTTTTGTACATATGAAATACTGCCGAGAAAGAAATGAAAACACTCATGAAGTGGAAGGGAGAAAACTGTAAGAGAAGCTGCATTTAGAGAAAACTCACAAGATTTTCCTCGACTATGGAGAGAACTGACTTTTTAAAAAAGAAACAAACTACAATATCCTTTTTATTTAAGAGCAAAATATTGCACATGCGTCTCGGTTTATTAAGGGGTGTTAATGCTCCTACCCTGGTCCAAGCGGTGGTCTCCATTCCAGCTTTTAGACAAACTGTAACGACCACATACTGCAAAGAGACACACAAACACCAGGAGCGGACAGGCACACAAACAAAAACAGAGAGAGAAACAGGAGACCGTATTAGAATGCTGGCGACTGTGGAGACAATAAACATTAATGCTGTACAGTAAACTCAGCAACGTCTGTTAAAATACCCCGGACCCTCACCAGCACCTCTGTGCAAACACAGAACAGACAGGATTCCTACACAGTTCCCTTATAAAAATTCCAGACTTCTCCAAGACTCCACTTTCCAGAGATTAGTCCTCCACATCGAGTCAAAAACATAAAATATTAAAGTTCACAATGAATTTATGGCAGAGGAAACTAAATGGAGACAGAACACAAAGACTGAGGGAAGGAAAGGAAGGAATAGAGAGGAAGGCAGGAAAGAAAGGAGGAACATGAAGAAAGGAAACACACCGGAAAGCCAAACGAGACAAAGATGGAGATGATCAAGGAGGATGCTTGGTGGAGTCAAAGTGTTACTTTCAAGCATGAAATTAACCAACTTCAGAAAGAGGACTGGCCAAACATCCTTCAAATTATCTTTGGATAATAAGTATGTAGTTTTCTGAAATGCGCCGAAAGACATTTAATCAAACATTAGTTTTATCCGCCATGTAAAATTTTGGTCTGAGGAATTGAGGGGGGGAGGGGCAAATTCCAGCAAGTGAATCAAGTTCTTAGTTTTAAAATGTACAGAAGCCGTCGACTTATTCCACACTTAAAAAACAACAATTCAAATCCATCTATGAAAATCCAGAATGAATACATGACACAAATCTGCAGAAAATAAATAAATAAGAAGCTTACCGTGTAGACCATGTTTCCTGCAAACAGGTAGTCGTTTCCCTGGCCGTTACTAAACGGGGAATCTATGGACAACACATGCAAAGCTTTGTTAACCAGAACTGGCTTTATATTATTAAAAATAAAAAAAAGTGTGTGGTAGTTGCTTACCGTGCTCTAACATTTTGAGCGGAAACCAAAAGAGGATAATTGAATGAATCAGTGCATTGATACAGTGTCCCCAAAATACCTGGAAGAAGGTGTGAGAAACCTCGTCAGAAACAGCCAGCAGACCTCCAAGACAAAGTCAACAGTTTTCTTGGAGTTTGTTGAAAAGCAACTGAACACAACGAGTCACCGGATCATCTCGACATGGACGTGGTTGGTTTTTAAATAAATGTGACTCATCGTCCAGTGCGACATGCATTTTTTGACTGATGTGACCTATACTTCGGCATGACTTGTCTGGAAAATACAGTATTACGCCATTGATGCCCACGGTTTTCGTAATTGCTTTGATTTTATAGAAGACGGGACCATATTGTCGTCCTCAAATCCTTTTGACTTGAGAAATTTGGTGACAAGAAGTTTGGAAACTACCAACATTTTGTTTGCTGCATCAAACAACAAATATCTATCTGAGCGCCTGAGTGATTGGCCCTTAAAGGCGACGTATAATACCTCACAGCTTCAACTTCCTGCCTACTGTTCTCTTATATTTCCCATTTTACAGAATGTCCAGGAGACATTGACCTCTGTTGCTTGATATTTGTACCTCAAGGAAACAGAACACATCCAATAAAATAAACATAACAGAAGCATTTTTGTACCGTTATGTTTTACTTTTTGGACTAATCTGTCATATTCTGAGTCATAGGATAATAAATGATTCACTGGTGCTTTTGTTTGTTTATTCCCAAAGACTGAATGTAGTTAAATCAGGTTTCAAATCAGGATTAAGTTAAATAAAATAGAAATTTATTTTAAAAGTTTTTACATATTTTTTTTTTTAACCAGAGAAGCAAATGGATAGCACTTACAGGTCTTACATGTAAAAAAAGGTAATGAAAAAGAAATTTCTTATAGTAAAGTACAACATTCACTATGTGTCACCTAAAGCTGCCTTCTGTGCAGTACACACACACACGCACACACACCCACACACACACACACACACACACACACACACAGCAGGCTAAAATGAAAGAGTTTCTTATTCCACAGCTGGGAATTTCATTAAGTCTTCGTTTACTTGCCTCAGATCCCAACCCAACACCCGGCATCACTCATCAAATCACAAACATCCACAACAAGCTCAATGCAGACTGAGAAAAACGGGGGTAAACACGTTCTTCCACACGCATACCTTGGTGTTGAAGCCCTCGGCATTCTGGGTTATCCTGTAGAGCTGTGGGAAGCGGAGCATGTTCTGCTGGCTGCACGGTCGATCAAAGATCCCCAAAGTGAACGGGGGCAGCGCGGTGAATATCTGCAGAAAGCACACACATGCTTTGCTGAGCAGTCATTGTTCTTATCAGATGGTCAGTGCTAAAAAGGAATTCCATAATGTTTAAAACACAGAGGAGGCCCCAAGGCATCCGCAGCCAGACGCAGCGCACACACAGAGTCGCCAGGGCGAACACAAGCACGCTCCCACCCAGACATGCATCCATGCAGACGTCTCTGGCATGAGGACAGAGCAGCGATAAGAAGACAGAGTGCTTGAGATCCGTGGAGAGATAGGCAGAGAGCAAGAGAGACGACTAGGTGAAAGTGTAGGAGGTTCTCACCACGTTGTAGAGGCCTATGCACCAGCGCTCGAAAAGGATCTGGCCGGAGAAGCCGTTCACAAACGCAAACCAGAGCTGCGACACAGACAGAGGGGTGAGAGGTGACAAGAGGAGCAACGTCTGCAGGTAAAGCTAACTTTTTGTATGAGATGATGGTGGAAACGATGCAAAGACATGGATAATTGTGTCTCTCTTAAAGGAATGACATGGAAACCTGGACGTAACCTTTGCAGAGACACATTAGGGCATGAATGCCAAAAACTTTTGGGATTGTAAAGAAACATGTGAGCTCATCTTTCTTCAGGGAGGGCTCATTATAAAAGGTATCACTCATGACTTTCACATAAATGACTGCATTTTGTTAGTATTTATTGAGCTATTTTTTCCCTCATTTCCACAGGGTCAACAGTAAGCAACAAATATGTGCATATTCTCAAATTAATATCTTCATGTGGCTGAATATTTGTTTACTATGATTGGCAGAATTGGTAAAAATGCTCTTAACAGGTAGGTTTCCTTGCAAAGATTCAGCTTTTGAGCTTTCTTCATAGTCAGAACCTTCGTCGACATCGGTTTTTCCCAGTTCCTTAGTTATTAGAAAATTCCCAATAATTTGAAGGCACCAGTTTGGGTCAGATGGTTGAAAGCTGGACGTAGATTGATGTTGCAGATGGACAATCATCCCCAACACACATCAAAACTGGTTTTGGGTAGGACAAAACAGGCCAACATTAAGCTTCTTGAAGGACACCGGTATTATTTGTGCTATGAAAGCAATAACTAATTTACCCTTTTCCAACTCTGATAAGAAGAGTGGTCATAAATCAAACCAAAATGATGTCAGAAACATGTTAATGTCATTGCTTGCGGATGCTACAAAAAGCCTGTGGTCCAGGTGCAACATGGTCAGAGAGAACAAAATGTTTGAGGGTTTTTACATATAGGTTTGTATGAAACAAGTCATTCATAAAAGTCCAATAATGATGTACATGATTAATGCATGCCAACTTTTGACTGGCAGCGAAAGACTATTACAAATGGTCCAGTGTGGAGTTTCACAGGCCACAAGCTGATCTGAGGTCAGATAGATGAAATTCTTGAGGTCGCTGCTGGGAGCTGTGGTGTTACTGGGGGCATACTAGGGAGCAAACAGCCAAAGGATGAAGTCACACACAAACACACACCCTTCTCACTTGTTGTATCTACTCTAAATGGACAGAGTTCATCTCCAACTTTTGGCCCAGAACGCTTCACTGAGCTCCCACAACGTGAGACAATCAGAGAAACGTGCATTTACTGGTAAAGAACCGTGGTTGGAACCGGCGCCGGGCAACGGCCAGCACCTCCTGTGAGAACCTGCACCTGCTGGCGTCCGTCTACAGCATAGCGAGTTGCTGGGAGTGAGGACAGCTGACCAAGGACAGCAGACCCCTTCATCTAATAAAGACAATCCAATCATCTTTCAGGCATTTCCCAAACCGTGACTACTACTTCCTGGGCAATAATCCCTAGTAAAAAACACAACACCAAGTCTTTCTCTTTGCAGGGATTATTTGGTTCCCAGATGACAAATACATGAAACATGTAATTCAAGTGCCTGCACACACAGCAGCTGACCTCAAGGGCCAAGGTTTTGCCATGGCTGATGTAAAGACTCTTTTAAAGTATGTATATATGTGTGTGTGTGTGTGTGTGTGTGTGTGTGTGTGTAAAGGAGACAGAAAGCAGACACCAGAAGGGCACCTCGTCTGTCACTGTCAGCCATGTCGACAAACAGCTGCTGAATGTCTCTGTTAATGTAGCCGAGTGGGTGTGTGGGCTCCTACCTCGATAATGTAGAGGACCACATTCTTGTAGAAACAGTAGAGGATGCACTTGGTGACGCGGTTGTAGCTCCACGCCCCGTGGACCAAAAGGAGTTTCTCCAGATAGGAGAACTGAGACACAAATGAGAGACAGAAATGCCTCTGATCATGTGAGAAATATAAGAGCTGGAATGAAAAACCTCAGGCAGAGGGCGAAGGAAGATGTAAAGATGGCGACCAAGACAAGAAAAAGTTTCTGCAAACAGATGCTTAAGGATCTTTAAAATGAACTTGATAAACAGTAGATGAGCTACTTTAATACGGTTTCAGTATATATTGCCATTTGATTAGTATTGACATCAATATACATATCCAAAGAACTGCTAATAAATGCTAGTTGTGCACACAGCCTCTCTATGCGATGAATTGGAAAAGCTTGTTTAATGGCTCTGAATGTTTCTGAAGGACATTTAGAGCTTTTTACATGTAAAGTAGCAAAATGGTGAAAAGCAACCTTTAATAAAACCGCATTGCAGAGATAGAAATAATAAATGTGACTTGCTCCAGCTGATGCATGGACTATTCTCTATCCACGGTTTAGGTTTGCATTGAGGCAGAAAGATCTTAAAACTCAGTTAAGATTTATTTATAACAACCCTCAATTTTATTACGACATTGCAATATCCCGTGACATTATTGTGCAGGCCTCCTCTGTGTGCTTTTATAAAAGCTTAACCATTTTCCCCTGAACAATATTTTCCAAATGGGATCCTGCAGAAAGAGATCATCCCAAACTTTGACTTCTCCCGTTTCTCCCTTCTTAATTTGGGTCATTAGTTTATGTTTGGTGGTCAAAGACAACAACATACAGAGTCTGTAATTCTGACTCAAAGTTAGAAGATCCTGACCTCAAACCACTAAATTGCTGCTGCATATTAAAGTGTTGTAATAATTACAGCAACAAATTAGTTTCCCCACCCCCCATTTTCAAAGGTTTGCATCTAGCCGTCACACACAGCGCTGCATTGGTGGAATTCCTCGGAAAAGTCTTCACGCTGAACGTTTAGTCAACAACAAATGTCTTTTTATGTGGTAGAGAAAAGTGATGAAACTCTGTAAAGAGGAGGGAAAACGATAAATGGTTTTCATCCAGTATAACTAACTGGCTTCAGCTGATTAGTAAATTGAGTTCACTTGTGCATAATTTTATTTCAGTATAAATACAATGCACTGTGTGTTTCTCTGCCACATCAAATGCTAATAAGATACTCTGTAGTTTGTCGTCACATCACTAAATGTGGAAAGGTTTAAGACATAAATACTCCTGCAAAGACTGCTGAGTAATGCATTTGTCATTAGTGTCGTTTAATCCCTTACAGTAGTTAACCTGGTCAACTTCAAGCTGGAAAACAATTGAACCAGATCGCAGCCAATGCTAGAGTCCCACATTTTTTCAACAAAATACAGCTTCCTTTTATATTTTGGAAACCTCCAGTCACCTCCAGCTGTACATATGTGTTAAAGTGCTTTTTAAGAGGTTCCGGTGCTGATAAGAACATTTATAAAATCTCACGTTGGGAAATCTAAGAGTACTTTGTCTTTTGAAAAACCTTAAGCCACCATATTATTTTCAACTTTAGACCCATTAAACTTGTCTTCTGCTCTTGTTGACCTCACTGGTGGTATAAAATATAAATTTTTCATTTTGACTTGTGTTTTGTGGATTCTTAAATTCAAGTGACTAGATTCATCTGTGGACGGTTAGCAAAACTGAAGTAAGCAAGGACACAATTTAAGTTTACATAAAATATCTATCCATCCATCTTCTGTACACCCTTGTCCCTTAGTGGGGTCGGGAGGGTTTACATAAAATATGATAAAAATGTTATTTCTGAAAATGCTAACACATGCATTCATTGTTTATTAACTTTACATTTACTGCAACACAAAACACTGACTCCTAAAATAATGGCCACCAAAGTGAATATGAGTGAAATCTTTATACCTGCGTCTGCTTGTGTTTTGACTACTATTGCATTGGCTTAGTTTATACTGTAAAGGCCTGTTGAGAGCAATGTTTTCATATGGAAAACATGATACTTCACTGATCTTTGTAAGTGAAATCTCCTTTCATTCCCTCCCCTGGGGTGATGTTAAAGAGCAGGATGAGGGGAAGAGCAAGTAGCCAGAACTCAGTAACAGAAGACGTTTCAACAGCGTCAACAACTTTTACAAAAAGGTGATGACATATAGTAATTTCTAAGAAAAAAAAAACCTACATAAATGCTTGAAAATGTTTGATACTTTACACTTAAACACTTTGTTATTTCTTCCCAGCCATTAGCTTGGTTTTAGGAAACAGCTTCACGCTGTACCTGTCTGCAAAGTTTTAGGTGACTTTGTGGAATCCTTGGACACATTTTACATCATTAAAGCTTTCAAGCTGTAAATGCTAACATTTTGTTCTCAAGCCATTCGAGTCTGAACCATCGGCTGGTTTTTCCGATGATACATCCAGTCGTAAGCAGACCCACACTCAGAAATCAGTTGGTGACCGGAGGTTGTTAGTTGACTTGGTGAACGTTTCCTCACACCGGTAAACACACGGCTCTATGTTCATTAAATGTTGAGACATGACTGCTATGAGAGTGAGAGACATTAGAATGATAACAGGAAGGCTTAACAGAGAGCAGGAAAAGGGCTTCATTTAACCCATTCCAGTTTTCAGCCTCTGACACTTGTAATGTCATTGGCCTTTTGGAAATCTCAGTTAAGGCATAGGTCTATATTCTCTTACAAATACATGCAAAGACATTTTGAATTATGTTCTTAAATCTACTTGCATTACACTCTTTAAAAAGAAACCAGAAATCTGCTCCCACCTGTGCGATAGAGTAGTCTGAGGAGTTGGTGGCCTGCATGCCCTCGTTGCCGCTGATTCCCACCCCAACGTGAGCCGTCTGAATCATGCCCACATCGTTGGCGCCATCACCTATCGCCAGAGTGATGGCTTTCACGTGCTTTTTCACCATGTCCACAATCTCAGACTTCTGCAGCGGCGACACTCTGTAGGAAACAGATGGAGAGTTTCTGGTCAATATTAGATGGATGCAGCTGCCTGAACTGGGGATTAAATCGGAAGGTAAATGTATTTTAAAAGAAGGTATACATTCATTGAATCAGTCTTTAATGCAAACAAAGCCAGAAGATGCAAGAGCCGATTGCTGAGAGGCTGCTGGAGACTCGCCACAGTTACCAGAAGCTTTAAGCAAATGCTCACTTCTCTACTAAACAGATTTGGTGGCAGTCATCCTCGATGTGTGTTTATGACTGCATGCATCTTGAGTGGGGTGTGTTCTGGGAGCTTCCAGGGGTACTCCACCCTCTTGACCCGAATCACTGATACTCGGCCTATAACCGGTTCCGTTTCTTCACTGACAAAAGAAGACGGCAGGAGGCTCAGTTACAGGTGCTTCCCTGAAGGACGCCGAGGGACGACGGCAAGGTGTCAGGCTGCATTTACTGAGCCACCGAGAAGACAACTCAAGTTACTGACGGGTTTCTATGAATGGATGGCACAAAATACTTAATAGCTTTATGCCTGGCTTTCACTTAGAAACTCAATGCAACTGGTTTCTAATTAATGTCAAGACTCGTTGAGTTTTTGACACCATCTTGCAAAAGCACTAATGCCTCTTCTATGATCTGAATTGTTTCCACATTACTGCTATTTTGTGACCAACACAAAGTATTGAGACAATTGTTTTTTATTTTTATTTTTCCAATTTAAAGTAGCATTGCATAACGTAAGCAACCTCTTAGATCAAATACTTTCCAGAACAAGTATTTGCTGCAGTTACAGGTACAAGACTAAAACAGTCATAAAGGAAAGAGTAATATTTTCCATCTGCTCTATCCATTTCCTTCCCCCTCATCATTAATTTCCACGTATCTGAAGGAAAGCTTCCATGGTGACTGTATGATGCTTTCATAATGTAAGGCACTTTTAACTGCCTTGTTGCTGAAATGTGCTGTACAAATAAAAATAAAAATAAAATAATTTGACTTCTATGCAGCATGATTGTGCCACTACCGTGGATCACAAAGAAAACAGCTTGTGCCAAACTATAAATGCGGCTTCTTGTTTATTTTCTACATTTCTTTTTGCAATCTTTTCACATAAGGCCAGAATTGTGGAGTGCATGAGTAAACGTTACATCAGCAGATTGTTCAACCTGAGCTGTGGATCTTTGCAGCTCCTCCAGAAGCACCTCTCAGCTGCTTCGTTGATCAAGGCTCCCTCGTCCATTTAGGAGAGTCATGATTTGTTGTGCCACATCATTTTAGAATGATGGCTTGAAAACTGCTTTGACTAGAGATTTCCTGATGTGATCCCAAGAAGCGGATCTATCCATTTTTCCAAATGGAAGTTCTCAAATTCTCCGCCAAAATTCAGCTCCAGATCCCTGTTTTTAAGAGTACAGTGTTTGCTTTCACATCTCTTGTGAATCATGCAGCTGTGTTTTGAATATTTTATTTTTTAAATCACAACCTGTATTTATGTGCATTCCTTGAAAAACTCTATTCTTGGTCATGCACACAGTTTCGTTGATCTAAAAAAAAAAAAACAAAAACATATTTTGCCTCGAGAGAAAGAGAAACTATATTCTTTGTTCAACAATTTACAAAGAAGGCACCATCTTGGTAAAAAAAAAAGTTTAGATCAATAATTCACTACTCTTGGTAATGTTTCAAAATTCTTCAGCTTCCTTCCAAAAACAAAATATAACTCGTGTAATAAACAACCGTCGGCCACACACACAGTGTTTGCATTCTCAGAAGTTGCACCCTGGAGTGAATTTCTCCTTAAGAGTGTGTAAAAAGCCCTCTGTCAGTTTCCAGTTAATTTGCAGCCAAGCTCTTAAGAGAGTTTCATCATGTACCATCTGAAAAACGTACAGTGAAAACAGATCGGTCTCATAGGAGGAAACATGGCAGCAACGTGATACACGCACCGGGATTAGAGATGAAGTGCAAAGGAAGTAAAGCACTTGTAATTGTACAAGCTCTTGTTGAGCATCAAGCAGATAGATTCTCCATATTTTTTATTTTTGCATGAGCTTTGTTAAAATATTGAACAGATTCAGACATGTATTACAGGCCTTTTGAGGAGTTGCTTAATGTTGTAACACAAAAAAGGCATAATTTAATTGTTTGGAGCTTATACTAACCAGCAAATAGAACAGTTGAATAACTTCAACTACAAATTATTTAGTCTTTGTTTTACTCTCTCGCTGACAGTGTGGCATCAACTGATTGGTTACTGCAAGAAAATGTGACAACAACGCAGAAAGAAAAGAAACTATTGATGCAGAATGAAGTTGCATCAATAGAAGTTAGTTTAAAAAAAAATAACTTTCTCAAATGCATCTTTAATTGCAGAGCAATGAAAGAGTAAACTCTACCATTAACATTTAGAAGAGCCAACACTTGGTCAAAAAGCCCCTTATGCATTTTTTTAATTATCGACGGCTTGTGACTACATGTTTCAATTGTTGACTGTGTTCTATGACTTTGTATTGTTGTGTTTTTATGATGCGAAGCACTTTGAAATGCTTTGTTGCTGAAATGTGCCATACAAATAAAATTTGACTTGATTTGATGCATTTGTCCCTGTCAACCTCTGTGCTACTGACAGCTGCTTGTTTTCATGGCTGAATTTCTTCAAGAAAAATCAGGATCAGCTAAAGTCTGCATCGGCGGATTAAACTGGAGATCGGAAATCGGCCGCAGTTCTTTGATGGGTCAAACTCTAGCAGTGACCATCAGTTGCTTCTCTGTCAGTAACGAATGAGGTGATGATCAAATAGCTTTAGCTAAGCTACAATATATTCTTAAAAGTCACAAAGTCTCTGAAAGCTGCTGTTAAAAAAAGAGAGGTCAGGTTAAAGCGAGCAATCCCCTTCCATGTGTGCAAGTCCTGTGATAACGACATTACAAAATTGCATTAGGCGTCACATGGACAGGGAACAAAATGAGCAAAATGAGATGATTTTTATGACTAAATTAAATTACAGGCATACTGTACGATGATCCCCTGTCCTCAGGAGGCACTTAAATGAAGCCCACGAGCTACAAAGAATCAATTTGGACCATTCTTCAGATGAGCTAAATAACCAGCTCCGAGTGGTTTTCTTGCACTCATGAAATCATGTGCAAAAGTTTGCTGTTCCAATGACATGAACCCTCTTATAACCCACATCACCCAACCACCACAGGAAAGTAGCAGGGACTAAACCTCAGCTGCCTCACTTCCGAGGCCATTAAGGAAGGATGGGATCTAACTCTGCCCTCCACTTTTCCTGTTTCTGCATCTGAAGTGCGCGCTCCTGCATCTCTTGGCCTCTGACCACAAATCTCTCTTCATCTCCGTCTCTAGCTTCCCTCTAAACATGGCCAACAGAGTCTGGGATTGTGTAAAGTGGAGCTGGGAAGATGAAAGGCTCCCGAAAGCTCTTCACGGTGGAGCTGAGCAGAAAATAAGCAGCCGCCAAGTCCTCTTATAAACAAACGCACAGTGAAGTCAGGAACCCAAGCGTACCGAGCACACTCGACCCAACGGTCCCCTGAGAGCGAGAGACACACACACACACACAAAACCCATTCCCCCACTTTGATTCATCATACACAGAAGATCATAAGTCATCTCACAGACAATTTTAATGAAATTCAAATCTAGGTCTCATCATATGCATAAATACCTCCTCACCAGAGGAAAAAAAAAAAAAAAAAATCCTGGTTCCTTGTTGAGGAGATGGAGTCTCCCTTGGGATGCCAAGCAAACAGTTCTGTTTCATTGAGCAACCTTATTTTTTTTATGCAAGTTTATCTGATCGCTGGATTTTAAATTTAGCTTCACATCATTTAACCATCGACAGTAATTTTGATAAAAGGCTTCTTGTTGTTCGGCAGATTCCTTAGTGTTTAAAAATATCTTCTGTGTGCAATTTGGACTAATTTGTCTTTGATCAAAGACGACAGCAAAGATACAAGATTAAAAACATCTACCAAATGTTGCCATAATCAGATTGTTTTAGAGTAAATACAGTCACATTTTGATATCGTGTATATTAGAAGATATAGCCAAGCTAAAATGAAACAAGTTTTCCTAAGTTAAATAGTTTGTTTGCTTCAATAGGACCAATAGTGGAAATATAATTAAAGTTACAATCCCAGTTTTGGAGGTTTGCAAACTCAAAAGATGGCTATTGTTACAGATTATTGTTCAGTCAGGAACAATTTTTTCCATGTTCTTCAAAGTAAAATGGTTGATGAACAAAGTACAACCATAATAAAAACATGAACTAATATCTTAGCTCAACATAATGTTTAACCTTAACATCATAATAATAAAAATTACACTAAAGAAAATGTACTTCTTCATAAGCAGGGTCTAAAAATTGAACTTAGCCTCACTAATGTTAGACAATAAAAACAGTTAAAAAAAACAAAACAAAAAGAAAAACTGCTGGAACCTAATCTCCACTTAAGCTTCATGTTTATGAATAAACTAATGTCAGCACAACAGTAAAGCTAGCTGCTACAGGAAGTTAGCAAAAAAAAAAATCTGTTTAGAGTGGATATCTTTAAAGTTATGACATTGTTTATGATTTGTTAATTTTTATCATGTGAAAAACATCTTGGGTGATAATTTTAGTGAATGTCTTTAGTAGTTTTCAGTTTTGTTATGGGCTGCTGTTTCAACTTATCATGGCTAACCAATATCGTATGCTAACTCTGCAAATACACACAGACAGCATAAGTTACATTTTATAACAAGTGTATTTTGCTCCGGTGGTATAAATTGGTATATTTCAGCACAGACAGCTGCTATAGAAAGTTTAAAGTCTTGTGACTCAAAACTTATGCAATTATTTATGATCAGCAGATTATTTTTGGCCAATGTGGAAATCATTTTGGGAGATAATTATTTTAATATTGGTTTGATATTGGTGTCATTTGTGCCTATGTAAAAGCCAGTGTTAGCACTGCAGCACAGCTAGCTCTTAAGGGAAGTTAGAAAAGCTGGAGTTTAAAAATCCTCAAGGATGTATTTGATCTGTGACTTCTGTGGAGTGAAGTACGCCTGTGCATGTGGGAATCATAAGAATACAGCTTTATTGTTAGAGGTAAAAAGCAAACACTAGTTTTCATAACCTGCACAAGGCTTTGAAAATATACAACCAAGAAAACTTGCTAATTGTATTCATAAAGGGGTGTTTTCTTGGTGCATCTGGGGATTTTTTAATTTTTTTTAAATTAGATCAAGGTACTCTTGACCTCATCAGGTGCAAAGAAAAAAAAGAGAAGAGGAGTGAACAAAGGGGAGAGAGAGAGAGAGAGAGAGAGAGAGAGAGAGAGAGAGAGAGAGAGAGAGAGAGAGAGAGAGAGAGAGAGAGAGAGAGAGAGAGAGAAAAGAAGTTGGAGGCTGTTTGTAAGGCCTGTGAGACCAGAGTCCGGATATGGCTTGGATACAGACGAGAGACTCTTTTACATCCCTCCTGGCTACAAACAAACACACACAGAAATGCACTCAGGGAGACGTGGACAAATTCAACTGGTTCCGACTGCAACATGACCAAAAGAAGGAACATGCAGTTTGCTTTATGGACTAGATACACTTTGAAATCAGGTGTGACGTCAAATGACAGCATCCATTATAGGGATATCAGCAGTGAGTTACTGATGACATTTCAATATAGGAACATGACACGACTTTCACCGTCCTCATGCACAGTCTCTCAGGCTAACAACAAAGAATCAAGTGATGTGGTGTAATTCAGTCGGTCTTTGTCAAAACACAAAACTGCCGTTTTACCTCCAGACTGTGGGGAAACTTTGGCTGTTGGATTTCTTCAGCCACAAAACATTAACATTTGAGAGTTGACTTGATTGTAACTTGAAATTGTTGTTCTTTTTTAAGAACTTTTTAAAGTAACTGCAGTCTATAAATGTGCAATGTTAGTTAAAAAAATTTAAGATTTTTGTTCAGCCATAAATGTGTTTATTTCATATTTTCTCTTTTATAGTTTTATTACAGCAAACCTTCTTGCACGGCATCATAAAATCAACGATTTAAAATACTAACGTTGTGGAAAGCAGAAACTAGATGCTCACTGGGTTTGTAAAAATAAAAGTATGAAACCAATGATTTTGTAATAATAATAACAAAGGAATTCCCCAACAAACACATTCAATGAGTGAACTTCATTTGAAAGCATGGATTTGCACTTCTTACTTTTATGTCATCATAAACAGATTTTTAAAACCATTTTTCTTCACTTTTTGAGAAAAATCCCATTCAGTGATTTTGCTTTCAATCCTTCTTGACTTGTTTACATCAACATAAAAAAGGTTTTGCATGATAAATCCACAATAAATGATGAATGATTCCCCCCTACCGGCAACAGATTACAGCTTTGCAGGACAGCGCCAAGTCGAGGAAGGCCTGGCGGAGCTCGAAGGACAGAGCGTATTTGAGAGTTTGGCCATCGATGATCAGTGCAAGTTCGTTTTCTTTTCTCAGAGAGTCGCCCAGGGAGGAACAGTGGGTGGTGAGCGTGGCACGAGTGGCCTGAAGGAAGACAAATGCACAGAGGAAAAGATGCAAATTAAAATTTTTAACATTACCAAGATCTCATCAGAAGTCAGAAGAAAACAGATGCAAACCTTAATAAGATTACACCAGGAAATGCTGTTGGCATTAAAATGATAAATCTATTGCCATAAATCTAAATCTTGCCACAAAAACTCTTTGTAAACTAAATCTGATTTAAAATGTTTCCTCCTTTCCTGCAGTGAGGCAGCAGATGTTTCAAACCACCACGTTTCTCTTTCCCATGTTTTCTTATGTGGACGCTGTTGTCTTACAAAGTGATGAAAATGCAAATCACGCACATCAAAACACACAAGCTGGTTTGCTGAAAGGTCAAAGCCACCAGCAGGTAAATCGAATCCATGTGTGCTTGGTTGAGCGGTCGGCTTTCATCTGGGGAAACAATTTGCTTCTGTGTACCCCGAAAAATAATTAAAAATGCCAATATAAAGTTCACAGTTCTTCCAACGTGCAGACGCTGCCAAGTCCTGAAGGTACGTTTAATCGGTCCATAAAAACCCCAAATCCTTCCTTTAAACGCTGCAGCACATGACAGCAAGAGGAAAAAAAAACAAGCAAAAAACAGAACGGAAGTTAAGAAATGAGCTGACCCGGTGTAGATGGGTGAAATCCCGCCTTCACAAGTAGCAGCAAAAGGTACCTGTGCATGCGTGTCTGCGTGAGTGTGTGCGTGTGTGTGAATGCCAGGTCGCCTACAGCGCAGAGGTTTGGGGCTGTTTTGATTGAGATCTTGATAATGGAGGAACAGGGATTAATAGAGAAAACAAACATCCAGCGGAGGTGTAATGAACTCCATGTGGGGAAGCAGACACGCTATAAGCCTGACCACCACACACACACACACACACACACACACACACACACACACACACACCTGAATTAGTTATATCCAGTGACTCAAATCCTTATTTACTTTGGAAGTCCCTTGGACTTCAAACAGACTTTAGCTGATTAAAGGGAAACCAAGATTTAAAAGATAAATTCAGGTTAAAATAAGTAAAATACTACCAGTCAAGCAGACAGTACAAGGAGGTTTTTATCCAATAAAAATGTTTGTTACATCAGCAAAAAAACTTGGCAACCTAACCAGTTTAATTTTTTTGAGCACATGAGAACATTTAAAATGCATGTTCTCTCTAAAAACAATTGTTTACGACAGCACGAACAAAAATAATTAAGTGAACGGTCCCTTGCGAAAGAGGTTATTCCCGCTGAATTGGATTAATTCATTTTATTTATCCTTAAATGAAATGCAGCAGATTGCCTTCAGAAGCTTCCCACTTAGTAAACAGATGCAATCAATATAGCAGTTCTATGAAAGAGTCAAAAACTTGCTAGAGGACATTATTGAACAAATCTGCACTGCACAAATCTGGACTCTTTGGAAGAGTAGCAAGGAGAAGTTAAGTGTTGAAAGGCAGACATACAGAATCCTTTTTGCAGTTTTCCCAGAACAAAACGTAACTGAACTCTTTGGTTTATAAGAAAAACGTTGCATGGAGGAGAAAAACAACAACAACAACAAAATTACACCCCTGCACTCTGTACTGTCATGCTATGGGGACAGTTTTCGTCAGCATGGATGATGTAGCAAATATTCACCTCCCAGCAGGACAGCAACAGTAAAGAGAAAATTCAGAGCTACATTGGTTTGGATCAAAGCACATTCATGTACTAGAATGGCCAAGCCAAAGTCCAGATTTAATTACAAAATCAGTCTCTGTGATTTTTAAGTTTTAATTTTGCTTTAAGAAGGTGCGGTGCACAAACATTTTTTCTAGGTTTTACAAAAAATTAACTCAGGGAAGTTGAACATAAAAATGTGGCAAACTTTTAGGATTTTTGTATTTATTTTCCACAACCACGCATCTTTTCCTTCCACTTTAAAATTAAAAATGGTTTTATTTGTGTTAGTCTATCAAATAAAATCTTTAAAAAAAAATGCACTGAAGTTTGTTGTTGAAACACCTTGAAAAAAACAAACAAAACATCAAGACATTAAACAGCAAACATTAATACAACATCAAATGTTAGAGAAACCAGCAACCCACAGAGAGGTGACCCTCCTGCCCGCATAGCATGCAAAAGACATGAATGTATCAAACGCAACCATATGAACAAAGCAGCTGCTCTTCTTCCTGCCAAATAGCGATGCACACGTGCATGCCCTCCCTCCGCAAACTCACCTCACACACACACACACACACAGGTCCCTTCTCTTCCCTAAAAAATTCCTCCTTCTTGTTTTCTCAGCCCGGGGGCTGTGTGTTTTTCCTTTGAATGCCGGAATTCCTGTTTGCCTTCACCTTTTTGCCCAAAACAAGGAAGAGGAAAATAAAAACATAATGAAAGGATTAGAGGTTGTCAGAGCTCTCAGACTCAAAACCTTGGTGCTGATGAGTATGTGTAGAGTGTGTGCTTTAGTTTTAAGGTCTTGCACACTTTCACACCCAAAGTTTGGTCATGTTTAGCTATTAGTGAAAGTTGTGCTTTATAGCATGATAGCTGATCTGAATGCAGACACGAAGGCGCAGAAATGGTCTCCTGTAGCTGCCACTGGGCCCTAATGCTCCACTGTAACCTGTCGCAGCAGGTTCAGACAAAGCTTGAGCGGCAGTTACGATAACCCAGGATAATAACCAGGATAAACCTGCGGAGAGCTACGGGGATTTAAAGTGTAACTACAGTTTGAACAATGGCTGGCTTTTGCAACCGCACACCAAGTCCAGACCAACCCGACGAGAAAACTGTCTTAACATAAAGAATAGCTCACAATGGTCCACTACGGTCTGTTAGTACTTAAACAGAAACGCTGACGCAAGAAAGAGAAAAGGTCTCAGTCTTTCTCACGCCAAATTACCTTCTATTTCTGGAAACTATGTTGGAAGAGGAAGGGAAAAAAAGTCTTATTTTTTAATTGCAACAACAACAACATGACTGATCTCATTAGTAGACATTTCAGCTTCCAAACTAAATGTTTATGTTTCATATGCATCTGGTCTGGACGCAGGCGGAGAGTCTCGGGACCACAGACACAAACACTGAGGCACATCTAGCAGACAGCATTCACAGGCCAGACGGCATGGACGTTTTTTCAGGTTTATATCTGGGTCAGAAACTGGGTGGTGCATGGAGGCAAGCTGAGGCGTCCCAGGTCACACTGTGACTTCGTTTTAAAAGAAAGGGACAATAAAATTAAAACAACCAACCCAAACATATTTAATTAACAGGATATTTTGCTTATTTTCAGATCACATAAAAAGGTACAACTCTACGCAACATTTAAATGTTCATTTCTGAAGCGACCTTCCATTTTTAATCCATAGGGTTTAAAATGATACTGGCCTGTCCACACTTTGCAGATAGCTGCGACTCTTCCAGGAAGGCTTTCTACAAGAATTAGAAGTGGGTCCATAGGAATTTTCTTCCAGAAGTGAAGTCTGAGATGAGAAGTCTCACTGCTGCTGCACTAGTTCATCCCAGAAAAGTATAGTCGGACCTGCAACTTTCTCACCTCCTAAGGCAGGGGTGTCCAAGTCCAGTCCTCGAGAGCTACCATCCTGTAACTTTAAGACGCATCCATGCTTCTGCACACGTGAATCAAATCAATGGCTCACTACCAGGTCTCTGCAGAGCTTAAAGGCGCTGATCAGGCAAACCTTAAACAGGATTTCATTCAACATAATGTTTTTTGCTTGCAGGTTGTGATAAAAAGTTGTCAACAACTTTATCTCTGAGCTTTCTGTTGATTTCATAGCTTTCTAATGTTTGCCAATGCTCTACTTCACGGAAGACTCAAGACTTCTGAAAGCTACAATGGATTCTATTTAGAGGTATCAGTGTAAAAGCAGGGTGGAAAGAAATGCACACCATTACGTTTCAGATTTGTGACTACAAAAATAACGTGGAAAACTAACGTGCAGAATTTTTCTTCCACTACATTAAAACTTAAGTGTCTCTCACACGCACGCACACACACACACACACACACAAATCATAAAATACATTGAAGCTTGTGTCTGTAACAGGACAAAGTGTGCAAAGATTGAAAGGGCTTGGAAACTTTTGCAAGGCCATGTATCTGTGAGCTGCTACAGAGACATGTGGAAAGACAGACATGGACTGGTGACCAGACGAGCCTTGGGAAAAAAAAAAAAAAAACTGCAGCGTGAGAGGGGGGCGGGGGGAAGGCGGGTAAGGACACGCTCATTTTAGCAGTGCAGATTCTGTCACCAGTGAGATGCAATATACCGTTTAATTATCAGACGATGCATCTGTGCAAACAACCCACATCCTCTGCAGCCGGGGTCACACAGGAGGACTTCAGCCATGAGAACAGCGGCAGTTACAAGCTGGAGCTCACACTGCAAAGCTCTGTGTGTGTGTGTGTGTGTGTGCGTGTGTGTGTGTGCACACATAAAGAAGATGAATGAGCAGAAGAAAGGCAGTGTTTGTTTAAGGGTTGTACTGCGGGCAGCGTGACGAGCGCCTGGCGATTGTGGGAAAGTTTGATGGGACGTTTGTTCTACACGTTTATCATGCTGATCAGGAGGACCCAGTGCCACTTGGTCTTGGGTAAACAGTGGGTGAAGTTAAGCAGAGATGGGGAAACGCTAAGACGCAACCTGTGTGTGCTTCTGAGATTTTAAGTTTTAAACAACTTCAAGAGGAGCAGGGCGAAGATTTGTGCAGGTCTGTGTGTGGCGGCTGATCTGAAGGTGACAGGTGGCGCATGTCACGGCGTCGGCGCTCGCAAACCATTTACCCAGGAGGCATTGGTCTCGGGGTTTGTTTTGGTGAGGAGGAGCACCAAAAGGAGATCGTGTTACCGCTCGTTCATCGCCCTAAAACGGGCTGGTAAAAAAACAAAAAAAAAAAAAAAAAAAACACACACTCTACCTTTCCCCAGATTGTCAACAGCTCATGGATGGAGCCAAATAAACAGTCCCCACAGCTTTATTCACAAACCCACTCCTGTGTCTCCAAAAAGGATAAACACACATATACTGTTCCTGTTTTCTGCTCTTAAGTCTACCTTTTCCTGCCACAAAGCACCCAGGGTGTGTGGTCGCTTCCTGAGAATAAAGAGCATGCTGACAGATGTGGCGGTAGCGGCGTGAGGAGGAGGATCACACACCAGACAGCACACCGATTAACAAAAGTTATTGCATTAACCTTTGTTAATGCAGTAATGTCAGCTATAATAATATTTTGGATGCCATGCATTAAAATGTGTTTTTCCAGCGGTACATTTCGCCACAGTGATGAACTTCTACTGGACAAAACCAAAGCAAGAAAAATCTGTAATCTCAAGTTGATGATGTTCAAGCCTATATCCAACAGGCTAAATTAAAACAAGTGTTCTCTCAGGAAACACAAATGCAAAGAACATATTAGAGATTATCCTTCAAATTGTAAGATTTTACAAATTTGTTTTTTTTAATACATGTTCTTATTATATTTTTTGGTGTTGAAAAATATGAGGCATAACAGTAGAGGTGTGTAGAAAACATGCCTCACATTGTCACAGTATATGATGATCACAGAAATGGATAAAAACGGTGACAAATCATTTGTTTCCCTTTGCTGGCGAGTTTGTTTGCATCATTTCAAACTTTTAGTTCAAGTGAAAATGAAAACTTAAATTCTTTATTTGGAATAAGTATATTTGTATGTTCAATTCATGACACAAAACGTTCCGATAGCAATAGAATAGAATTAGAGTTGTGCCTTTCGTGGTGTTCTTCAGATTTTACTTGTTTATTAAATTAGCTTATTCAAGTCAGCATTAGGTAGGGCTTAATGTATTTAATAATAAAATTAGCTTCCAATAATCTAAAGGTGGACGTAAATCTTAATCCTGAGACATATTAGCAAATCTCTTACTTTGTTTGCAATAGTGATTTGCCCAATCAGGAGAATATTTCCTCCTTCTGTCTAATTTTCACTTTAGCTTAATTTAACATAGCCTGCTGAAGAAACAGACAAATCTGTGAAGTCCAATTTAATCATGAAGACAAAATCCATCCACAAAAGAAAAATAAGAACAGTGGGCTTCAGACGTGAGTTTTCCTTGATCTTTTAAAGAAGAAGAAGAAGAAAAAAGCACTGACACACGCACACAAGTCCAAAACATCACCAGCGAAGCTACAGTGCCTGATACAAATGGGAGCAAAAGGTCAACCTCGAAGAGAGATTTTGATAAGCAGCTTCTGTTTTCACTCATGTGCAGGTTCGACCTTCAAACAGGCCCACATGCGTACAGAAAGCGGACCTCATGTGAGTTATTTTAAGTGAACGGCAGACAAGTGTTAAGCTGAGGATGGCATGGCTTTCATCTGCATCACGCACATCAAGAGCTCTCTGAAGTCATCCTGATAGACTGGAGGGATTAACACCACATGCATGTTTCTTCTGCTGCAGTTTAAAGCTACAATTTCTAAGAAATCTTTCCAGCTTCCTCACGTCAAAACGTAAAAGATTAATGCAAAGTCCACTCAAAGCACACCACTGAGGTCTCATCCGACTGTTCATCTCAAATTTCCTGCTGCTTTGGGTAAAATACATCCAAGAAAAAAAACAAAACGCCTCACCTTCTCAGTTCGATTAAACTTCCCACAGACCTCTGTTTATGCCGCCTCATCGGCAGACAGCACCATTTATCCTGCTTCATATAAAGTCACTCAGGCATTCAGGATTTTTCTTCTTATGTATGAAAACATTTTTCTTTGCGAAAGATTAGAGTGTTTTCCCTGAGCACATGTACGCGCAAAACATACTTAGACCTTTTCTCATGAGCAGTCGGGGCCAGTAATCTCTGTTGAGTGTGGCAAAAATAAAGAACAGGGGAAAAAAATACTTGTAATCCACCGTCTATTTGAGTGAATTTGACCCCCTTCACATCAACTATTAACTACACAGCAAACGTCAAACTAACCACACATAGACTTCTAGAAAAAAAATAAAAAACAAAAACAAGCAATAATTTGATTGATCAGATTAGAGCACTAACTGTGTTAGCCGATACCCGTTTAGCATAAAGTGTAGGTCTAAACCTAATACATGCACCCTGTTCCAACTCAATTTACTCAGCTTTTAAGTGGCTCTGCATGCCATCCGGATTCACAATGTCTGGAAACCTCAGAGTTTGCCTTGGAGCATCACTTTGATAAAGTGAGAAATCTCGCAAGTGCTCCATTTATCTGTCACAATGCAAACATTTTAAAGTGATGGTGAGTACCAGTGTGCATTTAAATGTGTAATTATGAACAAATTAAAGTCTTTTTACACCGCTCTCAAATTAGGTCCCCTGTTAGCCATATAAAGGGCTCACGCTGACCATGCGCCACAGTAACGCAATTATTCTACGAGCTAGCAGACCAGGATGCCCACCAACTGAGAGGCTGAAGCAAGAAATTTACAAACCAAGCATAGATCTCCACTTTTTTTTGCTTTATGACACACTTTGGACCCACAAACTGATATCCATGCACAGAATAATGCTTTAGTATATAAGAAAAGCTGCAACCTCATTTTTGTGACTAAACAACAACACAATGTCCACAACAGGAAATTTACAAAAGCATATTACATTTTTAAAAGCAGCGACCCAATCATTGTACTTTGACTTTCAGAGACTTCCTGCTCTCCTGCCCATGTCAAATGATCAGATAGATTCTATTGGACTAAATAAACTTTTACTTCAGCCAAAAAAACCACAATTTACCAAACTGTTAAGATAATAATACATGACCCACTTTATAAGCATGTTTACTCTCAATTAAACCGCATTAACAGCAGCCAATATATTGCCTTGATTTATTCTAGCTACTTTTGTTAACCCCTTTATTATGTAATTTTTTTTCAGTATTGCATATTTTCCAGATACATGGTGCAATTTAGTTGTTATAAAATGGCTTTAAATAAACATAATGATGAAATTGGGCCTCTGTCTCTTTAAGAAGCTCCTGCTCTTTCTCATACTCCACCTTTAAAACATTACCACAACAAATGGTGGTGATAATGTTGTGCATTATGCCATTTACAACTGCTTTATGGGAATAGGCGGTGCTTTGTGAGAGCAACGGGAGATTCAAGAATTTTTTCAAACATGCATGAAAGAATTGAGGCAACACTCCAGGTATGTTTTTTGATGAGGGAACAACATTACAACATGAAGTAGAGTTCAAAACAAGTCAATTTTACATATTACAGCCCCTTTAAAAGGTTCTGAAAAACTAAACACCTGAACCACACTTTGGGAACCGCTGTCTTACACTACTTTTACTTTATTACACGATTAAATTAGAGAGCACTAGATAAACTGGAGTGTCCAACAACCACGCACTACTCTGGAAATGAGCAGTTTGTTCTCAACAGAGCCGTTTATGGACTATTTATTGTTGTAACCACTTAGGCATATAATGATTTTAGCTAGTCTGTCCAGCAGTTTGTTCCTTAATAGATCCAATAGTAAAAGCTCCTCAAGCAATGACTCATTTTGTTCCCAGTGTGGACGGGATGACAGGCCTTAGAACGAGTCAGCTCAAGTACATCAGCTTAAGGATAAAAAGTAAGTTGTGTTTATATTCTTAAAAGCTCTGGAGCTGAACGTTTCTGCAGCCAACATCTTATTAAACAAAAGGCAAACAAGTTAAATTTTTAACCCATGAAACATGAATGCAAGGAAAACAGATTAACTTAAGAAGGAAGATTCAATCTCAACAAGAAAAGCTCTTATACTTGAATGGTAACCCTAAAAAAAATAAACAATATTCATGACTGGACAAAAAGTGTGATATTTTACTGATCATCATCCAATTCACCAAAGGGGACATCAGAGACTTTAATTGCTTCCACCTGGAAACATACAGAGCCCCACCCACCAATCCGACTGCAGACCACACCCCATTCTCACGGTAACCTGGTTAAAACACCCCACCGCACAACTTCCTCCCTTGGGAGCATGGGGAAAAAAAAAAATCCCCCAGTGCTGAACAAAATGATGCAGGCACAGGAGGCTGCCAGGAAGAAGAGGAGGAAGTTTTACTCACATCAAGAGAGTCCTCGTTGACAATGATGAGGGACATGCCGTGTGTCACCAGGCGACAGGAGTAACCTGAGAAAACAATACACCAGAGGGGAGAGAGTGGAGGATGGGAGAGAGATTGGGTTTACTCAAAAACAAAAAAGACCGTCACTCAAACCTGCTCAATCTCTGACCAAATGACAGCGTAATAATCTGATGTCACGGTAAAAAGAAAGTGCAACGTCTTGAAATTGTAGAATTTTATGTCGAGTCGCACAGAAAAATCAGAGGTGGCCCCAACTGCTGACTTCCAACTTCAAAATCAAACCTTTATCTGATCAGTGAATGTGGCATACTAAATGCTAAACGGTCAGAAAACACAACCTGAAAGTGTTAGTCGTTTGGATCTCATATAGGTTGTTAAACTAAAGGGGGATTTTTTTTTTAAACCAAGAAAAACAGTTATGCTATGGTCCTCCCAAGCATGTGTTTCTGCAGTCAGATTTAATGCCTCCAGCAAAAATATATTCTGGTCCTTACTCTGAAACTTGCTTACAAATCTCTCTGGGAGCAAATTCTATGAGGACAATGGTCACAATATTTTACCAGGAAGAGCTGCTACTTCGAGAAAGCAAAGAAAAATATGCCAGCAGAGAAATCCTGTCTTAGAGTGTAGGGGTCATCTCTAAAGAGGAAGTTGTGCTGCGTTTGATTTGTCTCAGGAGTCGGAGGTAGAAATGATGTCCCACCTGAGATGAGTGCGCTGTAAAAAAATAGCTGCCATTTGTTTGGCTGCTGACTTTACTTCATATAAGCGGATGACGTTTCTGTGTCTAAACACAAAAAGAATCATGTACACAAAACTGAAGGTGTACAATATGCACAATACTATGTTTACTCTGTTAATATGGACCATTAGAACGGATTTGGCCAACTTTTGATGCACTTGATATGCATGGACGCCATTTTGGATCCTAAACTCAAAACTGTTTGTTAAGCTCAGACTTTCTTAATCAGAATATGTGTTGAATTTTTTTTTTTTAAGTCTTTTGAGTACAAAGAGGACGCACCTTTAGAGTGCAGGATTCAATCAGGAGGAGAATATGTTTGAATAAGAGGCACCAAATCGGAGCACCGAAGCACTAAAGCAAAGCATTTGTGCAAGAAAGATTGTTTTAACTTAACACAATAAAGTGAAATTAAGGAATCACACTTACAAACGGAAAACTTGTTTTTGTAAGAATATTTTCTCATAAAGCTACAATCACAGAGCCAAAGTCATAAATTAGAGTTTTTATTTTGCCCCAGGTCTGTCAGACCGTCCCAAAGTATTAGAAACCGGTTTAGAGCAATATTGATTCAGGCTTTCTTAAGGTTTTTAAAAGTAACTTGTCACTTTTTCATTCATATTCAGTGCACTATTTGACCATTTTTAGATAAATGTTTATTTTGTTTAAGCCAGCAAATTCTGACCTTCAAGGAAAAGCAAAATGTTCCTAAATTCACTACAGAAACTAATGTAGCCAACTTTCAGATATTTTTTCCAACCCTGGATAGGCCTTTCTGGCCTCCACTTGTCCATTCATCAAATTTCTTTAGCAGGTCAGACACAAGCAAACAGCAAATCAGCAAAAAAATAAAGAAAAACAGAGCTACGAGATTTTAAAAAGTCTGGCTTCTTGGAATGAGTTTAGTTTTTTTTCACCGTGTCTTTATTTAATCATTTTCTCTCACCTATGTTAATGGCCGTCTCTTGCTTGTCTCCTGTGAGCACCCAGATCTTGATCCCGGCCCTCATCAACGTGGCGATCGTGTCTGGGACGCCGGCCTGGAGGCGATCCTCTATGGCTGTGGCTCCAAGCAGCATTAAGTTCTGTTGGCAAAACGCACAGAGCCAGAGGTAATTCTAGGAAAATGAACCCGTAATGGCGTAAAAAAAAAAAAAAAAAAGTTAAAAGTTAACGAGGTTATAAGAAATCATATTAGGACCGACTTCAGCCAGACATCAGGTCCCTGTAAATGTGGACGATTCCAACAACACTACACATGACTAATTTGAGGATGAAAGCGATGCCAGACAGTTCAACTTTGAGTCGAAAAACCATCTAGCCAAGAGGTAACTCATTACTCTTTCCCATGCTAGCTTAAATTTGTTCAATGTTTAAATGCTTGTGTGCCCTCATTAGACACCCACACAGACACACAACTTAACACGACTGTGTTGTTGACTCCGGTTTTATGGGGCTTTTGGCACGCCAGTGCAGGTAATTGCCCTTGTGGTCTCCCAGTCAGAGGTTTCCTCCTCCTCCTGCTTCCTCTTTTTTTTTTTTTTTTTCTCCTCACATACTTTTCTCACCTCAGCTCTCTCTGCCAAATCAGTTGGCTTTTAAGCCTATTAGTTCTCCTGTTTGGTTTTTAACCAGATAGTGTCCTCTATGAGACAGACGTGAAACGCACTGCTGCATCATAAAGCAAAACATACACGATGAAGAAATGGAAACACTTAAAAATGTTTAATCTGTGCATTACATTAAAGGTGCAACAAATCAGTAGATCCACTCTGCCACCTGCTGGCAACCAAACTCCACAGTCCACAATACAAAGTTTTCCGAGTCCTTTTTACATTTTGGATTGTTATAATCACAAAGTTTAATGTATTTTTAGTAGAATTTTTAATGTGACAGACCTGAGGTGGTCAACTCTAACTCAAGAGCCATTATTAACCTGGAACATTTAGATCAGGGGTCCCCAAACTTTTTCCTGCGAGGGCCACATGACTTTTCCCTTTTCTGGTCGGGGGCCGGTCTTAGTTTTTCGAGAAAGGAACCTTAGAAAAGCTTTGTTGACGGGGGGAGGGGAGATTGGATTACTGCCGATGACATATTCGCGTTTGTAGATAGATTTTTACCCAGAATGCAAATGGGAAAAAACCGTGAGCGAAACGGTGACTGGTACTGACTAGTATATATTCCATTGAGGGAAACTAAGTTTCATATCTGCTCAAGAGCCCCCCTGGTGGTTGAAGAAAAATCCACAAGTATATGAAAAAAAACACTGAATGCTCTCTGGTAGTGTTCAGGGGGCCGGACCAAATGAGGAGGCGGGCCGGATCCGGCCTGCGGGCCGTAGTTTGGGGACCCCTGATTTAGATGCATCCCTCCTCCATCGTACCCAAATCAAATTAATAGCTTGCTAGCATGCCTCTGCAGAGCTTATTTACAGGCTGATGAGGGAATTTAACCATTTTCTTCAGGCATGTTGGAGGAGATTCATCCAGAAGTTACAGTACGATAAAAAAACATCTTGGTGCAAAACATGCTGCAGCAAGCGCAGATGTAGCCAATATAATGCTTAAGCAGTTATAATGCAAGATTTGCAGAACGACACTAGTGGGAGATCAACAGCATTCAAACACAATAGATTAAACTTGTTAATACCTTTTCCAGTAGTTCGTAACACTCTTCTAGTTTCTGAGTGCGGTCTTTAAGTTCAGTGCTGACACGATTGTATTCTTTCAACCACTCCTGATAGGCGCCTTCCTCCAGGTCCACATAGGCAAAACAGAGCGTCCTCAGACCTGAAGGAGCAAAACAAGGAGAGGCTGATGAAAAATACACTAAGGGTAGATAAAACTGCTTCTGTTTTCAGGTGAAGTTGATAAAACACTTGGTGTGTTTTTGTGCATTCAAAGGCACAAAAGATTTGAATCTAGGTTCAAATCTGATTTATGAGATGAGGGGGGAGATTTGGACTGAATAATTGGTTCTAAAGCTGTATTCCTGAATTTGTGCAATCACTGAAAGTAAAAGCCAAATAGCAAATTTACAGCAGGAACATTTAATGCTCTTGTTTTCCAAAGGATTACTTTGACAAGTGCTTGCAGAAAGGTAGGTTTTAAAAATATTGAAAGATATCAGCAACCTTTTTACTCCACTGTGTGCTTTTTCCATTAAACCAGATTACAGATGGAACTCTTACTGAAAGTCAGCTAAAAGTCTCTGCTATTGTTTTTACACCAGATTTAGACAAAATCGCATCTAATTCCAGCAAATCTTATCCAGAAAAAACACACCTGTGCCAACACCATTGTCATGACTCCATATTTAAAAGGGAGGTGAAGGAGGTTGAGAAAATTCTTGCTAAATCTTATTTACTTAATTATAGTAATTGCCAAAATATTCTCAATACAAATCATGTTTTAAAATGTTGCAATACAGTCAAAGATTTTCTTGGATTAGAGCTGATGCAAGAATGAAAAATAAAAATGAAATTGTACAGATATCTGGTAAATCATTACTAGAAACGTTAAACAAGAATAGAGTCCAGTAGGACCTCTGAGCTCATTCTCCTGTTAAATATGTTAGCTGATAGTACTGCAGTTTATTTTCCTCCATTGAATGCAAATATGAAGACATCTGCTGTTCTTTCAGTGGGTAAACAATACCTTCAGTCGCAAACTGCTCTAGATGAGCGACGGTTAGATCTTTATACTGAGATGCTTCCGTCAGTCGTTCAAAGATGACATTATCCTAAAAAAAAAACAACAAATTTAAATTTCAACCTAAATTCAAAATTACTGACAGAATAACAACGACTATCTGATGAACTTACAGCTCCTTTGCAGTAAAGCCGCAGCTTCCCAGAGGGCGTCCTCACCACCACGGACATGCGTTTGCGATTACTGTGGGAAGAGGAAGGTGTAGTTTTAATGGAATGTCACAACACGATTATTTGGGTGCAAGGACATTTCGGGGAGGATTACCTGGAGAACTCCAGTACGTTCAGAAGTTCATAGGTCATTTCCTTTCCTCTCTGAAACACAGAAAGCTTGTCAACTTATACCAAAAAAGCAACAAAAAAAAAAGAATAGAGTTGCTTTTCAGATTTTTGGTGAAACTGTCCATACTTGTAAAATCATTTAGACATTTCAAAAGCGGAATAAACTTTTTTTTTTAAATAAATATCTAAAAAGTGTTCATTTTTATTTACTCCATCCATCTATCAATTCCTACAATTCCTATCCATCCTGAAAAAGCATTCCCACTGAATAATACTGACATTATCCTGGTTCACACTACGGATTAGCATTACAATGGGGCAAAAGGCTCCAGAAAATTTCCAGAAGCTGCATGTGATTGAGCAACAGCATAAATATATTTAACTTTACTCACATGCCATTTGTTTTAGTCACGATTTAGCTGAATAACATACATTACCAGGGATAAGTGAAATCCTTGCTATGCAGTAACCTTTAGTATTTAAAATTTCAGGTCCGTTTCTCTTTAATCCCATAAAATTTGCAAGTAAAGTTTGCTAGCTTTGAAAATTCACAGAATTTTCTAACTCTAAACTGGATGTCGTGTTGAAGGGTAACAATCGGTCCAAAAAGTCTAGTTTTCCCCTCATCCAATGAGATCGCCTTGCCATGTCCTTCATACAGCAAGTTATGAATTTCTATCCAAAATCCCAGCTCAGATTTACCACACAAGCTTACAGCATCGATGATGACCGAATGAGGGGTCCTGGCTGTGAAGACGAAGCCGAGTCCTTTGGCAGCCTTGACCAGCGCTCCTTCGTCCGGCGACGAGGCCTGGTAAATTATCTGGTCGTCCTCCCTCTCCGGTACGACAGTGTGGCACACCGCCATCATGGTCAGGAACTCGCAGATCTGAGGTGATGTTGGCTAAAAACAGGCAAAAAGATTGGAAACAATAACATTCACTGCAACCTTTTTAATTTAGATTGAATCTAAAACACAAGAAAGAAAAACAGGACACCTACATGATTCTTTTCAATGTTTTGAATGAGACTCGGGTCGTCAAACTCTGTGGAGTTATGGCTGTTGGACGGCAGGTTGCTGAGGGACAAAAACATGTTTCGGTTATTAGACAGAAACTAATGGATTCGTTGATTAAAAGGCATTGTTTAATGTTCCATTTAAAGCAAGCAGGCACACAGTTAATCATTTACTACACGTGCAAAACAGAATTGGGAAGCTTGGGAGGCCACTCACCTGAAGTCCTCCATTGAACGATCACAGTCAAGATCAGGGAAGTGGCTGCAGTAATGAACGAGGTTGAATCAGGTCGAAAACAGGTGATTAGTTGATTAGTTTCTTTGATTAAACATGCAAAAGTACAATCGGCTCAGCCTTAATTGGGTTAGTCTGCTACATAATGTAGCGACTGAAACAGCAGAAGCGTATTTAGCAGCATTGTGAGCTCATATTCTCTTATCCGGATCCTCGTTTTACAGGTAAACTCGGGATGTAAAAGAGGTGTTTAAATAAAGGATGACTGACCCGTATGTGATTCCCGCAATGGTACACTTCTTAAAGTGCATGATGTTACACGTGAGCGTTCCCGTCTTGTCAGAAAAGAGGTATTTCACCTGGAATAGACAGAGATGGCTTTAATGTATTATGCTGCTCTTAATTCAGAAGCCATTTGTTGAGGTTTTGCAGCTGACCTGGCCCAGTTCTTCATTGAGATTGGATGTTCGCGCCATAGCCGGTGTGTCCGTCTCCGAGTAGTACATCTCAACGTCCTGAGGAGATAATAAAGCAGGAATATAACAGGAGGCTGCAACCTGCTGCTCTGGAGTGGCTCTTTGGACTTTCCACAATGGCTCTTTAAAACTTTAGCTAAAAACAATACAGAATCAACTAATGTTTTTATATTAACAATGCAGGTTTTTAACCATTTTTAAAAGTTTCTTGCAATATTTGCGCTGAATTTCCACAAAGAATGACACTGAAAGTACCAGTTATGTTTATTTTAAATCCTAAAAATAGAAATAAAATGCTGGTTCTTTAAAATGACAAGAGATTTCCTAAAGTAGATACTTCCCTAAAGAGTTGTCTTTTTTTTTTTTTTAAATAAAAGAAGTTTTGGGACATTTGCAGCTCTAAAGTTTTATTTGGTTGTCCTAAAAGCAAAATGGCTCAATATTCTTGGCCCCTGGTGTAGCAAATAAAATCCCACTAAATTACATTGAAGATTTTGATTTTAGCAGAGTTAATCGATTATAAAATAAGATATGATTCATACCCAGTTGATGAAGAGGGCTTGTGTGAACTTCACCACCTCCAGGGTAACTAGCAGGCTGATGGGGATCAGGTTGTTGTAGAGGATGATGAACGTCAGCAGGTTGTATGCAAAGTTAAGAGAGATGTCACCTGGAGGGGGAAGAAAAAAAATACCTTTAAAGCAAAGCATGTGCATTTCTGTGGCTTTTCATGCACTAGACCCAACAGCTTGCAAGGCGTTGTGAATATGCGCATGCTCTCACCGGCCCGCGACAGGTACCAGCAGGCCTCGTCCGTGTGCTCCCTATTCCAGATGGCGGCGCCCACCGAGCTGACCAGCGCCATGACCAGCAGGATGCCGAACAGGACCAGGATCTGCATGTTGGTCACCCGCTCCACGTTCGAGCGCTTCAGCGGCGCCTTGGTGGAGTTCTGAAAAGGTGAAGAAATCAAAAAGGAGTAATAAGGTAGAAAAATCCAGCTAAACTTCTCTGTTTACATCTATAAATTAGTCATGTCGAATAACCACTAAAGAGAATGCATTATAAAACAACTTGTTAATTTTAAGTATAAGAGTAAATGCAAACTCCTTGTTGAAGTCTATAATTATTGTGTCAATTTCTGTTAAAAATAGAAAGAATACTTTTCATGGCTTTTCAAAGCGCAGAGGTTTGCGCTACCTGCATTAGTTTAGAGTCGTGGCCAGTGTAGACGACGATTCCCACAACCCACTGTGTGTTCCTGAGCTGGGCTCCACGCAGCAGAACCTGGTCTGGACCCAGAGGAGCTGGACTGAGGTAAAGCAAATGGAGATTTCGTCCACGAGTGGAAATTTATAGCATTTAGGAATCAACATTGACTTCTTTTATGGCTCTGCTTTTCTTATGCCAGATGTTTGGATTCTCAGAATGTCAGTTCCCTTGAAGGATCCAAATTTCTAACTCTGAACAGCCTTTGTTGCACAACTACATTGGTGCACATTTTATTTATCTGTCATTTAAAAATTTCTTCAACCAGTTTTTTTTTTAAAGAAAGAAAAAATACAAAAGAAAGAAATCATCCATAGTTTTTGGCAATACAACTTTTGCTAAAAGCTGTGCATGTCTCACTTCTGGTTCACCAGGCGCAGCGTGCCGGTGAAGTCATACAGGTGTCTGTTGGGGCCTTCGCACTCCAAATGGCCCGACAACGCCATCAAGTCATCCAGGGTCTGAAAACCGGCCGTCAGGGGAAGACCCTGCATGTAAAGCCAAACCAAAGAAGTGGAAGATTTATAAATGCGCAAAACAGAACAAGAGTCCAAAGAAATTTGAGGAAAAGTTGACAATGTAAAGTTCCTGGAAAAATACAAATTTTCCGCATTCCTTGGTCTGTTTTAAATGTGTACTTACAGAAGTAAAAGCGAGTATAAACGATTTTTACTACACAATCAAGACAGGAGTTCCTACATATCTTCATTTCAAAATTCATACTTTTTCCTGGACTAAAGCTGTCAGTTGTCAGTCCTCATTGAACCATAGATGGAACAACAGATGGAAGGAAATACAGACCAGTGGGAAGATAAATTAAGATTTATGGATGAGCGAATAAATGGATTCATGTTCGGAAATATTTTTCCCTCACTATTCTTTTTCCAAACCTGGAAAATATATATATTTTTTAAATCTAACTTTTCCAGACTGTATAGGAACTCTGTCAATGGGTAGGGAAACAATGGTTTCTTAAACAATTTATTCTAGAGGCAGAGTTTCCCATTTGAGAAAATAAAAAGTGAGAAGAACATTTTTTCAGCAGCTTTTTTCCTAAATCTAGAAAGCATTACATAAGCCATTTCAATATTTTAAACCTACAGTTAAACCCGTGCACACCCAAACCCAAATAAATTCTGCTAAACACAGATTACTGTACCTGTCTGATCTTCAGGTTGGTTTCTCCGTCCAGGTTTGAGGTCTCAATGTAGCACATGGCTTGTGGCTCGCTGCAGAAATGGCAGCAAAGTTAAAATTATACAATTACACTAGATTAATAACAATTAATTTAATTGGTTTGTTTAAAATTCAGTTAAAGTCATGTGGAATTGTTTAAATCATCCAACACCACCTCAGTCAGCAAAAACGTAATTAAAACCCAATTAAGTAAAAAGGCATGCCAGTGTCACATTTAGGAAAACATTTTCTGGCACTAATCAAACAATTTTCTAACACACACACACACACACACACACACACACACACACACACACACACACACAAAACGGAGTCTGACCTGGACGACACTATAACCATGTCAGCTGGAAGATGCTGGCCATTGGTCACCTTCACTATGTCCCCTACTGCCACCTGGTGGCCAGGATGCAGAGGAGCGACAGAATGAGCGAGAGGAACAAGCGTTTGAGTGGGGGCATGGGTAGGTGAAGAGAGGGGAAAAAAAGAAAAAAAAGAGGGAGGTTAATCAGTGACTACAAAGAAAACAGCCATCAGAGGGAAAAGACTTGTGATAAGATGACAGCAAGCACAGCAGTGCATCATGTTCTGGTCAGGTTGCAACAAATTCAGACTTCAGAAACATAACAGCTTGAAAGAACGTGGCGATAAGAAAAGGAGAGGCAAGGTTCAGCAAGCAAAAGTTGTTACTTTTATTTAAATCAGTCAAGCATGGTGCAGCCATGCCAGTAACCATCATAAATAGTCATTCATTACGGGCAAGGAGCTTTTTAGAAGAACAGGAAGCAATGCAATATTTCAAAATTACAAAAGGAAAACTTGTATTATTAACCTGTCTGCATTTAATATGTTCCAAAGAACAGCAACAACAACAATAAAAGAATGTAATCTCTTTTGAAAACAAGGGTGTGGAAAGTTTATACAAAGCATCACTACGCACAAGAGAAACTACCCTGCTGCAGATTGTTTACTCTTTTTAAAGAGGCACAAAGGGAATGCAATGGATCTCAAAAATCTAAACAAACCTGTTCTCACAGTGAGAGATTCAGAGAACGTTCCCACAAACTACGAAACTTTAGACAAAACTTCTTTCAGAAGCAAACTTTAATTAGACTGGATGACAAGCTGGAACAAATTCCCTTACCTGTCCTGACACACTGAAGCTTAAATCCTGATAAACAGGCTTTGTCACCCACACTCTGTAACAAGGACCCAGATCTGACTTGATTCGACCTAATGGAGCGAGGCTGAGCACAGCTGGGCCCAGTTAATGAGGACATTCAATAAGGAGCCCAAATCTTAGGAAAACAAGTCCGCACTACATTGTGACAACAGAGCATTTGGGAACTTGCATCTAATAACTAAGCTCAACTGTGTTGCTGCTCTTGATTCGGCACATTTCTCCTCCAACTCTGATTACACGTTTAATTATCTCGATGAGCTGGCTTTCATTTCAGTTACGCATTTGCTTTCTGTTTTTGTACAACTCAGCACTCTCCACGTTTATTAGCTACAGAAAAGCCTAAAAACCCTGAAGTGTTGCAAAAAAGCTGAACGCTTAAACTGAGTATATTTATTCGTAGAGGGGAAAACTTATTCAGAAATAGGTTATTTTTTCCATAATTATTTTTGCCACATTTATTGTCATATTTCTGAACTGTTGATACTTACTGCCTCCCCTATTCCAAATAGAAAGCACATACCCCTTTCCTGAATCACATTAAAATGGAGGAGCATTGGACAAGAGGGATATTTGATCATTCCTTATCTGGGTTAGCTCAACCTCAGTAACATTTGCAGCTTCAGTTTGTGATAATAGAGTAAAAAGAAATATTTTCTGGTCATTTTGAATGAAAGAAATGAATCCTTCAGGGAGTTGTGACCAATGTGGAAAATTTTTTATTTTGTGTCTGATTGGGTTGACTGGATCATCAGTCCAAATGACCCATTTTGGGTTTTCTGTCAGGTTTCACAAGAATTTCCTCCAAAAACTGAAAGGGTTCATACACACTGAAACAGGCCCGTTGCATCACAGATCATCTACCTTACTTAAAAGTGGCCATACGTTGCAAAAACATAAGATCATGTCGACTCACGACTTATTAAAGACAATGAAGAAAAGGTGTGTTTTTAAAACGGACGTAAAAACAGGAAGCGAAGATGTCCGTCTTAGTATTTAAAGACAGTTTGTTCCAAAGTTTGGGTGCTTGAAGCTTAAGCAGACATGCTCAATAGGATTTCTTGTCTTTCCCATTTTGAAAAATACATATTTTGTACTGAAATTTACAGAAAGTAAAGGATGAATTTATTTTGGGACTGTCAACATTTTTCTTCTTAACTAACAGTTGTTGTATTCTCAAGAGTTTTAACTTCAGACACCTTTAATTACTTTATAGTAATTTTTTTTTCATCATTTATGCCAGTTTGATGTGATGAAATGAACGAGAAATCACAAGCATGATAAATGAGACGGCATCAGCCGCGTTTGCGATGATAGCGATACCTGCTTCCAGATGATCGTCTGCCAAGCTCCGCTCCGCAGCACTGAGAGACAACGACAACACAGCCATCAGTCAAGCCTATGTAGCGGCTCTCATACAGTATTCATGGCCTCTAAACCTTTGTCTTTTTTTTTTTTTTTTTTGTCTTGGTCTGAGTGCCCTCTAATGCTATAATGACCGACAGACAAGGGCCATTCATCGAACCATGAAAGGAAAACAAAACCCAGGCAAACAGACGCGCACGCTCATGGAAAAAAATCACTCAATATACCTGTCGTCTTCTTCTTGTTCACCGTGTTGTCGGCTTTGTGTCTTTTCTGCAAAAGGGCAAGAAGAAAATAGAATGAAACTATAAATATTTGGAGTAAACCTGCTCTAGGAGCAATATTACAAGTCTTGACTAAGTCCCTGCTGAGCTACTCACATAATCCTCTATGATTTCTTTAATTCCCGCCACAGTGAGAATGAAGATGAGCGGAACCAGAGTGGTGTAGCGACCGGTCGGTGATACATCGGGGATTTGCTGATGAGAAAGAAACAGAATCTATACTTTTATATGTGCTGGTGGGCAGCACAGAAGAATCATTACCATTATCTAAGATGACGGCAATAATGACAAGCAGAAGGGTCCTTTTGTAAGTAGATTGCCAAGTGCTTCTGAAGAATATCTATTAGCTTGCACATTAAAAACTCTAGTATATTTGCAAGATGTTTGTAAAGATTATGTTGATGAGAATGTAATGGATCCATGGAAAAGCAATAAAATCTTGGTGAATAGCTGAGATTTTAATGCATATTAAATATGCATGAACAGGATAATGCAATTTCTTTGCTCTTGCATTTACGTTATTTTCCCCTTTTTTCCCTCCAAAAAAACATTTGTTTAGGACAATTTGATCCTTATTAATCAATATTGCACATATAAAAACAACAAAAATGGGCATAAACAGACAGGGCTGAATGTCTCAGTTAAAGCATTCTGGGTTATAAAACGTCAGTATCAACAAATATTTAAATTTATATCTCGGCGTCCATATTCTGCTGGAACAGGACTTTGATCTAAATATACCTTAGATCAAAGGTACATTTAGATCACTTGGACTTGAGACTAAGTCCAAGTCTACAACAGGTCCATGGAAGATATTATGCATAGACTTTGTAAAGACTGCTTGCTGGATAGCAACTGAAGTAGCAGCAGAGCTTTAATCAACATCTCCATAAGATCCATGAAGCTTAACTTTGTAAAACCTGGTACGCTCTCTATCCAGTGACATGTTGAGTCCAATTCTATCCGCCAGGGAAGAAACTGGATTTTAAAATGATGGTAATGGTTTGGAACCGTCACAGTTAATGTTTCATTATGAAATTGTAGACTTAACATTCTACAATGTGTCCCACTGATAAACATTTTCAGTTTTGAACAGCACAAGTCAGCAAAAACAGTGTATTAATAGCTAGCTGTTAGCTTTCACTACTTAGAGGATTTATTTTCATTTTAATGCTGATGTCAGCTCAAAATAGTGATATCTCTGCTACAGGGCAATAGTGGAAATCTGTTAACTTCACAGAATGTCACTATAAAAAACCCAGTCCAACCTTTTAAAGTTTGAACTCTGTAATCATTTTGTCTATTTTGTGATAAATAATGTTTAACTGAGTCTCATCTTTTCTTCATAAACATGAAGTTGGACACGTCTCTTATTTTTAAATATTGTTAAATGTTGCCTTTCATGATTTAACAAAAATAAATCCAATGAGATAAAAACTATGTTGTGAATGCAGTTATTTCACTATAAATATTCTGTTTTAGAGAAAGTGAAATGCTAACTGTGTCCATAAAATGCAAGAAAACTTATTTTGTTGTACTTTTTACAGTTTTAAAAGAAAAACAATACACTGGACTTTACAGATCAGGGATAAAAACAAAACAAAGATAAATTAGAAATTTAGATCTCCGATTGGTCCATTTCGAGTATAAACTAAAAGACAAAGAATCAGGCCCAGCCCTGACCAGAACCAGCTTCAGCGTCTACCTGCATAAGTGCGATGAACAGGAAGAAGGCGTTGGCCGCCCGTCTGATCTGCTCATAGAGGAACCGGGGCAGAAACGTGAGAATCCCATACTTGGTGGTACTGTATGAGGAAAATGGAAACAACAGATAATGTGCTCAGATAAACAAGAGAAAAGGTCATGCAATGCATTAGCAACTAAAGTGCAATAAATAATAGATTAATAAATATTAATAATGACATCTTAATGTAAAATTCTCTGGTGCATCGCTTACTTTAGTGGATGAATAAAACAAAACTCCATTTCGACTATAAACACCCAAATGTGCTCAGGTAGGGGAAACCTGGGCCACTAAAGGCTGCACACACATCGCACTTATAAATAGATCAAGATATTTAGTCCAACGCACTAAATTGAGACCAAGAATGTCAGGAAATAGGTAGAAGAAACCTTGGCAGCCCCAATTTATCCACAAGTCAGCTGTATTGATCAGACAGCTGTATTGATTAGCCTTGATATAGCCATTAGCTACAGTAAGTGCTTTTATAAAAAGCTAAAAATAAGGTCAACATTCAAGTTAAGACCTCGTTTTGTTGTTTTTACCCCCCCTCTTTCACCTAAGTGAAGAGAAAAAGCTTCTGCAATGAGCTTCCTTTAATGGATTGTGCATGTTCCTGTGTGTGAGTGCTGAGAGTGTGCATGCATCACATGGCACGGCGCAGTTCAGGATCGCCAAGGAGATGAACCCGTAACCTTCACCACTGCCCCCTCTAGATCTGCCTCATCCTTAGACACAAAATACGAGGAGCAGGATGTTGCATGGAAAAAAAACAACATGGGAGCAACAGCTGTTGACCAGTCACACCGACACACAGGATCCTGACCCGGAGGTGACGGATACCTCCGAGCTGGTGATACTACACGCCTCAATCTAATCAAAGACAAGCGATACGGCACTCCAGCAACAGAGACACGTGCATTCCCACTGAATCAAAAAAAGAAAAAGAAAGAAAAAAAAACACCTGGATGTGTTAGTTTCTGTAGTGTACATTGCTACAAGTGTGAGCAGCTGTTGGCAGCAGGGGTGATGCTGTCCTGCAGCTGTGCAGCTTTGGACTGTTTTTATAGAAAACAGCATTCAAAGTACAGAGCAGTCAAAAAGTATGTGCCCCCTTCCTTTGGCTAAGATTAAAAAAAAATTGATCATTGATCACAATTTTAATACTAGACAAAAATAGCCAGGAGTTAATACAGAAGGAGTTTTTTTAATTAAGATAAAAGCTATGCAGAACCATGAAATCACTACACTGAAGCCGTCTTACAACGTGGTAGGCTAAAACAATCTGAAAAAGTCACCATGTCCCAATTTAATGGACTTCAAGAACAGATGGGAAGCAAAGGCATTTACATCAGTCAGTCTGGTAAAGATTACAAAGACATTTCTATGGCTTTGGGACTCCAGAGGATCATTATTATCGACAACTGGAGAAAGCATGCATTGACTGAACTTTCCGGGAGGGGTCGGCAAACCAAAACTAATCTAAGAGGGCCTCAGCAAGTCATCCAGGAGCTGATAAACTCCAGAACATTATCTACGTCATTTATCATTTTCTCACTGACTCAGTTAAGGTCAGTTGACCATTTTCAAATGTTTGACAAAGGTCAAATATTTACCAATAAACATGTTGAAGATCCAAGGCTTTGGAAAATATTCCGTGGACATAAGCAACAAAAGTGGAATTTATTTAACTAAACTAAGATGGTATTAAAAATACATTCAGTCAGAAATAGTGGTGGCAGTGTTATGGTGTGGGTGTCGTTTCTGGTACTTGCTGTAGTCGAGGCAAGTCGTAGGGCTAAATTTGTTGCTTGGATAACTTTTCTCGTATTAAGCAGAAATATTTGAAAACTGCTCATTTGCGTTTACTCAAGTTATGTCCGATATTAAAACTGTTTGATCTGAAACCTTTAAGGATGACATAAAAAAGGCAAGACCAGAAGAAATCTTTAGGAGGAAAAACAAATTTTTCGGCACTTCTTTATTCTAAAATGATCATGCTGTGTACTGAAGAGTGAAGCCTGGAAATGGAGAGGAGGACAGTGGAGTGAACAGATAAGAGCTGCAATGCTTTAATCTCAGAAAGAAAAATCAATAACGCTGTTGGACTTTTAAAACACAAACTAAAGAGTTACAGGAATACAAGGACATGAAAGGCTTTTTGCCTCTGGACCAAGAGTGCTCCCGTCCGTCCAATCTGCACAGAGGAGAGGCGGAGCGCCCAAGCACATCCAATCAGATGGCCGAATGGCACCCACATTAATCTCATTAGGTGAAATGCTTCTGTTTTTTTTTAAAGTGAAATTCAATCTAGCAGAAACACTCATTCTAAAACCTCACAGTAAAAGCAGAAAACAATCCCTTTCAGACACAAAACAGGAGAGTGGATCTACCGACTGCGCAAAGCAGACAACAAAACTACAGGAAGGAAAATGACACTAAAACAAAACAACATGATTCCCTAAAGATGTGAGCCCAACAGAAAACAGTGGGGACACATGTGAGAGAAAAGGTGCAAAGATCTGCATTGGAGTTTACTTTTGTCGCACCAAAGCTGTGATAAACTCAGAAGGTCGCGTCTAAAATAAATCACACCTAAAGCATTTGACGTGGAGGAGGCACAGGAGACAGGTTTTATCCTCAGTCACGCAAAAATAATTATTCACAGTTTCCCTTCAGCAGAAACACACCCATCCTGAGGAGCTTTGTGTAAATCTATGTGAAACGTGTAATTGGGGTTTAATTTACCAAGCAGCATTAAATATTAATGCGGAGGTATTGATTGGGCAACACTGTCGTGTCATCTTGTTAAGCCAAGCTCTTTTTCCACCACTCAAACATGTTAGCCTCACCCTTTTAGGAAGACGGCAAATAATCACTAACAGGAGAGAGAGATCTTCAGGTGAAAATTTGTGAGAATTTGTAGAAACTCAAGGAATGATCACTATTTAAGCAAGAAGAATACGTTTTAGGAGGCGCAAAACAACCATATATCCAAGGTTCAAAGTCTATGTGACACACGGGTGAAACACGGTGACTGTCAGAGGCCGTCCTTCAACTCCGCTCGGTGTGGATTTAAAACCTGATAAGCAAACATCAGCTCTGCTGAACCATCTTTTAGCCAAACAAACGCCAAAAGGTTAAAGAATTAACACATACACTATAAAAATGAATTTGGGATTGTATTAGATATTGGCAATTAAAATGACTGGTAACACTTTATTTGAAGGGGTGTGCATAAGACTGACATGACACTGTCATAAACATGACATAACACCTGTCATGAACATAAAGAAGTCTTTATGAATGTTTATGAATGTTTATGAATGTTTATGACAGCTGTCATGAAGTGTCATTGGGTAAATAATGACACTTTTAATGCAAAGTTGCTCTAAAAGTTCCACTAAAAGTCCATTAAAAGTGCCAACTTTGCATGATTTTGTAAATAATGACAATTTAATGCAAAGATGGCATTTTCAATGGACTTTCAAGTTGTAAGAGAAGTTATCATATTTGAGATCCAAGAAGTAAACATGTTGCGGTGCTAATGTCAAGAGCAAAATGTGCGGCAAATGAGGAAATATTTAAATAATAGCACCTGATTCAGTTATGCACAAGCCCAAAAAAAATTAAGTCCTCTGCTCTGTGCATCATCTTTGAGGCGAGCTTAAAGCATTTTCAACATTCATGTTGGAATCCATCATGGTTTGTGGATCATGTAGAGTCATTAGCTGTCTCAAACACAAGGCTTAAAAGCCCTTGCAGCTGGGATTCAACCACTGATCTCTTGTGCGTTCCTCAGAAAAAAATGAAGTTTGTACAATTAGATGAAATTACTTCTGAGTCCACGTCTTTGAAATGCTGCTCATCCACACTGCTCACTAAAGCAAACAAAAAACATTGAAACTCTTTGCGTGAATCAAACTTGTCATTTAAGACAACAGCAGCCTGAATATTTTAACAATATAACAATATTTTGTGTTTAAAGTGTGCTTTTTGAAAAGGTCAATATTTCTGTGAAATCCTGGTTTGAATATTTCTTCTGCTTGCTACAAAAAAATAAATTCATCTTTGAGCGTTTCCTTTTATAACTTGTAAGAATTTAACCAATTTAGTCGAGTAAGTATATTTTGTAAGTTTGTACAAGGCTGGTAGCCTTTTTTCTTAATAGGAAGAAGGGCAAACAGAGACGGGGAAGACATGAAACAAATAGCTCAGCTTCAGCTTAAACTCAGGCTGTAACTTTTATGCCCCAGTTTGACCTCTGAGCAGGTGGCATCCTTGTCAGCCAAATACATTTTAATTTGTACACCACCTTGAACACAGAATCCCCAAAGGAAAACATGATGGTGGCAGGATTATACAACGGGAATGATTTTCCTTAGGAAGAAAGCTGGTTTGAGCTAAAGTTCAGACTTGCATCCAATTAAGAATCTGTGGCAACCTTGAAAATCGATGTTCACATATGCACTTATCCTGATTTGCACTTGAACTTGAGCAATGTTGCAAAGTGGAAATATGACTCCAGATGTGCAAAAGTTGTAGAGATATATCCCAAACACATGCATCTTTAACTGCAGTCAAAGGTGGATTTAAGTACTATTGACCCAGACCAGCTGCAGGCAAAAGCATCCACCACTTTTCAGATTTTTATTCTCCAAGAGATATTTGGTTTCACTTCTAATTAAGAATTTTGTCCTACTTCGTTAGTGTCTAACATTAAATCTCTAAAATTATAAAAGTAATCCATTTTCATTTAGCTGGTAGACTTGTGAGATTTCAACCCTAATAAAACTGTCAGATCAGTTTTACTGATTAAATTCAAACAATTGTTCGTTTCCAGTGCCGTTATAATGCGGGTTTGTGTTACAAATGTTGATTTTTGAAGTCTTTAAAGAACTTCCTAACTTAAAATAACATTGATAATGAATACATGTCAGAGCAGAAATCAAGCATCAAAGCAGTTAAGTTTTAAGCCTACCTCACGTGGTTGTCGCAGAACTTGGTGCTTTGGGTCCGGTTGAGGATCACAGTCCGCGCAGTGGCGTCGACGGGATCCGCCTGGGAAGTGGTCCCGGACATCTCGTCATCCGCCTTGCGGTACCCGGCGGACGAGCCAGAGGGTCCTGCGCCGTTGGATTGATGGGAGAGAGGTGAGGCTGAGTGAGTCCGAGTGGGAGATGGAGAGACAGAGACAGGGGAAGGGTGGGAGAGACACACACACACACATATAGACGTGGAGACGTGGTTTTTACAGATCAACAGCGACCAATTACAACCAGAGGACGGCTACTGTGTGCTGAGGTCTGCTGAAGCGGTTCGGGTCGATTCGGTGACGTTTCCCGTCCCTCTGTAATTGTCTTTCATGTGCGTGCGCGCGCGCGCGCGTGTCCCAACGCCCACGGGGACCCCCCGCGTGTAATAATGGATATGCTGAGTGATGCACAAAGGCGAACAAACACTGCGGGTTAGTCTGCTTTTTATCAGCTGCTCATGTGGACACTGAGCGCACATGTAGACAGAGAAAATCCAGAAAAGTGACAGAGGAGGAAGAGGGGGATCCCACCCGCTCCTTCTTCTTCTTCCTCTCCTCCCCGCCCGCCTGGCTTTGTCATCTCGAAGCGTCGTGATCTCCGCTCATTCACCCCCGCATGCGCTTCAGCTTCGTGGATTTTATTCCCATAAAACACGGGAGCCCGTGCGTTTCTGCGAAGACGCAGGCGACAGCAGCAACCGGGTCTGGAAGCTACAGTTCACTCCGCTGCTGGAACAACGGCGAGCGTGCACTGGCGAGGGCAGCCGTTTCAGCTTTACCCGCCTCCCCGCGCTCCTCTTTCGGCTCGGCTGAACCTGAAGCTGCCGGTGAGATATAGCGAAGTATGCGCCTCCACGCTGGGACGCTGTACGGGCTTTATCTGGTGCGTTTGAGGCGAGCTCCTCCCTCCAACACGACGGCCCCGGCTGTTCACAAATGAAGCGGGGAAGCCATATGGAGCTCCTTCAGAGCTGCGGGGCTCAGCTTTTAAAGGGCCAGAAGCCTCGCATCGCCTTAAGGTTGTGTGGTTGGGCACAGATGGGATCAAATGACATGCGGCAGTCAGAAACCATCCATCAGAGATCACTTCATGTCGCTTTCTCTTTACTTTGATGCCACTGATACTTCCTGCAGGACACCGTTCCTCAAACTGTTCCCATCTTTAAAATAGAGTCTATTTATAATCATGGGATCAGATTCTCCTGTTGTTTGTTATAGGATCATGTCTGTAGGAAAGTCTGTGAGTGAAACCGTCAACAGGCTAATTGCATGAATAATTCAAAAAAGAATAAGCCCTGGCAGGGTTCTGCTTATTGAATTTCCAAAGTCCTGAAGTGCCATTTCTGCACCGCTGCAGTGCAACAGGAGATGCATTAGTCTGTCCCATCATCGATAACCAAAACTGGATTAAGTCCTTCGATTTCACTCAAGCAGGATATTCTGGGCATGAAGAGAAATAGTAAAAAAAAAAAAAAAGAAAAGGGCACAGATGTAAGTGTATAGATTAATCAGCTGGCTGCGATAGTATGTTTTGCAAAGGAAATCATGCACCTAGGACTTTTTCCATGTTTTACCGAACACCATCTAGAAACCTTAAACTTGATTTGTTTGATTGGGATTTCTGTGATTGAGCAACAAAAATAGTGCATGATTATGAAGTGGAAGGAAGGAATTCTGCACTTCACTTTGCTGGCCGGCATGGGGAAAAGTCAAGAGCTGTAAAAGTTTGCCGTAAGTCATAAGGGGACACAACAAACATGCAGAAGAAGCTGCTCTAGTCAAATAATAAAGTCTAGGTAAGGTGGAAATGTTGGGAGAAGCATCCTTTAGTGTTTCTCCCAAAACCTGAAAACTGATTATTACAGACTCTACCTTGCGTACTTTGCATTTGCCTGTCACTTTAAATGTCAATAAAACACATTGCAGTTTGTGTTCGCAAAACGACAAAATGTGAAAAAGTTCTAGAGGTATTAATGTTAATTGCACAACAAGCAAATTCTTTGAATGGACAAAACACATAATCTTGACATTTTTAGAATTAAAACACTTCTACCTACAGCCTTACAACGCCCTCCACTGCCAGAAAGGGTTTCTAAAAGGGCTTGGCAAGCCTGACATTCCCCCTTTTTGCTACAGCTCAGTGAGCTTTGAATCATTTTTTAACTCCCCTTCCATCCTCCTCGCTCTGCAGGGGGGCGTTGTAGACTTGGGTTCTTGTCCAGCCTTAATGTGGAATATTACCTTTGCTGTCCAGAAATTGAGCTGTTAGTGTGTCATGACAATCATGAGACTGTCACACAGCAAGTCTTAAATCAGAAGCCTCTTCAGATAAGCTGCAAAACTAACTTACCACGCATCATACGTAGCAACTCTTCAAAGATACTTACGTGATATGAGTTATTTTCTCCTTGAGAAAATAAGGTATTTTTGAAATGAATGGAAGACAAATGAACCTCTTTGTCACATCAAGTTTATACCCCAGGGGGGGAAAAAAGCAATGGATTATTAAATAAAAATTCTAATACATTTTGATCACCTTTTAAAAGTAGAAATCTTTGGTAAACACATCTTTACCAGGTGTGCCAATAACTATAGAGGGTGTTGTACATGCAGCATTTATTCTCTGCCATCACACAGGGAACCAGTATGAGGCAAAGAGCAAGGGTCAAAGTCTGTTAAAGCGAATTGATAATTGACAGCCTCTCTGCCTTTTCCTATATCTTTTCACATGACCTAATGAGAGATACACAAACTGAGACGTGAGTCACAATCACACCTCAGCACACTGTGCTGTAAACAACTCTTAAGGCAGCCGGCAAGGCAGCAGGCAATTCAACTGATTACAGTAAACATGAGGAGAAAAGTATAGAAAAAGGCCATCGTATTGATGTGATCAAGTTACAGCATTGTCTTTCAAGAATCCTTTGGAAATTGTAAATACACTATCCTTCATTTTCTATCCCCGATGGACTCCACCTTTCCAGAAAAGATCAATAAAGACTCTCTCCGCGCCACGCCTATAGCTCATTTCTGTGGAGATCAATGCTCCCACTACTCATCGCGGATGGAGTGGAGGCCGCAGATGCCTCTGTAGCTGCACTGATGCGCTGCCGATGAGTCAGCAGCAAACTCCAACAAAGCACAGCCCAGGTCAATTACACGCGACGCACCTGAGGCAGCCAAATTAGGAACCTCAGGTCTGATAACCTGCAGCCGGCGCAGGAAAGACTAGCCTGATCCCCACTCAACACTCTGATCTCATACCCAGAGAGTAAGATCCTGCCAGCTACCCATTTAGTTCAGCAGTCTTAAACTAAATTATTTGGAAACAAGCTTGTTTGATAACTCAATAAAGAACTTCTGAGTACTATACAATTTCTAATGTCTGTTTCATACAAACGGCACCTCAGATTGAGGCAAAAAGACTGCAATGTAATCCAGAAATGCAGACAAATAACTTAAGCACATGAAAAAAAAAAGACTTCAAATTTTTACAAACTCTAGAGTTCTCATGTGTCCTTTAACTTGGGTTGTTGCCAAAATTTCACCGTTAAAAAGCAGCCTGGGTCGCTGAATAATGCATGCACGGAGACTGCATAATTCATCTACATTTTCCAGTATGGCACAGCATATTGAATCCAGGGCACTACCGTGGTGCTGCTGCACTTGTGCTATCACTCCCAACAGCCACAACCAAACCATCTCACATCTGAGCTATACTTTAAATGGCAAAAAAAAAAAGCCACTTCACAGACAGTTAAACACTTAATCCAATGATGCAGTCCAGAGAAGAAATGAGCCGGAAGACATTAGCTGCTAATCATAACGACAGCTATGGCAGGGCTGCTGATACTATCCCCAGATGTTCAAGCTCTGCCACCACACATGCCACACTTAGGATAGGATTCTGGCTGAGTTCCTGTTTTTATTATCTGGGAAAAAAAAAAAAAACTTCAAAGAGAATTAGCTTCCACATGGATGCATGCATACCTATTTCACAGCAAGACTGGCAAATTTAGCAGGAAAAAAAGTCTTGTGGAGTCATTGTCTGTTAACATGAGAGTTGTTTTTAATCCAAAGACAGCGGCAAGCCTCACTGAAGTCTGCTCAGGCTGAACACTGAAGAAGTCCCATCCTCTAGGCCTGTCACGATCATTACATAATCAACATATCACATTCAGTTTAGCTTGGCCAGCTTGGAAAACACCAAAAACATTTCATCTGGGCATTTTTCACCACTAGTAATGTGCTCTTCTGTGATCGCAATGCACAATATGTTATAATCTTATGCATTAAATCAAACAAGACGCCCCTATCTGCCATCAAAGTGTCAACAATATGCCTCCATACAGTTCTGCACAGGAAAACATTACCTACAGAGCTCCGTCTGCCTGGGCGACCCTTATGTCCCATTGTGGCCCCGGCGCCTTGAGTCCTATTTCCAGCTCCTTGCTAACATGGTTGCCATCGGCCCCCGTGGGTCCATTTGCCACCGTACCGAAGTAGGAAGCAAAGGGAAGAAAGCCTCTTAGCGATGAAGTGAGCGAGCATGATAATCCTTTCTGTGTCTGCTCTGCAACTTCACCTGCTGTTAATCCATAACCTGGTAATCCTACAGGTGCGACACGCACCAGCAACATAAGTTCAGCGTGTCCAGGTAGATTGCCTTGCAAAAGTATTCACACCCCTTGATCTTATTAACGTTTGTCATGTTACAAGCACGAGCTTTATGTGATGGACCAACACAAGGTAGCTGATAACTGTGAAGAATATGGAATATAGGATTTTCATTTTCTATTTAAGAAAGAAATAAATGTAAAGAAAAAAATGGCATGCATTTGTAGTTGCCCCCCTCAAGCAACTGTTTGGGGGTCATCATTTGATGAAGTTTACAGCTCCAAATCTCTGGAGAATTATCTTTTTTGGCCATGTTAATTTGCACAATAGCTGCCCACCAACTCATGAAAACCATCCCCACGGCCTGATGGTGCCACTGCCACATCTGCACTACATTAGACAACTGGTCATTATTGCACACAACATTTTCCTTCTGCTTCACAATTATGCACTATCCTAATTCATAAAATAAATTGAAGCTTATTGCTGTAAAATGACCAAATGAGAAAAGGTTGCCAGGGCTGAGTACTTTTGCCACTCTGCGTGTCTACGCACCGTCAGACAACCACTTCCACCGCACAGATGTATTTTCACACAGAGACGAGAGAGTGCACGTTTTTATGCAAGAGGATATAAAATAGCCCATCATGCATCTACTCCTCTGCGCTTCTCTGCACCACATGCAGGCAGCACTTTTTATGTACTTCCTTCTATTCATGCATGCCGCGGTAATGCATGCATGTACTGATTTCTACAGCATGCATGTGCTAACATTTTTATTTTACCTCCATTTATCCATTTTCTCCACTAATGTTCGAAGTGCTTTCTACTGGCTACAAGCTCATGCAGTGAGAGAGTGAAGTGCTGTGCAGCATTCAACTTTTTATCACTTCAGGCCCCAAGGAGCTACAGTTACTCAAGATCCAGAGCAATGTTGCTTTACTTTCCAGCTGCAAATTACAGAGCCCGTCAGGTGGAGTGGGAGAAGAAAAAAAAAAGTTTTGACCATGACTTAACGGCTTGTGGCCATGACTTAACTTGTGGGCACATTTTCAAAACTCCTGGGCAGGGTTTAGTAACTTCTTGCTTCATTCATGGGCACAACTTAACTTCTGGGAACACTTTGTTTAATTTGTGGGAAAACTTTATAATAACATTAATTATTATCATGAATTATTATTAATTATCATCAAAAACTACAATAATGAACAAACATGATCTCATTTCATTTCAATCTGGGAATGAATTATAATCACTTCTTCAAACACTTGCAGTTAGGCATGGAATAATTCTTAGCAAGAGACACTTCATGTGGCTGCTTTTTTTCACTCCAATGTCACCAGACGAACTCCGCAGCAGATCAAAAATAAAGTATTTTTTAAAAATCCCATTTGTAGCTCATCAGGGTCAGAGGCTGGGGAAACACCTGCCCCTAGCTGCACATGCAACTTGGGTTTCTCATCATCCAGGTTGTTTTTTAGTAAACTCACTTTTGTCAAACCTGTCTGCGAGGCAAGCACGCATGGTAGCGTTGGCGCCCTGGTCTTGGTCCTGAAGTTCAGAAGCCTCCTGCCTAATGGTGGTCAACACTAACTGCTCTGTGGGCGCCATAAGAGGCCGCAGGAGAAGAAAACAACACACACAGGACAACAAGTCATTACACGCGCACAGCGTTTCTGAAAACAGAGTCTGCATTTCAAATTTACAATGACATGAGGTTCCATGTCTTCAAGTGGAAGTTGCTCAGATAAATTTCTTCTGGCCTGTGCACGAGTGCCCCCTTGTGGCCTACCAGTAGAAACACCTCATTTTAGTTTCTACTTCCGCTGTATCTCCCAAACGGGATCTACAGCCATCAAGGCAGCCATGACGACCAGTCATTATCTTTCCAAAACAGATGCCGGTTTCGCCGATATGCACGACTCGCATACACAAACAGAGGTACAAAATGGGGCCCTTTGTATGGGGCACCGTTTGTAAAGTTACACAGCAAAACATTCACAGCAATAATTTGCTTTATTTAGCCCCATCATTAAAAAAAGAAAAAAAAATGTGTTCATTATTCAGTCATATTTTGACCATGTTATTCATACACTTATAAATGTCAGAGTTCCAAGCTAAATAATTAATTTGGAGCTAAATTTTAGTTTGCAAACTAAATATTTAGTTCCCAAATAAATATTCAAGTTAAAGCTAACATTTTTAGCTTTCTAACTAAACATTTAATTCCAAAATAATTAACATTTAATTTTCGGACTAAATATTTAGCTTGCTAGCTATTTTGGTTGCTACCTAAATATTTAGCTCGTAACAAAATATTTAGATCCAAGCTAAATATTTAGCTGATATGCAAATTAGCGTGCCGTTAAGCGGAAGTGGAATATCAAAAGAAAAGTTGGGTTTGCTCGCCTCTATTACCCCATTGTTCAGTGGTTGCATTTGTCACCTTAGTTACGTTTTCTTTGTCATCGATTCTTTTTCCTTTCGACATTTCCACCGTGTCAGTTAAAAACATAGAATGTGGCGTTTTAATTGCCATGCAGACCTTTACTTATGGAACTACAGTTTCTTCATAAACATCCGCCACTGCGGTCTAGTCCGAACACTTCCGGTTCATAATCTATTCACTTTTTAGTTACTTTAGAGCGGCTATAAATAGATAATACACAAAGAATATATTGAATAATTGTTATATAAATAATTTTGTTTTAAGAGTGAACAAGCAGGAATTCTATCCGCTCTTAAAAATAGCTAAATAAACCAAATTAATGCTGCTAATTATTTTTAAGGTGTAACTACAAACGGCATCCCATTTTACAGCTATACACATTCAAATTTATCAAGCAGGAACAATTTTATCAGTTGTATTTTCTTAGGACCTATTTTAGATATCTATAAACTTTAAAAGTAATACGATCTGTTTGTGAATATTGTGAGCAAATATGACAGGCTGACAGTGGACGTCATCGCCTGTAGCAGCTCACTAATTGGAGCAAATTACCAAGAGATCAGGTTCCAAGAGATTAAAGTAAAGGCAACGTGAAGAGCATACTGTGCTGGAGTGCTTCTCACATGTTGCATTGATGTCCTAAAACGTGATTACTCTATGCTATACCTGCATGGCAGTAAAGTAAATTATGTCTGCAAATGTATAAACATAAATTACTTTTAAAGTAGGTTTAACTAAAATATTATTTGAGGAGATAGGATTTATATTATGTATAGTAGAAACATTAATCTTGTGTTAGACCTACAACATTCATTTTAAAATAAAGATGTATTAGGAAGTGTGTTTTTTAAACAAAAAAATCTGGTTTCACATTAGTCATAGGGCAATAATAAGTTTATAAAAATGTACCTTTTAAGACTCAGAAGATCCAGAAAACTTCCGCCTAAAGTCCTCATGGCCCAGATTACACACTCACAATCTGCCCTGCTTTTTATTTCTGGAGGCTTCAGGAACAATACAGCCACTCGTAAAAACAAAGACCCCTGACACTATGTGCTTTTTAAAACACCAAAATGGGACAAATATTCTTCTTTGGTAGATCAATCCATTTAAATAACCCTTTGTCACACATAAAACCATCTGCTGCAGCCTCATATATGAGTACCTCTTTCTCATCTCCAGCTTTTCTTGAGGAAAAAGATAATATATTTATGGGTAAAAAAGCAGCAGATCTTTAAAAGGACATTTATGTAAATTAACCTGATTGTTTCTTGGCATGATCCTATTGGAGCTTAAACTGATCATTTAACCAAAACTGGCAAGGCTGTAGTAAAGGAAGCACCTGTTTAGGACTCCCAAACCAGCAGGGGGCTCCCAAGAGCATTAGAATTGTTTACAAATGTGATTTTTATTACAAAATCAAGTGTTTTGTTGTTAATAGATTACATTTTAAAGGTAACCAGACCTGTTTTAAACCCCAGAAGACAAAATGCAGAAAACTGTTAATGTCAGCAAAAATTTCAATTCTTCCAAAGAACAAGATTGAGATCAAGGTGAATTATATCCAATGTACTCAGTCCTTAAGTTCTAAACTCTGAAGTCCAAAGCAGAATTACTTTAAGTAATAAAAAAATAACTACATATTTTAAGCTAATAGACCTTATTCAAAGTGAACAGAGCTGGCCCAAGTTTGTGCCTTTTGTAGAGTTTTAACAGGAGGAGGCCCTCTTCTTGTTAAGCCCATTAAGTCAAGTTTATTTTTTGCATAGAACATTTTCAGCAACAAAACAGTTCAATCTGCCCAGTTGCCAGTATTTTAATACAGATATTTTTAGGGGATAAAGAAAAAAGCAAATTTATCTGTTTTTCAGCCTAAAGGCAAACACAGACAACTATTAACTATTAATTATTCATTGAGATAACTTTTGTCAACCACATTGGTTGAAATAAAAGTGACAAACAAAAAAAAAGATTAAACTGGTAGCATAAAGTTGTGACTATGTAAACAAAACTGCATTACATTTTTTTTTAAATTTAATGTATAAATATAAAATGAAGATTCCTTTGGGGCTGTCCTGATGGTTTGGGAGACTACAAGTGAAGGCTTTGGCCAGCTCTAGAAAACCAATGTAAATCAGATTCAGGCGACATACAGTCCACCAATATCATATTCAGATAATACTTTCCAGTAGCAAAGCACAATAATGGTTTTTGTTGTCTGATACAGAAATATTTGAAAATAGGTGTACTGTACTTATATTGAGCTTTTTTTCATCATAAATACCACTTATAGCTATTTTACACTGAGTCATATTGGCCCAGTCACACACAAACACAACATCCGCATACTCACACACACAGATCATGAGGCAACTTAAGTGAAGGAAGTTGGAATCAAACCCACAGCTGCTCCCCATGTCCTCCGTATGCCTGTGTGTGTGTTGACTCCAGCCGCAGAACACACCTTGTAAATCTCCCACAAATTCTTGAATGGCAGTTACTTCACAGTACTCTCAAAGCAGTGATTATTCCCCGTTGCTTGTGTTTTTCCAACACACTTTTTCCTTCCACTAAACTTTCCATAAATATGCTTTTCTACTACACTTTGTAAACAGTCAGCCCTTTCAGCAATTAGCTTTTGTTACTTAAACCTTCCTCTTGTTTTTTTTTTTTCTCTAATTATTGTGAAAGGCAAAAAAGCATACATGCGTTACAAATGTACTGGCCTTATGTAATTTTCACATACTGTAAACTGAATTTTGGGGGGTTTCATTAACATTAATATTCTTAAAATGCATTTTTTTTATTTGACAAGAGAAATAAATTAACTTTTCGATCAGATGGTAATTTATTGGGATGCACCTGTAGATGATGGCCTGCCGGGGCAGCTCGGTGCGCTCCTCGGACGGTCACGTGGTTTTTAAATCGGGTTTTATTGGATTGGTGCTGCAGGTGCTTGGCCTGGACTGTCTGGCCCAGGCGATGTACAGATATTTTACTATGAGGCGCTCTAAAAATAAGAGTCCATTCATGCATCCAAGTGGGTGGAATGCAATAATCCAATGCTACAGATTTATGTAATACCGTAATTATGTCATGAATCAGTTAATTCAGTACCTGAATGAGCGATGAGGTTACCACTCTAGATATTTTTATCCCAAAGTTTTGGACGGTGTCATAGCATCATTAGTGATTCCCTTGATGAAAAATATCAGGGTTACACAATAAATCCATCACCTGCAGACTAATTGCCCTTGAATTCCCATCCGGAGGCAAAAAAATTAATAACAGGGATTTGGGGATACTGCAAGTCACCCCCATGTGCATGCCGCAGTCCGGAGTTATTATGCCAGGCACATACCAAAACCACCCGAGTCCAAACAGGACGGGACAGGCCGCTGAATGCCCGGCAGTGACAGGCCGAATCTAATGAGATAAGCACTTTACAATGACAGGTCGCAGTGTGAGCGGCGGGATGAACCCTGATTGGTCAGCCATTTAAAATAGGTGAACTGGGTTATTTAACTCACCTCCCTCGCTGTGGATCTTCTTGCCTCTCCGGTTGAAATACATCTTGCTGTGGGAGAATGACAATCGGTGTGGCAGGGACCAGGACGAGGAGGAGGCCGGAGCGGTAACATGCTCACGGCTCACCGACAGAGCCGAGAGGAGCCGCTCCGGGACCGGGCAGAGTCCGCCTCACCTGCCGCTGATCCTCCTGCTGCTGGAGCTGCTGGGCGATCATCGCTTCGCTGCTGCTGCTGAACCGCGGAGGCTACGATGAAGGGGGCAGATCCGAACAGCGTTCATTTCACATATGTAATGTCGCGCCGCATCCGGTGGATTCTTTCAAAATAAATCACAAAACTAATAAGGTTCCTGTTTGAGTTGATCTAAAAAGATCCTTTCTGCACACAGCAATCAGCATCTTCAACCGCTCTTTGAAGAAGCTAGGATATTTTGATTTATATTTCATTTTCCTTTAAGATTATAATTTATTTTCTAATTGAACTGAACAGACACTTGAGACTGGCCTGGAGGCTCACCTTCCAAGAGACAATCACCCTCAACATGCAGTCAGAGCTACAATAGAACGGTTTAATCAAAGCATATATGTCTTAAAAGGATGGGTGTCATTTTATAGCACAATCAAGTAACTGTTACCTTCAGTTGTTATAAAAAAAATTCTTAACCGACTTAAAAAATTACTTTGCATTTTGATGCTTTGAAATTGGGTCTCTGTCTCTTTAAGAAGCTCCTACTCCAACTTCAGCACATATTTAAAGGCTTAATGTTTCTCATTAAGCCTTTACCAACAGAATCAGGGGCCTAAATACAAATACACTTCTTGGATTTTTATTTCTAAAGAAAAAAAGAATAATTGAACAATTAAGACACTACTGTGTGTTGGTCTATCACAAAAACACAATTACGTTTTCAGTTGCAAAGTGAAAATAAGTTCAAGGGGTACCAATACTTGTGCGAGTACCCCAACAAAGCATTTTGAAGGAGAGAAGACAACCAGTGTCTGATTTCTTTTTCATACTATATTCATCATAGCCATTTTATTTACTCTCATGACAAAGCAAAATATATCAGTTCATATTCCAAAGGCTGATTTTTCCATCATATTAAATAGGAACAGAATAAATATTCACTTCTGAACCCTTTGCCCAGACCAACCCTACTACGTGGCCACACATTGAATAGAAGAGTTCTTATAGAACCAGCTTCAAACAGACACCAGGCCTTTTTTTATACACACAAACACACAGGCAAACAAACCATACACTCTTCCACACATTCCTACACACGGTACTGCAACAATCCTGCAGTTTAGTTAGGGACACAGAAACTGCAGAGATGCAGTTAACTGGTGTGTACTGCAGCTGTTATGTATAAAGTGACAGAAACAAATGTACTGGGTGGGTTAGCTCTTAATCCATTTCTTTTACACAAAAAGGCTATTCTGTGCATGTAATGGGGAAAAAAAAATAGATTAAAAAAATACATCAGGTTACACACCAAGTCAGATGCTATATGAGGAATTTTGAGTTAGCTGGACAAACTGTACACACTGCAGAATAATCTTATTTCCACATCTTCCCAGTCTGTTCTCTGTATGTGGACTGGCAACAGAAACAATGAAGACACTGATTGAAGAGTTTGTCTTGGAGTGGAAAAGACAACCAGAGACAACAAAGTTAATGTCCAACAAGTCAATATTTTCCTCTCTCAATATTGCACAACGTATGCGGACCAGTCCGAATCCCTGATTATCAAAAGAGCCTGTTTTACTGGAACTGTGGCGACAAATCTTTAAACGGTTTTAATTCAAAGTGACTGCTTTTAATGGATGACTGCTGGATCTCTGTATTGCATTTTAACTGTAAGGCTTAAATTAATACGAGCACAGAATGAATGTATTTCCTAAGTGAATACAAAACTTGTTTAACCCTCTCAAATTTCACATATTTTAAGAAACTTTAAAATGGACTCTTTAGGCTTTAAAATAGAAAACAAAAACAACAATAAAACAAAAACAAATGTCCTTCTTCCATTCTGAGCAGTTGGGATGTTAGCCTTGTATCTCTTCAAGAACCTGATAAGCAGTGCAGCCCTATTTACAGCTCATACTGATTAAACCAAACCTACAAGTGTGTTGTATGGTCAGTTATAAAAAAAAAACTAAAAAAAAGGAAAAAAGAAGGTCACGCATGTCAGACATAAAAGTGTTAGAGTCAGACTATTCAACAGTCGCTACAGGAGCTCCTAAAGCATAAAAGCCGTGTACTGACAGACTTCTGAAGCCCGATGAAACAAGTAGCAACTAAGGTCACAGGAGGAGCTAAATGACTTGCTCAAAACGTAGCATCTAAAAAAATAAAGTTTCTTTTTTTAATTCTCTGGATTTATAGTTTCTTTCCTGTTTTGCACACTTTTGGTTCCACCTTTTTTTTTAAACTCAACGGATGTCTTCAAAGAAACTAAGCGGTGAAAGCGATATGTACACGCTAAGCCCACTTGGGTTTGCTCAGTCTCAGCCAGCCGTAAGCAGCAGAGGGTGGGGTCAGTCGTGATGCGCTGCGAGGATTGGCTGCCTGCAGATGGGGCAGGTGTTGTTTTCGGAGAGCCAGCGGTCGATGCAGTGAACGTGGAACTCATGGGAGCAGGGCAAGCGCCTCAGCTTGTTGCCTTGAGTGTATTCGTTGATGCACACGCTGCAGGCGCGACCCATCTCGCCTTCGAGGCTGGCCTGACCGTATGTACGCGTGGATAGATTGTCGATCTGCTCTTTGGTCAGGCCTCGGGGATGCTCGTCGTCTTCGTCGTCGTTGAGTAAAAAGAAGTGTGCCAACCTCAGGATGGGCAGGGTGCCGTTTTCAACCAAGTTGTTGGTGTCTCGGCTGTTTGCCCGTCCGTCTACGGAGCTAACTACTCCGCCTCCGAATCTGGCCTGCCCAATCTGCTCATCCTCGCTCCTCACCTGGCCCTCCAGCCCCGGAACGACCTCATCTGTCCCAACCTGGCCAGGCTCATTCTCATTTAAATGTAAACGACTGCTGCTGCTATTTGTGGCGCCAACGTCAGCATGGCTGGGCGCGACGCTTTCCGAACTCGCCTCCGTCTCCATCAGCGAGCTGAGTTCCCCAAATCCAGTCATAATCTGACGCAAGATGGAGCGCAGGGCGGTGGAGTTGGGTTCTCCGAGGCCAGTCTCGCTGATGCGCCTCAACGGAATCCGGATGGTGCTGACGTAGGTGCGGATCCCGGCTCGCTCCGAGCGGGAGATGGTGCGTCGGAACCCGCCGCTGTCGCTTTCGAACGTGACCGTGTTCTCGGCGACCCGTGCGCGGGATCGAGTTCTGCTGGCGATGCTGTCCCGGTCCCTGTTCTCGCCGGGCCGGATCCTCCTCACCTGCAAGTCCAGCATGATTGTTGGATGGCGTCTGACTGCCGAGCTTCCTGCGCCCGCTGCGGGCAACTCGCTTGCACGCTCTACCGTTTCCACGGCGGACTCCAGCACAGCGTCGGGTTCGGACACAATTCCCCCGGTCTCCATGGATACAGAGGTCGTGACACCGCTCGGCTCACCGGTTTGGATCATAGACCCATTTGGGCTGCTACCAGTTGGTGGGAGGGTGCTGACACTAGGCGTTCTGTTCAAAGGGGATCGACTTCTCCTCGATGCGCGAGAAGCAACTCCGCCCCCTGCCGCAGCTCTGCGCGCTCGGCCACGTGATCGAGTCCTGCTGCTGCGTGATTCATGTCCCGCAGCTTGGGGTTGTGAGTCGCCCTGTGGCGACACCCGAGGACAGTCTAGAGCAGCAGGCACTTCATTACGCCTGTGCTCTGCCTCTACATTCAGGACATGATGCTGCGATGGTGCGCTTTGATCAACGGGAGGGCTAGGGACAGTAGGAGAAGGTGCTGATGAGTGCAAAGTAGAAGCCCGCCTCTGGTTGGTGACTGGGACTATCTCTGCAGGAGGAAGCGTGGCGGAGCTCACAGACAGAGCGGTGGTACTGCTGCGTGTGCGCCGGGTCTCGATCCTTCTTATGGCCGGGCGTGGGGAGGGGTAAGGCGCAGGCCTCGGAGTGGCTGAAGGCCGAGAGCTGGAGAGGGGGGAAGCGGTGCGGGCGGAGGTGTTGAGAGGAGTCACCGGGAGTTCTGGGGCATCCACAGAGTTCACAGTTTCAATATGCTCTCCCGGCTCGGGCTGATCGTGGTTGATGTTGATCTCAAGGCTGAAACGAAACTCCCCGCTGTTGGGATTGGTCCGGCTGACAGCCCTCCATGTCTGGTTCCCACTCTGGCCGCTTCGAGTCGCGTTACCGGTGCGCCTGAACGTGTTCAGCCACTCCAGTAACGAATCTCCATTAGAAGAATCTGCTCCAGCTTCTGTAGTCCCTATAAGTAAAATAATGAAAGCCAGACTTAGTAAGTTAATATGCAACACACTAAAGAAGATGCTGTGTCAATAACAGTATATACACATAAAACAATTACTTATGATGTCAGGTGAATGAATAAACTGTATTTTTCTGATTTAATCTGAGCTATAATGTTCTGGGTCTATTTCTTTAAAGCCACACAATGCAGCCTAGCATTCGACATCTTTTATTGGGATTTTATGTGGCAAACCAACATCATTCTGAAAAAAATACAAAATAAAGAAAAGCCCTGAAAAGTATGACCCATTTTTCGATTTAAGCCCCTATACATTGATGCTCTTAACCCTTGTGCAGATGGGGTCAAGACCCCATGAGTCTAGACCCCATCTAGACTCATGGGGTCTAGATAACTCATGGGGTCTTCAAGACCCCATGAATTTCTTACTGTTCGTAGATCGGCAGGGTCACACTGACCCCGCGTACGCCGTTACGACAGTTTTTTTTTGTGTGGTTTAAAGAACTGACAGTCTGAGAGTGGAAACCCCCCACTCCACCGCTCCCTGAGCGTCGCACTAAGATCGTGGGAAAGTTAAATAAGATCCAATCAACTGCCTCGAAAAATGTGGAATTAACTTGCCAAAAATGTGGAATTGACTTGCCAAAAATGTGGAATTAACTTGCCAAAGTTACAACCGCAACAAATATTCTATTGTGCACAAGCCAAATTTTGGCTTGATAGAATCCCTTCCCCACTTCTTACCTGCCCCTCCTCTTCCTCCAGCCCCTCTCTCCTCTCCTGCGCTGCTACTGCTCTGCTGTTCTCCAGAATCAGCAGTCTGCGATCGCTGCTCAGCGTGGGGTTGAGATGACACCCGCTCTTTGGCTCCATCCAGGCGCTGACGGAGCTCCTCTGCAGTCACCTCCCCTATAAAAAATGGTAGGTATGAACATGAAGGCTATTACAGCATAAATTGTACAGAATCTAATATGTCGGAATGCCACAAGTGTCAAAAATTCTCAAGCAATTCTACTTGATTTCATTTTGGGTCTTTATTTGCTAAATTATTCGTACATTCAACACCTTTAGCCAAGATTTAACATTTTGAGAACCAAAAACCTCTTGACCACTTGGGTAAAGGGTTGGGGGTTAGAATAAACATACTTAGTCCATTAAGAGTTAATCAAAGTGTATCCTACCAGGAGTGCCCAGCAGATTACCATCTCTCATCAGGCGGTACTCTTCTTCACTCAGTTCATTAATAAAGTTGTAGTACGCCTCCTCCCGTCGAAGACGCTCAGCCTGCCTCCGCCGTTCACTTCCCCCACCAGGAGGGTCCATCACCACCAAAAATGCTGCAAGGGCAGATGGGTTTGACTCTCATTCACACATGGAATCACAGCATTATACAAATGGACAAACAGTTCTCTTCAAAATAATAGTGTGTTGCAAGTACATTAGGAACATGTATACTCTACTCAGAAAGCAAACTATGAAAATAAAACGTTTAAAATGTACCATTACTTTGCAGAAAAGCCTGCATATTCTCATTTATTGTGCGAGTCAAAAGATCATTAATCATAATATTTAGTTGTACAACCACTCTGAGAACTGCTTCATGTCTCTGTTGTATGGAATGGACAAACATCTCGCACCTGTGAGCAGGTATTCCAGCCCAAGGTACTACATGCCTCCACTTCTGTGTTTCATGGTGTTGCCTTGGAAGCAGCACGTTTAAAATTTGGTTTGGCACTCCATAATATTTTTCATGTTGGTCTTGTTGGAACTAAGATGCTGCTCCCTTACCCATTTCAGTGGCATTTCTTTCTTTTTTTTTTGGCAACATTGAAATATATTGAGGTATTCAAATTGAATACCTCATTGTAGAATAGAGGCCTGGCATCATAGTTTGAGAAACATTCCTAAATAATGATGCCAACCAACATATAACAGTCTGGGCATCATTTCATAAACTGTCTGGTCCAATAGAGGAAGGTTTACTTTATCAGTTTATAAATCCATTTCTCTCTCAACTGAAACTGTTGAGCACCTGAAACTGTTGGTGGGAGCACCCTCTCACCAACTGGTAGTAATGGAGAGAAACCTAGCACAGTTGAAAAGCTGTGTTACGTTTTCAACACAAACCCTTCAATTACACATGCCATGTTGAGATACACTCTTCTACCAAAAACAGAAATTGCTCTGGTCAGTGATATCAGACTTCCCTTATTTTCAAATGGTGTGATATTCCAGAGTGATGTACAGGGATACAAATCCAAAAGCTGTTTCAATCTACTGTGGTCAAATAAACAAACATCATGTTCAAGTAAATATGCATTTACATTGGTATAAAGCAATGTTTCTCAACCTTTCTCATATCCTGCTGTGCTGCAAGCCTTAGGTGTTTCCCTGCGTTCACACACCTGATTTGAATAAATGGGTGATTAACAGGATTCTGTAGGACTTTATAACCTGCTGAAGAAGTGATGCAATCAATTAGATTAGGTGTAAAGCAACCCAAATGTTTAGCCGAAACACTCTTTCAAGGCTCTACTAAAGGCAATCAACGAAGTCCACACCATCGATACGGCATTAAAAGGTTAGGATTATGTGATGGGTAAGGCTCGGACGTCCGTGCCAACACCCTGAAGGTAAGGGCAGTAAAGCTATCCTAATCTGACAAGTGGATCGAGGATGGATTTATTAACAAATATAATAACGACGTATCTCTCAAAGGGGAAAACTTATTGTGATTACAGTAAAATCTGCCGAAAACCCAAGAAGACAGCAGCTAATACAGCAGAAAGACTGGCGTTGTCGTTACAGCCAACAACCAATCACTATCCCAGTTTCCATGAGTGACACCCCAGGCATCCAATCAGTGCTCTGCAAAGGCGGATCATTGGAGGCTAAACGGAGTTTTCCTCCATGTAAACGCAGAGCAGCAAAGGAAAGACAAAGAATCCCCTCAGCACTTTTGACTCAGACTAAATAACATGTTTGCACTTGGTGATGAAATTCTGCTACAGACGAAACGCAATAGTTACCTTTGTAGATGTTTCAAGCCGGTAAAGAGTCATTTAAATGCGCAACGCCTCGGTGTTAACTGAGCCCTAGCGTATTAGCATAGCCAGTGAGTAGCAATCAGTCGACACCACAGCAAACTGCCACAAAAGCTCAACATTACGCTCATGACAAACAATTTTATGAAACAGATAACATATATGAAGCCTGGCACTTGCTTAGATCATACATCAGCAACTGGTGACGGCGATAATTAAGCGATTAAAGTACCTGACAAAGCAGCTGTAATATGGACGGTTCTCTCAGCTCTCTCCTCTCTCAAACCAAGATGGGACCAGTGGTCCAAATTCTAATGCTATCCGGGGAAAAACAACGTCAGTCGTTCGCTAGTTCCTATGAAACGTAACACACTTTTTGTTTCCTAATAAGCGAGAAAATAATACAAAATTTGCTTGTAATATTTTTTTCCATCGACATAATGAGATCAAAAATTTAATTGGATCTTTAAGAGATTAAAAAAACACTATTTAATGTTGACCTAATAAGCTACTTTACAGATTTTTCTTTGAAATCAGCCAGACTCGCGTGGAATATACTTGTACTAAATCGAAAAAGTATGATTTAACAGTCTGAAAGAAAGGAGCCTAGTTGTAAAATATATGTGTTAAATCTTTAGTAGCAAAGGGCATGAAAAACATAATTTATAGCCTGGTAAAATGAATATGTGAAATCAAAAATACATTCATAGAGGAAATTTGTTTGATTTTGCTATAATTTCTTATTCATTCAAAATACAATTTATTCCTCCAATGAGCTTCCAATAGCTTGAAAGATCATTGGACCCAAGCTCACGTATATTATAACTCCTTAAGTAAGAGTGCTGCAGAATTTGTCCAAAACAGCTAAATGCTGCTTGTCCACAATAGTGTTTAGTAAAGTCAGCTGATCATATTTATTCTATAACCTCCCAAATACAAATGAAGCAGGGTTTTTTTCCCCCCCCCAATATGCTTCTTAAAAACATTGAATTAAATGAAATCCAGAACTTGAAATCTATGCTTCATTACCCAGCTGTATTTTTATTATCACAATACATATACTTTGGAGAAAAAATACACCGTCTGGTACTATCTATAAATGTTATTGTCATGTTTGTTTGTTTTTCTTTTCTTTGACAGTATTTTTCCACAGGACTGTTCTGTAGCTGAATTGAACTATTCTACCACCTTCCCTGCTTCTACTGAAGAAAAAAGCCTACCCACAGCATGTTGCTGCCACCACCAATATTCAAAGTGGTGATTTTGTTGAAAAAGATGTTAGTCTTCCACTGAATGTCGAATTTATATCGATTACTATGAAATATCCTGAATATTTTAAACATATCTCTATAACTGCTATGTATTGTTAGGACTGGAAAAAGCATTACCAAAAATTTCAAATAAGCGCTATGACTACTGGAAACAAGATGTACTCAATATATGTAATAAATAATAAAACTAATTTGATTTTTTGTTGATAGCTTGAGGTGCATTTACAATGCAACAATGTGAAAATATAAAAATTGGTTTTGGCATTTAAAAGTATGAGCTTCTCTGTCCATTTTCCCATATTCTTTCTCCACCGCATAATGATGTGTCATTCATGGCCGAGCCTACTTTAGATGCCAGCTCCTTTTACATTTTTTTTTTCCATTGTGTTGTTGGAACACGCATTCAAGCTGTACTATTGACAGATTCTGCGTGCTCCAGTGTGTGCCATCTAAGAATAAATAGCAGGTTAAAATTAATACAGCTAGAAATATGTTTATGATTATTTGAACAAAAAGCATTTTGTTAGAATCAATGGAGAAGCTGTAAGAAACTGATTGAGCTGTGTTTTTATAAGCACAAATTATCAGAGGACTACTTTTTATAAGAGTGGCTGTACATAAGCCACTCTTCTCTACGGCAAGAGTCGCTTCTTGCCGTAGATAATGTGTACATAAACACACACTGCTTAATCATAAAAGCATGTCTTATTCCTAAATGCTAAAGATACAATATTCCTCAAGTATACAAGTACCTAATCTTCATGGTACTTTTTATGTTTAATGTGAAAGTCCAGCACAAAGTATGCCATAACTTTTCTTAATGTTTTTGTTTGTTTTACATAGGAAATTCTCTAATTTAATTTAAAGGTAAACATATTTTGTGATTTTCACAAAATATGTATTTCGATGCAACTCTTTTACATGTTGAAAACATAAAACAAGAAAAAAATGAGTACATTGGAATAGCATAATAAAGGAAAGTGAAGAAAAGAAGAAGAATCGTTCAGAACTAAAAAGAGCCGACCAAATTATCCGGATCCCTAGGAAAAGCCAAAATTCACACCACCACAACTGCAAGGTCTGTCTTTTACGACATTTTTCGACACTGCCGTGCGTGAATACGCCGTCGATACCGAGTGAAGTGCGTCTCTTTGGAGCAGATACCGGCTGAGAGAAACGCAGCAGCAAGACAAAATAACATTTATTCGGGCTCGCTTCTCCCTGGATCAACTCCGTTCACCGCGCATCCCTCCGCCGGAACATTACATTTACCCCGACAGCTCGATGTGGAAGCTGGGTTAAAAGAAGAAAGGGCCACGCTGGGGAAGGCAACCAGCTGAAATACCGAACCGAGCTCGTTGGAGGAGCACAGTTGCCTCCCAAAACGACGCTTTAATAAAGGAAGGAGTGCTCACACTTCAGGCCAAACAGTGGTGAAAATGGACTATGACTTTAAAGTGAAGCTCACCGGCGAAAGAGAGCGAGTCGAGGACCTGTTTGAGTACGAAGGATGCAAAGTGGGAAGGGGCACCTACGGTCATGTATACAAGGCGAAGAGAAAAGATGGGTGAGTTTGATGAGCTGCAGGCCTCCAGCTAGGCAGCCAGCACCCCTCCCTGCCTCCTTCTCCCAAATACATTTAAATGACTCCTCGTTTTTCTCCCCTTCAAGAGAGCCAGGCTTACTGCAGACAATATGGAGATATGTGAACTGACTTAATATTGTGACAGGGGCTCTCCTTTCTCTTGTATGGCATGCTTTTGTTTTTAATAATAGATATTATTTGATTTGTGACAGTGAAGGCGCTCATTGGTCGGATTTGGCAGGTGCATATAGGCTGATGACGTTTACCTATTTATGTTACTACAGTTATTTTCTCCGCACATGAGTTAGTGTGAGATTCTGACACAATGATTACTTGAGTAAAAATATCACGGTATTAAAAAATTGCCCTATGGTGATCCCTTCATTTTTCTGCTTTTACACAGAAAAATACCTGAAGCTAAGATTGCTAAATATATGTACAGGTGCTGGTCATAAAATTAGAATATTGTGATAAAGTTCATTATTTTCCATAATGTCATGATAAAAATTAAATTGTCATATATTTTAGATTCATTGCACACCAACTGAAATATTTCAGGTCTTTTATTGTTTTAATTTTGATGATTTTGGCAAACAGCTCATGAAAACCCAAAATCCCTGTCTCAAAAAATTAGAATATTATGAAAAGGTTCTCTGAACGAGCAATAAAAATAATCATCTGAATCAACAAAGTAACTCTAAACACTTGAAAAAGATTCCTGAGGCCTTTAAAAACTCCCAGCCTGGTTCATTACTCAAAACCGCAATCATGGGTCAGACTGCTGACCTGACTGCTGTCCAGAAGGCCATCACTGACATCCTCAAGCAAGAGGGTGAGAAACAGAAAGAAATTTCTGAACGAATCGGCTGTTTGCAGAGTGTTATATCAAGGCACCTCAGTGGGAAGTCAGTAGGAAGGAAAAAGTGTGGCAGAAAACGCTGCACAACGAGAAGAGGTGACCGGACCCTGAGGAAGATTGTGGAGAAGGGCCGATTCCAGACCAAATTAAATTTTCATCTCCATAAAACTTTTCAGCAGATGGAAGCATGAAGTGCTCCAAAATCTTCTGATGGCTGCTGCATTGATCCTGCCCTTGATAAAACACAGTGGACCAACACCAGCAGCTGACATGGCAGCCCAGACCATCACTGACTGTGGGTACTTGACACTGGACTTCTGGCATTTTGGCATTTCCTTCTCCCCAGTCTTCCTCCAGAGTCTGGCACTTTGATTTCCGAATGACATGCAAAGTTTGCTTTCATCCGAAAAAAGTACTTTGGACCACTGAACAACAGTGGTCCAAAGTGCTGCTTCTCTGTAGCCCAGGTCAGGCGCTTCTGCCGCTGTTTCTGGTTCAAAAGTGGCTTGACCTTTGACCTGGGGAATGCGGCACCTGTAGCCCATTTCCTGCACACGCCTGTGCACAGTGGCTCTGGATGTTTCTACTCCAGACTCAGTCCACTGCTTCCCCCAAGGTCTGGAATTGGCCCTTCTCCACAATCTTCCTCAGGGTCCGGTCACCTCTTCTCGTTGTGTAGCTTTTTCTGCCACACTTTTTCCTTCCTACTGACTTCCCACTGAGGTGCCTTGATATAACACTCTGCAAACAGCCGATTCGTTCAGAAATTTCTTTCTGTTTCTCACCCTCTTGCTTGAGGATGTCAGTGATGGCCTTCTGGACAGCAGTCAGGTCAGCAATCTGACCCATGATTGAAGTTTTGAGTAATGAACCAGGCTGGGAGTTTTTAAAGGCCTCAGGAATCTTTTTCAAGTGTTTAGAGTTACTTTGTTGATTCAGATGATTATTTTTATTGCTCGTTCAGAGAACCTTTTCATAATATTCTAATTTTTTGAGACAGGGATTTTGGGTTTTCATGAGCTGTTTGCCAAAATCATCAAAATTAAAACAATAAAAGACCTGAAATATTTCAGTTGGTGTGCAATGAATCTAAAATATATGACAATTTAATTTTTATCATGACATTATGGAAAATAATGAACTTTATCACAATATTCTAATTTTATGACCAGCACCTGTATGTAGATTATATTTATTTAATTACCATTAGTGCGTAGCATGTCTAACAAATATGTATAGATTTTTTTAATTATCCCTGAAATAACAGCTTTAGCAATTAAAGCGTTTCCTCTATTTTATTTTATAAAAGAGGGGTTTTTTTTAAATATATTTTCTTCGTATGTAAATTAGGGGGTGGGCTCTACAGGCACTAGAGAGTCGAAAATTCTCTTTTGTGCAAAATTGTTTGTAAATAAACATTTTGGTTTCCCCTTTTCAATACATACATGGGAAGACATGCATATATTCCCAAGAAGTTGTTTTTTTTTTTAAATTGCAACTACACTTTTTTGTTTTTTGTTTGTTTGTTTTTTGTATTTTCCATCCCACATTTGCAAATTGGTGGATTTACTCTACAATAAAAGAATGTTTTCATCTAGAGGGAAAGCGGTTAAACATGTCACTTTGGTCACTATTCCTCACCCAGAAATTGAGAGAATACAATTAAAATGCTTGATATTGTGGTTAGAAAATCATTTAGATTCAGCGGCACAAAGCATGTCAACAAGACACTGCTTTATTTCAGAAAAGTACCTTGAGTACTTGAAAGGGGAGGGGAAAGGCATAGATAAATTTTGTCCAGATTACCCAGACTGGCCAAATTGTTCCCACACAACCAAAGTTATGCAACAATAAAATAAAACGCACTATAAACATCCATGGACCCACAAGACAGTAATAATGTTTAAAATGATCTTATTGTTTTCAGTTGAAACAGAAAAGCGTCAATTATCCCAATTTCTACTAAAGTGAAATATTGATTCCTGCAGTGACAATAATATCAATAACCACTGATGATTATTTTAGTTAATATAGCTAGACACAAGCAAACATGTAACACAAACACACCTGCTAAATTTAGCAGTAGATTTATTTGTTTGTTTTGCAGAATTATCCCTTGTTTGAGGAACACCTGTATGATCAGCTGATATTAGGATAATTCAGCAATCTGCAACATTTATGATCCAAAGAAACATTTTTTTTAGATCCAAGTTTGTCACAAGCCACTAAAACTGCTTCTCTCTTAATGTAGTAAAATATTGTTCTTAGCAGATGCACACATTTCTCTCCAGTTACATGAATGATAATTTCATACATAATGTATGCCTAAAACTCTGGTAGATTTCTAACAGGTGTTCAAAATTCCCTAAAACTCGGCTTCAGTTTATGTGAACGTTTTCAGCCTTGGTAGTGTTTTACTGGAAAACCCCTTTGGTTTTTCTCTTTCTGTTTGGGCTTTTTTTTGTTGTTGTTGTTGTTGCTATTTCTATTTTTGTGTGTGTGAGAAACCACAATACGGCATTCCACCCGACAATATTGTAACAGAGGCTGCCTTTGTGTTTAGTTCGGAAGACTCTGGAAATGTAAATATTGTGCTAATTAGCTGATTTGTTTTCTCCATGATTTTACACTTGCAATACATTTGCATACATCTGCAACAGAAACTAAACCTGAGATGGGCAGAACGTCAACACAAGTTGCACTTCTTGAGCCTTTCTAAATATTGTGACATTATGCTGTGTGTTACTCTTTCGGTTTAGTGAACTTTATTGGGTTTTTTTTTTATGTGACTGACTGACTGAAAATGGTGCATTATAAAGTGGATGCTTTGTGTCATTTTAATGTCAACATTTCTAGCAAATTATAATCTGGAAAGTGTGGCTGGCCTTCAAATCTACTAAAAAAAAATCCGGTTATTTAAATGCCACAAGAGAACCAGCGCACAGCATGATTCTGCCATCAACATGTCTCACTGTGGGGACGGTGTGAGGCTAAATAACTACCCACCTCCTATGCACCACTTAGTGCGCAGAAAGACCAATTAAAACAAATTGAAGTCTGTGCTCCAACTTTCTGCCTTTCAGTCATTTTATAATTGAACCCACCAATTGCTGGGGGAAATCTAGAATAAATCTAAACGCATATTTTCCAAATGTCTCCTGCTGTTTGCAATCAGTTTCTTTTGAGCAGACCGTAGCTGGAAGGAGCTCCATGCAGGAGCCATTATCACAGCCTGGACTTTGGCACCAACAGGAACCACTAAATAAAGCTCAAAGTGTTTAAAGATGTCGGAGTTGCCGCTGTTTATGAAGTAAATCTGCTGTTTTTAGACCGACTCTGGAAAAGTCACTGAGTTTGGGTTTACGAGAGGATTTGGGCCGATGGGAGGCCTGGGGGGAGGCAGGGAGCTTTAACCAATTCGTTCACGTATGAGAAAGCCCTCCTGCTCTGTTTGTGCCGCACTAGCTGCCAGGCAGAGCCTGTTTCCTCTCCCCTTCTTATTGTTTAAAGTCTCAGAGGTGAGCTTGATTACACAGATCTGGAGGTAATGCAACTTGGCCTCTTCTCCCCGGTTCCCGTGCCAGCTGCTGCCAGGCGGCCCCGTCCTTCATCTCTGTTTGCGTATGGGTCCCTCTCCGGGGGCCGGCGGTCTGGCCTGGTGTTGATGCTGCTCTGCCTCTCTCTCTCTCTCTGTGTTTGTAGGAAGGACGATAAGGACTACGCCCTCAAGCAGATTGAAGGCACCGGTATCTCCATGTCGGCCTGCAGAGAGATTGCAGTAAGAGTTGCTTCTGGTTTTCCTTTCGGGCTGTGAGGAGCGGCTCACGCAACTCTTCACCGCTGTAGCAAAATAATCACCTGTGATTAACAAAAACAATTGAAAATTGACAATTAAAACATTAGTCGTCTGCTGTATGTTTTTAAGCTACCATTTCCCACAGTCGTTCGTTTAAATAATTAGCATAGAACTTACTGTCATTGTCACGCACCTTTCCCGAGGTTGCTTAGATATTCCTCTGATTGGGTTTTTGTGCTGCAGCTGCTGCGGGAGCTGAAGCACCCTAACGTGATCTCGCTGCAGAAGGTTTTCCTGTCGCACGCTGACCGTAAAGTGTGGCTGCTATTCGACTACGCAGAACACGATCTCTGGGTAAAAAATGCAAACTTTCATAAAGCAACATGCTGTGCGCTGCGTTTTGTGAACTGTATTTTCTAGCCTTCATTCTGTTCTGACATTCTGTTGTTCGAAAATCTCGCAGAAATGTTGGTAAATGTTGTGATGACGGTTTGTGATGTATGATACTTTTCTTGTTTCCTGTCTTTGTCGTCTGTGCTTCCATCACTCTGTGACCTTGAGCATTGTGAGCAATATCATTTGTGTCCAGTGTGAGCATCTTCCACTGTGAGACTGTCCAAAGGACTAAATATTACATTAAGATGTAAATTCAGCTTCACACACATTGGAGTTTATCAGCCAACAATCATTGCCCTCCAGTTACTCTCACTGTAATAATGATGTATCTGCAATATATTATGCAGCCTTATATTGTATTATCCATCTTCTTTCATTTCCTTTCCCTTTCTTCGACCATCCCTTCATTCCTTCTCTTCTTCCATTGCCCATTCTTTCTCTCACTCCTCCTCTCCTTTTCTTTTTCTTTTAATTTTGCTTTTGCCTCCCTTCCGTCTTTCATTCTTTCTTTTCTTACTTTTATGCCTTTGTATTTCTATCTATCCTTACTCCCCTTCTTCCTAATTTATTTACATCCTTCTTTCCTTTTTCCTTCATTAATTTTCTTCTTTTCTTTTCCCCTATATTCGTCTGCCCCCTCTTCTTTCTTTTTAGCTTTATCTTCCCTTCCATTATTCCTTATTTCCATTTTTCTTTTTTCTCATTTATTACTCTTTTTTTCTTTCCTTCCTTTATTTTTCAGAGCTTCCTGATCCTTTTTTCTTCTAACCCTCATTCCTTCCTACTTTTCTTCCTTTTGTTCTTTTCTTACTGCTCTTTAGTTTTACTGGCCTCTTTCAACATCCTTTCATTCCTTCATTTTTCATGCTTTTCTCCTTTTTTTCCCCATAGCTTGTTTCTTTACTTTTCCTGCCTTCCTTTCTCCATTCCTCCCTTGTTTTTCTTTTTCATTCCTTCTCATTCCTTTTATCTTCCCCCATACCTTCTTTCCAAAATTTTCCCTTTCTTGTCTTTCCTTTCTTCCAATTTCCTTATTGCATGGTTTACAGTTAGAGGTAGACCTCAGTAGAAATACCTGCAGTGAACTCTTAATGGCTTTGGCATTTTAAAAATGAACTCTCTCAATTTGATTCTGGAAAAGTACAGAGCTGGAACACGAAGAATGTGTATGAACCATGTTTCTCGCTCTCTGTTCTTTTTTTATTTTTTTGGACATTTAAATAAACATTTTCAGCTGCAGCGTTTCACCGATTTTCCAATCAATACACATAACTGAATGAATGTTCAGTGCCAAACCTCAGCGAAACACACACACACACACACACACACACACGCACACAGAAACCAAGATGTTCTCCACATTTGGTAGTTAAACCTCCGCTGCATTACAGACTGCAGCTACAACTGGCAGACCATCAGAGCTGAATTAAATACCTCTTTCTGCCACATAGCTGCAACACTTACAATGCCCTTTGAAACAAGTGGAAACACATGGCACGCATATCAGCCCTGCCCATCTTCCCTGTAGCTAGCTTAATGTTTATAATTTAGTATGAAAAGCTTCATGCATTTAAACCCAAATGCCAACGCAGGCTACATCAACTATTATCTTGTCTTCCCTCAGCACATTATTAAGTTTCACAGAGCCTCCAAGGCCAACAAGAAGCCGCTTCAGCTTCCGAGAGGAATGGTCAAGTCTTTGCTCTACCAGATTCTGGACGGCATCCATTACCTCCACACTAACTGGGTGCTTCACAGAGACCTGGTAAGACGGCTGGCTGTTTAGATCAGTCTGCATGCAATCTGTTAATTATTACATCATTAGGGTTGAAAGTGTTCACTTATTTACACAATTAGATACTAAACTTGAGTGGGGTTTTTTGTGTTTTTTAAATAACTCTTTGATGATAATAATTGGTTTGAAACTAACAATTACTTTTTGAATGTATTATTCTTTTATTATTATGATAATCAATTTAATCAGAATAAATTGGCATATTCTGCAGATTTTTCATGTAATCTTTTTCATACAATATTAGAAATTCTTAAATATGCAAATAAATTCAATTATTTTAAATTGGAAAAAATGTTTTATTGACTAAAATGCAATAATTTAGCATACTTTTTACTGAATTGAAACTGGGTGAAGATAAAACTATGCCATTTGAAGAGTTGAGGGTATCTCACATTGACAGACAAAGGTGTTTTTATCTTAAATGTAAAATTTATATATATATATTTTCTACAGTTTTAGCTCAATTACTGCTATAGCTATGTTGTCGTGAGTCTGTGTACTACAGTTAGCGATTAATTGATTACTACCATAGTTGATGATCATTTCAATGATAGATTTGTCACAATTAATTCAATTAATCCTTAGATAATAAATTACATAAAAGATCTCAAATGTTAGCTTTTGTCAATAGTTTGATGAAGAAACATAATTTTTCCACTAGAGGGCAGCAACAAACAATACTAAATGTTGAACTTCCTCAACTAAACCAAACAAAAGTTGGAATGTTGTTTTAATGTTTGTCTTGTCACCGTCAGAAACCAGCCAACATTTTAGTGATGGGAGAAGGGCCAGAGAGGGGAAGAGTAAAGATCGGTACGAATGGCCTCAAAATGTTTACATCCCGCTTACTGTTTCAGCTGACTTCACCTTCATCAACTAATTTATTCGTTTTGCAGCGGACATGGGGTTCGCCCGTCTCTTCAATTCACCGCTGAAGCCTTTAGCTGACCTCGACCCCGTGGTGGTCACCTTCTGGTACAGAGCGCCTGAACTGCTGCTGGGAGCTCGGCACTACACCAAAGCCATCGGTGAGGCGTCGTGCTCCCCTTCTCTTGTACGCGTTGCGACCGGCCGTATGGTGGAAAACTCTGGGTGAGTGTCTGCTCTGCTTTCCTTCCAGACATCTGGGCGATCGGCTGCATTTTTGCGGAGCTGCTTACGTCTGAGCCCATATTCCACTGTCGTCAGGAAGATATCAAGACCAGCAACCCTTACCACCATGACCAGCTGGACCGAATCTTTAACGTTATGGGCTTCCCTGCTGGTGAGACTCCTCAGAAGAAAATATTCCAGAGGAAATGACTATTTATTTTAATCATGTTATTATGCCTTTATTCTACCTGCTTTGTTGTCTTTTTTTGTTGTTTTTTTATCTGGGAAGAGATGTGATTAAGAAGATAGCATTTTCCATTCCTGGCTAAGGCTCGTTATTTCCTTAGGCTTTACTTGCTCTGTTTGGATTAATGTGGTCTGCAGGCTCTGAGAGTCGGTCCAGAGTCTCTGTACATGATGCCAAGTCACAAACAGAAACATTTGCTGGCAGGGATGCATTTAGACAGATATTTTCCAGTTCACCTACCCCACCCATTTGTTATCTTTGCTGCTCTTTTTATTTAATACACCAGTTTGTATAAAAGCTACTTCTTGAGTCTTCATTAAAATTTGACCCCTGTTTTAATGTTGCTTGTAAATGGAGTGGGGTTTAACTTTAGTGTTGTTGCAGTCTGGGAAAAGATGGGATTTGATTTGGGGGAAAAAACACTAGATTTGTGTTTTCACACATAATTGTGTTTCCTAAAAGTTATGTCCACCCATCCATCCATTTTTGTCAGTTTCATATGTAAAACCACTGAATATCTTCGGTATGTTCCAGGATGTCAGAATACCTGACAAGTCAAAACATGAAATTTGACATGAATAATGTGTTGGAATCCTGTCACTTAAAAAAGCTAATTGGTGTTAAATCATTAAACGTAGCTTGTCGATATTTTTTTATTTTTTTGTCTGAAAAATAGATGTTAATTTGTTCCACATCCTGCAGTCTAAACAAGGTATATTAGAGTAAAGATGTGACAAAGTGCAACCTTGCTTTTTTGTTGTTTGACAGATAAAGACTGGGAGGACATTAAAAAGATGCCAGAGCACTCCACACTGATGAAAGACTTTAGGAGGAACACGTGAGTTTGCAAAAAGAAAGAAAACCTCTGTCCCAATTTCTTAAATCTAAGATCTAAAACAAAACCAGAGCAAAGCAAACTGTGTCTGCTGGGAAAAAGGCATTTGGAGTTGCACGTATTTAAATATCTGTGTATATGTGGTAAGTTTGATATGTTAATATATGTTGTGACATTTCTTTCGTAGATACACAAACTGCAGCCTTATAAAGTACATGGAAAAACATAAAGTTAAACCAGACAGTAAAGCATTCCACTTGGTGAGTTTTATTAACAAATCTGTCCAGTATAATTTAGATTTATCTGCTTGTTTCATGCTAACGCCTATCTTTTCTTGACAGCTGCAAAAATTGTTGACCATGGACCCCATCCGTAGAATCACTTCTGAGCAGGCGATGCAGGACCCCTACTTTTTAGAAGAACCTCTACCAACCTCTGAGTGAGCTACTGGAGCACAGACATCCACTTTATCGGCCACTTAATAGTGCTTAGATAGACTCACAGGATGTAGAGACTTGATTGCGTCTCCTAGCTAATTAGATCTCGCTCATGGAAATAAGCACATAAAGGTGACCAGTTTTCTTTGGCTTTTTTCTTCTAGTGTGTTTGCAGGCTGTCAGATTCCTTATCCCAAGAGGGAGTTCCTGACAGAGGAGGAGCCAGAGGACAAAGGAGACAAAGTAATATCCATTTGCTGGAGTGCCCTCTTCCATTCAGTTTACAGGGCCTTAGAAAAATACCCAGACCCCTTATGTTTTCTTTTTTCATTTCTTTTTTCCAAATTATCACAAACTTTTATGTATTTCATTGAAATGTTATCAGGCTGGGGAGGCAGAGTCTTAATCAGAGAAGCAGCCAAGAGGCCTATGCTAACTCTGAAGGAGCTGCAGAAACCCTCCAGTTGGGCAAAGACCCTAAATATACAGCCAGAATTACTATACAATGGTTTAGATCAAAGCATTTCCATGTTTTAATATGTCCTAATCAAAGTTCAGAGTTAAATCTGTGGCCATCCAGGGGAGACTGGACTGAGACACACCTCAAACTGCAGCCCTATGTGGGTTTATAAAAACTACAGATGTTTAAATGCAAATGCAGGCCACACTTTTAGTTTAGTTTCAAAACATGTGGATATGAAAAAAAGAACACGTATCATTTTCCTTCCACTTCACAACTATGCACTACTTTGTTTTGATCAATACCATAAAATCCCAAAGAAATGCATTTACACTGAAATGTGACATGATCTGAAAACGTTTCAAGTTTTGTCACTCATAAGTTTTCTTTGACAGCCAGATTCACACTTAGAAAATATTGTTTTGCATTTTGTAGAAAAACCAGCAGCAGCAACAGGGAAACAACCACACAAATGGGGCAGGCCACACCGGTAACCCTGACAACAGCCACGCCCAGGGCCCGCCACTAAAGAAAGTGCGGGTTGTCCCACCCACCACTACCTCAGGTGGCCTCTTAATATCCACAGAGTACCAGGTGAGTGCTTCTGTCCTGACATCACCATGACGATGCTCAGTTTCCCAAACCTAGGTCTTTCCTCACCATGCAGGAGATATTTCATATAGAACATGTAGGACATCTTTAGTCATAAAGACTTTCCCCCCCGCACTCCTAAATAACAGCTTTCTTCTTTTCTCACTTTGCTGCTTTGAGGGATATAATAGCTCTGGTCTCTGTCTTCAATTTTTTTTAAAAATGGCATAAGTTGCTGTGTGACAAAAAGAAACCTCACTAATGTCAGAAAGTTTCTAATTTGATGTAAATTGTGTTTACAAAGACATTTGGCTAAGCCGAACCTTGCTTTATATTCATTTTCTTTGTACCCCACAGCGTTCGAATCCACATGCTGCCTACCAGAACCCTGGACCAAGCACATCACTGCCCCAAAGCAGCATGGGATACTCCTCTACCTCCCAACAGCCACCCCAGTACTCCCACCAGACCCACCGCTACTGAAACGCCCCTCCTTGCACATAAACACACGTACTTCTAGAACACGTACACACACAGCTCTCGCCACGCCCACCTGAATGAATGTACTGAGGGATGTGGGGAGGACCTTCCCCATCAACCAGTCAACTAATCAACCCTACAGAGGGCGCTATATCTGCAGCAGTCTGTCAACAAACTCTACTTGTTCCAGACAACAACCATAAAACGAATCCAGTATTAGAAACACAGCATAGAGCCTGAGTCGTGAAACAGAAAGCAGGAGGGCAAAAATAAAAGGAAATGTGATTGAATCCAACCCGTTTCTGCTACTCAGACGTAATAAAAACCGACCAAGAGTCTCTTGTGTCATCTCCTCCCTCCTCTGCGACTGACCCTCTCCCAGCCAGTGCACCCCCTTTCCTGTCAAAGCTTGGATGAACCTGAAAGCTGCTATGTGACTGCCGGCCATGACAGATTCCCAGCCTTTTCCTCATTTCCGTGTTTCCGTTCATGTGAGGGCTGGAATGAGCTGCTGGGAAGCATGCTGGGTGGATGCGGATCTCCCGGATCTGTTGAGTTTTTTGTTTTTGTTTTTTAATTTTTATTTCCAAAGGAGGACAAAGAAAACGACAAGATTTTAGTAGTTTATAATTTAATCTGTTGTCATGGTTTTGTTTTCATGGCAAGAGCGGCTTGTCTGAGCCAAGCACTTGGCCTCTCGCTGTGGGTTAAAGTCTTAGAGTACATGACGACAAAATCAATCAGTGGCATGGAGGAAGGCCGATTGAACATGCATTGTACTGTAATGTACTGAAATATTTTACATGAAACAAATATCCTGACAATAAAAGTGGAAACATTAAGTTTGGTGATCATTTTTAAGCATGTGTGGAAAAGCATTATGTCCAAAGATAAGACACAAGAAGAGAACACTTGGATGTTGTCTTTGCTTTGAAACAACTCTTATTTTGAAAAGCAGGAAAGTTACTTCATCTTTGGTATAAATTAAGGATTTATCAGTCTTTAGTCTAAAGTACTTCCAGTGAAAATATATAAAATGTTAATGTTCATTTGACCTCCAAATGACAAGAGTGTCAGCGGATTAGAACAATGAAGCTTGTGTACAAACAAGAGGTCTCACTGTGCCCTAAATTTTAGACGTGGATTTATGTTTAGATAAGCATGTTTGTTCTTCAGTCCCTGAAGTGACTTGCAGTTAGAGTAGTCAGAAATTTTACTCAAATAAGAATTGGGATACTTTATGCTAATGTTACTCAAGAGTGTACAGTAAAACTACTCCTAGTTGTACAGTTTGTTTTTCCTCAAAATGTTACTCAAATAAATGTAAATGTCCACTTCTGATTAGGATGTGTGTCTACCAGCATTCTAGATCTCAATATTGAATATTTGTTGTCCATTACTGGGAAAATATCTTGAGGTCAGGCAGATTAGACGGAGAGAGTCTGTGATCATCCTTTTTTACGTCTCAGTACAGACTTCCAATTAAATTTAGGTCTGGACTTTGTCTAGAGCATTCTAACATATGAATATGTTTTGAACTAAACAGCTCAGTTATGTGTTTTGCTTGATGTTTGGAGTGTTTGCTGAAAGTCAAACCTGTGCCACCGTCTCAAGTATTTTGCAGCCTCTTAACAGGTTTTCTTCCAGAATAGCCATTTATTTAGGACCATCCATTTTTAAATTTCTACTCTGACCTGGTTCAGTATCCCTGATTAAGAAAAAACATTCCCACAGCATCATGCAGCCACCATGGGGATGGTGTGTTCAAGAGTATATATAGGGTTAGTTTTCATCTAAGCATACTGTTTCCAATGTAGGCCAAAGAGCTTAGAGCACCTTCTTCCATGTGTTTGTGCTGCCTACAGCTTTGAGGCAAAGCCTTAAACAGAACTTCCCTGCTGTCACTTTTACATAAAGGCCAAAGATGTGGACATAGTAACTAATAGTTGTCCTGTCAACAGTGTCTCTGCAGCTTCTCCAGAGTTACCTTTGACCTCTTGTCTGCCTCTCTGATTGATGTCTACAAGACAGCCAAGTCTTGTAGATTTGCTTAAAGTACTGTTTCCATTTTCAGATTCTGAATTTAAGTACTCTGTGAGAATTTTAAAGCTTGGGATATTATAACCTAACCCTGATTTTAAAATTTCAACAACTTTATCCTTACAACATGAAGAAGAATACAGTACTCATTGATCCAAAGAAATTGAAGTTGGTTTAAAAAAAATTACCTGGCATTTGTGTTTTTTCTAAGGCTTTAGGACTCCGGCAAGATGCACTAGAACATATTATTCACACAGGATGCATGCTGCAATTTATCTTGCTCCAAAAAGCTCTTACCTACTTGACCATGCAATCTCAAACAAGAATCTGCCCCATAACTCACTCTGACTGGTCACACGGGTCAAAAAATGTGCTTAAAAATAACAAGTCAATTGCATTCATTTAAGCAGAAGATATTGGACACCAAGCAAGATGGGGAGGAGGTGGAAAAAGGGTAGCTTCTCAAAATATCAGCTACTTATTAAGTTTGACATTGCTATCTTGGATTTGTTTTATTATTTGAACAGTAAAAATAGGAGCAACTCAGACACTTCTGGAAAGCATTAAATCATTTCAAAATACATTGATTTTTCTTCCTTTATTGTGCAATAATGCAATATGTTTCCTTTGCTTACATGTCTTTTTTTTTTCTTTTCTGTTGCAGACATATTTCGCTGACTATTTTCGCCTAAGCACACACCTGAAACACTAGACCATAAATCTGGATCAGGTTCTGTTGAACCTTTTTCTGAAGGATGCTGGCCCAGCTATTTTTGTAATATAATGCCCAGCTTACTCATTGTATCAGTGCTTTGTATTAACTTAGAAGCACAATCAAAATCTCTGAGGCTACTATACGCCATTTTAGAAAGTCTCCAAATGAAGTAGAGATAAGATTGTAAATATTGTCATTTATAGCACCTATGATGTAGACATGCTAGTTGAATGGGGAAAAATCCCTTGAGCAACGCCCAACTGTGGCCCCGCCTCTTTCATTCTCAGCATTGCTTTAGAACTGGGGAGGTTCCCTGTCAGTCATTGTCTTACAGAGATCCCATTGGCTAATTGGTACGTCCGTTATGTGATAAATCCTCTGCTCTGAAATATGATTGGTTGGATTGGATAGTGGGCGTGTCTTCATCCTCAAAGGATTTTCCCCAGAGTGGCCAGACGGGTTGGGGGACACAGGATGGCAGAGCTAGTAGGAGTAACTAACGGGACATGCGGACGGAGTGATTTCTTCTAATATTTCAAGTTCTGGTGAGGGCCTTATGATGCTTTTTACAATCAACAGTGACACCATTTATTATAATAATGACATTTATGTAGATATTTCTGCAGACTCTGGTCTAATTTGACCAAACTAAATAGTCGAAGACTGGACATAAGCTAGCTAAGCAAAGTGGTCAGTCGGAGCGGACCCCGGCGGAGGAGAATATAATACACGACCCCGAAACATTGAATATTATCCCTGCTACCAGGTTACTTTGAAGCTATTTAACCAAAAATAATAATTCGTGCTTGTTAGAGAACCCAATCGAAGACGCCAGGTTGAATTTTGATTATAAATAGTAGAAAATTGGGGAGCAAGAGATGAACAGATGTGGGTCAGTCCATTGGTAACGAAAAGCGACGGTGCGGAACAGTGATTGATCGCGGTTGCCATCAATTTACGCCTCTGTGTATGTGTGTGCATGCTTTTGTCAGCCTGAGGGGAGGGAAACGGAAGAGAGTGCTTAAACGTGAAATTTAGACATCTAAATAATAAATTGAAGAAAGAAAAAATAGCAAAGAAGTGACTAAATTGGAAATGTAAGGATAGAAATGCCAAAGTATTGCAGTAAAAAAGTAGCTAAAATTGGATTTGCATCAACAACATTTTGATTAGTCAAGTAATAACTTACAGTATACGTTTATGTAAAAAAAAAAATACCGCGGTTTTCAAGTGGTTGCACAACAATTTAAAACAAAACTAGATAGCAAAATGTAAGTGACTTTATTCTAAACTGATCATAGCACATGGATTTGTACCTTCATAATATTTATTTTTATTTTGATATGTTTGATCCAAACAAAGTTGATATATTTACTGACAACCGAGATACTTTTTAAAAAAATATTAAGTGGAGTTTGTGAGAGTTGTTTTTAGCAGTCAGTATCGTATCTGTCGGTAGGAATCGGAGCAATCCTAAATGGTTACAGTTAGCTAGTTAGCTGATTTCTGCCTTTCTCAATCACAAAAATCTTAATGGGGTAACACTGTACATTAAACCTATACACCAGTGTTACTTTTTCAAAATATATATTTTAATATTTAATCAACCCCAACCACATTTGAGCTGCATTTAGGTGACTTGTATTTGGTTGGCTAATCTGACCACATCGGATTCAAGCGCTGTGTACCACTAACACGTTTAGTAAATTGAAGAGCAGGAATGATATAGCTGTGCTAAAATCAGTATCAGTCGATGTTAGTCATTTTTTAACATATCCATTTGGTCCCATAAGTAAACTGGTGTTAATAACGATGTTTATTTCCATCTTGTTGTCATTTGGTTATGTGTTTTTGGGAGGGGAGGAGGTTGGCCATGTGGTATTCGATATGTGTGATAGTGAAGAAGAAAATCAATGTCGACGGCATGGTCACTTTTTCCCAGTGTCAAAAGGATAGGAAATCGTATACAACATATAAAATATCGATGCAACAGAAATACCGATAACGTCCCAAATTTTCTTATCGATGCATCCCTATTCCTTTGCTCTTTTTGCCCTCCTTGAGTTAAGATAGAGACAGCAGCAGCAGCCACGACGCTAAAGCGTTAGCAGCAGCATGATGCCAGAAAAGAAAAAGAAGAGTGTGGAAAATCTGGGTTAACAACTGCAGATATCACCAATACAACATTTAACGTTAAGATCGCAATAGGATATTTTCCTTCCTTGTCACATTGCCCTACAGAAGGTTGTGTCAGTCAGTGGTCCGACACAGATAATGCTCCATGTGAAACAAGTTCCAAAAACGGAACCTCTCAATTGTACGAGAAGCTGGACGTAGAGCATGCATTACACTAAAAAAGCGTCCTAAAACGCCTAGATCATTAGGGAGCTAAAAGGTAAATATGGCTATTTTGCTGGATTACCCACTACATTGTTTTCCCAGTATGTCAATAAATGTCTGATTTAAATGTAACTAAAGATTTATAAAAAAAAAAGAAAAAGAAAAAAAAAAGAAAAGGAAAACTGCTTAGGATATGGTAGTTGTTGCTCGACTGTTTTAACATTTTCTCCACAGTTATGCTTTCAATCATCGCAGCAACATGTTCGGTGCTATTTGCATGGTTGACATTAAACAGTGAGAAATAATGAATTGATTAGTCACATGCATGCATGCATGCATGCATGCATGCATGCATGCATTTTGATATAAATAAAGATTAGCTGCTCCTGCAGGCTGAGGCTGACAGCTAGTCTGAGAATGAAATTTATACTGTCTTAAAACTAGCTCTACTCAAAATTAAGATCTCCCAACATACCAATCAGTAGAATTTAGTTTGACGATTAAAAAAAAAAAAAACGAAAAAAAAACTTGTTGAAGTCTGATGCAAGAAACTGTTGTTTGAATTTTTTTATATATATATTTTTAAAGCTGATTGTTCATTTGACTATTTTAACAAAACCTATCTTTTTTTGTATCATAATTGATACAATAATTTTTTTTGCAGTCATGTTGTTGGAAAAGCATTCCCTTTATATGTTTATATACAATATACTATAAAATATCGGTTTTCATGTAATAGAGCAAATTATTTAAGTAAAGTACAAACTTTGTTAAAGAGGTTGAAGTAGATATTAGTATCAACATTTCTGGTATATCTGGTGACATTTGACTGACACAATAATGTGTGAATGGTGATAATCGTGTAACTACCAGCTCTGTCACATCACCTGCTTCACTTAGGTGTCTTTTATATGCCGTGGTTCTTACATTTAAAAATAGGTCAAAATCGGACATCAGAGTCCTCTTTTCACCCCGGCAGGATTCTATATTTAAAGGAGCTTTTCCCATATTCCACTACGTTTATCCCCGAATATTATTAGAACCAGCCGACGTTCCTGGTTCCCGTTTTGTTTTTAGACGTCGTATTTGGGGCAGTGAGATCTGACGTAATCCAGGATGCATTATTTATAACATCAGAACGAGCAAAACAGCCTCCGACACGAGAAGCTGGACGTAGAGCATAAATTGGTAATGACCCGCCTTTCAGAACTTAATGGAGCTCTCAGGTCTGTAGTAGTAAGGCCCGGCGGCCGCAGGGGAGCCGGGTTTCGCTCCCGGATGCAGCCAGGCTGGGGTTTTTTGGGCTCGCCAATGGGACATTTGAGAGGCTACCTGGTGTGATGTTTTGGAGAAGGGCTGAGTGTGCATGTTGTGTTGGAACAATTAAAGCATCCAAACACATGACCCTGAGGAAGCGTTAGGCGCTGTGAACACAGAAGTGAGGATATCTGCCGATCTATCTGTTCAACCTTTAGAAAAAGGAGAGCTTGCTTGCTTTTGCTTTCAGTAGAGGGGGGCTTAGAGAAGGTTGCGGAGGAAGACGAGGAGGAGGAGGAGGAAGGTGGAGGGGAGGGGGATTCATGGGAGAGCCAGTGCTGTTGCCGTGTGAACGGAGCTCTATTGTCCCGGGAACCTTTCAGTGGCTTCCCTGAGGTCCTCTCTCGAGACCCATCCCCCCCACTCAATCCAGCCTTTCTCCGTCACACAAACACAGAAACACACACATATATAGATATGCTCTGCTGTCTCTTTCCCACTCACCCTTAAAACACACTCGTTCTCACACACACCGACTCATTTACTGTACCTCATCTGTCACACTCTCGTCCCACTTTGCGTCTCGTTTAGAGCGCCCTCCTCTTTTCCCCTCATGTCTCACAAGCAAGACAAGGCTCACCCCCCCACCCCCCACAACCCTCTGGTTGCTCATTATTTCGCCTCATCAGTGTGATTGTCATGCAAGCCAGACAGTGTGAGCAAAAACATGCAATCTTCTAATTTGCATCACCTCCTTTCCAACAGAAAGCGCAGTGTTTCCAAAGTGTTCATGCAGAAAGCTGAAAGCCGCGGTTTTGGGACACTTCAGGCATCTTGTTGGCTGGATTAGTCATTCTTTGTGGCAGCCCATTATGGGTGTAATTTTACACTTTGATTTAGCTTGTTGGCATGATGCTGCCGGATCTAGTTAGGAGACTGTGGGTAGAAATCATTCTGGGTGACTGATAGCTGAACAGATAATTACTGCGGTTTCCTTTTGAGAAATTGAGTTTCTTCATGTTAAACATCAGCAGATTTGACCCGTCTACAGGTTTTACTCTGTTTTTTTCAGATTATCAAATGAATTTTAACATTAAACAGAGAGAAGATGAGTGATGACAATGGAGCACGTTTTTGGGAAAGCTTACCCAAACCTGACTACTGCCATACCTGTGGAGTTGAGAAATCCTTTTAATAAAACCTTTCTCGTAACAAGAAGTGGGCTAAAGGCAACACATCATGTCCTGATCTTAGGAAAGTAAAGAAAAGTTGAGAATCAATGGCATTTACATTGAATTTTAAGCCTAAAGTCATTCAAACGCCGACAGACTCATGGTTCAAAGTAATCTTTTAATTTTACCAAAATTTTTCTTCCTAACGGAGAGTAATTATTACTATCAACGAGTCCTGACTTGAATCTGCTGGAAAATCTACGGAGGAAGCTAAAGATTAGGGTGATGGAAAGGCGGCCCACCTACCTCAAAGACCTGGAGAGGATCAACACAGATAAATCACCAGGGAGAACCGCCATTAATTACTGAGAATAGTGTGAATACTTTTCAACATTTAATTAAAAAAAAAAAAAAAACACCTAAGTTTTATTTCTCAAAATAGATTCTACTTTATGTTGTTTTATTATCTTTCACCTCTTTCATTTTCTACAAGCATCTTGGTGGAATAAAACTATTTTTAAATCTAAATCAGTTGGAGGTTTGAATACATTTGGGCAGATCTGTTTTAGGCCAGAAACGTTTATGAAGCCATTTCTAAGGCTTTGGGAGTTTCATAGTATTCTGCTTGGAGGACCAGTACTGTACGTTTCAATGTGTTGCCAAGAATTCCACTTTATTCAGGTTTCTATTCCGTGTTGTTGTCTATGTTTCATGAGCCAGTCCGCTATTATTAGCCCTCTGTAGGGCTGCCAGGTCTCCTGTGTCGATGCAACCTGCTTTTCTCCCTTTTCAGAAAAGCTGTGCAGTAAAAACACTCTGGAACCATAACTGAGCCTGAATCATTTCGGGAATATTTGTTTGGAAAAAAAAAAAAAGAAACTCTCCCTCTGGTTGCTTCTCCAGCCGCGACTGTATTGTTCTGTTGAGCGTTGAGCTGAGACGGGAAGGTTTGCTGTGACACCAGAGAAGGACCAGGAAACAGGAAGAAAACTCGAGCAGCAAAAACAGGAAGCAGGCAGAGGGGCTGATAAGACGACTGCTCTCTGATGCTCAGAGAGTAAGAGTGTGAGATCCTGCAGCGACTGAGCGGTAGATGAGGCAGTCGTGTTCAGATTTGCAGGGGATGGGAGCAAAGCACAGTTTATCGTCTGCAGAAAGCCAAAGAAAAGAACGCTTTGCCTCTGGGTGTATTAAAGTTTTATTTATTTATTTTGTTTTATGTTAAGCAGAATCTCTGGCTGTGACAGTTTTCCAGCTGGGCCGGTGACAGGCTAGCCTGGGATTAGCTGGCATGTTGCATCTTCCCATCACTAATGCTTTAATCTTTCCTCCAGTCGCCAGGAGTCTCCTGGCTTTGGTCGCCGTTCACAATCTCCCCATCAACTCACACACACACACGCAAATTATTTTTACAGAACATACAGCGCTTTGCAAAAATATTCTTACATTTTTTTATTTATTTATTTTTTTTACTTTTTCACATTTTACCAAATTACAGCTACACACCTGGATGCGATCTGGGGTAGTGATTTTAAGGGATATACCAACTTAAAGGAAAACTTTACACCGTTTTCATCAAACTAAATAAAAATCTAACATCAGATGCGAACCACGTTTCTCTATCTAACGCCAAACGTGAACCAGGTTTTGTCAGTTTGCACATTCACAAAACCTGTGCAAATGTGAACCACGTTTCTCTGCAGTAGCAGCTGGAAATCTCTACCAACATCCCACATCTGGAATCAGAATCCCCCCCCCCCATTCTTCTTTGGAAGAAAGCTCAAACTCGGACAGATTAGAAGGAGAGCGTCTGTGAACATCAGCTTTCAAGTCCTTCCACAGATTTTCTCTTGGATGTAGGGCTGGACTTTAACTGGGTCATTTTAACGTAAGGATTTACTCTGGATGAAGAAAAACATCCTCAATGCATGTTGCTGCCATTTCCATTGTCAGTGTGTCTTGTCACTAGATTAGTTGATGATTATTGCTATCTGGAGTATACAGACTCTACAAAAGGCCATTTGCTGAAAGAACAACACAGTAAGAGCCAAACCTGTGCAAGAAATATATACAGTTTGCATTTAAGAAGAAAACCCCACTTTGTTTATAAAGATAAACTACACAGAACTCCTCTGGTTACAAAGTTTTAGCTTCACCTGGTTTAAACTCCTTAAGAAAGGGCTGAGTTTTTCACATGTTGATAGTAGAAGTATTTTCTAGCTGCAGAAGCAACCTTTGCTACAAATGATCAAGTGTTCACTAAAGGAAGGCTGTCTTTTTGCATTTTAGGCAAAAAGACAAAAAGATGTTTTTAAAAAGGTAATTAAATTATTATTATGTTTTACATCATATACTGTACTTCATGTTTCCAGAGTTTTTTAGAAGGAGTTTTGTTGCTCCTCATCAGTTTCAGTTCGTGACAAGAAACTGACATGTTCCCACACTAAGCAATTAAATGTCACTCTTGGGAAATCAGACTGCGTTCCGATGTATAAACTTCGACATTGATCACTGAAGTAATTAGGAGTTTGATCAATGCTTTGCTCATTAACGCCTCAGCAGATTAGATGCTGACTGTCTACATCTGTGTCTGATGTGTGTGTGTGCTCCTCCCTCCAGTCTGAGGCCTCGCCATGCCGCTGGTGAAGAGAAACATCGAGCCGCGCCACCTCTGCCGGGGGGCGCTGCCGGACGGCATCGGCAGCGAGTTGGAGTGCGTGATGAACAACACCTTGTCGGCCATCATCCGCCAGCTCAGCAGCCTGAGTAAGAGACACACGCACACTTACAGACGCAAAGTATTCACACCCCTTCTTCACGTTTTGTTGCCTCCGGTTTCCACGGTCGAGCTAAAGAAAAGTAATCCCACATGACGGTGCTGCAATCGCCACGTTGGAACGGTGTGATTCGGGTGGTGTACTGCCCTCTTTGTTGAGTTGTGGTCTCGTCTAACTGAAGCATCTTCTTCCAACTAATTGCAGGCGACTTTCAATTAAACAAACGGCTGCTTAAAATATTAATATCTGAATAAATTAAAAGAGAAAAACAGATTGAAACTACAGCAGCACCTTTGGGGTTTCCCCCCCTCCATTAAGCTTAGCACGATGATGTTTATACTCTGCGGATCCTCTTTGCGCCGGCTTCGTCATTAATCCTAAAGCTGTGATTGATTTGTATGTCGTCATGGTTACAGCGGTGGAGAGGGTCACAGGGCTCGCTGCAGGCTTACGCCAGCCTCACACTGGGACACAGAGCGCTGAAATGTAATCATTTCAGACAGCGCCGCAAAAGGACCTTATCCGTCCAGTGGCGGGCATGTGACCGAGCTGCTACTCTGGGTTTGTGTGTGTCGGAGTGTGTGTTTGGATGAAAGCTGTTTACGCGCTGGTCTTGTCGATATCGTGACCCACTGCAAAATGGAGTTTTCACAGCGCGCCACCCATCTTCCATCCGCTTTCTCTTCCCGCACACATCAACACACCGTTAATGTGTTTTTATTTGGCACTTAGCTGCGTTCATTTTCCGACTCCCGCATGAACTGTGCTGAAAGTTTGTTGTGGGATAAATTAAAACATCTATCCTCTCTGCTTTTTCGGCCCCTCCGTATCGATTCTGTCCGCGTCTTATTGTGTCAAGTTCCTGCCGAGGGAGTCGGCCTCTCGGCAACAGCTGTGTGGGTTAAATATAAATGCTTTCAAGGGCCCGACAGAGGAAATCTACATACTCGGTACGCCGTGGATGTTTTTGTGTGCATGGCCGGGCCATAAAGAGAGGCCGGGGCTGACGGGCTCAGCATGATGGATTCGGGATTCTTCCTTCCTCTAAATGTTTTTCCTGCAGCCCATCCTGTCAGCAGGCCTGACAGAAATAGCCCCGTGTTCTCTATAGGACGCTTGGACGTAATGTTCTGCACCGAAATAGTCATTGAAACTATAATGAAACTTCCCCTGTTTGATTTCAGTCAGAGTTGCAGTGAGCAACAATTTCCAATTTTAGGATAAGAGTTTTTCTTGCTTTTTCTCCACATGAATCACATGAAGGAACTATTGCTTAGCTTAAAAAATGTTCTCATTCTCTTTCAGAAGCTTTAATCAGATAATAAAGTTTTTTTTTTTAAATTTTACCTCTGTAAATCTGCCTCGCCTCATAAATATGTCAATTAATTTGAACTCAACGCTTTCCATGGTTGTGAAGTACAAACTCTAATGTACTTCAGGGGTATTTAATGAGGAGCCACACAAAGTTGTTTGTGATTGAGAAGTGGAAGAAAAGTGATGCAAAATAAAATTAAATAAAATTAAATTAAAAAAAAGTCAAAATAGCATTTGGTCTTCTTTTATGTACCTAAATGAGGTCTTTCACAAGTCATGTGTTCAGTGGCGCCCCCAAGGGAGGGAAGGAGGTGCCACGGCCCCACAAACCCATTGAGTAAGAGTGTGTGTTAATGTGTGTATGAATAAAGCTGGTAGACACAAAACCCAAAAACACAAAATGTAGGAAAGATTTTGATGATCGTGCCCCAATGGTCCTTCCTTCTGCGAATATTAAGAGCTTTTATTTCAAAATTAGTCGTCTGTCTCCTTTAAGAAGTGTGGAAAGTTGGTGGCGGCGTAAACGAATGCAGCTGTTTTTGGTCACTTACTGCACATTAATATCTACAGAGATCGATTCGGATGATTTATATTTGACTCGTGTTAAATTATTCATGAGGTAATTTCTTTATGGAGTCGAATGAGTTACAGTTCCCAGCACTGATCCTTCGACTCTCGTTATGCGCTGTATCACATTATCTTTGTATCGATCGGACCTCAGGCCCTGTGGGGATCCGCTCGGCTTGGAATGAAGATTAAAGTCTCCGTCCTCCTCCTTCGGTTTCCCATTACTTTTGTGTTTTGTTTTTTTCCCCCCTCCCCTCTTTTCTCCAGGTAAACATGCAGAGGACATATTTGGCGAACTGTTTAACGAGGCCAACAATTTCTACCTGCGCGCCAACTCTCTGCAGGACCGCATCGACCGGCTCGCCGTCAAAGTCACACAGCTGGACTCCACAGTGGAGGAAGGTGGGTAGAAGGGTAGCGCAGCAAGCCGCCATCTGTCACCAAAGTGATGTCAGTCTCGTGTGTGTGTGTGTGTGTGTGTGTGTGTGTGTGTGTTTTTCATGATTTCTAATCACTGAAAGCCCTTTTTCTTTTAATAACAGCGGAACCATTTCTCTGTTTTTGTTCTCAGTTTCTCTGCAAGATATCAACATGAGGAAGGCCTTTAAGAGCTCCACCACTCAAGACCAGCAGGTGGTGTCCAAGAGCAGCGTTCCCAACCCGGTTAAAGAGATGTACAACCTGAGCGACAAGCCGCCACCGCTCACCATCCTCACGCCTTACAGGTCCGCCTTCTCCACGTTGAACTCTGACGTTCTGCTGGCTGTTTGTACTGAAATCTACCACATTTCTTAGCATTAGCTTCATGTAAAATCAACCTTTTAGTCAACAGCTGCAATTGTTACTTAGAAGATGTTGTATAAAGTTGATACTAGTGTGACATATCCATAAAAACTCTGCAGAGTGGTCAATTATCCAACCTAAATATTACTAGGATCTTGTTGATGGCAGTGAAAAGTGAATTGTGCCAAATGTTAGTGGGGATGTATACAAATATTTAACTTTTAATAATTAATTTGAAGCTTAAGTTGATGTTAATTGTACAACAGGTAACACTGGAACCTAAATTGATTCTTTACTAGACAAAAAATAAAATTTCATTCCTGTTGATGGTGAGTGGATATAAACCTGAACTGTATCCATGGAGAGGTCTGTATTTCATAACCTCCGTATTTGTTTTTTTTTTATTATTATTATTTAGAGACGATCACAAGGAAGCCCTTAAATTTTACACGGACCCCTCCTACTTTTTTGACTTGTGGAAAGAAAAGATGCTGCAGGACACGGAGGACAAAAGGAAAGAGAAGAGGAAGCAGAAGGTAATGAAACCGGCTGGGATCTTCTCAGTGCTCGGCTTTGATTTCCCACAGTGCTTGTCTGCGATCTGCTTATGAGATTTTAATTGCTGTCCAACCACAACTTTCTCCGATATTATGAGGAGTAAAACAAAGTCGTTTCAACTGATCTTGGTTTCATTAAAAACACACACAAAAAAAGAAGTGCTACAACCACAGCTTTTGGAGAACATTTTATTTCCAAGTCGAGTTTGAGGTCATATCGCATTTTTCTTACGCTTTGCTGCAGGAGCAGAGGCGCTGTGTGGATGGGACTCTGCAGAGGGAGGTCAAGAAGGTCCGCAAAGCGAGGAACCGTCGGCAGGAGTGGAACATGATGGCTCTGGACAAGGAGCTGAGGCCAGACCACCGGCACACAATACACAGAGACAGAGCCGCCTCCTCTGAAGGATCTATGTCGCCAGAAAACAGGTACTTACGGAACAAAAACTGGATTTTTGTTTATTTAAAAAAAAAAAAACTATTTTTATTCCTATCACTGACTGTATTTTTTCTCTCAGGGGTCACAGTGTGGATCAGCATCACTACCCCAACAGCATGAACCACGCCGGACACGCCCACACCTACTCTGGCCCCCCGCCCAGCATCCTGGCCGCCCAAATGGCCGCAGGACACGCCCCCCGGGGAGGAGGCGAGCAAGACAGCAGAGGCAGGACCATGATGGCCTACCAGGGCGGGACGCTGGGCCGCCCGCACCACCACCAAGCCCCTCTGCCTCCTCCACCAGCTGAGGCCATGAATGGTGGCTCTATGTCTCTGCCACCAATGGACTACAGGTAAATACAGTTTAAAGCAGGGGTTAGATTGGAGAAAGCTGCCAACATTGCAGGTCTCCACCTAAACTCACCAACTGGACAAGGAGAACATTTAGAGAAGCAGCTGAGAAAGCCAAGCTAGCTCTGGAGGAGAATCTGGTAATAACAGGATAGTTATTTGCTATTTACGCCAAAGATCTGACCTTTATCTAGGAGTAGCAAGAAGACGGTGATACCAACTTACATAAACATAAACCACCTGCATCGTTGAAACAGGAGGACTGTAAAAAACGCTTTCTGCCAGTTTTAAAGGTTTTAAATCATGACTTTAAAAATCCAGAATGATATTAATTATATTTATTTATTAAAAGGGCTGTATCAAAAATGATAATTTTAGGCAATATGTTATTTTCTTATCAAAAACTTGGATTGTTGCCTTGATTATTTCATGTATGTTTGAGATTTCCTTGAATCTGCCTAGGCAACCATTCAGGATTGCATAAAAATTTCACCTATTTCCATTTCATACAAACTACTTCTCAGTCCAGCACTCCTAAGTATTGCTGTAAACTGCATAACGGAGGAACATTGTTGAGATGACGTGCTGAAGTCAGAGTGTTGGACAAACAGGAGCTTTTTAAAGAGACAGAGGTCTAATTTCAAGGCATCAAATTTCTGAGTTTCTTTACAGTTATGTTGGTTATATACAGCATTTTTACTACAGAAGGCAACATAGTTACTTGGTTGTGCTATAAAATGGCACGATATACTTGGAAATTACATAACGCTGCCCCGTTTAAAATAAACAAATTTAAAACATTATGAATATAATAGAAGTGCATCCAATAGTCCAGTTGCATTTAGAGTCACGTTTAGGAAGAGGAATTTTCAGCTTTCTTTCTTCTTCTCAGCTTAGCTTTAACTAACTGAGGCTTACCGGCATCACTTTATGTTTCGCGCTCTGTGTTTCCATGAGGTTAAGGTTCAATCTGCAGCACGTTGATCTCTTCCTTCAGCTGGTCTCTGGTAGCTGCATTGACGTTCCTCTGAGGTTAATCTTAAAAACCTTCTGATGTTTTTAACGTGTGCGTTTTTCAAAATCTCATTACCTGAGACGGACTCGCCTTCTTTCATTATTCTGCTTGAGCAATTAGATTTTAATGACAGAACAAATGAGAAACAGGGGACATAATTGTCTAATCCCTGGACACTTTCCAGATTTAATTTACAGGATCCGGCTAACAAAGGCTCACTTCTTCTCTTTCACACAGCTCTGAGCTTTAACTTATTGCCAAATGGCTTTTCTTTGTTCAAATAGTGCCTGCTTTTAATTGGTATCAAAAATACTTAACAGCCCAGGCTCTATCATGAAATGACTAACTCTGTGTTATTGCTGCCCCCTAGTGTATAGCTGCCGGTTGCTATGGTTTCTGCTAACTCGTCCCTCTGTCTTCTTCTGCAGTATGGACGGCTACGCCAACACCGGCCCTCCCCCGCCGCCCCCCGCACCCGTCATACCTTCTGCACAGACGGCCTTCGCCTCACCGCCCGGCGGCCCCATGTCCCCCGGCCCCATGGCCGTCATCTCCGCCGGCGGCTACGCTCCGCCTCCGCCACCTTTATCTGGAGCTCAAGTGGCTCCGCCTCCTCCCGGCCCCCCGGGGCCACCGCCTCCACCCGTCCCAGCTGGTGCCTCCCACTCCACGTCCTACAAGATGTCTTCCGCGGCGCAGGCTGAGAACGCGGCGGTCAACGACGCTCGCAGTGACCTGCTGGCTGCTATACGCATGGGTAAGATTTACTCGACTTCAAGCAGGAGAAGATTTAGTTCTCCTTGTCTTTTATTGAGGAACATTTTTCTAATATTTTAAAGTGGTTTTAATAAGTAAAAACTTCTTTCTGATGTTTTTTTTTGTTATTATTCATTTCCATGTCAAACCTCAGTTTACATCTTTTTTGGATTATCAGTACTAAAAAGATCAACCAGTGTCGTTTTCAGTACAAAAAGCTGCCGTAAAGATTAAGACAGACAGAGTAAAAAGTGAACCTTTTAAAGGCCAGTTTTGAAAGGTTACAAGACACTGTGATTCCTTGGATGAGAAGAAGGAATACATTTGGGATAATTTAAAAACTTTTATGCAGTATTTTGAAATTTGTAATTAGAGATTGAGTTTATTCTAGAGCTGTTCTTATTGTAGAACTAAAAAAAAAACAAAAAGCAATTAAATGTGCTTTTCTGTCTGCAGGCATCCAGCTGAAGAAGGTGCAGGAGCAACAGGAGCAGCAGGCTAAGAGAGAGCCTGTCGGGAACGACGTGGCCACCATCTTGTCGCGCCGCATCGCCGTTGAATACTCCGACTCGGAGGACGACTCGGAGCTGGAGGAGAACGATTGGTCAGATTAACACATAAAAAAAAAAAAAACACATAGGAGAACTACTGAAACATGTTTAATCACACGCTCACCCTGAGGAACACCCACTGCGACAAACCCGCAGACCATCAGAGACCCTGTCGCTGTAAAACACAGAAGCTGCACCTGAACACAATCACATGCTGTAGGCTCAATATAAGCTATAAGGTGTAAAACTGGAAAATGCAAAAAATACTGTACATGAACTCTAAATACTCTTTAATCTGTTAACCACTGAGCTTCATTATACTACTTTGAAGCATTGTTAATACACCCCAGTAGATGTTTCTCTATTATAACACTATAACACACCATGTGGAGGTGATTACTTCCTGTATAGTCGGAGCTTGAAACTGTTAGAGCTATTAGAAAACCTTCCTCTTGACTTAACCTGTGTACTTATCTTTTTTTAAAGTGTTTTTACTGAAATACCTGTGTATGTATACCATAGATCTTGAGGTAAGTCTTTAAATTGTAGATAAATATAACTGGAAGTATAGGGAGAGTTTAGTGGTGGCAGATCTGCTTTGGTTTGAAATGGGGTCCTGTGGGATCGTTACTAGTAATCGGTATCTTACTTGTGGCGGCCATTTAAACGACCTGTTTGGAAAAACTGAGATCCTCAATGGATTTCTGCTGCGCTAAAGATACTGACCGCAGATAGCAACTCCACAGAACCCCAACTTAAAGTGACTTGCAGAAGTATTTATACCCTTTGAAGCTTTTCAGATTTTGTCATCTTACATCCACAAACTTTGACGCATTTTATTAAAATTCTGTGCAACTGACCAACACAAAGTCGTGAACATAGAAGTGAAAACGACACCCGTCACATTTTTAGAATTTATTTATGAATTAAAAACATAATTTTTGTAGAACAACTCGTTAGTTTCACCTCAGTTATGCACCACTTTGTGTCGGCCTGTTACATAAAATACAATAGAAACACATCAGAGTTTTTTACTGTAATGTGACAAAGTTTGGTGTTTAAAAAGTTGTCAGTGGAAGGATTATTTGTGAAATGTCTTATTATAAATGAGCCACCTGCGTTTGCAATCGCTCCCTGCTGTGAATGTGTGTGTATGTGGGAGAGGCGGGCGGGGGGGGGGGGGTTGTGGGGGCCTAGTTTGTAACTCTGTAACCTCTGACCCAAAGAGAAATAAATTCATGAATGAAGGATCGCTGCTGAGCCGTCACATCTCTACAATGCTCTGCTCTCGTCGCAGACGCAACACACACCTGGCTGCAGGACTTCGGTTGCCATCGCAACAGTGCTGCTATGAAGGGAGTTGCCAAGGAAACAGAAGAGCGCATAAAAGGAGGGCAGTGAGCCATGACGAGGATGGAAAATAAACACTGGTTAGAAAAAAAACACAACAAAAAAAAACCATCAGTGGAGGCAGGAGTTTTATGCACAGCACATGTTTGTCTTTAATACAAAATTAACAAGATTTCTCAGTGGAGTGCACTAACCAAAGCAATAAAAAGTACATCTAACACCTTGGAAAAATAGACGCCACGTTCACATAAACATTTTTTTTTTTTGTCTTTTACAATATTTCAGTTAGGTTAGTGCAGGTTGATTATCATTAATACGTTTAGTTTTGCAGATAAATTATTCGTTGTGCCATTTTCACCCCCCAAAAAATAAAGTGCATTTCACATTCAAAATTACGTCTACACAAGATGCTGTTACTGTGACTTCAACCTCATCTCCATCTTCAAAAAAAAACAAAACAGCAACACACACTCTCACGCTCACACACACATTGACAGGCCCTTGAGTGTTTTGATACTTAGCTCTAAAATAGTAACCATCAGAAAGAAAGACGCCTCGTCCTGCTGGTCCAACATCTTGTCACTTTTATATATATAGATATATATAAAAAAAGACAATTTTGTTCACATCTTTGTGCATTATCACAAAATAAATGCATTAAGTAGATAAACAAGGTTTTAAAAAAAAAACGATAATTACACCCAACCTCGCAGTTCATCAGCTTTCCTTGTTACAAAGCCCTTATTCAAATGCTCAGCAATGAAAACCTTGTCAGTACAGCTGCAACAAGAGATTCACATTCCCCGATTGTGTGTTGATTCAGTTCCCAAACATTTGCCCTTCCCGTCAGTCGGGAAACCTTTAAAAAAAATAAAATAAAATCTGCTGCATATTGAAGGGAGCAAATGAATCAAACGTTAGCAGAGAAAAATTGATGGTGCAACCCAAGTCTTTCCCCTCAGACTGACGAGCTTTGGTAGCACCATGCACGGTGGTAAGAAGCTCCCCCACCCCTCCTGTTCAGCAGGCCCTATTTACAGAAACAAATAGATACTACATTCAGGGAAAGGCTTTACAGCGCGCTTGTGTCGTACAACGTCAGACACCTGAAAGGAGGGAAAAGGAAATACAACCTCTGAGTGACCGTAACAAAATAAACTATTCTCCAAAAGGTAAACAGTAGAGGTTTATGACCTGCAGTGCCTTGAAAAAACATTCATACCTCTTGAACTTTTTCCACATTCATGTTGCCAACCACAGACTTCAGTTTGGTATCTCATCAGGATTTTTACAAGGCGTTGTGAACTTTGAAGTGGGAGGGAAATTATTTTCTAAATATCTCAACAATGTTTTGTTGTATGCAGCAGTTTGTATCTATGTCATTTTCTTTACCTGAGATTTAAAAGAAATTGAAAATCAACCCAATCTAAAGATACCAACATTGTGAAACATGGTGGTGGTAGCATCATGCTATGGGGATGCTTTTCCACAACCGAAGCTGGTTAGCTAATCAGAGTTGATATAAAGGGCGATAACCTGTTAGCTACATTGGAAGAGTTTAGGTCAGTGGTGTCCAAACTGCAGACCGTGGACCATTTGTGGCCCTCAGAATTATTTTGTGCGGCCCTGGACTACAACATGACTTCCAGCACAAGTGGTTGATGTAGAAAAGGATCTTTTTTTCCTTTTTTTTTAATGAAGCAAGGCCTTTCAAACACAATGCAGATAAATGTAAAATCTTTTCAAAAATAAAAATATTTACAACATAAAATATCAATTCTCTATTAAATATGTTTTTGGCTTTAATAATAAGAATTTCATAGTAAACTGACTTTTTATTATTATTAAAATTTAGCTTAATATGTTTACATTGTAAAATACTCTACTTTTTAGGCCATGAAGATTTCTAACTGCAGCAGAAAGTGGCTCTGAACGCAGGTGGACATTTCTTAGATGGTTAATTGCGGAAACATAAAATCGAGAAAACATTTTGAACTCTGTGGTTGTAGTGAAACAAAAAAGTGGAACCGAAAAAGCGGTGTGAACACTTCTGCCCGACACTGAGGGTCTACCGGTTCGAGCCTCTCTCTGCACACATTCCCTCACACGGGCTACTTTTTCCATGATTCGAAACGTTGATTTTCATTTTCCAAGCTGACCTCCCCGTCCTAATAAAAAAATATTTCTCTCCTGCTTCGAAGCAAACCTGAAGACTTTGAAGCTCCTGCAATGTCGTCAAAAGGCTCAATGAATCAAACGTAAAAACCAAACAAATAATAATAAAAAAAACAACAAACTCATCTTTGTTTTTGGAAGTAGCCGTTTTTAGCTCGTAGGATCATTCAGAGGTCACTTAACAGACACCTGCCTCAGACAGAGTTGATTTGAGCTGGAGTGTGACGACAGAAACCCCAGCAGGATTGGGGTCGCAGTTCATTCAGAGTCACTTTTCCCTTTGGCTTTAAGTGCTGGGGGCGCCAAAACTTCCTGGTCCCCACTTCCCGCCAAGAAACACGGAACGAGGCCACTTTCCTCCGAACCGACAGGAAGACTGACAGTGTAAATCCTCTAAGGTCAGGGGTGTCGACGACACGAGACACATCGTAGCGCACACACATACATACACACACACACACACACACACACACACCCAGAATGACATGCGACTCAGAGCAGATGCACGATCACAGAAAAGAATAAAATAAAATAAAAAAATCCCTTTTTTGTTATTCAAGCCGACAACGCCTAGTGAAACCTTATGCGCTCGGGAAAGGAAGAGGCAAACGGCGAGAAGAACTTCACAACTCTGCCTCTCCCGCCTGACGTGACAAATGATCAGAACCCCGTCCCGGGGTTTGTGGATAAAACGAGGCAGTGTTGTCACCTGGATGAACGAGTAGCTCGGTCTCGCCTCAATCCCCGTTGGGAGTGATTAACCCCGACGCTTTCTCTGTCATGTCTTTCACTTTTCCGGAAACGTTATGGTGCTTCACGGAGCGCGGATGTTATTGCTGTCTGAGTATTGCTTCGCGTCTAATAAAAAAATAACTACCGTTCAGGCTAGTTATTGCTGACAAGATCTGGAGTAACAGTAGAACCAACAGATGATTGGAAACAGTAACTCAGAGCAGCACGGAAGTGATGGGACTCACAAAGGTTCTCTGACCTCTGGAAGCTTTTCTAATTCTACCACGTTACAAGCACAAAGTGTGGCGTATTTCACTGGGATTTTATTAGATAAATTAACGCAAAAATAAATGTAAGGTGGAAAAAAGTGCTACATGTTTTTCGTTTTTAATTCCAACAAGTAAAACTGCGATTCCTATTTGTGCACAGGCCTAAATAAAATTCAGTTTGATCAGCTGCTTTTTGCATTCACATGGCTGTGGTGGCAAAACACCTCATTGACACCATGAAGCATGGTGGTGGCAGCATTATGCCATGGGGGTGTTTTTTTTATTTATTTATTTATTCCTCAGCTGGAAAAGAAAGCAGATCAGATGAGACAAGAATTAAACTTTTTGGTGTACGTGCAGAGCGCTACGTTAGCGGCGCACGTTACCCTGAACACACCGCGAAAGCACTAAAAACAAGCTGGTGGCAGCATCATGCTGAGAGGACGCTTCATCAGGCACGGAGAATCTGGTCAGAGCTGGATGGGAACGTGGATGGAGCCAAACGAGCCCTGGAAGTAAAACCTCTGGCAGGTTGCAGAAACTCGAGACTCCAGCAGAGGTTCACCTTCCAGCAGCAACAACCCCAAACATTCCCCTGAACACCCACAGCTGGAGGTTTTCTGCAAAGCACTTGCAACACACAAGATCTTTATGCAGATTTTCTTCCTGTTCTCTATTACGCTCTGTTTTTTTTTTCTTTTTTCCATAAAATCCCAATGAAACACATTTAAGTCTAGTTGTAACGTGATACAACGTGAAAAAGTTTAAAAGTGTGACAACTTTCGCAAGGTATCGTAATGCTAAAAGCAAAAAGCAACTTTTAAAAAAAAACAAATAACAGCTCCCATGACCTTGGTGCGACAGTTTTAGCTCTTATAATGCAGCACATGTGAGGTACACGGTGGTACTTTGTACATACACAAAATTATTTGGGTCACGATGAAGTCAGGCGGCCACGGCACATAGCCTGCAGTGGCTACGCGCGGCCCACCTCATGTCACTGGACTGTGCTGGTTGCATGCTAATTACAGCTAATCCCGTTAGTTTAAAGATGCTGTCCAGTGTTGTTTTTGTTCTCACAAACAGATGCACCCCGACAAGAAGAACACAGCTGGGTAGCAAAACATGGATTCACAAAATACAAAGTTGTTTCTTTTTTCTTTTCTTTTTTTTTTTTAAAAAGGGCGCTGACGGGGAAAAAAATACATCTTTATATTTGGGTTGGTGACATCACAAGAGGCACAAGAACCGAGCTAACCGGAATTAGCAAGGATTACGATGGACGACTTTGAACACTGATTCTGATCTGAATTCGAGCAAGAAGTTCAACCCTATGTTGATTGAAGAATTTGATCAAAATGATGAACGTAGAGGGAGGAAATGAAACGGTAATACAAACGGGTTTTGTCAGAAGAACTCTGGACAGACTCCTTACACCTTTTGTGATGTCACAAGAGGCATGTTGGTGCGGAAGCTTCCTTTTTACAGGATTTCATTTTAGGTGGAAACGGATACAACCCGGAATAAAATGTTTTATAGATTAGAAAATATATCTAAAGTGAGTTTGATTGATTTTAAAGAAAAATCTGGCGTGGTTTTGCTTTAAATCTAATGGTTCCGGTAGCTTTCTGATCCAATCACAAGAAATGTAGCTATTCTGGAAAACTTTGGTGAATTGGATCTCCAATTAGATCCCGAGATGCCTTTAGATTAAAAAAAAAAAAAAAAGTTAAATATAAGCTTTCTTTTTGATTTGGTATATATAAACTAACAAAAATACAAAGGGCAGGTACTGCTAGGGCGGGTCTGTTTGGAACCTTTCTTGTTGTTGCGCATTCATGCGCAATCGACAGCCAGAAGAGAGGGGAGAGAAAGCAGGGAGGAGGAGGAGGAGGGGCAAGAAATGGGCGAGGCGAGGAGAAAAAGAGGCTAGATTTCTTCCCTGGCGTCTGTGGAGCGGATCAGAGAGCATCGGTCTATTTTTAGCTCTCTGGGTCTGCTCAGCTTTCGACGCACGTCCAGAGTGCAGCAGCAGCGGCGGCAACAACCGGAGCGCTGCTGCTGCCCCAGACGGGCTTCAAGTGTGGCTCAGCCGCTGTTCATCAGCTGGGAGATCATTTCTGTGCATCATGAAAACAAGTAAAGCTACAGAGCTGTCAGAGGGCGTGCGTTGTTTACGCGCACCGGAACATGGGGATGCGCTTTCCTGTAGAAATTAACAGTACACACAGAGTGGGCAGGATGCAGCCCACCTTCTTGGCCTGGCGCTGGGAAGACAGGGAGACACAGCAGGCTGCTGCGTCTCCAACCAGAGCTGCACCCGCAATCCCTACGCCGCTGCCCTCCTCGTAACGCCGGACGGCTCCAGCGGAGGAGCAGAGCTGACCCTTCTCGACCCGCCCAGGGTCTCCGAGGTCACACGTCGCTTGGTGTCCGAGCACGGTGCGCCACGCTGGTCGGCACGCAGCCACAGCACACCAGCCACAGCGCCTTCTGGATCTCCTGGTTCCTGAAGGCGTAGATGACCGGGTTAATGATCGAGTTGTAAGTGGCAGGCACCAGCGTGGCGTAGGTATACAGCGGAGGGTAGGTGTAGTCGGCTATGAGGGAGTAGACGGTGAACGGCATCCAGCAGGCGGCGAAGGTGCCCAGGATGATGGCCAGGGTGGACACGCCCTTCCGGGTGGTGACGTAGTGGGGCGTGGCGGCCAGGAAATGGTGCTGCAGGGCGATCTGGTGGGCGTGGCGCATCACGATCTTGCAGATCTGGACGTAGAGCTGCAGCATGAGGCCAAAGAGCAGCAGGAAGGAGACGGACAGGACCGCGATGTTGTTCTTGGTCAGAGGTCGAACCACGCTGCAGGTGACCTCCTCGGCCAGGCAGTTGACCCCGGTGACCGGCAGCAGGCCGAGACACAGGGAGAGACCCCACAGCAGCACCAGCATGGTGTAGGTGAAGGCCGCCGTCCGCTCCGAGTTGTAGGTGAGGGCGTAGTACAGCGACAGGTAGCGGTCGACGGTGATGGCCAGCAGGCTGAAGACGGAGGCCGAGAAGGAAGCCACCACCAGGCCCACCGTCAGCAGCTGGGCCGAGTCCGAGCGGAGCAGGTAGGCACAGGTGAAGTGAAGGACCAGGCCCAGGCCGGCCAGCAGGTCGGCCAGAGCCAGGCTGCCGATCAGGAGGAACATGGGGGCTCTGAGCGTCGGGTTCTGCCAGATCACCAGCACCACCAAGGCGTTCTCGCAGGCAATCAGGGTCCCCGATGAGCACAGCACGATGTCCCAGGGGTTGACCAGCAGTGGCAGCTGGCTGGGCCGGAGGGGGGAGTCCTCCGCTGGGAACGACCCCAAGCTGGTGCTGTTGTCCATCGGGGCCCCGCTGGCCCACGCTGTGGGATCGGGGCTCAGCCAGCTGGGGGAGACCGGTGGCTCCTCGCTCATTGTGCCCCCCATCTGAAATTAGAGCACACACACTAAAATTACCACGTGCAGAAAGTTCAGGGGGTAAAAACACAAGCTCCGCCAGTCTGTAGCGAGTGAATCTCATGACGAGGCGAAGTGAGCTGGATTGACTTTCCTCTTCGTCTTTGAACACTTTGTTCAGTCGTGAAGAAGAGGTGATGTTCAAAAATAAGCAGGCGTAAGAATGTGAGAATATTATGCAAAGTCGAGGCAAGGCAAGTTTATTTACATAACCATAGACGAGGTAATCCGGAACGCTTGACTCAACATTGACGGAAAGACAGAAAGACAAAGCATCAGAATAAAAGCCTTGCATGAAGTTAAGATGTGAATTTTAAAGAGATAAACTAATGTTTTAAACGTTTCATCAGTCAGATTGTTTTGATAAAAGCTAAAATAAAAAGTTATGCTTTCAGTCCTGACTTAAAAGAACCAATCTCAGGTTTCCAGGGGGTTTGTTCCAGAGCCGAGGAACGAAACGACATGCTGTTTCGCCTTGTTTAGTTCTGGTCCCAGGAACAATGACTAAAACAAATCCATGAAGACCTGGGGGTCTTTACTGTCCATACTTGATGTGCAACTCAGAAATTTTAAAATCTGTATAGTGCAGTTATTGGTCCATTTTCCTGGTGTTGGTCCGGACTAGAGCTGCAGCTCCAGACAGACCAGAAAGATGTCACTGCTGTAATACAACCTACTCAAATTGACAGTTTTTCCCGTGTCCTCTTTTAACACAGATTAAAAGTGTTAATCTGTCAACACTTTTAAGATAAAGCTAAGCAGATTTAGTAACAGAACCTGGGAAGAACATAGACCACAGCATCAATAAACATCACTGGCTGCTGCTTCTATCAGCTAAAACAGAAAGCTGGGAGAACAACTCAAGACCAACAGATTGGTAAACACTGCTTGGTCTGACGAGTCTTGGTTTCCCCCCTGCAACTTTTATCAGGGCCAGCATTTTTAATATGAACAATGTGAAGGATCATGGAGTCGTCACATGGATCCCCACAGTGTGTGTGACGACTGATGATGCCACAAAGCTTAAATAGTCCCCAAACTAATGTCTTGAATTTGAAAATGGGTTCACTGCCCTGATGATCTCTGGAAACATCAGATCTCAGTCCGGTGGAACAACTTTGAGATTGAGATCACGTGTGAGAAAGGCATGGAGAAAATTTCATTTAACACCTTCATCCCGCTACCCCTAAAAGAAAACTGAAAATATGCAGCTCACTGATCCACCAGTTCCATCTTTGTTCAATGCAGATCCATTTACAGACTGTTTGCACGGTTATTAGGTAAGTCTTATTTCTGAGGACAGTTTTTATAACCACTCTGTTAATACAAAATGCTAATTAACCTCAAACATGAATGTTTAAAGAACTTGAAAGTAAGGTATTGGCTTTTTTTAAAGATAATTATTGTCAGAATTATGTTGCAACTAAAGGAAAAACACGCATTTTCCCATCTGACTTTTTAAAAAAATTTCATCTGTTTAAGTGAGAATTATAAACGAGCTTCACGAAAACTCTCAGATAAACATTTTTGACATAAAAAAAACATTGTCCTTTTGAAAGATCCCGACTTATTCCTAGACCACTGTTTGAAGAAAGTGTTGTTGTTTTTTTAACACTTTCTTGGGAGTTGATTTCGAGCCCATCTCCAACCTGAAAAGGTCCAACCAGTTTCAAAAATAGTTTTGATAAGTCGACAAAACTATAACTCCTTGTTTGTTTGCTTTCACCAAGGTTTTCAATTTCTTCAGTGTATAAAAATCCAACTTAGGTTCTACTAATTAAAGTTATTTTTTAGATATTAAACTACAGTTGCTCAAACCAGCATCCTTAGATAGCTGTGGTGAACAATCTTATTTTTTTCTAGAGGCGTTACAGTAGAATCAACAAATCCCAGTCTGGAATCCCAAACTAGTTCAGGATGCAACTTTTTTTTTTTTTACTCAATCGCTCCATCAAAAGATGACGCCCTGAGCGTTTACCCACATCGTCACCAAAACAGCCACTGTAAAGATACATGAATACATCTCTTGAATTGTTTTGCTTTCTGATTAATATTTAATTAAGGCTGGGCTTGATCACTTTATCCAGCTTTGATTTAAGGCTGTTTTTATCACATTCACTCATTGCCCGGCACAGTCTCGGTTTTCAGAAAGTGGTACTGAGTGTTCTCCGGGCTTTGGAGACTAAAGCTCGCAGCAGTGTTACTGCTCAGAATTCACTTCGTTGGTTCTTTTTTTTTTTTTTTTTTTAAAGACCAAACACTACACTCTGCAATTATTATATGAGGTACAGCCGCGCTATCAGTGGAGAGGTGGAACAGATTGACTAAAAGTTATCCCAACAGAGGTCTATTACGGTCAAGGGCTGTGTTTATAAACGAATCGACAAAAGAAGCCAGCGGATAACCAAAATCGATGCTTTGCACTAACTTACAGGTTGCAGAAGTCAATACCGACAGCGCTGCCCTGCCAATGGCCACAGCTCAATCCACCAGCTGCTAGAGAACATACCGCACCCGTCATGGAAACGCCACCACATCCCTGCGCACCTTGCTTTGGAAAAATGGCATTGCACCTTCACTAGCTCAGTCCGCATAATGAAGGTAAAGAAGAGAAGAAGAACAAGAAAAAAACATGCATTTCTCCATTCATGCAAAGGATGCTCAGTAATCACCAAGCTTCCATCCATTCATCCATCCATCCGTCCATCCAGCCTACCTTGACTCTGCGAGGTGCGACTTCCCGTCTAAATGGAAGATCGACCGTTTTGTATTCCCATGTTAGGGATGCAGATGATGCGGCGCCGGCGGACAGAGACGCAGCTCACAGCGAGGAGAGGAAGAGGAGGAGAGAGGATCATGGAAGAAAGACCGGGGAGGGAAGAGCGCGGCGGCGGCTCGGCCACTGACGGGGCCGTGGACTGCGGTGGTGCGGGGACGGAGCGGCGAGTGGAGCAGCAGCGGCGGAGGAAGAGGAGGAGGAGAGAACGAGGAGGAGAGGAGGGAGGGGGGCAGACAGGAGGTGAGTGAGAAGAGAGGAAGGTGGAGATGAGGATGATGATGCTGCTGAAGGAGGAGTCCCAGTAGGGTCACACTGGTTTGAACTCCGGTAATTTGCCTCGCGCTTCATCAAGGTATTACCGAGTAAACAACAGGGGTTTTTTTTCTCCTCCCCCTTAAATGTTGAGCATATAATTTAGTAGGAGTAATTGTGGAAGATGTTTAACTTGTTTTTGGCCAGACCCAAGTTTCAGACGGGAGGTTGCTGGATGCAGAGAGTCGCTTTTCCTCCCGCGACGCCCTGCTATTCTGGTCCTGTCTGAGCTATTAACAGCGACCTCCGATGTGTGTCACCAGCCTCCTCTTCCTCCCTGTCCTCCATCTTCTGCTGCGAAGTCACCTCAGAAGACATGTGGGCTGCACAAAAATGCATTAAGATGATCATGCAGATGCATATCGTTAGATAACTTTGAATAATATTCATAAGGCGAAAAGTATGTAGAGTGATATTCTCATAAAACTTGATTGCATAGGAGGAATAAAAATGACTTTTTTTAAACAGAAGTGTCGGCCTACTGAAAGAATGTTTTGTGTGCACTTAAAACGGGGCCCAGGCTGCTTTTGCATGATTTACTGCATGAATGCGGTGTGACATGGAGAGCGATCAGATTCAAACATTCACATTTTCCTCTTAACAACCTGCAGCTTTACTTTGGGATTTATGTCAGGGGAGATTAAAGAACTGAAATGAATAAAAACTTGTCTAATGAAATGCACTAAAAGATGCTTGGCTGTGCAAACTTTAGGTAAAAGATGATAGACAACCATCAGCAGATCACGTGACGCCGACACTAAAATAGACTTAACACAATTTGATTTCCAAATGATATCCAGAATTTAATTTCATCACAAAAGAGGATTTTGGACCAGTGTGCAACAGTTCAGCATTTTAAGAAGATCATGTCTTAAAGTTAAATACTCTTATTTTAGCAGAATACAAACACGGCTTTGATTTGATAAAAAAGTATTTAGGAACACAAATGTTTTCTTGAATTCTCCATTTATAGGTCTTTCTAGTTTAGAGGGCCACATAAAGAGTTATGGTGGTCGGAAGACCTTACGTTTGGTACAGTTTATTATGGAAAAGCATTCCATATTATTGTACAGTCATAGATACATTTATAGAATAATCTTGATTGAGCTCGTATAATACATTTTCGGAGGGGTGCAGAGTTATTGGTCATAATCAAAATAACAATAAAAAAAATTAAGCATATGCAACAACATCCAAATCTATTGAGATGCATCGGTGTGTGATCTTCCGGCTGCGCTGTTTACTGGCTCTGAATGGATTAAAAATAACTCCGGATGGAATTTAACAAAAAGCAGGAGTAGCGAAGCACACCACTAGATGGCGACGTCGAGTCCCCCTATGAGTCATCAGTGGGACCTGTGGGACGCAGAAAGTAGAGCAGACGGTCCCTCAATCTTATTGGCTTTATTTCTTTTTCTTTAAAACAGAAAATGATCGCTTCACAACAGGCCTTTTCAAGCAACCCCCCACCCTCACATTAAGCTTGCCAACACCTACAAAACAGTATCAAAAGTGCACCATAGTGTTAATACATCTTCTCCGAGTCTAACATTTTCCAATGATAATATCTTAATGAAATATTTATACAAATACCATTCTGTACACTAGAAATACACAGCCCAGTGCTCCCTGTAAGCAGGGCACCCACCTCCTGTCCGTCCTCCGTCACGTCCATGACCAAAAAAAACAAAACAAAAAAACTTTTGTCACAGTTTAGGTTAACATTGTGGGAGGTGGAGACTCCAGGCCGATATTACATCATATGAATTAAATACCCACTCACCCCACACCCAAGGCAAAAACTAGAACAGCACTCATACAGCCAGTCAAAATCTGTACAACCCTCAGTCCCTTCTTCTGCAAACAATCATGACAGTTTCATTTGTTGTCGTCTCTCTCCGTCCTCGCAGCAGCAGCGGTGGCGGTGGATGAAGGGGAGCAGTAAGGGCATAGGAGGAGGAGGAGGAGGAGGGGGGGCCAGCTGGTAAGTAGAGGGGACTGCCACGGCTGAGCTGCGGCGCTGAGAAGCCTCAGGTAGAAGCAGGTATGACGCCGTGCGAGTTTACAATCTGCTGCTTCCCCCCCTCCCCAACAAAGTTAGAAGAGAGCGTCTCTCTGGGATGATGTGGCAAAGCGCTGCGGTCCACATCTGGTTTAGTCTCTGGACTGGTAAAAGAGGATGTAGCCCGACTCGGAGTTCTTGGAGATCTCGGAGGTGAGACCGTAGAACTCTTCGATGGCCTGGGCGTCGATTTTCTACAAGAGCAGAAGCGAGACGGACGGCTCAGTTACAGGACAGACAGACATGGTTCCTAAACGCAACACAACCTGCTTACCTCTACAATGTCGTCATCAAACAGCAACCAGAAGTCATGACTTTTTACAATGGCGATGTAGTGACCCCTGTTTGGACCACTGAAAAAACAACAAAAAAAAGTTTATCCTTTAGAGCTACAATTTACAGATTCAGCTTTAAATTTCTGAGGTTTTCAGGTAGTTTTAAAACATTCTGGACATTTGAGAGGAGAATGTATTTCCCTAAAGTGTTTCAAAATGTGTAATGCAAGGTCATATACAATAATTACATCACAACGATTACATTACATGCTGCATCCATTCTGTATACTTCAAAAACAACAAAAAAAACATTTTAGAGGGGAAATGTAAGACAAAAAACTCCAACAGTCTTAATTCTCCAATATTTTGTTGAACCATCCTTTGATTCAGTTTCAGCAGAAATCTATTCATCCCAATTTCGCAACATTTCTCTTCCCAGATTTAATCCGTGTTAGAAGTCTCCAGGCCTGAAAAGGCAAATCTGCAGATCTAAATGGAAAATGAAATCCCTCTTCAACTTTCTGGCAGATAATTGAAGGTTTGGGGTCAAAACTCAGATTTACATACTTCCATCAACCATGACGCTGCCACCACCTTGCTTCACTTTTGGTGCCTCATTTGTGGCCAAAAGGGTAAATACATACTACAAGACATTCTCCAACTCAATTTGTGGAGGTTTTAACACCTTCTGTTTTACAACCAGTGAAGAGTTGCAGATAAAATAAGAAATTGTTGCCACATGTAGGGAATAAATCCAGAAGTTGCCAGAAATCCCTGTCGCTCCTTCAGTGTCAACTTTTATTTATAGCAACTGAATGTGGAAAATGTGTATTGTTTCCACTGTTAGACCATTACTGCTGCCTTTGAGGCAGACGGCTGGAGCAATGGGTGGGAATCACAAGCTCAGCTCCATGACGGAGGTTTTTCTGTGAGGACTGCCGTCTCTTCCTCCTCCACTGCTGACCCAACATGTCGGCTAAAGCTCTATTCTTGGGCCTTTTGTTTTTTCCCTGCACCTTTTTATCACTGGGAACTATGCTTTGTAAATAATGGATTCCACTCCATTTAAATGCAGATGAATGTTGAACCTACTTCCCCCCCTCGAGCAGCCTGATGCTCACTCTATTGGGCCACTTCTTGACTGATATGGATGGCTCTTAAATCACTAAGGGGTTTAGACTGGAGCGAGCTCGAATTAGAGATGACATTTTACACATGTAGGGCTCTTATCCCACTCTAAAGTTCAACCTTTTTTCCCTCCGTTATTGTTTGTTTCGTGCAGAGCTCAAGTCTGTTCCAGCACGCACTTACTGAAAAACAAGCAGGGAACACCTTAAATAAACACAGACACACACAAACTCCCACTCTTAGAGTCAAAAGGAGAAGAGATGTTTTAAACACCGGTTGCTCGTTCGCATGCTCACCTCCCACAATGCACTACCACAGCAACCAGGTCGTATAGCCTCTCGGGATTGGTGGCGTCTCCAGAGGTGTTGAAGAGACGGAGCTCCAGAGGGAAGACAACGCGATAGGACAGCTTGGTGTATCGCTGGAGCTGCTCCATGTACTTAAAGCGCTTCAGGTGCAGAGCCAGAATCATTGGTAGCTTCTTCACACGCATCCTGAAGGGCCGGAGACGAATTCAATTAACCGAGACGATGGACAATTTACAGTGACTTTCACCAGAAACATCAATGTGTTTAACTGGGATTTCAACATGAAGCTCTGAATAATTTTGAGGTGGAAGGAAAAGGCTCCAAGATTTTTCTTTGACAAAAAAAAAAAAAAATCTTTAGAGGCTTTTCCTTTAGAGCTCCACCAGATTTACACATCCAAAGGTTGAAAATCTGGCTTACTCTTTGCAAAACAGCTCAAATTCAGTCACACTGGATGGAGAGCATACTTCCTAGATGTGGTATTTTCCTCCAATTATCTCACGCCACTTTGTGTTGATCTCTCGCATAAAATCCCAGTAAAAGTCATTAAAGTTTGTGGATTCAGTGGAACAAAATGTGAAAAACTTGAGGGGCATAAATATTTTTGCAGGACATTGGACCCAAAAGAATCTGCTCCACTGACCTCTTGTGCGCCTCCTGCTTGCTTCTACATTCCTCACAGTAGTATTTGTACTCACTGCACAGAGTCTCCGTGTTACTGAACCCTCTGAGAGGAAACAAAAGAAAAAACAGTTAATCCAGGGTCCACGCTTACAAAAATAATCCCACATCTTCCTGGTGCCATTTCTGTGTTCCCAAACAAAGCATTTTAGCTGCTATTATGTTAAGTAGATCTTAAATCTATTTTTTTTTTTTTTTTTTTTTACCACTTTAACCTTTTTGATAATACAGAAGTCCAAAAAAGGTTTTTTAGGAAGCTTATACTAACATGTCTGCTGTGAAAAATATGAAAAAATAGCAAAGGAGCAGCTTAACCAGCGTGCAGGAAACTACTGACTTGGCCAACTTGGACTCTGGCTGGGTCAAAGAAACAGCTGTTTCGTTTCTTTCAACTGATAAAATCAGAAATAAACCTATTTATTTATAAATACTAAATAAAACACTTGAGGAAGAACATCTATACATTTAATGGACAAGCGATACAAAACCTATTGTTGTTGAAAATGTGTTTTTGGACAAACCCAAGCTGCGTTGCTAAAGTCTGTAGCCTCCAAACAAGTGGCCAATTTAGCATCATTTCCTTTACTAAACAGGTTTACAGTTGTGAGGTAGCAGCAGAAAAGATTTACGCTCCGTCACTGAATGTTGGTGTAAGGGTACACTGAGAAGACAGTTTGATTTTGAGAGCTCTTTTATATTTAATGCACAAATTTGACAAGATTCCACATTCTTAATTCTGGGACTTGACCTGCATTTTTCGTTGGTCCGGACTTTGAAAACGGCTGCTTAAGTTTCTGCCTCTAGACAGAAAAAGCACGCCTCACTGTGGTCTTATCTTGCTTACAGCAATGCATTCAGCTGATTCGTTAAAGTAAATTATTGATTTTTTTTTTCTTGTTGCGTTGGAGGGAACTGCCAGCTTGACTCCGCTACGCTGCATGCAAGACGTACAAACACAGAAGTGAGCAGAACCAGCGGCCACGCACCCCTGCAGCATAAACGAAAGGAAGAGCGAGGCCTACGGTTGTCGGACTGAAACCTTCCTGTCACACTGATGGGGAAAAAAGATTCCTGCAGTATTATCATTTATTATACATTAGATTTAATTTTTTAAACGGTAAAAATTATAAGAAATTGGGGTTGGTTCAGCATACATGCCGTTTTACCACAGGTTCCTGTTCTGCAGGAAATGACAAACGCAGACTTCTAAAAATGACATCACATTAATAAACTCTGTTGACACACAACCATGCAGCGATGCTCAATAAATTAATCATTTCAAAATGGAAGAAGCTTTAATTACAATTCTTCAAAATTCACAAGTCCGTTTCAGGATGGTTCAGTTAATCAGCGGCGTAGTTTTACCTGAGGCAGTGTGTGATGGAGGTATTCTGTTCCACATCCACAGAAAGGTCCAGAAAGTCTTCATCTTTGCTGCTTATCTGGAGAGGGAAAAAACATGTTAAAATGGCAGATTTTTTTTTTTTTTTTTTTAAATAGGACTCCAACTTTTCAGACCCCCCCAGAAAAAGAACGTTTACGTCAGTGAAAATGTACGACGCGATCTCACCGTTTCACACGTGAGACAACGCGTCTCGTTGGTCAGAGTGCCTTGGAAGATCTCGTGGACCCAGGTGGGAGCAGGCGTGGCGTTGCTGTTGTTGTTCTGGGAGTCCAATGTGCCGTTGGCTAGGCGACCGTTAGACTTCTCCTGCTTCCTCTCCTCCTGCAGCAGATCTGCGATGGTGTTGAGCAGGTAGTTCAGGAACTCGTGGGCATCCTGCTGCATGTAGTTGTCAAACAGCTCTGAGGAGAGGAGAGGAGAGGAGAGGAGAGGAGAGGAGAGGAGAGGAGAGGAGAGGAGAGGAGAGGAGAGGAGAGGAGAGGAGAGGAGAGGAGAGGAGAGGAGAGGAGAGGAGAGGAGAGGAGAGGAGAGGAGGACTGTAAGATGCACTGGATCTTCATCTGAAACAGGTTGTTTTATTTGCGTTTCCTTCCCCGCTCACCATTCTCCTTGCGTAGCCGTGTGATGAACTTCTTGGGTGGTATGACCCCCACTTTTCTCTTTTGGTTGGCGATGCTGTGGAACAGGTCGGCCAGGCAGGTGAGCAGGTTCTCCTTCCGCCGAGGCTGACTGCGGTACGCCAGGATCTTCTCCCGAAACGGCCGGCAGAAGTAAAGAGCCTGCAGCACCGAGTTGCAGTAGCAGGTGTTCCCAAACTAAAAAAAAAAAAAAAAGATCACAAAACAGAAATGAGTAATTAAAAAAAATCCTATAGCCACAGCTGAGCTGCAATTACAGCCAGATAGCATATCCACCTCTTCACTTTGATTGCTGACCCTTTTAAAAAAAAAATGTAGTTTAGATTGAGTGTGTGCCAGCAGCCTCTGCTCCATCAGAGCGCTCCAGAGCCAGGTGGTAGATGTACGGTAAGCACACAACAATCATTGTGATTTTTAAAAGGCAGGCTAGATTTCTACATCAAAGCTTCGCCGCCTCTTACAACATAAAAGAGCAAATTCAAGAGCAAATGACGTAAATCACAGGCTTCTTTTTTTTTTTTTTAAACAGTGCGTGTCCTTTGTTTGAATCATCTATCGCTACCTGTTCTGTTATATTTATAACAAAGTAAATCCACCCTGCTCATGCATCGTTCGTCTTTAACTCCTAGAATCCCAAAAGAAATCAATTTGCTTCAGGTCATTTTAAGCAAAGAGCGTCACAAAAAGGACATTTTTTCCCAAACTGATCCCAACATCCCAACATACTTGAGTGTAAAAAGCTTGAAGAAGCACAAACGTGTTCCTTTTTTTTTTTAATTCTTGCAAAACTGGTTTCCTGCACTCAGCACAAAAAAAATAATAAATAACCAGCAGAGAAACCTGGTGCAGCAGCTGTGCATGCAATCTGATCTGGACATTTTTCAGTGGAGAATATAGCGACAAGGTAAACCACTAATACAAAAAAGATTTAAAGATTTATTATATTTCTTGAAACATTTTGTTTTCTTATAGTTTACAACAGATTAATAATGTTTATCTTAATACTAACTAGTAGCTCCGTAAGTGTGCACTGCAAGCTGTTATCTTCCAGCTGAACACTGGACCATGAAGCTACTTCACTGCTCTGCAGCAAGTTTGCATCTAAACTGCAGCATGAATTTACCTACAGCAGTCTAATGTAAAAATATAAATTGCATTAAAGCATCACATCCACTTTATTTTGCAAATCAACGTCAGAGAACGAGGATTGATGATTGCATCCTAATGATACTTTGGCCTAATTTGCGTTAAAAGCTCCAGCAGGTGGTGAAACGATCCTTCTCGTGCGTTTCCCTGACTGCACCGAGGAACTGAGCAGCTACGCCTCTCTTGCTCTCGTTTTTCATTTTATCAATGGCAAAATGTCAAACAGTTTTACAGCTTACTAGGACAATAATAAGCTACAGTTATCAATGAAACAACACCAGAACCAAAGAACGAAAACAGAGCTCTTGTTCAAGTTGGGATTTTCCCCTTCTGGAAGTTTGGAAAAGCCAAGTTCAAATATGCAATTAAATTCAGATTAAATCCAGCCACCAGCAAAGCCACAGGAATCCCAACTTTACAAAAAACAAACATATAAGCAATAATATTAGTAGGACTGTAAGCTTTTAGCAGAGCGAGTTTTCAAGGAAGCATCAGAGCACTGAAGCTGGCTGACAATTTTCCAGCGTCGAAAATTTTTTTCGGCATCTGGACAAAACTAACATAAGTTCAAATCTTTAACAAATTCCTCATTAGACTATTTTAGATAAATACAGATTCTCTATAACCCAATTTGTCAGTAATACCTCCACAACACAAAAAAGTATTTTTTAATCTGAAATCAGTTCAGAAATCTTGTAACCCAGAGTTCCAGAATTTTGAGAAAAATAAAGATCAGATTGAGATTTTATCTCATCTAACGCAATTTCCATTGAGTCAATGTAAGACTGAGACTCTACAACTCACTCTCAGTTTTTATTTTCCATACTTATCTAGACATGGGGAATGTCAAAATAAGAGTCTCTACTCGTCAAAACCCATAGAACAGGAGAGAGTAATGAAGTCGACAATTTCTCTTTTGTCTCAAATGTCCCAGGTTTCTTGGCTCTCTAGTAGTAATACTTACATAAGAAGGTTTCTAAGAAATTACCAGTAGGTATTTATGGTCTGAGAAAACACACAATTCCACTGTGTCACGATGTGTTCCAGCATCTGAGTCACATAAATGCATAAAACACCGTCATGAATCCATCTTCCTCATGTTAGGGTTCTGCATTTTTATTGTTTTTGTCTTAAACAAACAGACTAGGTATGGGCTGCTATGAGATTCTCACAGAAAACCTCTAGTAGAAATGCCACAATTTCACAGTATCAACATGAAAACATACAAAAAAAAAAATAGACTTAATGAGTTTTTATTTAAAAGGCAAAAGCAACATTTATTCCTACTGTTGTTAAAATAATATACGGTAGGAAAATGTTCTAACATTTATTTATAGTTCATTTGATTTTCATACAGACTTAAATAGAAAAATTAAAGAGTTGTTCAGCTCTTGTGTAAAATATACGTTCCTTTTGAGAACCAAACTAAAGTCATGGTTTCCCAAAAAGTCATAGATGATCTCAATATTTTTCCCCCAGCAAATATAATTTTACAAATATTAAGGCTATTTGCCTGGACGACAGCTTTTCCTTCAGAGTGCAGCTTAACAGCACACTGAAAGAGATAATCAACCAATAATTGATTTTATTATTAAAGCAGAGCTTTTCTGAGTTCACTGAGGAAGAAAACTTGCTTTCAGTGTTTATGACTGACTTTTTTTTTTTTCTGAAATTGGTAGAAACGTGTTCCACATTTCGTGTTTTACTCAACAATCGCTGAATCTCCAGCATACCAATAAAAATATTTTTTTTAATTATTTGTCAATATACATCAAAGTTCTCTGATATTAACTAATTAAGCAATTCAGAAATGTTTTTAAAGTAAACCATGATTAGTTCCTTTCAAATGTGTATTCATAAGTAAACATTTTGAATAAATAAGTATTTAAAATTGTTCCAGTGAAGAGGCTGTATTTTATCCACAGTGGTAAAAACATTTTTGGCATTTCTCTAGAGAATGTAGCTTAGCAACAGCAACAAAAAATGAATCTGTATACAATCTCCTTTTCCTTGTCTTTTTAAAATGGCATTTCCTCTTGTGACAACTTCTAAACTAAAAGCACGTGCTGCGGCGAGGAGAGTCGACTCCAGGGACATTGCATATATGTTTTAATGGGAGGAAATTAAGTCAGCTTTAAATAAAGACACATGATCCAACAACCACTTTGTTATTCACTTACATTGACCAGGCCAAAGTAGTGCTCATTAACCGGAAACTGCTCAGATCCAATCTCTTTCTCCAGAGCAGAGGCATTGGCGCCCTGTAAAAAGTGCAACACACACACACACATGTAAATTTCACTAACTCTTAATCAGTTTAGTTGATCTACGACTTAAAAAATAAAACACACATTACACTGACAATGGATTTGAATCGATCCTTTCAAAACAACTTTTGTTCAAATAAAATAAAGATAAAAAACGCAAATATTTGTCATTCCTCTTTTGTCACTAGAGCAAATTATGCATAATTTTCACCTGACAGTAAAGGTAGACATGTCTGCATCCCCACTATTCCCGGAAGGATTTAAATGCAAACCGTCGGGTGATTTTTTTAGTGAGTTTCCATACCAAGGAGATTATAAAGGTTTGAATGATCTGATAGGAGCACAAAGTCAAGCCGCAGAAGGAAGAAAAGAAATAAAACTAGAGACGGAAAACACCACTACGCCGCAAACGTCGTCATTGCCCACCTTATTAATATACGTTATATAGTTAAAGGCCAGTGCAATATCTTAGTTTCCGTGTTCATTGTTTCCCCTAAAAATAATATAGGTTAAGTGTTTGTCTCCCTTAAGTCATCCATTACCCAGCTGCTCCAGTTGTTGACAAGCAGAAACACTGATTTTAGCTACAGATTAGCTGGTTAGCTTTGAATCCCAACGTCAGCAGGTGCACTGTCACCGTCTGCACATTAAGTTTCGACAGACATGACCTAATTAAGACACAAAGCTTAAGCAAAGAAACCACAAACACTCGAAAATGTCCGTGTTTAGCCTTTAACGAAAAAAAAGAGTGCGGAGGAGAAGGCGGTGGGTGGCTACATACCGAATACTGCTTGCCTAGCACAACCAACATTAACTGCTTTCATTTCTATTTCCAGGGCTTAAATAGATGATAATGGTACAGTGGGGGTTTCTGAATCAGCAAATAATCTAAATAATGCCAGCATGTGGCCGCTGTGCACTCACCATGGTACAAAAAGAGGCAAATTTTGAGACTGTCATTAGGATTTCCATTCGGCTAGCGCCATCTTCCAATATACAGCCGCGCGCTGACAGGACTGGGCTGGATGTCCTCGTGAGGAGACGCTGCTGAGCTCGCGACTGCTGCGGACAAACAGCCTGAAGAAGACAAGAGCATTCACTGCTAGTTGCTTCCGTCTTCGTTTAATTAGTACAACCATAGGCTTCTCGTTGCTTTTCAATGTTGGCACATATTCGGACAGTAGTACTAAACATCAACGCAAACCTTTTTGACTTTTATATGCATACATAAATAAATAAAAAAAGCTAAACAATAGTTTTTCACAAGCGAGAGAAAGGTTAGAACCAAAATAAGTGAGAAATATCTTCTTCCTGAAAAGGTTTATTGTGTTATTATTTTTTTTATTGTGGTAATGTAACTTGCAGATTCCCCGTTGCGTTATTAGTCTTCATTAACTTTCGGATATTGTTCGGATATTTCCGTGATTATTTATTTATTTGTTTATTTATTTACTCCAACAAAGCCAATTTACTAACTGCACTGTACGAACAAATGTATCAAATATTTCCTACTGTGGTGCAGTGTTGCAATCAACCTTTGAGATTGGTTGTAGAATAATTTCAAAGGCTTGCTAAAAAATTGCTCCACCCAATTTCATGTGAAATACATACCTATACTTACTGTATATTTTAATTTAATTTAAAAGAAAAACACACATACGAAACACTTATTTTCTTATTAAAATAATCTAATTTCTTTGTTTTAGTTCAGGCAATCGAACTTTCTACCTGAATCCTACTTCACAAGGCGGAGTTTGGGGGCCTTTAATCTCTCTTTCCGCCGTACCCGCCATCTTGTAGAGACCGGGGGTAAGATGTTCTCCGTTTAAATCGTTATTTTCCTCTTTATTATTACCTGATTTATACATAGTTATGTCCGTACGCTCGCCGGAGATGTGTATTTACGCGCTACTGAAGTGTTATTGGGTAGAAAATAATCGCCGAGTGTAGTTTTGTTCGCTAATTGTGATCATGAGGAGCAGCGTGGCTTTCCATGCGGCCCTGTCTACTTCAGAAACACTGGATAGAAGGCTCACTGTCCTTTGAAATACATTAAATATGTAGTAAAAACAGTTAACGGGGTTGTAGCACTTCTGTTGTCATAAGACACAATTAGAGGTATGGACTACGGTGATGAATTGATTATCTCTGTAAACTCCACATTGTTTTATTTTTCTGCAACGCAGCATACGCAGCTTTGGTTAAAATGGCAATTTGTTAAAAGAAAATAATTTCGAAATTATGATCTTAGAATGTAGCAATAAATTAGATACAGTAATGATTTTTTCGTTGGTGGGAAGACACAACTATATTGCTATTTAGGTGAAAGCTACATAAATAAACATTGACTTTTGGTGACATGTTGTAGACAGTATATTTCGTGGGTTATTAAAGGCTTTATTTTTCCTCAGTTATCAGGCATCATGACGAACACCAGAGGCAAGAGGAGGGGGACCAGGTACATGTTTAGCAGGCCCTTCCGCAAACATGGTGAGTAGCTGGTTAATATATGTTATATTGTTAAAGGGCCAGTGCAATATCTTAGTTTCTGTGTTCATTACTGGCCTGTCAAACTCCAGTCCTAAAGGGCCACCGTCCTGCAATGTTAGCTATTCAAGACAGGTGTGTGATTTACACCTGAATCAACTCCTAAACATCTACTGACTCTCTAATAACTCATGTGTTGAAGCAGGACACTGAGGCCTGATTCATGTTTGTATCTTCAAAAAGAAGCTTAAAGAATAAAATATTTTTATCTTGGAAAACGTTTAAAAACCATGCAGAGAGTTTGTGTGAGGACAAGTGTTATATTTGTTTTGATTTCTTTCAATAATCTAATTGTATGTTTATACATTTGTCTAACCTAAGCTACATGTTTAGCCTCTATGTATTCTTGAAACAAGGTAATGAAATACTGCCAAGCTGAAATTTTATTGTTTCAGTAAAAACCAAAAACTGTTTAGCATTTTAATTGTTCAGCATTAAAAAAAAAGTAATAATCATTATTCTAAATGTTATTTCCATTATTTTAATGCTGATCTTTTTTTCCCCCTACTCCGCAGGCCCAGTCCCTCTGTCCACATACATGCGCATCTACAAGAAAGGAGACATCGTAGACATCAAGGTGGGATATTACATGTTTTTTTTTCTTCTGTGTTATATATATTTAAAACCTTAACATCTAGAAAAATTTTCAGTGTAGTCATATAGAGAATTTTAGTACTTATGAATTTTCAAAAAAAAAAAAAAAGCACAAAAGGGTTTGAGAACTAAAACGTGCGCAATGCTCCAGGCTCTTTTACAACATATTTAAGCAGCTCCATAAAGCAGTGAAATGGCCTTTTGCATTGAGCTGACGATGCTGCTTTAATTAAAGCAACATACATCAACAAAAAGTAACAGTGTAGGTATTTTCAAGGTGTAATCAAACGCTGAGGATGGACGAAGCAAACATCTACAGTTTGTTGGTGTTAAAAGTGTGGAATTTTAAAAAGGATGAAAAAATATAATTGGTTTATATGAGGTGATGTTTGAGCACTAGCTAATGGACTCGATGTGGTGATAGTGGATTGATCGTCATGTGGACGTTTTTCCAGGGTACCGGTACCATTCAGAAAGGTATGCCTCATAAGTGCTACCACGGGAAAACAGGACGCGTCTACAATGTGACTCAACATGCTGTCGGCATTATTGTCAACAAGCAGGTCAAGTAAGTAGAAAATGGTTGTTCTGTTTTACTTTGGACTCTGTAGAAGGGGAACTCTTGTTCTTTGCTCTGAGGGATGAAAGTTTGCCTGAACCTCTGGTGTGTTTGTTTTTAACTTTCTAAAAACCCCCATCTTCACTTTGCCACCTGGAGCCTGTATGTCCTCAGTGGTCATTCATGTGGGGGAGAATAGCTCGTCCTCAGGCATCCCGGTCCAAAGCTGGTGTTTGGGCTTCGGGTTGTTTTGAGGAGACATCACAGGTCCGCAGCTTTGCAGGGCATTGCAGACGAGTCGAAGTTGAAGCCACTCAACTGAGGCAATGCTTTTATACCTGTGTTTGTGTACACTTTTCTTTTCAGGGGCAAAATTCTGGCCAAGAGGATTAACGTGCGCATTGAGCACGTAAAGCATTCGAAGAGCAGGGACAGCTTCCTGCAGCGCGTCAAAGAGAACGAGCGCAAGAAGCTGGAGGCCAAGCAGAAAGGCACCTGGGTGGAACTGAAACGCCAGGTATGATCTGATCCTGAGAGGTTTTAGCGGAGAACAATATATGTAACAGAAATGTATTCAAAGCACCAAACGACTGCATTTAATTTCCTCCAGAGAGATTTCGCACTTTGTATGTTAAGTGATATTGACTTTATTTTTGTTCTCCTCCTCAGCCCGCTCCTCCTCGTGAGGCTCACTTTGTCAGCACCAAGAAGAACGAGCCCCAGCTGCTGGAGCCAATCCCCTACGAGTTCATGGCATAAAGTGCTCAAATTAATAAAGATATTTGTACACATCCCATTTGACATGCTGTCGTCCTTGTGCACGCCTTTTTAAATATGAAACAGCTGTGACGGGCCTTCACTCGGTGATGATTCTCCTCCTTTGATTTCCAAAAAAATGAAATCAAACGCACCTTATTTCACCGGCGAACTGAGAGTGACGGGCCTATGTCACAAGCATTTCATATTGTTTGCACCAACCACACAACTAGGAGAGAAACACAGACGGGGCGAATGCCTTTAGAGGTCCAGCTATTGCTCTCCAGACTGCAGTTTTCTCATTGGTCAGAGCTGGACTGCAGTGGCCGACTTCAGTCCTAGGGCTGTTAGATGTTTGCTTGAATTAGATCAATTGTGTATTTCGAATTCCCTGCTGCACTTTTTGAAATACTGGGAAGGTATTTAGCTGTGGAGCACCTCAAAGGACACTGGTCCTTGAGGTCTGGAGTCGGACATCCCTGGTAGAGATGAAAGTCTCTACCAGGGACGAAAGCTATTTGGAGGGGAGACGTGTAGAAGTTATAACTTTTTCTGTAAACGTCTCAACTTTGAGGTTTACTCGTGAAATATTTTGAGATGAAGTAACTTCTGAACTGGCTCAGAAATGCACTTTAGTTGTATATTTACTCCAAATAATCCTCTCCTAAACTCTCACAAAATGAAAACCATAAATCCTGAAAAGCAATTTTTCAGTTTTACGTTTTGCATAATTCACTGAGGTTAATTTTTGCTGTAATTAGAAAAGCAAATTATAAAATCTTCAAATATTGCCGGTTTTTTAAATATTAAGAGCAAAAATAAATATCTCTATAAAGATTGCTTCTGTGCGAGCAAGAGTTGCATAGTACAGCAAAAATAGTTTTAGAATCACTTAAATTGTCATAAAGCTGTTCAACTAAATGTCACTGAGCAAATGTAAGTCATGCGCGTTCTCAGGACCTAACCTGAGAATATATGTAGCTTGTAATAATTGCAGCTGCTCGGGAAACTGCAGGTTCAGATGATTTAATACTAACGCTCCAACCGGACAGTTTACATCCGGTTGGATACTAAATTCTTCACTTAGCTTTTCTTGTTTGTCCAGCAGGGGCAGTGTGCACCATCTTGTTTTGAGCCAAGAGGTCCACCTGCAGCTTTAGTATTGATATGAACGATTATTGCTCTCTGTCTTGACCATTCAGATAGTGTTGGCTGTAGAATAATATAATCCATGTTTGAGTTTAATGCTCGAGTTAAACTTTCATATTTAATCACATTAAATTTGAAGTGTGTTTTCCTGTTTAATGCAAAAATATTTGTGTTATTTATTTTTTGTGCGTCTTGCTCTGTTTAATAAGCGGAAATGGTATAATAAAGAGCCAAGTCTCTGTTGGTGTGGGCCACTTGATGTGTGCTGTTTAATCAGTGGAGGCTGAATGGCTGGTTGGTTATGTGACAAATAGGTTATCTCACCCCATCTTAGTACTTTACCCAATATTGACACAAATTAGGAACAGTTTGCTGAGATAAGGCAGCTTAGGAAGGAGGAGAGGAGCAAAGGATTCTTTTGGCAAACACTAACATCCTTTTCCTTACACTCTGCAATTATTTGGGTGTTTTTTTTTTAAGTAAAAAGTAGAGAGGTTACAGTTGCCAAAGTATTGACACCCCTTAAACGTTTTCAAATCTTATGTGACAGGTTTATTTTCAAAGTGCAAAGAAAATGATTGAGTGAAGTGTGTTTGTGAGCATGCATTTTATTTTCTAGTCTTACTACAGATGTAGTCTTGACAAATCAGTTTAGGTCTGTGCTTTGGCGAGGCCTTAGCAAGTAAGTTTTGAGGTAAGCAGGTAAGCTGGCTGTATTTTTAGTGTCCACCTCCGACTCAAGTCTTTTGTCATCAGCTTCCCTGTCCCTGATGATGAAAAGCATCCCCACATCCCAATGCTGCCACCACCATATCTTTCCATGCAAATGGCCAGTTAAGGTGGATCACCTTCCACAATATATCATTTTCAGATTAAATTATAGAGGAAGACCTTAGCATCTTGACAACATCTGAAAATGACAGTGTTAGATTTAATTTAAGGGGATCAGTGGAAAAGAGGCTAAATACAAATGCATGCCACACTTTTCAGAGTGCATCCTTGTCCTTCTACTCTGCAATTATTTGCAACTTTCTGTTTGTCTTTCACATAAAATACCAGAAGAAGAAAAAAACACTGATATCTTTGGTTGTCACATAAACTGAAATACTTCAAGGGTTACGAATACCTTACAAGGCATATTTGCAAGTGGATGATGAATCTTCTAACGTGTGACGAATTAAGGTGCTTCTATAATTGAACGTGCAGAGGTTTTCCGTCCTGCTACCCTGCTGGCCTGAGGTCAGTAGATTCAGACACCAGCCTTATCAGTACAGAGTAATAAGTGTCCAACAACCCAAAGAGATAAAACCAGGAAAAGCAGATGGAAAAACAAGACGCAATCAATCAATGAGCAGGCTGGCAGCCAAAGCCCTTGGTATTGATCGGCACGGTTTGGATCCAGCTCGTGGTATTCAGATAATGTTATCTGCACAGTTTTTTCAGATTATGAAAACACATCTTAAAGCAATCGTCTCATTCTCTCTAATATTAAACCCCTTTTTTTTTCTCCTATCAACACGATCAGTTACTTTCTTCCTGTTTTTCATGGGCTCTTTCAGATTCTCACTGACTCATGGAAGTTACTGATTGAAAGACGAAAAAGCTCGCAGACCGAGGGGAGAGGGAGAACGCAAAGCCAGTTAGTAGGTGGGGCTGAGAGAGAAAGAGAGAGAGACCAGGCCTGTGGATAAAAGCTGCGGAGCACTATGAACTCCTTAATCACACGTTTGACACACACAGATTGAGTCTGTCAGCTCAGCCAGCAGCTCAGAGCAGCTGTATCGACCTGGGTCGTTACACATTAACAACACAAACACACACACAGGCAAACAGTAGATAGTAGGACATGCACATGGTTTGTTTTGTGGAACTGCTGCATAGCATGATATCCCAATATGAGCTCACACCATTTCAAATTACCTGGAGTAGTCTGAGTTAGGGTGTTACATGTTAAAAGAAAACAGCATAGAGGCACAACTGAGAAAGAAGTTAACATAATCTGACCCAATTGCTCCATGAAACAGAGCGTCAGCCGTCGCTCTCATGTTTGGGATGTGCTCAAGGATGCAGGAAAATCCCACCGCCTGCCCAACAGAGCTGCCGCATGCTGTATCTCTGTGTGCGATAGGTGGGGCGAGAGTCTGTGTGGTTATCAGGGGGCAGCCAGGTGTAGGCGCAGGGGTATATGTGGCTATCGGGCCAGCTGTATTGATCCACTCCCTGATGGCTGCGGTGGTGGTAGTGGGGGCGCCGGACGAGGAGAGGAGGAGGAGGCTGATAACAGAGTTTACTGGATCCAGGCATGCTTACCTGAGAGCGTGGGAGGGCGCTGAGCTAACGCCCAACGCACACTCAATAGGCCTCATTCACAAAAGTCAGTCAAAGGTTTCACATGAGGGCAGAGCATGGGCGCATACGGCGATCTGGAATGTTTGGACAAGTAGATAGCGTCTCTGGATTGTCCACCACTTTTTTTTTTTAAAGGATTAAAATGACATACACACATTATGTTGTTTAGTAGAAAAAAAAATGTGTATTTGTTCGATCACAACGAGGAAAAAATATAAATGTGGTGTATACTTTGCAACTTCAGTTCTAATCTGGTGGCTAATTCAATCAATTAGCTGGATTTGATTGTGCAGGGAAAACTGAAAAGAATCAAAACTATTTTAAAAGACAGAAAGTACAGGAAACAGTTTGGAAAATACAATTCTTATATAAAAGCACCTATAAAATGAAAAATATTGAAAACAAAATAAAAAATCTACAAAAAGATTTTAGATACCAGAAAATAAGAAAGACCTGAAATCCTCAATAAATCTGCGTAATATTGACACTTTCTGTAGAGTAATAGAAAACTAATAGAAATATACAAATGCAACAAGAAAAAAATCTACAAAAATAGTAAAAAGGGCAAAAAAAAAAAATAAAATACAAAAATGCCCCCCTCTCTGTGTGCAAAATGACTGGAAACAAATTATAAAAGTCTGAAAATCAACAAAACAATTAGCAAAGAGACAAAATAGAAAATGAATCAGAAAATATTTAACACACTATCCAAAAACAAAAACCAGAAGTAAACATTTCCAAAAATACAATTATAACTTCTGTAAAAGCATGTACCAATAAAACACCCTAAATTAAAAAAGTAAAAGACATGCAAAACTGACAAATCAAAAAACTGTATAAAATCAGAAAATGTAGAAGATTATCAAAAAGAAATGCATGCTCAAAAAGTCCAATAAACCCAGGAAAAGACAGAACCAAACTGAAAAAAACAACTCCTGGTTGTTTACAATAAAGAAATAAATGAATAAAGACACACCCAAATAAAAAAGATTCAAAAATTTATTTTATTTGTAAGTGAAGAGTAATTTACTCTGTTTCGCAATTTTAGGAATATTATTAATTTTGTTTTATTTGTTATTATTAATTAATTAATTAATTAATTAATTTTTACTTATGAGCTACACTACACAGAATCTTGGTAGGAACTTTTTTTTCCACAGCAATAAATCACACCTTCAAAGGAGATGCTATTAATAGAGAGATAAGATTAAGATTATGCAGACAATCAGACGCCTTTTTTTCCTCCTGCCTGTCACCACATGGATCAGGAGTTCAGGGCACATCCAGCAGGAAGCCTGGCTGACATTTCTCTAAATAAATAAATAAATAAAATGGGTAGATATTTATATATATCTGATCAGATATAATCTGATCAGAGGGTCTTCTGAAACATATCTTCCTGTTTGTGTAGCTTAAACATGGCAGGACATTCCTTTTCAGAAAGGAATGGTACGTCCCAATTAGATAAATTAAGCCCAGGTGGAGCTGGTGCTTGTGGGTCATTGAGTGTCCTGCCAGTTTTCATAAACCCTTGTTTGAAAAAACAACAACAATAACAAAAAACAAAAAAAAAAACAAAACTGACATCTTTTATTAAAGATGGGTGAAGGGTTGTAAAGTCAAAACACATACGTTTGCTCTTTTTCTGATTGCAGCGCCACGTTTAGGAAATCGTGGAAGTTGGAGGCTCATCTGTGCAAACACACTGGATTGGTAAGACTGACTGCATGACGTCGCCTCCTGTTCCTCCTGCGTCCTCAACTGAAGCTTGTGGGTTTGTCTTAGAAACCTTTTTCCTGCGAGAGCTGTGAGAAGAGTTTCTGCTCTCGCTATGAGCTCATGAACGAGTGCATAGCGGTGAAAAACCACATAAGTGAGACCCACGATCGTTGTTTAAAATAAGAAAAATCACCTTCTGGGTGTTATTAGTTACCTGCCTGGTTTGCAGGTGTCCCATGGATGGATGTTTGGAGGCCTTTGGGAAAAATGCCACCATGAACAACCACGTAGCTCGAGTCCACCAGCACCAGGAAGACGGATATAAAGTACAGCTGTTCACCCTATTAGTTAAGATGAAAATTACATTTTCTGTTTTGCACATGCATGTTTTCCCCCCGCTGTAGTGTGACTATGAAGGCTGTGAAAAGGATTTCAGCAAGAAGAAACAACTAAAAGCTCACAAGTGTGAGCATGGAGAACCATTGGGTTTTCAGTAGGTGTATATTAGAAACATTCAAAATATATAAAAAAAACTGCCAACATTTTTCTCTCTTCATAAAAGCTTCTCTTACAGCTGCACATTCAACGGATGTGGGAAAGACTTTCGCAGTCGAGATAAAACTGAAGCATCACCAGAAAGTTCATCAAGGTTTGTTGACGAATTTCTTTTTTCATTTCTTTTTATTTACTCTCTGAAACTGCTGCCTCTCGTTTTGCAGGTTACCCCTGCAGCTTTGACCTGTGTCCTACACTGAGTAAAACGTGGACTGAATATCTGAAGCACAGAGCCCAACACAGAGGTTTGTATGCCTGGCTATACTTGTGCCTTTTTTTCTAAACTTCAATTTAAAAAAAAAAAAAAAAAAAAGTTTCTTCTCAGAGAAGATTGTGTGTGAAAAGTGCAATAAACTCTTCAACAACAACTGGTTTTTGCACCTGCATGAGCTGCGTGCTCACTCTGGGGAGAAGAGGTACTTCCTGTGCCCTAGAGACGGCTGCGACAGGAAGTTCACCCGTCGCGTTAAACTGGAGAGTCACGTACTGGGAGACCACGAAGGGAAGAAACCCTTCTCCTGTGCATATGCTGGCTGTGGGAAGAGCTTTGCCTTGACGGTAAGGGACAACGAAGCAAAATATCTTAACTTGAAGCTCTTTTTAGAGCCACTCTACCAAAGAGTGATCAGTTTTTGCCTTTCATTTGCTTGAGCAGGTCGAAGCCAAACTCTTAGCCCTTTCAAAGATCCACAAGTTTCAGTGAATTCACCTGTATAAGGGCAAATGTTACTCTTTATGAAGTCCTGGAGAAACCCTTAGCTTTCTGACTTGTTCAGACACATTACATGAATGGATTAATTTTGGACAAAATGATATTCCAAACTTTCTGCTCAACAGGAAAGCTTATGGCGACATGGTGTGGTTCACAACCCTGCAGAAAGAAAGCTGAAGGTAAATTATGCATGTAGTCCTCAATTTCTTGTTCATCTGATCATCATTAGGTTTACATTTCTCTGCGCTCCTTTCAGAAACGGAAGCCTAAAAAGGACAAGCCCCTCGCAGGTTGCACAGGAGGCCACCTGGTCGGCTGCAGATGATCAAGAAGAAACCAACAAGCTTGCTGCACAGCACAACTCTGGAGGAAAACGTATCTTGAATCTTACTAGTCAGTCTAGGCGTGACCTTTAATTGGGGAGCGTTCGTATACTTCCTACTGATTCTGAAAGTGTGAATAAACCCCCACTCAAAGCATAACACAAGCAGTCTTTCTACACTTCTTTTGTGCTAAAGCTACTAGTTCAAGTCAGTGTATGGGTAGCTATTGCTACTATTGTAGATTTTTTTTTTATGCTCTTGCTGAGAATAAAAGGGTCAGAATAAGACGAAGGTTTGGGGGGTTAGTTGTTACAATGACATGTAATGCTCTTCATTGCATCTGAGGCACAGCAGTTTGTTTAAATGCTGTTTTGTTTTTTTTTTTTAGATTTTCTGGGAGGGTAAAGGAAGATGGACTTCCATTTTCATTTAACTCTTTAAAGCGATTAAGGAAAAAGTTGCTTCAACTTCTCATCAAGTTGCAATCACAAAATTCAACTGGGTGCATTTTAGTGGACACACGAGTAGCATACTGTGAGGTGTGATGGGTCACTGAGGTTAAATACTTTATCACCTTTCACCAAGTCCCCTGGGTTACAAATCTGCCAGCACATTCTAGACAAATCTGCCAAAAATGATTTGACACTTGTATCAATCTGAGCCATTTCTGTCTCGCCACAGACTCTCAAATGACGATTAGCTGAAACGGCACCATTCCAAGACGGGAATTTGCTCTGACCCAAACCATTGTATTGCAGTTTGTATATTTCAAGTTGTCCTGCAAGAACGTCTGCGGGACAAGCTTGAAGAGGTCATTGAAGGCCGTCCTGGTGGTAAATCTCACTGCAGCCAATAAGATTCTTTCAGTATTACCCTCTATTAAATCATTCCCACTGCAAAATGCTGCCGCCATGTTTCATTAGAGGGATGATTTGCAGGGCTCTGACCCTTCCATTGTCCACATGTTGCACATACTTTAAGAAACATTTTTATTCAGTCTTAATTGTTCTGCATTCGAATCTAATACAAAAGGTGCTTCAGAATAAAATTGAGCTATTTTTGTATTCAGTCAGATTAAAAATTGCAGTGAAGTGACCGGTTGATGGACATTTGGTGAGTTGAACCATTTGTGGCAGTGATTTCTTTGAAGAGCCTCTCTAGAGAATCAAAGACATGGAGACGCCAATCCTTAAAAGGAAATGTTTATTAAACAAAACACACATTCACACATGTATAAAAGGTCAGCTGGTTGTATGGTGATGATACCTGAGGGCTGACCTCCCTCAGGATGCGGCAGGTTTCTAATAAGGCCTTGGGCTCATTCAGATGGAAACATCGCTGGCGCAGCAGAACAACTCGATGAAGGGGATTTTGTGTTTCTTATTTTGTATTTTTCTCATCTAGGGTGGCAGCGGATCGGATCACGTTCATCTGAAACACGTCGGACTTGCAACGATGCCTCCACCTGAATAAAACCCTGAGGTTCTACCACTGCTCAGTGAGGTGAATACAGCACAGACTGCATGTTAACAGTTGCAGCACGGCTCTCCCCGCGGGAGTGAAGACAACATGACCATATGAAACACAGCAGTGTCTGTTCAGGAGTGCAGTCTGTCGAGTGACAATCTGGATCGGTTCCCCCCCTCCCCCCCCACTTGGTCCTGCTGGGTCTACAACAGTCCTGGATGTGTTTGGTCCTGGATTTAAGCCCGGTATGGAGCGATGTACAGTAGTTCACTTTGGCCGAGGTTGTTCCCGATTTCTGGGTGAAGCCCGCTGACTTTTGTCCTGGTTACACCAGGCTGCCGGGCCAGGAGACCACGGTCAGCGCCACCCGGCTGCGCTGCTCCTTTAACATCGGCACCAGAGCTGAGTGGCTCATTCCTGCTGTGGACAGGCCGTTTACTGCCACTATCATGTCTCCACACCTAGAGCAACACAGTTCGAGAAGTGGACTTTATTTACACTGCAGCAGAAATTAGTTTTTGAACAGAGCAAAGTTATTTACTTTCTTCACCATAATGTGGCAAACTAAACACGCGTCTTCGTTCAGCTAAGCCTGTCGCGATAAGCAATCAATCTTAAGATAAATTGCAATTAGTTGAATAATCCCTGTTCTGATGATCAATTTTTGTAGGGATAATTTTGTTTATTTATGGTTTCTGTTGTAAGTGGGTTTCATATATAGTTGTGGTTTTTTCCAGTTTCAGTATAACATGTTCTTCACAAAATTAAGGTCTTTGAGATGGCAAACATGCAGAATTATTCCATTATCAATACATTAATTGAAAATAGTCTCAAAATAACAGAAATATTCAACTTTCTTGAAACTTTTATGGATCTTACTAGTTAAATTTGTGGAAAACACAATATATATATATATATATATATATATAAATATATATATATATATATATTTTTTTTTTTTTTTTTTTTTTAAATAACCTTGTAAGTATCAAAAAAGTAACCGGTGCAATCCATGGAAAATATGCTATAATTTCCAGAAACTACACAATAAGTACGCAATATATTTTGTAAAGTAATTTGGAAGTTCCTGAAACTAACTTATAAGTTCTGTGAAACTATGTAACAGTTGCGTAATAATCGCTGATTGCTCACTTAAGGCGGCCATCGTAGTATGCAGGCGTGCCGAGGACGATAGTCTTGATGAAAAATGCCTGGTTGCCGTGGCTTTCCTCGTAGCCCCCAACGATGCTGAAGCCCCAGCTCCCGGGATGGCTCCTCCGCAACACGATCTCATGGCTACTGTGCAGGTAGCTGCAAGAACAGAAAAGTGCAGGTATGTAGGATAAAGTCTTCTACTCACACTTTTGAAATGCTGCATTACTTTAAAGTTGAGAGTTGAAAGGATCCTGGTACTTTTCCCGCATTTGTTGCAACAACAAACCTGAATGTATTCTATTGGCATTTTATGTGATAAACATCAACAGGCAGAGCTTGAGCCGGTCTTTCTCACCTGGGCAGGCCCAGCCACATGACCCACGAGGGAGACCAGTTTGCATCGAAGTCGCTGTCGTGGCCGTGAGGCAGCAACTCGTCATGGTCGTGCTCCTCCACCATGGTGACCTCCAGCACTCTCAGCTGCACTGAGGGCGAAGCGGCGCTGGCCTTCAACGTCCCGACAGCCTCGCTGTGGCTCAGGTATGTCAGGTCCTGACCGTTGATGCTTAGCAGGACATCACCTGATGGGGAAGGAAGCAAAAAAGAAAAAAAAAAAAAACAAAGAAAAGAGTTTTTCGGGTAACGCTCAGGTGTACCTGACTCCTGGCCGCTGAAAACGAGGGTGCACCTCTTTTGATTCGTCCGTCCCGGGACAAGCAGCCGTGTGGCTGAACGCTTGTCACAAAGATCGGCAGCTCCCCGCTCTTGCTGCCCCGGCCTCCTGCCACGGTCATGCCCAGGGACTCCAGGGGTTCCTTCTTCACAGTGATGTGTTTCTCCTTACATGTCACACACTGGGACAGATCCTGGGAGACGTCAGAAATCACATAGTCAGACGTTTCTAGTTCATCCTAAGACGCATCCTTCTCTGAAGACTCCAAGCTAAAAATACAGTTATGCAGCGTGCAGATGGGAAAACTCGCATGCGCGCACACACACGCACGCACACACACGCACGCACGCACGCACACACACACACACACACACACAAAACCTTACTCTGTGAGTGCTGGTGCGGGACAGGTGTACGGGCACAGGGCTTGGAGTAGAGCTGTGATTTGGCAGGAAGTGATCAAGGCAGTAAAGGTCTCTGGTTGAGCTTGATTTTGGCGGTGGGGGTGGGGTTGGTTTGTTGGGTCGGCCGATCAGGAGGTGGACTCTCTCTCCGCTTGCCTGCAGAAGCACAGAGATGGTGTTTCAATCCTCTCATACATCTGAACTTTGTTTGAAACAAAAAATTTTCTACGTAAGTATCTTGATTAAATTGAAAACTTACAGAATAAACGGTGACAAATTGTATCTAATGTGAGTTTGACTGAGTTTTTAAAAACTACCAGTTGCTTTACAATATTTTAATAGAAAGTCTGTTTTATTTAAATATATGTAGAAATGATTTATTTTGATGATTTATTTATTTAGTATTTGTTTTACCTATGATTTATTTTGCAAAACTTCATTTTTGCATATTTTTATGCTTCCTTTTGGGTCTCAGCTGCTTATAAAATAGCCCAAGCACTTACAAAACCATCCAGCTCCTTTTGGCAAGAAGTTTTTTTTTTTTTTGTATGCATGTATTTGGAAAATGAGCCATTTCAAAAACCTCTCGATTGTTGAGTCACACTGTGCTGTTACCTAGCAACCCCAGACAAGCCCATCACCTAAAAACCCAAGTACATTAGGTCAACTGGTTTTACCACTTAATGCGCTGTACAATGGCTCCTGCAAAACAAGTGTGTTGTTGTTGACTTACCCTCCAGGAATCACTTCCTACATTCTTGTTCGTTGTGCAGAAGGCTCTTCTTCTGCTTTTCAAAGATGTATAATTGTGCATCTGTTTGCAGCCATTTTCACGTGAGAGTGTAAACATTGAGTTGGGGGCGTGGCCAGCAGCAGCTATTTGGATTTAAAGAGACAAGAGGCCCTAAAACAGCTCATTCTGAGAGGAGCTCAAAATCGGCAGAACTGAACAGACTGAAATCTCATTGTCTAAAAATGATTTTGTGAGCAAAATGTAATGAGCGTGTTTTGCATAGCCCATAGATCTATTCTAACCTGTTCAAGGAAGCGTAAGACTTTTGCACAGTGCTGTGAATCTACTCCTCCTCTGATGATACCTAAACAATCTAACCATCACAACAACCTGCATCCACACCTGTATGATCTGAGCCGCCTGTTCAGGCGTGCCGTGGCAAAGGTCCTGATCGTTGACAGCCAGCACTCTGTCGTTGCTCCGCAGTCTGCCGTCCTTCGCGGCCAGGCCTCCTTCCAAGAGGTCCAACACAAACACCCCTGACTCGTCCGTTCGACGGACCAGCTTTATGCCGAGCTGCTCCGTGGAGTCCCGCTTGTGAAGCGTGATTCTCAGGGTGGCGGGGCTGGAGGGGGCACCCTCGGGCGTGGAGCAGGGGGCGTGGGGCACAGCCGGAGTGGTGGAGGATGAGGAGGAGGAGGAGGGAGGAGCCCTGGAGGCACAGCGGCGCTCCCTCAGCACGGTCAGCTGCAGGGTGGTGCAGGGCCGCGCCAGGGTGGAGCGGGCAAAGCTGTGTGGGACGTTACTGATGTCCACATTGTTCACCTTGGAAACAAATTCATCAGAGCAGATGTGCGTTAATATAAATACATTTTTATCCTCAATAGGAATTAATGATTAATATGCTATCTTTTATCTCTGCTCCTAAACAATGAATACATTCATTGTGAATATATATTCTTTAAGCTGTTAAACATTTTTTGAAATGTATTTGTTGCCTTTATTCTTTCATGCATATTTGAAAAGTCCTTTAATCTCCCCTGGCAGCCATCCAGTGTGCCTAAACGCTTGCTCTCACAAAGCGCTGATTATTTATACACATCTCCTCCTTGGAGCTGTATGGAGCTGTCAGCTCCTCCAGACTCGCGGCAGCAGCAATTAGCAAACACCTGATTGGATTGCGCCTCTGCTGAGCTTATCACACAAACTACATTTTAGTGCAGCACTCCTAGAAACATTGTAAACGGCATCATGGAGGAGGACTGTTGTGACAACAAGCTGAAGGCGGAGTGTCAGAGCAAAAGCTTCTTAAAGAGACAGAGGCGCAATTTCATTGACAACTGAAGATAACACAGTTACTTTATTGTGCAATAAAATGGAACTATGTGCCTACAATCTACATGATACTGCCTCTTTAAAATCACTGCCACTATCTGAAGTTAGCTTATTTCTGAGTTTAAGTGAGACATGCTTCCTCTTCAATGGCTGCAAGTCTTTTGGGGTAAACTTTGCCACAGGTTCTCAATTGCTTTAAGGTCTTGACTTTGATTGGGCCATTCTAACAGGGGAATCTTCCTTTTTTTTTATAGAAAAAGTGAATGTTTTATAAATGATGAGCAGAAGCTGATCCCTCACCTGCAGTATCTGATCTCCAGCCAGCAGTCTCCCGTCTCGTGCAATGACCCCATCTCGGTACACCTCCTGGATCACTATGTTGATGAGAGGCGTCTCGTTTCCGCCGACGATGCTGATACCCAGCTCAACGTATGGGTTGGCTCTGTGGACCTCTATGGTCGTTATCTCTCCTTCGGGAAGGGAGGGCAACTTCACGCAGCCTAAAAGACAAACCAAACAGCTGTAGGTCGCTTTCACCAAAGACAAGCGTGTCCAGAGAAATGAAGGATGATCTACCTTCCTCTGCAGACAGAGGTGGAGACTCAGGGCAGTCCCAGCCGGAGGAGGTGGAGCTGACGGAGCGGAGGAGATGGATGCAGGGGTTGCTGAGGGGCCGCTTCACCCTGGGCACCACACACTCCAACCCCACCACACCTGGGAACAGGCAGGAACACAAAGAGTTAAGTCTTAGCTTGTCATCTGCCGTCACTCGGAGGGAGGCTGGAGGATCAGCTCACTGTCTTCTTCATTGCTTTCTTCAAACGCAGGGTTGTCGAGGCCGGCGTCGTCGGTCCACGCAGATCCGTTGCTGCAGGCGGTAGTGGGGCCGGAGTGCGGCGAAGGCGAGCGGTCTCTCAGGTCTGTCTGCGGGGAGTGAGGCGACATGGGAGGCGTGGTCACCATGGCTCGCTCATCGCCGCTCTCGCACCGTGGCCCGTCCACAGTCGTCTGCTGACACTGAGTCCCAGGACACCTTTCACCGAGAAACAGGTCTGTTATACCATCAGATTCCTCTATTTGTAACAGATTTTTTTGACAACTATACAACTGGTTATGAGTTGGACTTATTTTACTCGGTAGGTTCTTTGAGACTTGTTGTAATTTGACGCCATTCTAAGTAAAACTGCATGGATCCGAATTAAAGAGAAGTAAAGCATAGACTGAGAAATCCTTTCCCAACAAATTGGTGTTGAATTCTGCATCAGTTTCTACGCTGAAAAGCTGGACCTACTTCAGAGTGAAGACAAGCATTAATTTGACTCATTCTAGCCAGCATATTTTTTTTTCTGCTACTTTCCTGAATTAGATTCTGCTCAATTTGGAGTTGTGGATGCTTTCTCTCTGAAAATATCAGCTTCATGGTGCGGGTTGTTTTCTTGTCTTCTTGGAAATGCCAAATGGTTTGCTTCAATTGTTTGGCGAGATCCTTCATCTGCTCATGTTTTGGTCGATTCATAATGTTTTCTTTGTAATGGTTTTGGTCAGGTGTGAAAAGGGCAAAGTTTACAGCATTTTCAAAGTATGATATATTTTGTCCTTGGAAAATTTTAGGCAAAATCTCCTTTACACTGACTTTTTCTTTGAGTCAGTGTTTTCTAGACAATACAGTACATAATGCATGTCCATTCTTCTAAGCTTTACCTCAGACTCCACTCTTGTAACTTCAATTGCAAGATGGGAGCAAGACAAAACTATTTTTGATAATTCTGGCAACAGTGGTATGTAGTGGTATGACTTATGTAGGGTCACAACAAATGTAAGAAAAATGGCGCAACTCAAACAAATTTTAAAGATATTTCAAAACAATCTTTCGTGTTGTGTTATCCTGAAGAGAAGTGACAGCTGTGGTCAAACTTAGTATTCTAGCCATAAATTTGTAGACGACTCACAGCATTTACACTGTGAAGCTGGATTATAATCCCTTCCAAGTCAGAATGTAACTTAACATAATGGGTTTAAAACCCAAATATGAATAAACTGTTATGTTGGAAATAAAAACAGCAACATTTTGATGTGCTTAGAAGAACTTTACCAAAAAATTTCCACCCAAAAATAAAAAGCACTACCTCCCTACCAGCGTCTCTCTCTGTGTTTTTATACTGGTAAATGCAATGAAAAAAATCTGAATCGGAATCAAAATTCCTTGTGGAGGAAAACACAATGCAATTGGAAAATAATCATGCATAATAATAATAAAATAAAAAAGGGTATTAATAATGGAAAACCACCTTTCCTGGAAAAAGTTCCTGCAGAAATATGGCCTTAAATTCACACTGATGGGAATTAGAGAAATTATCACTAATGGATTGTGCAGTTTTTTTTACTTTAGAAAAAACTGTAAATGTTTGTCCTAATAAAGTTCAATCACATTCAACTGTGGTTCATTTTAAATAGGAATGCTAAATAAACCCTGTGACATACATGGGTACATTTAAAAATGGCCCTGGGTTGGAGCTCTTGCATCGAATCACAGTTGTCATCATAATATCATCACGTGCAACAGCAAAGGACTCTCTGGATGCGATATTTGGCACAGTAATATTTCAAGCGTGATGCATTCGCACGCTGTTTGCAAAAACCTGACTCACTGCTTGTGATGCACAAAGTCAGAATAATTGTAAGTGAGATGTCAAAGTTTGTGGTTAGCTGGTAGAAACTTCTTGATGACGATAAAGAACCAGAAAGAGGTGAGAAATGCAATTAATTTGGATTCGATAATAAATAAAAACTGTTAAATTGTATCCGTCCCCTTATACGCAGACACCTGCTTTATGTGCTTGAAAAGGTTGGATATGAAAAGATCAAAGCTGCTAATGTGAGGAGAGACCCTTCTTTAAAAATACACACCAACAAATAGACTCAAAGGATTAGACCGTTCACATCCTTGTTTGACCCTGCAGTCTTTACTTCAAGTGGTATACAGGTGGGTGATGCAACATAACAAAGGTCTGCTGAGAAACATTCAAAGGAACTTTGTGCAAGGATAGTAGGAAAAAGCACTAGATACCCTGTTTTCAATCAAAAGATGCGTCGGATAATAATTAAGAAAACCTTAAAGAAGACACTTTTTTGGTACCAATAACAAACAAGCCCACAGATAAAACGTTGCATTTTGGCAGATCTTCTGCCCTGTTGTCCTGTGTTCTAATCCGCAACATAAACAACACTGACTCTCAATGTCACATGTGGACTGCAGACCCTTGGCTCCGATTAGCTTCTTACGGCAGCAGGGTAAGCGTGTGTGGAACCCACGTGGGGCCAGAGAGTAATCTTTACTTAAAAATGTCTGTCTTACATCATCCCTTCTTGACATCTCAACATGCAACAGAGAAAATAAGTATTGAACACGTCGACATTTTGGATAAATGTCATAAAATTCTCACCGGGTCCATGATTAGGGTGAAGGTGTTGAGCGAGAATCATACAGCAAATAGTTACTGAATACCTAGTCAAAATGGGCTTTAAAAACCACAGGAAAAAAAAAAACCAAACGTGAAAATTAGTTCCACCAATATTTGGAAAGCAATCAGGGCAGAATGGCTAGTTTGGTAGTAATTGATAATCTGCAACCTTATTGTTACGAGACACTCGGAAGAGACAATCTTTTCTGAACTTCTCAATATTCCACTGACCACAGTCGAAGCCATAATCCAGAAGTGGAACTAACAGAATTTCACCACAAAACAACTAGCTGCTCCTCTGTCTAAAGAGTCAAAAAGTAAGAGAAACAAGAAGTAATGCACTCAAATTCCACATTACACACTCACAGCACAAGACTCCACTAATGATTGAAGTTTGTTTAACGCTTGCTGGAGAGTATTGGACAAGCAAGGGGGAGTATGGTCTGGTCAAACGTGACCAAAGTTAAAATATTTTGATGTCACTGGCCATCACCAAAACAAAAGCCACACTAAAAGTGAGTCTTGAAGGTGTGAACATCATGATGTGACGATGACCGTGTAACTGAAGGGATGATGTATTTGCATATTTACCAAGATATTCTTAACTAGAATCTAAAGATGAAACGAGAGTGTGACTTTGTGCGTGACAAAATGATCCCAAGGAAACCCTAATTTGGTTTCAGGGAAAGAAAGTTCAGCTGTTGAAATGACCAATTCAATCACCAAATTAGAACATTAAAGATCAGAACACTTAAGATTTGAAGACAGTTTCTTTGGAAGAGTGTTTCAAAGTCACACCTGAGAAAAGCAGGCCATGCTAGTTTCTGAATACAGGAGACGGCACAAGAGGGCACAGTCTTGGTTAAATGAAAAATCAACAGCTCTCCTATTAAAGCACCTGTTTCACAGCCGCTTCTATCATACTGGTATGGACGGCATGCTAAGCTTCTTAAGGAACACATCCTGAACTTCAGTGTGGCGTTAGGCTGGCGGTGGATAGCCAGTGGTAATCCAGTGTCAAACACTCATGCATACAGCAAGAGGTAACACCATTGATCAAGTCTACTCTTATCCTTAAATACAATATCTTTATATTTCAATATGATATTTACACATTTGCACAACGTACATTACCTATTTACATATCTGAATATCCTACAGCAAACTAGATGGATTAAGGAAATTGGCAAACACATACCAACCTGTGTTCTATAGAGAAATGCAACAATCAAAACAGTCAAACCAAGTACAAAATAAAAGAGAGTAAACTCAAGTGGACACCAGGAAGAAATAGATTCTGCTGTATCCCCAGAACTGTCATCACATCACCACCGTGTGCCACTCACCACAGGCCTGGGTTGCCCTTGGCCGTTTCACAGAAGAAGTGGTTGAAAAGATCTCTGGTGTTGAAGTTGCCCAGCATAGTTGTGAAATGAGAACATGAACCTGCTGGCCAGCCAACCTATGACTGCAGTAGGGAACCACTAATCCTCCATCACATGACCCGCAGCTCAATAATCCCTTCTGGGTCTGACAGCACCTGGTCCAAATGGGTCGACAGCCAAAGTGTGTAGAAGTTAAAGGTAACGTGGGTAAATCTATCTGATTCTTAGATACTGGTAAAAAAAAAAAAAAAAAAAAAAGACAATGGAGACTGAATAGTTCAGGCAGGCAGTTTGCAACATTAAAATCATTATTTTACTTATTTTTTTATTGGTAGACGAGTTTTATTTCGACAACAACAACGAGCTTTCACAAGAAAGGATGAGGTATTTCGGTATGTCGAGTCGAGTGCTGGTATAATAACCTAATCTAATCTTCTATACTGCTTTCTAAGTCATCCTACTGCAACACCACCACTAAACGTGTCAGATCTGCACTAGAAAGATTCCTCACAATCTCCATCTTTTTCCTAAGTATATGTGAGAGGTTTCTGAATCAGTTTTAGCTTTGCTGCAGAGACGCAAATATGTATGTTCAGCTGCTTATTAGCAGCTTGAACTGCAACCAGATGAATTCGCAGCTTCATCCGGTCTCCAAGCAACCATCCAATGTGGAGTTTGGAGACGTGTGCGCCTTTCCGCTGCCGGGGTCCTGGTGGGGAGCCCCGCACACAGTGATCTCTAAGTGCAAGAATCTGATCATGACTAATCATCACTGTATTTGAAAAAAAAATCCCAGGTTGACCAACGTATCAGAAAAAGAAGCTTTAGTATCACTGAGGGCATGTAGTTTTTTTTTTTTTTTTTAGGCACATATAGTTGAATATCATCTGCATAGAAAAGGAAATTATTATCATTACAGTAAAGAGGTTATCCAAAAGAAATGCATGCAAATAGATAGTGATTAGTTTTGGGACCAAAGACTGCTTCTTGATGTATACCACCATTTGGCTGACCTAATGAGGGTAAATTATTGTACAGACTTATTGCATAGAGGGCTTTGTTTAACCTGTGTGCGGTAGTACATTCAGGGCAGAGTCACCATCATCCCAGAGAATTAAAAAAAAATACTTCTATTGATAGTTTTGGCAAATTTTTACTCTAAAGAAAATATAATTATGGTATCTCTGCTGTCAGCGCTTAGCAAGCACTTAACTGCCAAACTAGTAAAGTATTTCGTAGATATCTTACAGACTGCCATAAAACAGAAATCTCCTTATCTCTAAATTGTTTATGAAATACCAATTGACAGGCATACATAATGTCTGACCTATGTGTATCCAGCTTGCATCAATCCGTCACTTGATTTATAAGTTAATTACATCAGCTTTATTACCTGTGCTTGAGGTGCGCCTCCAGGTCACATCGAGGCATGCTGAGGGAGCAGACAGGACTCAAAGGGCAGGTCACGGACAGCTTGTCTAGCAGCTTGTGCACCAGGATGCTGGATCTGCGGCATGCCTGCAGCTGCAGCCTTGTCCGGTCCAGAGGGCAGAAATCCCTTTCCTGGAGGAAGCTGCGCAGGCAGCGGGCGCAGAAGGTGTGTCCGCACGGTGTGTCGAGCGGCTGCACCAGCGGCTGCAGGCAGATGTGGCACACAAGGTCGTCGTCCACCTCCAGGCGGTAATTGTAAAGGTGGTTCTCCCAGCTGCGGTGGATCTGGCCACACTCTGGACACGCGGCCTCCAGGGGCGGCTCCGAGGGCTTGACTGCGTCTACGTCGCAGCCGGGGCTCCCCATCGCTTCTCCTTCGGCGCAGCTCAGCTTTGGCACAAATGACTCCAGTTGGGCTGCAGGGACGGGAAGGGGCACGCACTCCTATCCCATAGGCCTCAGACGTTGAATAGGTTGCAGAGAGGACAGAAGCCCTCCAGCGGCTGATGGCACATAGCCCTGCAGGTCAAAGGGCACAGCAGGAATGCTCAACAGCTGTTTCAGGAAAACGAGCGTCTCATTATGCGCTTGCAAAATTATTCGTGTGGCAAATGCCTTGTGCACGTGTCTGCGCTAAGCGCGTGCGTGCGTGAGAGCCTGCCGAGATTATGTATTGCGGCTCCTGTCCGCTAATCTGACGGTATAATCTCTCTTTTGCTCTCGCCTGCTCCAATCTTCCAATTCCACAGAGAGGGAATTATATGGGATTGAGGCAGAGAGAGGACTCAGATCAGAGAAAGTGGGATTGAGAAAAGCAGAGGCGAAGTCAGCAGGAGGCAGGGAGCAGCAGAGGCAGAGAAAGAGATTTGAAGAACGGTGAAAGAGATCAACGGGGATGTGTAAACAGACACAAAGCAACCGGCAAACAGGAGGGAGGGATGGAGGCTGCAAATGCTGCAAGGGGAGAACAAAGGAAAGTGACAGGCTGGATTTATACACACTCCATGTTCAGTGGAGGCACTAAGGACTTGCCTCAAGCAAGATCCTGAAATAAAGTACTAAGCTGAGCATTGGGGCTCCCTGAAGCTAAAGGGGAGAGTCTACTCAGATCTACAGCAGCTCTCCACTGCCTCTCAATAGTTTACACAACCCTGTTCAAATGTAAAAATAAAAAAAATACGCCATAATAAATAATTCCAAAACTTTTTCTACCTTCAATGCTACATATTTGTTGTTGTACAATTAAACTAAAAATATAAGTTAGGTGGAAAAATCCAAAAGGATAAATAAAGGCACGCCAACCTGGTTGCATTAATGTAGACAAATTAATTACTTTTGATTTAATTTCAGCATTTATTGTGAGTCGAATTAACCTGAAATAAAGCCATGTTGTAGGAATTTTCATAACTATCTCTACTCTTTTCCATACATCCTGATTAAGGAATAGCGCTGCATTTTACTCTTTTCTTCCAGTGACACCAGGCAGCTACAGTCTTCAAATGTTTTGTGAGAGAAAGTGTCATTGTCCGAATAAACAAAACCAAACAACCCAAAGGCATGTTTAGTGTAAAAATAACACTAACGATCACCAAAGAAACACAAGGCGTGGTGGTAGCGGGTTGATGAAATTATGAAGAGTTTCAAATTCTGGTTATTTCGGATCCAACGCCTCCTGCTCAGTGGTGGTTCTGCTATCCGTATACCCCTCATTCCAAAGCACATAGGCTAGTCTCCTAATCCTCAATACTAACCAGTAAATGCCTTCTCAACCCATTAACTACATGCATGAAATCAATAGAAAACCTTTTCAGGGCCCAAGTGAGAAATAAGTTACTATTTTTTCTTTGCTATGGTGTGGTATTTCCACTAATAAATTTGTTTATGATTTCATATTCAGAATTTGTATCACTTTAAAGGTGGAAAAAGTTGTCGTTGTATTTTTTAAATTATTTTGATAGTCACAATTTGACAGTAAGGGTGTACTTAGGATCCACCGTATATAAACCTCATCGTCACCACCCACTCCCCTTCCTGTGTGGGCCTGATGCCATCAGCTGACGACAGAGGGCGTGCTTCTCCCCTCAGCTGGCCCGGCCAAGCCACAGTGACTACCTGCCTCTGTTCCTGTCTCCATGACGACCTGGATCCTGTTCTGCTCACTGGGGCTTGACATTCAGAGTGAAGCCAGCGAAGGATGCAGGGGACTGAGGCACACAGCAGATGCACTTCTCCCAGCAGGATGCTCTCTACTCCTCCCCACTACAGCCACGAAAGCTCGTCACATGGTGATCAGACGCCCCCTCCGCGTCCCCCTTTCTGTTTGATTTGTCTTTTTTTTTAAGCTACATTTTGCCCCCGTCTTTTAAATCTACACCCGTGCCCAGCAGTTACCTACATGTACGTCTCCTTCCTTTATGTGTGACTGGAACGCTTCTGTCCCCATCCCGCAGCTGGACATGAATTAATCATGAAGACACAAGGCTTCTCTGTTTCTATAACAAAGCTGTGACATCACCACAAAACACGCAGGCATGCAAGCAAAAAAGCAAACAAGCACACGTCAAGCACAGGAGCCTTTTTTTAGGCAGCAGTCCCTGAGAAACTGACCTTGTCAATAAGTAAAGACTTCAAATGTCCTAATTATGAAAACACCGAGATCTATTTTAAACAGAGGAGGACTCTGTTGTAAGTAAACCTGAAGATTGTCAATCATTACAGCAATCCTTTATATAACCTATTAATAAATGACAGGAATGCACCTGGGCTGTGTTGTTGGTTTTTTTTTTTAATTTTTTTTACAAGGCATAATCAAATCCCACAGTGATACATAAAGGAGTTACTTATTCAAACATGGCATGATGTTTAAGGCCACAGATCTCAAAACTCGAGTCCTTTCGGTTCAGCCTACATTTTGATAAAACCCCTCATCCTGGGGGTAAAAAATGAAAAGAAGGAGGCCTGCTGCTGTTCTGCAAGGTTCTGCAAGGTCTGTTGCAACTGACTGCTTTTTTCTCCACACAACTACGAGACAGACATGCACTGATGATAACAAAAACTGTCTCTGGTTTAATTGGAAATTGCACCCCCACCCCCTTTTTTTTTTGTCTGTCTGTTAGTTTGTTTATCCTCCTTTCCTCATTATCCTCATTTTTTTCTAGGCAACGCACAAACTGCAGCGTCATAATTTCCGATTGTTTGGACAGGAACGATGTTGAAATTATCCCCCCCCTCTCCACCCCCACCTCTCCATCTGTCTGACTCCATCCCACCCTCCTTCCAGGAGCGGCAGAGCGAGGACAGAAGGACTGAAGAAGCGACAGTACCAATGCAAACCCAGCCACACAGTGACACCACTCATGCATGCAGATGTGAGGGATGATAGCTACCTTTTTCGCCGGCGGCTCCTCCGCGCTGAGCGCTCGGGCCCCGAACAGGGGTGATGGGAGGGGGCGGGGGGGAGGCGGACAATTGTCAGCGGCGGGACCTCGATCACGCATTCGCCGCAACCGAGCGGACCGCAAACCCGCACGAAAACGCCCCCGTGCCTTTGCTGACGCTGGCTCCGCCTACTTGTGTCAATCAAAGTGGGAGTAGGCGGGGTATGAGTGCGCCTGCTGAGGTAGAGGAGGCTTGTTATCTGCCTGTACAAAAACCTACTTTTAAAAACCTTGGTTGTCTTGCGTTTAATTTATTTATATAAACGCATGTAATTTTTATATTCATGCAACATTGTAGGGGAGGTTTATGTCTTTCTCAAGATTCTCTCATGCATTTCAGTAGAGACTTGTGGCTCTTCGCCCAGGGCACCATCCATTTAGGGAGCGGAAAAAGAACTCAAAGAAAAAAAAAAAATCCATTTTTGCCTTTACTGCAGTTTTACCTATCTGTTTGTCTGTCAGTCTGTCAGCCTATCTGATATTTTACACTAAAATGTCCTGGAGGACCCCATCAATTGTTTCTTATGCCTCTTTTGCTTACGGTGCTCCTCTTTCAATTTCTGTCTTGCCGCATGGTTAGGCAAGGCAAAAGATGTTGAAGTCAATGATGTGATCCTTACCCAATATGATTTACATATGATTTGAACTTCCTTCTTCTTTTTCTGCTCTTTGATCTGCCATGTTCCTTTCCAACTCCTGGATTTTGGGGATTTTCATGCAAATTTCTCAAATTTGCATGAAAGATAAAATAAAACGGACATGAAACATAGCTTCTAATCAATTTTTTTGTTTTAATTAAGATTAAATGTTCATTTAAAACAGAAATTTAACATATCAAACAATTCAGGAAAACATCAGCAGCTCTATATATTCAGAAACTCACAAATCAGGCATTCTTCACGGCTGCCAAAAGAACAGGGTCCTTGTTGAGAGGCCCTCTCGGGGAAGTAAACAGACGGGAATGCAACATTAACACTGCAGATATTGATTTAAAGATGAAGTATCTCTTTGTGTAACAGCTCATAACTGTTTGTTTTAAGCCGGAAGGTGATGGCAGAAGATAACGATCTGGAAAAGTGAGTAACTTAATCGCTGTTTTTTTTTTCCCCAGTCAACGTAAAACGGACAATGTCCGCGCTTATTTCACTTCCAAACTGTACCTCCAGCCCATTAGCAGCATGGGCTGTTAATGGGCCTCTCTTTATGTGTAATATTTATAAAAATGCATCCATGGACTAGCCTGCTTCAAGATGCCTGCGCCGTGTGATTCGGTGAAGCTCATTATCAGCAGCTCGGGTTAACCGAGGACACAGCCCGCTGTCATATTATTCACTTCTACAGTTTTCTCTCACCTCTTAATATCCCTTTGGCTCTACCTTGAGTGTTTATGTCTTGTTTGAGCTCAGTTTCATGTCCATTTGCACATTACGCACTTTCCTGTGGATCCATCTGTCCATGCAGGCGCGCTGTAGAGGAGCTCCTCAGGGAGACGGACAGAGCCCGGCTGAGAGCAGAGACCATGGGCCCCGCAGGATGGTGAGCTGGGATTCTTGTGTTGAATGTATTTCTGGTGTTCTTTAAAGAGGTATATGTTTTTTAGTTACAGTTAAACTTTCTAGTTCCCCTTCTCTCACTAAAGTGTCCAAACTCACTATGCTCTTCCAAATGTGGAAATTTTAGCCTGTTTTAGTAAGATTTTACGACCAACAGGTGGGCGGCCATGTTGCTTGTTTTCTTGTGCCATATGTTGAGCATTTTAAATTAATAGATTGAAGAATTATTAGTTTGGGATGTTGCTTTATATTAGGGATGAAAATTTGGGCCAATATTGTTATGCGATATTAATATTTATGTTATTTAACAATATCAGACATATTTATTTCAATACATCTTGGGCGCCATATCAACTGCGCTGCCTTCTTTGCCTCTCTGCTTCAGTTAAACACCCCATAATCCTGAACTGCATCAGTAAAACTGCCATATGACTTTCCCCTTTTGAAACACATACACAAATCCTATTAAGATATAAATAAACAATGGTTGTTGATATCTGCCTAGTTTTACTCATCAGGCCAGTAGCAATATGTTAAAAATGACAGCAGCCGATACCGATATACATGCCGATATATCGTGCGTCCCTACTTTATATCCCAATACGGCTTTAAACCTGTCTTCTGTTCCTTGATCTCCCTGATGCTATTTGTTTTCAAACAAACCTCTGAAGCCTTCATAAAAGAACTGGGTTATACTGAAATTGTTGGTTGAACATATCTAAAGGAAAGGGGGCTGAAGACATGTTCATGCCACACCTTTCAGATTTTTATTTGTAAAATCTTTTAGTATCTTTATCTTTTTTTTTTTTCTTTTTTCAAATTATCTTATAGTTTGCGTTAGGGTAAAAAACAAATCCCAGTAAAATACTATGAGAGTCTGTGATTGTAACATGGCAAAAGGCAGAATGAAATCATCTAAAGGCAAAGTCTATCCCTGGTGCCATGTGAGTTATGATCATCTGACTCCTTTATATCACATCCATCTCCTCCTCTGAGTGACGTTCTGATGGCTGGATTGACCCTCTGTGTTCCCCTAACAGGTTGAAATGCCCCCTGCAGGGCACCAACAAACGTTTTCTCCTCAACACGCTTCGCTCCACAGACCTGCAGCGCCACTCCGACGTGTCCAGAACTAGCCGCTCCAGCAACACGAGAGGACGCGTGAGGAGCGAGTCCCCGGACAGACGCCGTGACCGCAGCAGATCGCCGCCAACGGATCGCAGGAGTAACGGAGGGCGCACAGACCGTAAACGCTCTCCTTCTCCTCCTCGAAGGGACGGCCGCACGAGTCAAGATAAGAGGCTGGACAGAGATAAGGAGCAGCAGCGCAGGCACAGAGACAACAGAGACAAAAGACACGACGATGGACGAAATGGAGGCAGAAGCAGACGGACACAGACTTCATAAGCGAACTGGCTCTGACTGGAGAGAGGTGGCGGGTCTCCACACTCAGAACCATCTCAGGCTTTCAGAACTGGTGTGATGTAGACGGTTGCGATTTATCAGACATAATTTAGGTTTAAAAAGTAAAGTGTGTTTTACTGATTATTTTTTATTCAAGATTTTGGTGAGATTAATGTGTATTTATTGTTCTTTTTGGTTCTTCTTCACTAAAATGTGACCTAATAAAAAGCTCAAGCTGCCGTTACGTTGGCATCTCCCTGGAAATCTCTCTTCAGCAAACATTTTCTCCTCCTCCCTTCTCACTTGACTCGCGCTCGGGTCTAGCTGTGTTTCACCGAACCTCCATTATAATGCCATTACTATTCTTCAGCTGCTATTCACACGTCATGGTGTTGACACAGCCCAGGCTGCTGTCGCCACAGGGTAAGCTCAGTTTTATCGCATGTCCAAGTTTTTGTCAGGCTATCTGGAAGTGTTTTGTTTGCTAAAGCAGATAAAAAAAAGAACATGTTTTCCTGACACACCTTTACTCTGGTCCAAGTGATCTCAGATTTGCCTTATTTCTAAAACACCATAGCTCAAATAATCTCAGCCTTGTTTCTTGAACATCGCAGTGTGTGGTGTAGAGTTGTGCCCATCTGGAAGACCTCGGCCCCAATCCCAAGTCTTTTGCCATCTACTGAAATATATGTTTATGTGCTTTTCACCATAGAGACGATCAACATGTGGCTCTATTGATGTGGTAAGAAAACCCAGGCTGCCATCAGCCCGCCTGCATTGTTGGTTCTCATGACTCTCATTGTCATCTGAGCAGCTCTCCATGGATTCTCTTTGGATTTTAGGTCAGGAAATATTTTTGAACAATGACACCATGGTTATTAAAGCAGATATAGTACTTTTCACAGTGTGGACGCGCACCAAGTTCTGCTGAAAAATTAAATCAGCATCTCCATAAATTGTATCTGCAGAGGCATGAATCATGTAAAGTGGCCTAGACTTGATAAAACACAATGGTGGGTGAAATGGCTCCGCAAAATCCTACAGATGATTCTGTCCTAGAGTAGAGTTAACAACAAAGAATGCAACAATTATCACCCTGAAATACCCCAGTGTGGTGACTCTTAAAACTCAGACTCAAGCTGCAGGCTTCGGTTATTGCTGTTGCTTTTTTTTCCCCTACACCTTTTACTTTCACTAAACCTCCCTTTTTATATGGTTGGATACAGAACTCCGTGAACAGTCAGGTTCTTTAGCAGTGACCATAGCTTACACTCCTTGAAGACATCAAATAGAGTCAGCTGATGCAGAAAGCAGTTTTCCACATAATTTTGTAGGACATAACATTCTAATTTTCAGAAAAAAACTTGATTTTGGTTTGTCATTAGCTGTAACCTGTAATCTTCTAACTTAACAGAAAATAAATGCTTAAAATAAAACCACACAGGTGGAAAAAATCTAAAGCATCACTTTTTGAACTTTACTTAATAGTGACATAAAGGAACTTTTCAGTGATACTCTAATTAATCTGTATATCTTTCCTGTCTGCACAGTAAGCCTGTATGGGTGCAAATATTGCTTGACCTGCGAGATAAAGGGACCTGGTAAAGCAGCCGCAGTTGTCTGGGAAACGGGCAGTGGAAAGCTCGGACACGGGGATGTCCTATTTTCCACCACCGTTTTGTCACCCCTGTCTGGCGTTCAACATGTATCCATTACACTTTTCTAGATGCATCATTTAACACCATTTTCACCCAGCAGCTCCACACGGACAAGAGCCCTTGGCGACAACAAACAGGGCTGCTGCGGCCGCCGCACTCTCGCCGTGTTTGCTAGCCATTAGCCTCTCGCGGCCCTGCGTGCGCGCGTGAGAGTCCGCCTCATTAAACATCGGCGCTCGCGGTAAGCCAATTAAGCTGGAGAGAGCGACTGAACTCAATTAACCGCAGAGTGTCTAGAGCGTGACTCCGCAAGCTGCGGACTTCAAACCCGCGACGTCGCAACGACTATAAGACGCGTTCATTTACACGCAAAACCTTCCTGAATGAACCTCCTTCGACTCTGATGGTGTGTGCAGCATCAATGGACTATTTGCAATGAGATCTTCAAATGCAATTATGGCACTTTCCACGGTATCTTAATGGGGGCACTCTGCGGCGCAATAAAGTTCAAGTAAACCAGTTCTATACATAACACCCACCTGCATTATGGCTTAATGGTATTTATATTTGATCATTGTTGCAAAGAGGAAGGAAACTGTTAACTCAGGCTATTCTCCACTATGTGGTTTATGAAGCATGATGTGCCTTGAATGCATTTTAGATAACTTTCCAAGCAATTTTAAGGGGGCGACAGGAGGGATGATGAGTCTTAAGTATAGAAAGGTGAGATGGGGAACTGTGATAGCAGAGTGACCACTTTCCATGCCTGTAAATCTGTGGGACAATAAAAAGACAGATGGATGGACAAGATATAAACAGCATAAGATCAGGAGTTAATGATATTCTGCCGCCCTGAAAATCTCCCTGATTTCAGAGTTTGACATCTGGATTAATCCCATGCAGAAGAGAGCTCTGAAGAAGCACCCTTCCTCCGCTCCTTTTCCAAATAAATTAATATAATTCATTTCATAACAATAACTTTTCTTGCAAAAGGTTATAGAAATTTAATTCTATTAATTATCTGGTCAAAAAAATAGTTTCCAATAGTATTCATTGAATTTTGATATATTTGTTTATTATGCTGAGTGATTTGCTACAATTATATTAAATGGTTGAGGGAGGCTTTTGTTTTCACTTATGGCCAACTGGTTTATAGTCCTCTAATAAACCAGTTGTTTAGCTGACTTTGGTTTCTTTAAAATAACCTTAATTACATTTTATCATGTCAAAACCTAGCAGAAAAATCAGTTATTCAGTTATTGAACCCATACTCTATCACATTTTGTGATTATTAGTATTCTTTGTAAAACATACAACATAATGCCACCTCCCTCGTGCTTCACAGCTGGAACGGTGTTCTCCAGATTCCAGTTGTCCTCTTTTAACTACCGAATGCCCAAACACTTCAGTTTTATTTCCATCAGCCCCTAAGACATTTCTCACAAAGTAAGGCTGTTGTCCCTGAGTTGTGCTAGATGGGTATCAACCATAATGTCTTGCCTGATTTCTATTTTTGCTGCCATCTGGAAGCAGCATGTTTGAGGTGTTCCCGTAAAGTACCCACAGGAACTTAACATTCTCCAGATACAAACAATATATATCTGTAATGAATCTTTGTAATATTTTTAAAGAATAAAATCACTGAAGCAACATTTCAGTGATTGGAAAAAGCTTTGAAACTCAGTGACCTTTTGTCTATACTTCACTGCTTCAATTTTTACAATTTGCATTTAGTCTTGATCGCTATGAAGAAAGAATCGAATGAAACACAACGAATTTACAAAGTTAATGGCAGTTAGTGAAAAATGAACTAAGCCCTTCCACAAAATAACTTGCTAGCATAATTTCTATGACCTTATAGTTAGCTAAGTTATCCGGGACAGTAGATATCACAGCCATTTTTGGCTGAATTGCATCAAAAGACTTCCAGTTTAAGTGAAGAAATTCATTTGCTGGGAAGAGAGCTTCAATGCACCCAAGATTTCGGTCACTTCTAAGCTGCACGCATGCAGGCCTAAAAGGTGTTTTTCTGTTCTGACAATTGCCCATGGCACATTTTCACTCGCCCTCTTGTCTGGGGGGGAAATAAACAGGTGGATGCAGGTGAACGTTGTTGTATTTGCAGAGCGGCACTGATTTACGCGCTCTGCTCAGAATCTCCTGGAAACCGGCCGCTGCAGCTCTCCCGTTTTGTGCAAACAGTGAAACCAATGGCTTGGTGCGCCGCAGGGTCACATGGTGTCAGAGGGACACACCTGTGCGGAGCCCGCGGGGGCCTTGCAGTTGCGCCACAGGTGCGTAAGAGCTGAAGGTCCACGCCGAGGCAGGATCGCAGGTACTCAGCCTCGGGTCCTCTCCAACCATGAATCGGGAAGACCCCTTCTATCCCTCTCAGGTTTTTAAAGACTCCTGCGCCTACCAGAGATCCCTGAGAGATGACTACAGTCCGCCGCCCTGCCTCTACATGAGCAGGCAGGTGCACTCCGTGTACACGCCGCCGTCCCTGGGGACCCTGGAGCAGGCCAGCCTTCCCGACATCGCTCCTGCCGCTTTCACCATGCCCGGCATGCGGGAGGATCCGGGCGTGCCACCGCTCCACCACCCGCAGGGCCTCCAGCAGCAGCCAACACTCCAGCCTCCGGGTTATATAGACGCAGGAGAGCAGAACAGATATCACCTCCCTTTTCCCTGGATGAAGACCACCAAATCCCACTCGCACACCTGGAAGGGCCAATGGACAGGTACAGAAAACCCGCACATAAATCGAGGAAAGAAAATAAATGTGTGTGATTTTTTTAAGGACCCACAATGCGGAATCAAGTAATAAATCTGAGCTCTATTTGACTTTCGGAGGCCTTTATTGACATCTCTTAGAAAAGGGCTTGAATTTACTGCATTTGGAATAAAAGGTCAGCGCTTGCTATAGTACCACAACTTGAGACTGCAGCGCGTAGATTCTGAAACTTAAACAGCAAGATTATAACTTTTAAGGAAATTATATCCATTAAAAATATATAAATAGATTATTAATGTGGTGTGTAATCTTTAGACTGATATATAAATGCTGCCAAAACATATGACTTCTGCACAAACGCTTTTTTCACCCATCATGGATTTTAAATTATTTTGAAAGTTATGTATATTACATACCAATTAAAGTTATATACATAATTTTATTTGGGTTAAATAAAAAACAAACAAGAAAACAAATATATATATATATATATATATATATATATATATATATATATATATATATATTTTAGCAAAGTTTTTATATATATATATATATATATTTTATATATATATATATATATATATATATATATATATATATATATATATATATATATATATATATATATTAGCAGAAACTGTTTTTTAAATTTAATTAAACTTACAAACTACCCATAATTAAGATGGTTAAATAAATGCACGTTTGATTCCTTAGTTCTTAACAATAACTTTGGTTATGTATAAAATATATTTTTGACTCATTGGTTATTAGTCAAAACGAGCAGAAAAAGTGCTTTTTACATAGAAACAGGAAGAGAGAAAAAACTATTAAATAATCACTTTGATTTAGGTTAGTACAAATAAACGGAACTAAAAAAAATTACAGCTTAAATTATCAAGATGTTACAATAGTTCCTATTTTCAATTGAACTAGTTTTGAATAAATTAGATGTCATTTGGCCTGGACATAAATAATAAATTTATTGTTTTGTTTCTGTTGCATGACCAACTTTCTGAATTTATCATCAGTTATTTGGCTCTGCTCTAAGTTTTACCACAATCCCAATAAAAAAAAGTTTATTAAAGTGTCTTAAAGAATAAAAAAACAGAATTACATCATATAAAAGACTCTGAATCTGATTTTGTTTTCCAGGGTCTTACGTGATGACCGAGGCAGAGGAAAACAAGCGCACGCGGACCGCGTACACGCGCGCCCAGCTGCTGGAGCTCGAGAAGGAGTTCCTCTTCAACCGCTACATCTCGAGGCCGCGGCGCGTGGAGCTGGCGCTGACCCTGAGCCTCACCGAGCGCCACATCAAGATCTGGTTCCAGAACCGGCGCATGAAGTGGAAGAAGGAGGAGGACCGGAGGAGGGCCAGGGGGTCTGAGCCGGACCAGGACTCTTCCATCACCTCTGGGGATCAGGGAGAGACTGCGGGGGCAGGGGTGTCTTCCTCGAATGGACCTCACACCAGCACGCCCCCTCTTTCCCCACTGCATGGCCACACGTTGTCCGCGTCGGGGTCCAGAGAACCAGCATAGACGTGGAGAGCACTCCTCTTAATTGGATTATATAGGAAATATATATTTTTTTGTTGCACAAAGATAAAGCTGTTCTTACAGCAAGTTAAAGGACCTGTCCAGATCCCCTCATACATTCCAGTGTTTTTTTGTTGTTTTTTTTACATGGGAAATGTGGCTCAGTGCCCAGGGCGCCATTCATCCAGGGAGCAGAAATCAATCAATCAATCAATCAATCAATCAATCAATCAATCAATCAATCAATCAATCAATCAATCAATCAATCAATCAATGCACAAGTCAATTTAAAGTTACATTTCGGACAGAAAACAAGTAGGCAACAGGTTTTACTATTGTGTACATTCCATATATCAGCATCCACCTGTGTATACAAGTTTAAATCACATGCTTTATTAATTACACTGTTTAAAAGTGTATATGCTAACTTTGAAATAAAAACATATACAAGTATTGCAGCTCCCTGTTAAATGTGGTTACACTGGAACAGAGGTCTAGGCTTTATAATTTGTTTGTTGCGTCAGAGAGCACGAGACCTTGGAGACGCAGGCGGCAGATCTTCTTTACCTCCCCAATGCCACGCGCCCTTTCCGCCGCGCGCTCGTTCTGGCAGCGCTCAGAGAGCTCGTGCAAGATGGTCACCTTGTCATTCATCCGCGCGCAGATGACAAACGGGAAGCCGAAACGCCCCTTGTACTCCTCGTTCAGCCGCGTCATCTGCGAGGCCTCGGCCGAGCTCAGCGCGTCCATCCCGGCTCGGGTCTGCTCTTCCTGGGACTCCCGGGTCAATGCACCGCTGTGGAGATGCTTGCCCGCGAGGTCCGGGTGACACCTGAGGATCCCCTCCTTACCTGAACACAACTGGTGATTCATTATACTGCTCCCAGTATGGATGTAATAAATAAAAGTACAAGATGCGTGAAACAGCGAAAATCCTTTAACCTCACCCGACTCTGGGAGAGCATCGATGAATTCATTAATCGCAGCTTCTAAAGCATTAAAGCTCGTAAAGGGACGACGGGTCCAAACAGCGGCTGTTATAAGAGGACATTTCTCCACTACATTACCGAAAATATTTACAAAATCTTCATAAGGAAGAGCATTTACTGCCGAAATGTCCATGGGAACAGTTTTTTGGTTGTACGGGTAGTGTTTAATGACCTTCGGACAACACTTTTGAAAACAGGTTAACGCACTGCTGGACATTCAACTGGCAAACATCTGATGTCTGGCGACACCTAGCGGCTGTAAAGCAAAGAACAGGACATCGTCTTGCACAACTATTCATCTGTAAACTTCAATGTTTTCTCAAGTTCAAATTACAAGCCTTAATGTATTTTATTGGGATTCCAATATTTTAGTACAAAACAGCACATCATTGTAGAAATAAAAAGGTTATATTTTTATTTATTTATTTTGGCAAACAACTAAAATTCTACAGCGCTATTGACTCAAAAAATAACTCTTTGGATGAACATAAAAAAAAATCATGGAAAGATTTTCCACCTGATTACTTTGCTTTATTTCTGCACTGTGTAATTCTGTTACTCAAATTTAAAGCAAATGTGTTTGCTCAACTTATTTTTTAAAGTTGATTCAACTTATTTACTTTAGTTGGACCCAATGTAATTTAATAGAGCCAGCCCAACTAATTTGCAATGTTTAGGACCAAATAATTGACTTTACTTGATTAAGATGAAAGAAAATTTAGGTGAAACCAACTTATTTTACAGTGGTACCTTCACACTACTTAAGTTCATCCAACTCATGAAAATTAAGTTAGCTCAACAAATATGCTTCATGCTGAAAGAAAGCTATTTAATCATGTGGAAATCTATGTGGATTTCTTTGCTAAACAGTGATCAACACAGCACTTTGCCCAAGTTGTTCATTACTTCCACCCCATCCAGGACAATCCCAACATCCTCATTGGCATCACGAGGCTCTGCTCCCTCTGGTCGAATAATGATGATTCCAAAGACAGTCTCGGCTATGGCCATTTGTGCACCTTGATCAACGCCCTATGGGAGTTAGGGTGGGGTGTGGGGGGGAGAGATTTCACATCTCATTAAATAAAAAAATTACGTTAAAATTGTTTGGCTGACTCATGGTAAAATACTTCCAACAACTAAGGTCCACCATGGACCTGTCTGTGTTAATTGTGAGTCCAGTGTTAATATTTTCCATTTAGAAAAGGTACTGTATTTTACAGCCCCCAAAACATACAACCGACTGTTTCATTACTTTTCATATGTCTGCTAATGTGTGAGAAATAGTTCTTCTCTGTAGTTAGATCAATACATGTGCACAAATGACGACTGTATGTTAATAATTCTTGTAGCTCCTGAGTGTTTTGTTTAGGATGGACTCTACTGAAATGAATATACAAAGCATTCCATGTCTTAAAAGTACATGGACAGTCTATGTGTGGGCATGGGTAACTTTGCATGCTGGTGTTGAAGTCTAAAATGTTTTAGCAGCTCATGTCTACTAGACACAGAGAGACTACACTCCTTACAGTTCCACACCCCACGCAAATCAAGACAAATAAAACCGACTGGCCAAATACAAGTTTAGCGGAACCCTAGCTTTATAAGCGCTCTAACACTAGATTCAGTCACTTTAAATCTGGCAAAACCTGCCATTAACGACTGAAATGTAAAACTTGATGGCCGATGACCCCCTTCACCAGTGCTAATCCAGGTGGATAACAGACAGGTGATGTTCTGAAAGAGATGTTATATATATATATATATATATATATATATATATATATATATATATATATATATATATATATATATATATACATATATAATGCAGACTTTGGTCATAGCGTTGTCCCATATATGCGACACCTCAGTTAACACCTCCGCACAATAATTCAGCGCATGAGTGACAACTTTTTCTCATCGTAGTTGCAACATGTGTCTCTGTACAGCTAGCTTTGCTAGCATCACGTCCACGGAGTTTACCTTTCTTTAAGCTCTTCTTCCAAGTAACGCTAAAAGTTGGACGAAGTCCCCACCGTCTGTGAAAGCGAAGCGCTGCTGATTTTACATGTCACCACATCTTATGATATATGTAGCGCTATTATATTACTGACGATTAGACAGACATCTTCTCCCGCTCAGAGGAAACCAGTGCACATTTCTTGGAGCTCCGCGTGCGAGTAAAGGGGGAGGCGATGGGTGACCACAGACACGTAAGTCACGTAAGTCAATAGTAATTAAAATAATAGTGGATAAAAGGCTTCAGAACATTTATACCACAGCAGATATGGAAAACCACAAAAGCAAAAATTAAATCATATACAAATGTATTAATCTCTTCATGTTAAATAAATAAAAAGTATGTTTTATTTAAATCTTTATGTCAGCTTGAGTCATGCACAGCTGAGCTGATCATTTCCATAGCAACAATCAGAAGCAAGAGTTGTGCCAGAAGTCCAGTGAGCTCACTGATGAGGTCATAGACGTACATCACAGTAGATCAAAGAAGTTCTAATGCTTGAATGCTGGAATCTCTAAGCATCAGTCAGGATCCAGACATTTCTTGGAGATTAAGGTTTGTATAAAGCAACAATGTTCAGTTTTGCGACGGCGATTGTTCCCCTGATATTCCCGGTTGGTTGGGGCATTGGATATGCCGTGACCACCGGCATGAAGAAAGTGTGCGATCGTTTCTTTCCTGGGAAGGATGGCAACAAAGAAAACGATAAGACTGAAGAAGACGATCTGTTTTGGACAGGATTTCCATCCACTTCCAAAAAACAAACCGACCCGGCTGGGGAGGTTTGTCCTGAAAAGGCTTTGGACGTTGGGACCTCGGACTCCATCTCGTCCTCTGTACAAAACAGTACAGAGGATGACAGTACTGTCTCTGGACAAACCGACCCGGCTGGGGAAGTTTGTCCAGAGACGATGGTACACCATGGTGGTGAGACTACAGTCGCAGAAAAATCTGACCCGGCTTGGGGAAGATTTGTCTGCGGCTGATCTCGTAGCCAAAGCTCTGGGTGAGGAGACAGCCAAAGCTTTGGTTTCCCTGGTCCCATCCAAGAGTCCTCTGAAGGGGACTTTCACAGGGACCTTTGAAATACAAAGTTCCCTGGATGGGGAACTTTGTATTTCAGATAACAACAGAGCTGCTCCTTTGCCAAGAAAAACACCTCTAAATTTAAAGATTTCTGTTGGAGTCGAGGTTTCCTGTTCCCCTAATTCAGTAGATAGCGATGGCTCGGATCTGCCAGTTGTAGGGAGGACAGCATCTGCAGGACCCGGACAAGCTGAGGAGAACTTTTTCAAGTTCTCAGATGAGCTCCAGAACAGCTGGGTGAACGCTGCTTTCCAGAGCATCCTGAACCTGAACGTCACCAAGCGGTGTCTCGCTCAGGAAAGGATTTTTCTGGCGGCATCGTCCATCCCCTGCTGTGGGAGGCTCATATGCTCAGCTGTCCATCAGCCCGGCAAACATTTTAGTCAACAAGACCTTTCCCCAGTTCTGATGGAGCTGAGCGAGAGGAAGCTGCCATCAGGTGTGGGAAAGGACTATGACATAAAAAGTTTGCTGGAGTCTGTTCTGGTCTGGCTGGATTCGTTTGGCGGCGACACAGATAGAGAGTTGTATGACAACGACTCCTGCTCTAACTGTGGAGCCACTTCCCTCAGGCTCCTGAACAACGGCGCCCTGATTGCCCTTCCACCAATATTATTCTCAACCAGTATATCTATACTGCTGGAGTACTGGTTGGATTTGGCATGCAAACGCCGTTGTTCAGGCTGCGGTTTACCCTGGCAGAAAAAACACTGTCTGGCCGATAACAAGGTCCTGGTGTTTTTTCTGCACAGGTTTACCAGGGAGTACCAAAAAAAAGCCACTCAGACCATCGAAGTCCCTGCAGAATGTGGGACGGAGACGTACCACCTGTCCTCCGTCATCTGTGGGGATCCGAAGCTGACACAGTTCTACTGCTATTTAACGAAAGGAGAGCGAACCGTCAAGGCAGAAAACGAGCATGTCTTCACTGCAGACAGTGACTGCAGTGAAGACATGTCCAACAACGGCTTCATTTATATGAGAAGAACTGATCAAACACCAGAGGTTAGTTTCTCCAGCCCCTCCTCTGGAAGATGGCGAAGGGCCCTTTGGAGAGGAGTGTTAAGGAAGATTTTTATGAATTAATTAATTTTGGAAAAAGTTTGGCTCTCTCTCTTCCTTTATGATCCCGGGTCCTCTCGCGACGGCCATGTGTAGTCACTCAGAAGAAAACACCAATGTGTGTTGACGTCACAGAATTGCAGTTTAATCCAATAGAAAACGCATAAAATTACAACAGAAACTGCAGAACAACAGAGACATACATTCGTTTACCTGACATAAATGGAAAGAAGGAGGAAAGAAAGAAAGAAAGAAAGAAAGAAAGAAAGAAAGAGAGAAAGAAAGAAAGAAAAGCAAAGAGGTCCAAAGACATCTTTGGAGAATTGCAAGAGCAAATCTGATCTGTTACTCTGTATTGGAAAGTCTTATCTTCTTTTCTTTAATTTATTAAAATAAGGCGTATCTTTGCTCATCCAATCCAGGAGCTATCTCTGACCCTTTGTCTGAAGCCAGGAACCCCTGCTGTGTTTACGGCCTTTCACAGATGAGTATGAAAAGCTAGAACTTCTCCTGTATTGTTTTCCCACACAGACAAAAGGCAGTTCAAACGATCCTAGCAAGCCATCTGCTGTAACAACAGGTAAAATAAAGGTCAAAAAGCCAGAATACGTTACTGATTTAAAACCACAACTAGGCCATTTGAATCAAGACATGTTAGGTTTTTAAAACTGGCTTATTTTGAATTTATTTCCTCAACAGGAGCTAAAAATATTAACATCGGAAGAAGAAAAACATCCTAGAAGACCTAATTAGTAACCATTTTGAGGTTGGAGAAATGTGACTGGGACCAAACATGTCTGATTTAAATTTAAGGGGCAAAAGGTAAAAAGATTTGACAGGTTTCCTGTTTGCAGGTTTCTCTCCGGGCACTCTGGCTTCCTGCCACAGTTTGAAATCTCCACTGAAATGATCCAGTAGGCAGAGGTGGACCCTTGGAGGCGTCCACCTATGCCTACTCTCTCTCTCTCTCTCTATATATATATATATATATATATATATATATATATATGGTCTTCACCTTCCAGGCCTTCTCCAGTTTCTCTCTGAGGCCCTGGTATTTCTCCAGTTTCTCGTGCTCCTTTTTCCTGATGTTGTAGTCGCTTGGTATTGCTACATCCACCACAACGGCTTTCCTCTGTTCTTTATCCACCACCACAATGTCCGGTTGGTTCGCCATTACCATCTTGTCTGTCTGGATCTGGAAGTCCCACAGGATCTTAGCTCGGTCATTCTCCACCACCTTTGGGGGGCCTCCTTGCACAACCTACACCTTGAGTCTTGTCTGGTGTGGTAGATCTGAGCCTCTATTGCTCTGGTGTTTAGGGCCTGTTCCTGTGCAGCCAGGATGAGGGCCTCTGTGCTGTCCTTGAGTCCAGCTTTCTCCAGCCATTGGTAGGATTTCCTGATATCAGCCACTTCAGTTATTTGTCGGTGGTACATCCCATGTAGGGGCTTGTCCTCCCATGATGGTTCCTCCAGCACCTCATCTTCTGTTCCCCATTGTCTGAGACATTCGCTGAGCACATCGTCCGTTGAGGCTTTGTCCTTGATGTATTTATGGATCTTGGATGTCTCATCCAGGACAGTGGCTCTCACGCCCACTAGTCCTCTGCCTCCTGATGATGATGATATATCTCAAGTATCTCATCATCTATCTCAATGTGAGATATATATATATATATATAAAAGCCTCCCCTGAACACAGCGGTGGTTGATTAGTTAATTTTAAACTCCTGCTCTGCTCGTTATTTTGTAATGGAAACGCACAGAATTGCGTAACACCTTGTTGAAACAATAATCACTGAGATTACTATTGTTGTTGGGTCATTAATATGAGCACGTTTTGTTGATTTTTTTTTCTTATCATTTAATAAAGTTGCGAACATTTTGATAAGCCAGTCAGAGGAGGACGTGCTGAGCGTCCTGGCAGCGTTCAGTTTGTCACCCACCGCTAGGGTTGCCACCTTTCAGAAATAAAAATAAGGGACGCACATGTTGCCCTACTCTCATGGGGTACTGCAGCGGCCATTAGGCGGGATGGTTGCTGCAGTGATAGATAATATTTTATGGCAATGTTTTGTTTTTAAAAAGTAATCCAAAAAACAATCATTCATACATAGAGTACTCCAAAATTGTACTCCAATCAGAGTAACACTCCTTAAGCACGTTTAATTAAGCAATTGTAAAAAGTATTTGGAAAACTGCTCAAGTACTGAGTGACTGATAATTATACCTAATTTAATAATCAAATGTGTCCTCAAACAGGGCTCCAAAAGCATATGTGAAAATTCTGGTACTGTAAAGAGTATGACTGAAATATTTATACAAATAAGGAGTTAGGTTTGGAGGCTGGTTCTAGACCAAATTTACCACTATGGGTAGTCAGTGCTTTTTCATGGGGACACTTAAAAAAAAAAAAGAAACAAACAAAAAAAAAAAAAACAGAGCAATATTTCAACATTTGATATATTAAGTGAGCCAAAGAGCAACTTGTGTCTGCAGAGATCCAGGCTGCAGATCCTTGGCAAATGGAAAGTCTGATCCTCTCTCAATATAACAGCTTAAAGTGCAGCACTGGAATATTTCATTAAATGTTACAGTTAAATTGTGAAGGTTAAAAAAATCCACCACTGAGTATTAACATAAGACATTTATTGAGTATAATTTCTTCTGTACCCCGTTGGCCCCCATCTAGAACTGCCCATTGGCAGCAGGTCTGTGTCTGAGATTAATAATACATTAAATAACCACTGAACACTAAATCAATATGTCAATATTTCTTAATAAAACAAACAGAAAGCCCTAACAAATCTTTTTAAAGTAGGAAATATTTACATATTTACTGTTAATCTCTCAGTATGGTTTGTTCTCTAAATGACCATTTATATTATTTTGGCTGATACGATTATACATTAAATAAGCAAATAATCAACTCATAACAGTCGATTAAAAGCACAATAGGAAACTTAATAATAAAATGTTCTACCATATAAGCCTCGGGAGATGACTGAGGGATGAAGAGATGCTGATTTCTGGTTTTTTAGGTTCTGTCGGATCTGCAGTTCCTCCCTTGATCTATTCTGTCTGGTAGCACACTGTGCCAGGACTACACGCTTCTTTTGTTTTTTAAAATGACTGTATTCCTTAAGTCCCTGAACTTCACATTTTAACGGAAAAAAAGCGCAATACGACTTGGATATAACCATAGCCATCATATACGTAGACGTCTCATGGAGCGCTGAGTCGTACGTAACAGCGTCCGCCATCTTCTATGTGGCAGCAGGGCGATCGGACATCCTTAAGTCCTGTGCTGTGTGGACTTGTTTCAACCGTTTTACGAAACAAACTGGATTCATTGGCATTACCTTTCACAGGTAAGGCTGAAAGATAAGAATTACTTGACTTTGCAGCCAGAACTTCGCTTCTAAACAACCGAGAAATATTTCCTAAGTAGCTATTGGAAATATTAGCTGCTACGCTAACCGCTGATTGTTAGCGTAGCAGCTAATGTTTTCACACTGTTTTCTAATGAGAGAGAGCTGATGAAAAACCGCTGTTAGAGGAGAAGTTCATTAAAAAAACCAGAGAATTTTGTGAGGAAAGATCAGTCAGGATCAGAGCTGGAGCTGCTGTTCTTCAGTCTGTTTCCCAGCTCAGCTTCACCATGGGTATTTAGCTATAAAGATGCTACGAGTCAGAGCCCAACATGCTGAAAATGTCTTTTTCTGAATGTGAAGGAAACGTGTATGTATTTTCTATTTCACTTTTGGATAATTTCTCTTGGCTTTCGCCTGTGAACCAGAAATCATTGGAGTTCTCCCAGTGTGACCAGAAGACTGAAGCCCTGCATGTGACCAGTGTTCCCAGTATAATAAATGTTTTATTCTTTCACTTTTTGTGTATTTTTAAATATCTCAATCTGAAGTGTTAGTGTAGCTTATGTAATGAAATAAAAATTATTTACTCTGTTAGAATTGTTTTCACTCTTTGCTGTCAATAGCAGAGTTGACATACTGTAATAAATATTTTTTCTCTGGAAAAAAGTAAGAAAAATATGTAGCTTAATGACTGATTTATGTAGCTTAATGACTGATTTATAAATCAAAAGTAATTTCTCAATGTATAAATAAATACAAGAAAATTATTTGTTTCTTGTCTTGAAACGTTAAATGTACATTAAATTATGGAATTATGCAAGTATGTTCTCTAATAAAACACTGTAAAAGTGTGTCTTCATAAATGTTAATATAACAATTGTCAGAATAATTTCTATCAAATAAAAACATTGTGTTCTTTATTCAGAAATGCCCCAAAACAATTAGATAATCACATAAAATGTTATAAACTCTGTCTTTAGTCATTTCTTTGACTGCCAAAAATATTAGTGTGTGTGAGAAAAGGTGTCAATGGCAGGTATTAACTTAAAATACTTTGTAGAACAGCAATTTCTGAAGTTCAGTCCTTTTACCTCTATTAGCTATGACGTATTGCAGCAACGGGCAGACCCTCTCCATGAGGCGTCTACGTGTTCATGTCTATGGATGTAACAAGTAACTCGACAGTTTTGTAGAAATGTGGTGAAGTAGAAAGTACAGATACTTACTGTAAAATGTAGTGGAGTAAAAGTAGAAAGTATCCATTATTAAATCTACTTAAGTAAACTACAGATACACAAAAATTGTACTTAAGTACAGTAACGAAGTACAAGTACTTCGTTACTTCCCACCACTGTAAATGATCGATGCAAATCTTCAGTATACGTTAAAAAAATATTATATAGTCAGATTAAGTAAAATATCATTAAACTCAAAGCAATCAAAAATATTTATATTTTCTGTAACATGTAATTTCTCCTTTTCAGGGAGCCTAAACTGTATGAACAGAATGTTTGAAATATACTATGAAAATATTTAATTTGCAGAATCCTGATAATAAACTTCAGTTGCGAACTGAGTGATTAGATTGCCTCCAGACACAAAAGAATTGATAGTTAATTAGTAATCATACTATGGAAATTACTAACAAGATCAGAACAAACAAGAAGCTTGACTACGTCAAGGGATTTCTCACGTTAGAGAATGAACCGTTTGATTTTCTTCAGCCGACTAAATTTAACCTCACCAAAGTTTTTCCTTAGAGTAAACAGGTAGTGAGTTTGAAGCGTGGATCAGATGCCTTCAGCCATCTGCTAAAGCTAGACTCTGGTATTATAAATTAGATTAACTTATAATGCTTTACAAGTTAATCTATTTAAATTGAGTCCATGCATCTGGCCCAGATGCATGGCCAATCCTCTCAACCACAAGCCTCCAGGTCTCACTGTAATTGCTCATGTGAGCATTGAAATCCTCCAGCAGAACAAAGAAGTCTCTAGGAGGGACACTCTCCAGCACCCCTCCAACAACTCCAAAAAAGGTGGCCAATCTGAACTGCTGCTTGTTACATAAGTACAGACAACAATCAGAACCCGACCCCCTACAAGTAGGTGGAAGGAAGCTACCCTCTTCACTGGAGTGAATCCCGACATACAGGCACCAAGATGGGAGGCAAAAAGTATGCCCACTCCTTCTCTGCGCCTCTCACCATGGTCAATTCAGCAGAGCCTGATCCAAAGTCCCCAGGTTTTGCTTCCTCAGTGGAAGATGTGATGGTGGAATTGAGGAGGTCTTCGAACTACTCTGCCCGATCCAAGGTTCTCCATGGCCTCTGTGAATTTCTCCCACACCCAAGATTTTGCCTTAGTGACCACCTGAGCTGCATGTCACTTGGGCTGTCAGTACCCATAAGCTGCTTCCAGGGTGTCATAGTCCACCCTTGAAGCACACCAAAACAGGCACTGGAAACCTTGTGGCCACAACTCCGATAAGCCGCATTGACAATGGAGTTGGGGAACGACTCTGTGCGGGCCATGTTCCATCCACTTCCTCCTAAATGTGTTCAAAGTTCTTCCAGAGGTGAAATCATGTCATTAATGAACTCCTCAAACTTGTCTTCGCCAAGAAAGGAAATAGTTAGCTCTTACTCTTTGGTCGGAGTTTAGCCAACTACTCCCTAGCTGGCGAATCCACTTGGAAACTTGTGACCTCCCTTTTCTGGCATTTCCACTGTCAGAATGAACTTCCATAAAGGAAACATCCATTTCTTACATCCATGCTGTCACAATGTTGTGACTCAGTTTGAATGTGACGTTTTGAGCTTTCTTCCGAAAACGTTTCTACTGAAGTAGAACACACAGAAATTTTATCAAAATGTGATGAATATCTCGGAGGAGTTATACTCAGAGACTGACTGGAAAAATCCCTCCTGTCAAAATTCTCTGAGAACTCAATGTCTTCTTCTGCGTATTCTTCTTCAGAAGACAATATTTTTGGAAGACAATGCTCAGAAAAGACTTCCAAATGTTACACAACATTCTTAGCATTTGAGTTTTCAAAATTGACTTTCTTCTTGGAAACATCCATATCTTTAGCGTCCATGCCAGGAAAATGATCTGTGTAATTTTGCTTGCTGTCACAGCCCGTATCAACAGCCAGGTCCATTTGTTCCAGGGGAACATCGACACTTTCACTATCATCTGTGTCTGTGTCCCCAGAGTCAGTTTCCCAGAGGAGCTCCAAAACATGATCGAAAAAACTGTTGCTATCCAAAGCAACAGTATCTTCAGGAGTCTTGACTGTCAAACTTGTCAAGACACCTGAAGTGGTACTGGCAACTTCTGAGGTAGCGTCCATGCTGCTTTCCTCTTCAGGAACAGGTTCTTCCTCAGGTTCTTGAGGAATAAGTTCCTTGAAAACCAAAGTATTTCCACCTCTTGTCCTCTTTGGATTCTTCATCAAAGCCATTCTCAAAACTCTCGTCAGATGACCTCTCTGTGTTGGTGTCTTCTTCTTCTTGTCCAATACTATTTCCCAGTAATTTTCCAAGACTAAAACATACTACAACAACAGACTGAATGTTCTGTTCTGTGTGCAAAATTCTTGAATGTTTTTTGGTGTTAAATCCTAAAATATGAAGTGGCATTGTTGTCGGTTACTATGGCAACGAGTCTGCGTAGCTTGGCGAATACAGATCACTTTGCTGTGGATCATAGCACGAAATCAATACCTACATTTCTAAGTTTCACTGGATTACATGTAAAAGGTTAGTCTTTTTGCCCTCCAGCGTTGTATGCGCGAAATTTCCGTACGTCCAATAACATGCATGGTGTCTTAAGTCATAAGTCAGTGCCTCACCAGCAATGAACCTCACCGCACGTCACTGGTATTTATAGTACTTTCCTGAGGTGGGGACAGGAGCGGTAATGGCGAAGCGGAACCTTTTTTTGGGGGGCGTTGCTTTCAGGTTGGGTTTGGGATGGACTTCCGGTTTGTCTCAAACGTAATTAACAGCTGCGCTGGTCGTCATTGCTGACTGTTTATTTTCTCTTCAGGTCAGTATGCGGTTGGGGAAAAGCACCAAGGTTACCGTGTGGGATACTTAACATCTTGATTAACCAGAATAGGTCGTGTATAGGTCGTGTAGTTAGGTTTTGTGCACCGTTGGAGGGCCGTTATATCTCAACGTCTCCATGGAGGGCCGTTATATCCCAACATCTCCATGTTGGACAAGTTTTATTTTGTTTTGTTCTTTTTAGAGTTGGCTGTTAAAGCAGATTGAGTGTCCTTTTCCCAAAATAGGGGTTGTATTGTAGGTCGGATAAACTCCAACACTTTTATGGTCCATTTCTGTGGACAGACACTTGTTCTCTTTTACATGCGTTTTGAGGTTGAGCCTTTGGAGTGAGCTCCGAAGCTTCAAGTGCTAAGATTGTGTGTCAACTCTGTTACAACAGTTCTGACACCCGTGACCTGTAGTATAACACATGCAATATCAGTACATATCGGTTATCGACTGTAACAGTCTCAATAATTTCAGGTGATACATTAAGAGATTCAAAGTGATTTCAAAGGGATTGTCAAGTTTACTTTGTAAAAGTGCAAAGAATAATATTCATTGTTTGATTGTTGTTACCATATTTACAATCAGAGGTTTAGTCCTTTCTTTGTATTTGAGCTCAGTTTGTTTACTATTACAAGTCAGCGAATAAAAAAACGCAATCTGGATGTCAACAGCAGCGCTGGTCGTCATTGCTGACTCTTTGTTTATTTTCTCTTCAGATTGTGTCAACTCTATTACAGCAGTTTTGACACCCAGGACTTGTAACAGTAGCATTTTGCTGCTGTGGTTCCATCTTGCTTAGATGTATGTTCAAATTAACGCATTTGGGTTCAAGTTTTTATTAGCAGCAGGATAAATTAGAATTTATGGGGATCTAAATGTGCTTGCAAATGTGCTTGTAGATTTCTTCCAAAATGCACTGTGGAGGAAAATACAGAGAAACAACAAAACTCTACGACCTTTACGAGTTTGTTTATAAGAGACTGTGTCATGGTTTGTAGACCAAATTAAATTCTTAATTAAATCCAAGCAGAGGATTTGCAGTTTTAGGGTCGCTCGTAGTTTGAATTGAAAGTCAGCTCAGTGATTCTAATCAAAAATCCCTGTAATAATAATTTTTTTTAGATTTACGGAATCTCAGTTAGCCTTCATAGCGGGGCTGAACCCGGTATTACACCAAGCACTGTAGATAATATTAGCTCGTATCTCACCGGTGGACATAAATACAGTAAAGTAATATTCTAATCACAAAATTACACAATAATATGTCCATCTTACTTGTGAAATGTTGTCTGTCAAGCCCTCACATTAATAGTCCATCGATCCGAACAACAATATCCCGCAGAGCTGAGGCATCTTCTGCTGTTTTGGTTGAGCAAAGTAGGGGGTTCGACCGCTCCAAGATGGCCGCCGTATTTCCTGCGCCGGAGGAACCAATGCGGGGTCTACTCTTATATCATGTCTATGCTGCACAAGATCAGTCTGACTATAATGAATCATGTTATCTCAACATGATTAGATTTCAGAACCGTGAAGTTGTTGAATTTCTTGTTTATCCAAGATGATTTAATCACGTTTTCGTTTGAAACATGAAATTATTGTGTTAAAAGTACATGATATTCTTTTGTTAATGTAATAACTCCCTAAGTTCATTTTTTTGAGTGTTGGGGAATTTTTCTTCTCCAGGAACTTCTTTCAACTCCGTACAGGTCGCTGTCGTTAGGCCCAACCATCTGGATCATCTGAAGCTGAGGCTGATATTGGTGTTTCTGTTGAAAAACCAAAATGATTTAGTGTCTTCTATGGTTTTACCTGTGTCTGTGTTGATGCCATGTGCAACACATACCTTTCTCTTGATGTAGCACACGAGCACAAATTAGATTATTGTCAGAGCCAAGAGCAGAGCCAATAGGCCGATTCTCAGTGGCATTATTAAGTGACCGTCATAAGATTTATAAGCTAAAAATATGTAAACATGACAGAAGTCAGCTATATCAACTTTATTGAATGAATGTCGAGGGTGAATGATCTTGTCTTACCTGTGGAGGCTTGGAATTTGAGGTTTGGAACCTCATAACGTTCCTCACTGCACCTGGACCCAGCTTGGTCCGTCAAGCAAAACTTAAATCTTGTTGCAACCGTTACATTTATTGTGCTCACGTTGCTGGTGAGTTTCTGGTTACAGAAGCCATCAGAAGCTGGGTGGTTATTACTCTCAATCACTTCCCAGGATGGGTTTGTTTCAGAGCTGCAGTCAGACAAAGATCACTGAGCTTCAACAATCAGGCCTGCTGATGTCTCATGGCTGAGCTGCTGCGTATTACTCACCTGTTGCCGGATGATAAACTTGACATCATCCACGTAGAGTTAGCAGGCAAGACACTCACAGTCTCAACAAAAAGGTAATTATCTGTTTTCTTAAATGATGGCTCTTGTTTCTCTAAAAGGGAAATTTTAAATTACAGGTAATGCTGTATTTATTTGCGTTTTAACAATGACACACAAGGTACCTACCTAGAACACAAACAATTGTTTTCTTTGTTTCCGTTTTTCCTCCAGCCTCCAGGTGTAGTTTATACACTCCAGACTTTAATGGTCCACAATACTTCACAGTCCTGAGAAAATAGTGGCACATCCAACAGATTAATATGGTAAAAGGAAAGCTGAACCCTTTCCCTTCTTGGGGTTGATACATAAAAAAAAAAATCTGGTCTTTATGAGGCTTCAACAGTATATTACCAGCCAATGGTAATAAAAAATTAAAAGTGGGGAAGCTGTGTGTTAAAAACAAAGTACATCTTATAATTGAAGAGATTGTTGAACCAGTTTTAGCAGCAATAACTATGTTTTCTCACATCATTGTAGAGGACTTGTGTCCCACTGACCAGACTGATCTCACTTTAAGGTCTAATATACTTTTAAACAGAGGAGCTTTGGGTCGACGCAATGCCTGCAGGACAGGCCCAAAGACTGACCTGTTAGCTGTTTTTGCTAACATGCGAGTCGGTTGTCAGAATATTGTTGTTCATTCAGTTTAGCTAGAAAAACTTCTTCATGATACAACCCCACAACTTCATGCATTAATTAGGATTTTGTGTGACACAACACTAAAAAGACTTGTATAACTGTGAAGTGAAAACACAAGGGCATTTGATTTTGTTGTATTTTTTTACAAACACAATAACTCTGATTTGTAGTGCACTTCTCCACTCCACTTTGAAAAAAAAATGGTCCTATGACTTGACCTTTCATTAAGCTGCATGAGAACTTGCTCTCTGGCCTGTCTTTTGTGTTCCTTGATCTTTATGAAGCTGTTTGTTCATTAATGTTTAAACAATCACAGATTTATTCTGATGATGGATTACACACTGGTGGACTTTAGTAAATAATTTGTTGGCCTCTGAAGGCAGCTGCTTGTGCTGTATTTGGATTAGACATATCCAAATAAAGAGGCTGATTGTAAATTACTTAATTTAAAAAACATATCCCTTGAAAAAACCCAAATCCTTTTTATTATGTCACTGTATGTTAAAAACAAAAAAGGAAATTTAAAAATATTTTAATGATAAAATTTATATTATATAATTATCTTTGAAAAATGATTATTCTGAGATGATGAGGCATTGCTTTATAAAACTACCTTTGCTTTGTTGCTGTCTTGTCTCTGATGCATTTAGTGAAACTCCCATCAGGAGCTTCCCAGTAGCAGAGCTGCAGCACTGGGTGGTAGGAAACATCTGCTGCCAAACAGGAGCTGGTCTGAGTTGTCACAAACTGGTCAGGCAGCTGGGAGGAGAGGAAGCTCTCAGCTAAGGAGACAAGAAATTAAAATGTTCAACAGATGTATATTATTAATTAAAAATATAAAATGGTAGTTATTACAAGATAACAGTAATAGTCCATGTAAAGAACTGATACTGACCCGTAACATGAACATCCACAGATTTACTTCCGCCTGAGTTTTTGCAGGTGTATGTGCCGTTGTGTTGTGAGGTGACTGATCTAATGAAGGCATACAGCATGCAGCTCTTCTGTTGTCTGTTCTTTTTAATACAGATCTGGAAGAAAAACATTGAAATCATAATCATGTAGAACAATGTTTTTGAAATGAGATAAAATCTGTGGTTGTATTTGGATACAATAAAAAAATCACAGTTTTCATCACTGTACCTCATTCCCTGCACAGGTTTCCGCCAAAACCTTGCTATCATGTTCCCATATAGAACTACAATCTAAATTTTTTCTGCAGCGAAGTACCAAAGGCTGACCGGGACTTATGGTCACACTAGAAACCTCGTCTGGTTTCATTGAAGCAGTATTTAAGTCTGAAACATAAAACACTTCAAGTTATTTAATGCATTTATTTATTTTTTTCTAACTTAATTTGAGAATAATCCTGAGATGAGAGCTGTTTTCCTTCTCTGGTCAGGTTAACTGAGTTAAAACATTTTCTAATATGTGTCTGTTTTTAATGTAATTACCAAAGTCATACAGCTGGGTGCATTCTTGTCCTTCATCATTTTTGGCACAACACATCGCTCCACTGTCTGCATAGTTTGAAGTTGTGGCTGAGCTCTCTGCTGTCCAATCGTCAATGTCTTTTCTCTTCTCCATTGAGGATGGACTGAGAAGAAACATTGATAGTCAGAGAGTGAAATGATAAAACTATGTATGTATGAACAGATAAACTAGTTGTCTTACCGAGACCATTCAATACTGGGCCTTGGAGAACCCTCAGAGATGCATTTAAAATAAGGAGACGTGTCTTGAATATTCATATCCAGAGACATCTTTGGTTTTGAGGGACATTCTAGGAAGCATGTGAATAAAATTGGTTAACATTATGTTAAATCCACTAATTATCTACATTAAGGTAGTTTTATGCTTCTCTGTTTAGTTGAGTCTTAATAAAGATGAGAAATGATGACTCACCAACAACACGAAGATCAACAGTTTTTGAGAAAATGGTCTTCTCTTGAGTTTTACAGGTTAGTTTGTACATCCCAGAATCAGTCCTTGAAAGTCTTGGTGTAACCATGGAGACACTCCCATTTCTGGAGAGGTTTAAGAAAATGTCAAACTTTACACACATGAAGGAAAGAAGCACATAAACCTAAAAATACACTCACATGTTCATCAGTGGGCCTTGTTCTCTCCCCCACTGGCAGACAGGACCATCAGGAAGGCCCTCTAGAGAGATGAGGAGTTTCTTACCGGCTGACAACTTCAGGCTGACAGGATCAGGGTCATTCAGGTGGTCAGCTGGCTGAAAGCAATCCGCCTGGAAGGCAAAACTCAGCATTTAATCCTCCTTGACAGAGGATATTTTTGTGCTCCGTGGTGATTCTTTCAATAGTGTTGCTTTATATTGTGATAAAGTATGAACAAGGACAACCAGGATAAGGACAAATTTCCTGTTTAAAATAATGATCTGATTTATTAAGAAAAAAAATCAACACAAGCTATCATTGCCTTATGTGAAAAACCAATTGTCCCATTGTCCCAGTCAACATGAGGACCTGCCTAGAACAATTAAAAAAACAAAAATAAATAAATAAAACATTGACAATTAGAACATTTCAGAAGATCAGAGTCTTTGGTGTCACTATGATTTTAAGTTATTTAGCTTGTGTAGTGATAATTTTCAAAGACCAGGTTATGATAACAAAAGTACACATTTTAGCTAAATAGGTACAAACTCCTCATAATTGTAATCAGACAATAATAGCAAAAGTTGTATTAAATGTTATTTGCTCAGCAAAACCAAAACAACAATATGAATTTATTGTGCTGAAAAAATAAATAAATCAATATTTCAAGATACATTTTATTATCCCTGAAGAAATTTTTTTTTTCATTCCTATCACTTTGGAGATATCAGCACCATATTTTAAGTTTGAAAAGTGTTTTCTTTTACCTCCCAGCTGGACACACATTTCTGATTATCAACATCATCAGAGCAGAGTGCGTTAACAGCACACAGCAGGAGAACAGCTGAAAAGACAAAAAAAAATACACTTAAATTAGGTTTGAAAATTTATAATGAGAAGTAAAATAAAAAACTATTTTCAACAGTATTTTCTGACTTCACGTGAATTTGCTATATTTTGTTTTCAAGACAGTCAAATTCAGTACATTTCTGATTGTTGCACAAAAAGTTTTAAAGTCATAATAAAAGCGCACATCCGGTCCATGTTTGAGCTACTCAAAATAGATTTCCAGCCGCTGCAGTTGCAAAAAAAAAAATCAAAATAAAAAAAATAAAATAAACCGCAGTTGCTCTGAATATGTGTGCCCTGCATGCAGAGACATGCTCGCTGCTCAGCAGCCAGAGAAACAGAAAACAGCAGGCTACTCTGCAAAGGTGCGGCAGCTGCAGGTATTACGTAATGCGCATTTACTTCGAACAAATACATTTCCTCTTCAAGATGTTCTCAGTGAGCTTAACTGATCTTGATCTGTTACTTTGTTCTACTTTTTATTGCACTCACCAAATAATTGAATCATTTTTGCTCTATCAGAATCAGAATGCTTTTATTGTTATTGTTCAGAAGCACAACAACTTTTTGTTTCAATACAGACCGTTCAAAAAGACGGGGTGCCAGGGGCGTCTGACCGCCCCTGCGAAACAGGGTGTAAGTAAAAAGTAAGTCTTTTACTTACGTTTTGGTGTAAGTAAAAGACTTGAACGCTGCCTCTTACCTGCCACTGCAAGTTTCTTTCTCTGCATTTTGAGACTTCCTGGCAGTCTGGTTTACAAAGTCCGCATCAGACAGCACTGTGAAGCTCACGAATCCTGCTGTAGGGAATGTGGGCAAGTAAAGACTGTGAGCAGGGGCGGGGGTAGTGATGACATTTCTAAGGGCCCTGACCAACAGGGGGCCCTCCACAATTTAATTGTTTATCTTTTGTTCATAGAAATAAATAAAATAAAATAATCGGGGCCCTGTCAGTTAAAAAATTAATCATATTGTATTTTCAAAGATTGTTTTAAGCAGTAAAAATTTAATGTTCCCACTCGCAGACCACAAAACACACATCCATATTTGACCTGAACTTCCCCCGAACCCCCATCTGCGTTAAACGGTTTGTTCCTGCTTGGAGCCCTTCAGAGTGACGCTGTTCAGCAGCAGACAGTAGGAAATAAGAACGACTGTGGCAGTTACTATGCTGCTAAGAAAAGTTATGAAATGAGGTTTTCAAAAAGAGAGAGAGAGGGAGAGAGAGAAAAAGGCAATTTATAACCCAGTTTTTCTCCAAGAGAGGTGAGTAGACTGTGAGATTATCAATCATTTGGCATAATTAGCTTAGCTACAAACTACTGTTTGCCTCCTTTGCACTAGCATTTAATGAATTAGGGAAAAAAATTACCAACATATTCACATATTGAACTTGTCCCTTGTACCTTTTACCACTTAACAACAGATGAGTCAGTCAGCAGCAGCTGACTAACTCATCAAACTGACTCAACAGACTTTTTTGTCAGGAGGCCCACGATTCCTGGCTGTGCCCCTGACTGTGAGCAAGCATACTTTTTCTTCTTCTTACATTTTTAATGGCAGCTTGCATCCAGCAGTGCTGCACTTCTGCCATCTCTTGGATATTACTTTAAATAAGTTCATTTTCTTAATAAAATTAAATCATTTGAGATCCGCAAACTCCATTGAAAAAAATAAAGAAATAAAGAAAACATCTTCACTCCAGATGATCTGTCTTTATTATATGAAACATATTTCAGTGCAGTAATACGTGATATTTTAAAATACAGTAGAGTTAATAAAATAATATGATAAACTGATATATACATGTGATTATAATGAGCTTAAGATGGGTGTAATAGTTAACGGTGCTTTTCAATCCAAATGTTAAAACTGACAGGAGTAGGATATACAAGTGAACCTAACATCAATATTTGATCGGTATTAATGTTTTCTTTTATTTTTTTCATTATAATCACAACATATACCGTCTACAATTTACGGTATATCACTGATGATGCTTTATTCATAGTGAGAAGTGTATTTCAGTTTTAGCTGCACCATTGAAATCTTCTTGTTCATATAAGCATCCTTGCAAATGCAGGTGATAGTACGAAAAAACAAAACAATATATTAAATTCTACATAAAACAAGTGTAACTCAACATGAAGACAAGGAGAAAATGCTCATGTGGAAAATAATAACAACAAAACCAGTTTATTATATTGATAATTATGATGAACAGAACATCATGAACATTTTGAACTACTTCCACAGTATTTAATGTGGCAAAAAAACCAACAGTTAGTATAACCCTGAACACACCATCCCCGCTGGTGGCAGCATCATGTTGTGTGATGCAGTTTTGCACTGAGGAGACTTACGATCTCTTATGTACATAAATTAATGCTAAATCAAGCAAATATAAATCTAAAAAGCTCATAATATTTGTGAAAGAATATAAAGCCAGTATATTACTTTGATGATATATGATATGATGAGTAGAATAGATAGATTGTTATATATTCCATAGATAAATTAGCTTGAGTTGGAGGTCACTCTCCATTAGACGTCTTCAGAGGCTCCTCCTCGTCTTCACCTGCATCCTCTGACTTTAATGCCTCAGCTTGGCTTTCCTCTCTCTGGTTGGCTTTGCAGTAGTCATTGGCTGCTGCTGTCTTGGTTTCGCTTTCTTTTACCAGTGCTGAAATGTCCCCAATGGTCGATGCATTCTGATAGTCACTGAAATCATGGTCTTGCATGATCTGGTAGAGCTAGAAACAAAAAAAATAATAATAAAAAAGAAGCACAAAGGGAGATTGCGCAGAAGCATAAAATTGTTGACAATAAAAGGGAAATCAAGTGAAAATCACTTTATTTTTCTCTGCTGCTTCATACCTTTTCCTCCATGTCCATCAGCTGGCCACTCATGAAGTCCACTAACTTGGAGAAAGATGGTCGGTTGTTAGGATCCAGAGCCCAGCACTTGCACATGATACCATACCTGCATATGGGCAAGAAAAGAAGTTAAGTGGAAGGAAAAGCTTTGAACCTTAGATTATAAAATCAGCTATCATGGCTGACTGATAGATAGAGTCCAGCGTAAAGACACTTACACAGAATCGTTGGCATAGTATGGACACTCCATCTTAAATCCTCTCTCAATCATTGAGTAGAACGTGTGATCCACTTTGACACCTGGATACGGAGTGACGCCTGGAAGCAAAGAGTGTATTTTGAATACAATGTAAAAGCTTTATGTGCGGTCAAAATGTGTTGCTTCAGTGATCTTCTGTGAAAAGTACCGAGTGAGAAAATCTCCCAGAGCAGAATGCCATAAGCCCAGACGTCACTCTTCATGGTGTACATCCCCTGAAAGATGCTCTCTGGAGCCATCCACTTAACTGGCAAACGCACCTAAAAAAACAACAACAAAAAAACACCACCATTATAAAGTAAATAGAAATAAGACTGGACACACTGATGTTATAAAGTAAGATTAATATCAGATCACATACGTTTCCTCTCACAACATAGTTGGAATCATTGTCGATGTCTCGAGCCAGCCCAAAGTCTCCAATTTTCACCAGCCGGCCTTTTGTTACCAACACGTTTCGAGCCGCTAGATCTCGGTGGATGCACTAAAAACAGGCGGCATACAGCAATCGTTAACTTGACTTTTACATCACTCACCAAACCAGATGAAATTTAATTTTGCTCTTATGAAGCGGTTGTTGAATTTATACACCACTGATCCTTTTAATAATAATAATAATAACAATAACGTTAGCGTCCTTTACAAATACCAATCTGAGAAGTGTGGCTTGCATCTAATTTCACTGAGTCAAGTGAAGAGCTTGTCTCTTACATTCTTGGCGGAGAGGAACTCCATCCCTTTGGCCACTTGAAAGGCAAAACTGAGCAGATCGTCAAAGGTGAGGGCCTGCTGCTCCATCTGATCGTCTTCACTCTCGTACATCTCTGGATTTGGCAAAACCTCGTTTTAATTACAAATCCATTTAAATCATGACACATTCTTATTTATCCACTCCGTTTCTGGATGTGGCGTTTCACCTTCCATGTCGTTGGAGCTGATGGTGATGAGAGCGATGTCCTCCTGCCCCCTGGTGGTGACGCCATGCATGGGTATGTAGTTATCTGTTGCTTTTACCAGCTCACTGAAAATAACATTAAATGATATAATGCTGATGCACTTTATCCAGTGAGGCTTTGACTTGCCACAAAAAAAAAAGCAAATAATACGAACTTCCTCCTGTTTCTTTTTTTTAATTCTTACTTGGAGTTTTTCTTGGGTTGCAGGTTGCTATACAGGCTGCTGAAACGGTCCCTGCTGAAGGCATCAGTCACAGACTTGTGGTAACGATCACCGCTCTTCTTCAGGTAGTTCAGCAGGTCTCCATAACAGCAATATTGGAAAATCAGGTATACGGGTCCTACAGAGAGATTTTTCTTTTATTACCATAACGTTGCATTGCATGTATCTAATTGCTATTCAACTCATCAGAAGACTGCAAACATACCTGTCTCTGTGCATGCGCCGAGCAGGTTAACGATGTTGGCGTGCTGGCCGATGTGAGTCAGCATTTTGAGCTCAGACATGAGAGCTTCCTTCTCCACAGACTCGTGTTTTTCTGCAGAGTGAAGATAGATATCAGCGGCTGAAGAAGGATCTGTGTCTCTCTGAAACTGGCTTGTGAGAAGAAAAAAAAACCCCGCTGACCTTTCAGCATCTTGACGGCCACCTGCTGCGAGACTCCAGGTTTGTTGATGCCATAAGCTGTAGCCTGAACCACCATGCCAAAAGCTCCAGAGCCCAGCTCTTTTCCTGAGGGAGGAACACAGAAATGCTCTGAGAACTGATGTTAAGATTATTGTTATTCATAAGTGACACCTGGTGTGGTTTGATTACAGTGGTAAACAGAGTATCCAAGTAAACAAAGAGAGAAAATAAATCCATGAGAGGAAGTGATGTCTTTTATTTGTATGATTCACAGACATATATTTGGTATGAGAACTAGCTGTGTAACCACAGCAGCATGTTGTAGTCTCTCTATCTTTATCCGTTTCTTTTCTGTTGCGTTCGGTTCATGCATGCAGAGCTACATACTGGTAGCTTGATGCCTCACTTATAGCAAGATATTTTTTACATTTAATAGCTAGGGATTGATCTTTGAACCAAACAGATGTCGTTTAGTTTTTTAAAGCAAAAATTAACATTTCAGACAAGACTGACATTATTTTTACCCATGATAAACATCCATCACACTTCGTGGAAAAAATGAAATCACATTTCTCATTTGTCTGTATCGTGTCCACAACATAAATTTCATAATAACAAATCCACTATATTTGGCTGCATTTGATTGGATAAAACTGTAGTGAACTGTTTCTGAGTTGATTATTTTGTTTAGTTTGACTCCTACCAAGCTCCAGGTTCTCCCGAGGAAACTCCCATTTCTTGTCGTAATTAAAGTCCTTGAAATTGATGTAGATGTAGTCGTTGTCGTTAGGCCCAACCATCTGGATCATCTGAAGCTGAGGCTGATATTGGGGTTTCTGTTGAAAACCAAAATGATTCAGTGTATTTTATGGATTTGCTTGTGTCTGTGTTGATCCCGTGTGCGACGACACATACTTTTTTCTTGATGTAGTACATGAGCATAAAGGAGACTAATGCCAGAGCCAGGATCAGAGCCAATATGCCGATTTTCAGTGGCATTATTAAGTGACCGTCAGAAGATTGATGAGCTAAAAATATGTAAACATGACAGAAGTCAGCTATATCACCTTTATTGAATGAATGTCGAGGGTGAATGATCTTGTCTTACCTGTGGAGGCTTGGAATTTGGGGGTTGGAAGCACATAACGTTCCTCACTGCACCTGGACCCAGCTCGGTCCGTCAAGCAAAACTTAATTTTTGTTGCAACCATTACATTTATTGTGCTCACGTTGCTGGTGAGTTTCTGGTTACAGAAGCCATCAGAAGCTGGGTGGTTATTACTCTCAATCACTTCCCAGGATGGGTTTGTTTCAGAGCTGCAGTCAGACAAAGATCACTGAGCTTCAACAATCAGGCCTGCTGATGTCTCATGGCTGAGCTGCTGCGTATTACTCACCTGTTGCCGGATGATAAACTTGACATCATCCACGTAGAGTTAGCAGGCAAGACACTCACAGTCTCAACAAAAAGGTAATTATCTGTTTTCTTAAATGATGGCTCTTGTTTCTCTAAAATGGGAAATTTTAAATTACACGTGATGCTGTATTTATTTGCGTTTTAACAATGACACACAAGGTACCTACCTACAACACAAACAATTGTTGTGTTTGTTTCCGTTTTTCCTCCAGCCTCCAGGTGTAGTTTATACTCTCCAGACTGTAATGGTCCACAATACTTCACAGTCCTGAGAAAATAGTGGCACATCCAACAGATTAATATGGTAAAAGGAAAGCTGAACCCTTTCCCTTTTGGGGTTTGCAACATAGCCAGTATGAGGTTTCGAAAGTTGATTACCATCCAGTGATAATAAATAGTGAAAAGTGGAACAGTTGTGTCCAATAAACAAAGTACATCCTTGTAGAAGCAGTTTTAGCAGCCTTAACTATGTCTGTATAAGTTTCTTGAATCACTGCGGAGGATTTTTGACCAGCTTTTCTTTAAAACGTTGCTTACATCTTATTTTAAAGTCTAATGCACTTATCAACAGAGGAGCTCTGGGTCGACACAATGCATATTTTAAGATAGGTCCAGATCGTCTGCCCTCGACCCCAATGGTTAACAGTTGCTTTGAGCTGTTTTCGCTAACATCAAGCCCATCCTACCCTTCAAGCCATGCTTGTTACAGGTTTGCTGCAACAATATTCATATCCACTGAACTTCTTCAACCCCACACTTCAATAAATACTTTAATATATTTATTAGGATTTTGTGTGATGCTGCACAGGAGGACTTGTGAAGTGAACAGGTTGGGAAGTTTAATTTTCTAATTTTTGTACTAATAAAAAAATCTGATTTGTAGTACATTTTATGTACTCTATAGAACCACATCCTCAACAGACTGTAAGTTATGTTTATTCCACTTAGGAAAAAAAAGCTTTACAACCTTCTAAACAGCCTTATAGTTTAAAACAAGGGGTTACTGGGTTGCTTGGTCTTCATGATGCTGTTTGTTTATTAATGTTCTCTAACAAATCGACACAAACTTATACTGATGATAGATTACACACAGGTGGACTTTAGTCTAAACCAAATGCTTCTGCATTTGAGAATTATCTTTGAAAAATGATTATTCTGAGATGATGAGGTATTGCTTTATAAAACTACCTTTGCTTTGTTGCTGTCTTGTCTCTGATGCATTTAGTGAAACTCCCATCAGGAGCTTCCCAGTAGCAGAGCTGCAGCACTGGGTGGTAGGAAACATTTGCTGCCAAACAGGAGATGTTCTGAGTTATCACAAAGTGATCAGGCAGCTGGGAGGAGAGGAAGCTCTCAGCTGAGGAGACAAGAAATTAAAATGTTCAACAGATGTATATTATTAATGAAAAATATAAAATGGTAGTTATTACAAGATAACAGTAATAGTTCATGTAAAGAACTGATACTGACCCGTAACATGAACATCCACAGATTTAATTCTGCCTGAGTTTTTGCAGGTGTATGTGCCGTTGTGTTGTGAGGTGACTGATCTAATGAAGGCATACAGCATGTGGCTCTCCACATGTTTGTCCTTTGTAATACAGATCTGGAAGAAAAACATTGAAATCATAATCATGTAGAACAATGTTTATAAAATGAGATAAAATCTGTGGTTGTATTTGGATACAATAAAACAAAAATCAGAGTTTTCATCACTGTACCTCATTTCCTGCACAGGTTTCTGCCAAAACCTTGCCATTATGTTCCCAGATAGAACTAGAATCATCATTTTTTCTGCAGCGAAGTACCAAAGGCTCACTGGGACTTATGGTCACACTAGAAACCTCGTCTGGTTTCATTGAAGCAGTATTTAAGTCTGAAACATAAAAACTGCAGGTTATTTAATGAATTTATTTATTTTTTTCCAACTTAATTTGAGAATAATTCTGAGATGAGAGCTGTTTTCCTTCTCTGGTCAGGTTAACTGAGTTAAAACATTTTCTAATATGTGTCTGTTTTTAATGTAATTACCGAAGTCACACAGCTGGGTGCATTCTTGTCCTTCATCATTTTTGGCACAACACATCGCTCCACTGTCTGCATAGTTTGAAGTTGTGGCTGAGCTCTCTGCTGTCCAATCGTCAATGTCTTTTCTCCTATCCCTTTTGGATGGACTGAGAAGAAACATTGATAGTCAGAGAGTGAAATGATAAAACTATGTATGTATGAACAGAGAATCTAGTTGTCTTACCGAGACCATTGAATACTGGGCCTTGGAGAACCCTCAGAGATGCATTTAAAATAAGGAGACGTGTATTGATCATTTATACGATCCAGAGACAGCTTTGGTTTTGAGGGACGTTCTAGGAAGCATGTGAATAAAATTAACATCATTTTAAATCCACTAATTATCTACATTAAGGTAGTTTTATGCTTCTCTGTTTAGTTGAGTCTTAATAAAGATGAGAAATGATGACTCACCAACAACACGAAGATCAACAGTTATTGAGAAAATGGTCGTCTCTTGACTTTTACAGGTTAGTTTGTACATCCCAGAATCAGTCCTTGACAGTCTTGGTGTAACCATGGAGACACTCCCATTTCTGGAGAGGTTTAAGAAAATGTCAAACTTTACACACATGAAGGAAAGAAGCACATAAACCTAAAAATACACTCACATGTTCATCAGTGGGCCTTGTTCTCTCCCCCACTGGCAGACAGGATCATCAGGAAGGCCCTCTAGAGAGATGAGGAGTTTCTTACCGGCTGACAACGTCAGGCTGACAGGATCAGAGTCATTCAGGTGGTCAGCTGGCTGAAAGCAATCCGCCTGGAAGGCAAAACTCAGCATTTAATCCCCACAAAAACGCTCCAAACATGTCACTCTTAGAAAATTGTTGGGCTCAGTGGTAATTCTTGCAACAATGTCTCTTTATGTTGTGATAAAGTATTTGCCCCTCAGAGAGTTTTTGCTTGGATGTTTTAGGTGAAACTGATTTTTATATCAAACCTGGATAACCAGGATGAAAATGAGTTTTCCGTTTAAAATTATGATTTCATTTCTTGAGAAAACGATCCATGCAAACTGTCATGGCCCTATATTAAAAATCAATTGTTCCCTAAACTTCATAATTGGTTTTGGCCGCCTCGTGGGAATAACTACCCTCAGTCTTTTGAAGTAACTGTTGGTAATGAGCCTGTTACATTTCTGTAATGGAAATTTGCACACACTTCTCTGCAAAACAGTTTGGTTTCAGTCCCACAAGCAGCTTGTTTAATGTAATCTTTAGCCCTGTTTAATAATAATGTTTAAAGGATAGGCTGCAATAGCTAAAACACATATGGTTTTGTGGGGGAAAAATTAGTTAACTTACAATTTAATCTGGAAAGCCAGCAAATAATGTTTGACCTTTTTCTCAGTTTGTTGAGAAAAAAAAAGAATGATATTTCAAAATTTATGTATTATTTCTGAAGAAAATCGAAACATTTTCCCTGATTTGTGTCACTTTTAAAACATCAACGCCCCATTTTAATGTTGACAAGCTTTTTCTTTTACCTCCCAGCTCGACACACATTTCTGATTTGTATCACCGTCAGAGCAGAGCGCGTTCACAGCACACAGCAGGAGAGCAGCTGAAATGACAAACAGAAATAAATAAGTTAAGAGTTGAAACTAATAAAACTCAGTAAGTTTTCAGTATGTATTTAATGAATCCGATTCAGCTCAGTTTCTTTACATAGCACCAATTCACAGTAAATGTCCGAAGTGTCGGAAAGTCATGTCGGCACAAATGCAAAGTAGTGCGTAGCTGCGAAGTAGAAAGGAAAGAACATGTGGTTTTTAACCTTAAATGTTTTATTCATTCCTCTCTTAATCTCTTAATCGCTAAACCTAGTGCGACCGTTTCATCAGAAAAGCGGCCTTGTAACGCTGGGGGAGCTGCAGAGATCACACAACAGCAAACTTGCACCATTTTGCACATGACTTTATGTCCAAAAGTGAACGGCAAAGAGTTGACTCAAGGGTCCTGAATATATGCCACATTTATCAGTCTTTTTATTTTTACTTCCCTTCCACTTCGCAATCAGGTTTGGTTTTGGTCTGTCACAAAAAAATCCAATAAAATACACTTAAGTGTGTAATGTGACAAAATATGAAAAGGTCCAAAAGCTGGGAACAGTTTTGCCAGGCACTGTAAAGACTGATTTTTAAATCACCCCAACCAGTTTAACACAAGAAAAAAAAAACTGTATTCATTATTGAACATATTCATTATATTTTCATGTGATATGGGAAATCTGAACAGAGTTGGGTCAGGTAATGTTATGAGTTGCAGACATGATGGTGCCATCGTGTCGTCTGTCCAGCAGAGTGACTCTAGCATTACCTTTACGATTAGCTCTACCTGCAACCCACAAAGCAGAACTCAGACTTATCTGGGTAGACCGCTCACCACTGTTACCTTTTTTGTTTGTTTGTTTTTGTGTTTTCAAATTGGTTGCAACTTTACAAAATTCATAACTTAAAAGTTAACAAATAATGTTCTTTGGCAACTCCCCCAAAACAAAAACACAACAAAAAAAAATATATATAATATTTGTGATCTGAGTGAATTAATTTTAAAATCGGCACAAAGATTGAACTTTGACCACAATGCAGTTCTTATTTGTTGCATAATAAACAACTCTGGCTTACACATCTTTCTAGTCATTTATGATATACATCGAATTAAAAATAAATTAATGCAGTTCTAATACTTGGGGGAAAAACTATTAACATAACTGCTCCTTTTAAACAAGCATTCACAGTTGCAATATTTGTGGACTAACACTTTTTTTTTAATTTTGCAGTAATTTAAATAAGATATAATGCATTCTGCATGTTCGGGACTTACAGTCAGTCAAACCAAAATAGCCCAATAAAAATACCACAGTCAAAAACAGCAGTGTACTTTCATCAACATTGAGGATGTAACTTTAGCCCTTTTATATATATCATTTAACGTCAGAAGTCCGCTAAAATAAAATAATAATAAAAATCATGTAAAAAAAAAAATAGAACTATCCCTAATTGTCCCACAGTGGAAAAACTCAGATGTGCCAGTAGCAAGGTAAAGTTAAACAGAAGAAAGTCGATTTAAACTAAGGTTTATATATATATATATATATATATATATATATATATATATATATATGTATATATATATATATATATATATATATAAGATTATAGTAAGGGAACTTACAACATAAAAAATAGTGCAGTTATTGAAAATAGCATACTTAAAAAAATAAATGTGCAACTTCAACAAAAAATTTTTTACAACATGTGTGTTTGTGCATAGAAAACAGCAACTTAAAAAAATAAAAAAAAAACTGTAAAAATACAGTCATTTGACTATTGAAAATTTCAAAATGTCTTATTGTGTTAATGATAATATTAACAGGATTAATAATTTATGTTACCAAGTATATATACATTTTTTAGTGGACTAAGTAGAGTTCCTTATTTTTGTAATTGACTGCAATGTGTTACTACCCAATTCTGATAAGTGAATGCAAATAAGTTGGCTTTACATTTTTAAATGTATTATTCTTTTCATTGCATTGCTTAAGCTTCAAATAAAACTTCCAATATTTACACATTTCAGTCAAGTCAATTCTGTATTTTACATATATGGTCATTTTTAAACTGTTAGGGGAAAAAACCCCATAAATGTTTACAAATTAGACCAAATATGTACATGAGTTTTGCATCATCAGTAAAAGACTTAAATGCCTCCTCTTACCTGCAATCATGTATCTCTTTATCCGCATCATGAAGCTTTCCGGCAGTCTGAGTTACATACTCCGCCTTAGACGGCACTGTGACACTCTGCTGTGCGGGATGTGAACCAGTATGTTTTGAAAGAGGAAGTAATGCACTACTGCAAAGACTTCCGCCCTGACTTCTGTAATATATCCGGGATACTCAAAAAGCAGAATGAAAAACATATCTAAACATTGAAACCACAGAAAATATTCCTGATGGGACAAAGGATTATGATAATCCCTGGTTTATCATATTCACAGGATATGATAAACCTGTGAATATGTATTTTTTTTTGTAAAAGTGCAAAAAACAACTCGATTTTAAAAAGAAAAGGTAGAAAAAGTAGAATGAAGAATCCATATTATCACTTTTCAATTTATGTGAGAGTCAATATGCTTGTTTCTGCAATGAAGGACAACATGCACCACTAGAACTGGCTCAAAATGTTTTAGGCCCCAGAGCAGAATTATGCTGTGTTATTGGGAACTACATTTGGATTTGTCCCATTTCCTAGTAGGAAAAATCAACTGGAATGCCGGATTTGGCTCTGGAGCTCAAGCCTGACTAAAAGAAAATGGACTAAATTTTGGAATAAAAGCAACTGTACATCTGAACAGATTGAAGACGTTTTTGGAATCATTTTTGTTTCTCTCATGATGCTTTTAGGAAACCAAAGCTGCTGCATTTACTGACTGGTAACGCTGCCAAGCTTAAGCTTAGTTTTAGTATGCCTTGGGCTGGTTCTGACCGTAATATAATCTATCCAGTTACTTTTAATATTTGTTTTTTTCCTGAAACATGTCTGCATCACATTTTATTGAAGTGTTTAAAACGCATCGTTTTTCTTCTTTTTTCCCTCTTCATTCCTGTTCTTTTCTTTTTCCTTTTTTTTTTTAAACCGACTAAAAACAAAACAGTAAATCCCATTAGTTGTTATGAATATGACTGCTGCAAGTTGTGCTAGCAGCAGGTGAGCGCTGGTGTACCCAGGATGCAGAGCCATACTCACTGCTCTGTAGCTCAGCAGCCAGAGTGCGAGCAGAAAACAACAACAGGCTACTCTGCAAGGAAGGCAGCTGCATGGATAGCGACAACAACGACGAACAGGACCTCTTGTATGCCGTCATATTTACTTAAAACAAAATGCATTTTATATTCATAATGCGAGGAACTCGGTGTTCTCCGTGAGCTGTACTGATTTCGATCCGTTACTTTGAGGGGAAAGTGTTTGTAAAGTAGCTGGCTAGCAGGCTAGCTCCCCGCTTCTTCTCTATGGTTGAGTATCTTCCGGCAGCAGCGGCGGCAGCAGCGGTGCCATGAACAGCGGACTTCCACCTTCCGCTGCTCCGCTCGGGGGTGCCGGGATACCCAGTGTCAAGGTGAAGTTTTGCCGATACTACGCGAAAGACAAAACCTGCTTTTACGGAGATGAGTGCCAGTTCCTGCACGAGGATCCCTCCATGGGAAGCATGTCGCTGCACGGAGGTGGCGGCAGCCCCGTCCCGCTGCCCATGGCCGGAGGTGGCGGGACGCCAGCGGGGTATTCCCTCGGTGGTACGGCGACGGTCTGCCCAGGCGGTGGAGGGACCGGAGTGTCCAAGAAAAGCGAAGCACTTGGGCCTACAGGCACGGCTTTGGAGGGGCAGCTGCTAACCAGTGAGTAGATTAAGCAAAGCAACACAAGGGTGGGCTGATTGAGCCAGACTTTTCCAAAGGGCCTTCCGGATGTATGTTCAAATTTAGTCCGAGGATTCAGTTGGGCCTTTTTAGTTCACAACAGCGTGCTTGACATTTAACTTACACATAGAAACCCTTTGCTATGTACATAGCTGCTTCTGTATTATTTGGCTGTGTTGTGAAAAGTTCTGACTTGCTTACATGCTTTGATCGCTGGCTCCGTTATTACAGGCTTAAGAAAAAATATACTTCTGGAGCTCAGAGTGAGGCCTGTTGTTTTTGTATGACAGCTGGGTGGGCTAGTTAGCATCAGCTAAGCTAGCTGCTTTGATTGTTTCTCAAACTTTTTTCACTTATGGCTTCGGTTCCAATGTGTAAATAAATGTTAGTACTTGCGATATTAGTTATCATTCAGTTTTAAAAAAAAAAAAAGTTATGCGCATTTATAGATTATAAAACTCTGTCTTACGTTTGCCATCATTAGCATGGCAGTGCTAGCTGTCATTGTTTTTGCTCTTTGGTGGCCACTTTTCTCGGCGTAAACACTGTAATTAACACTTACTTAAACGTTTCGGAGAGCAGTAGTTACTGTGTAGGTCGACTTACACGTAAGGACACGGAAATCAGTAACCCCCAGTGATAAAAACTTTTTAGACATCTACTGCATATCGCCTTGTGGCTGTCTCCGAAAGAGTCTGCAGTGTTTACATGCTTTATAATTAGCCCTGTAATTGGGTAATTACACATTTTCATAGTAATCACTGTTGGGACCTCTGCGCAGAAGTAACCACGTTACATTAATCTGGTTTCAGACAGTATTGACTCTATTTTATGTTTTGTCATCCACAGTCCCAGGGATGGAGGGACCAGCCCTTAACGACGCCAATCTCACCAACTCTTATTTCAGCAGCAGCTTCATTGGCGTCAATGGGTTTGGAAGCCCTGCAGAGTCGAAATATACAATGATGCAGGTACAAGATATATGTCAGTATATCAATAAAACAACATATTGACACATCCATCTTAAAAAAAAAATCAACTGAAGGTATTTAAGACACCAAAGGCTCTTGTTGTTTTTTGTTGGGGTTATTTAGTTTATAGAGCTGCTACTAGAGGCGACTAAGACACATTTAAAGACACCTCCGGTGTCAGCTGAGGATACCAAATGTGACTCTACTACAACACTTATTATCATATCCAGTAAGTCAGTGTTTTAATAAATTCTAAGATCAGAAATTTTCCCAATTATTGTGGATTACTTGGATTAAGAAATACCCACTAAGAAAATAATAAAAAAGACATTAATACAAAGTTAAACTCATCCGTGGATTTAACAAAAAAAAAACAACTTTTGCAGAAAACAACCACATGCTACCTTAATAGAATTTCTGGTCTTTTAAATGAACACACAGTAACGCAGAATTGTGAAATAAAGGTAAACACTCATATAGGATTTTATTTTTTTTTAAGATATACAGATTCAAAAGAAAAACCGAGAAGAATGGCATGCAGATATTTGCACCCCCTTTGAGGTTGTTTTCCTGCAAGACTGTAAACCTCTGCCCTAGATGCAGCTCATTTGCAGCTTATAACATGTTTTCTTCCAGTAAACATGCTTTCCTGCTTTTATCTCCATCCATCTTCCCATCAAGTCTGACCAGCTTCCCTGTCATTAAATAAAAGCATCCCCTCATGATGACCACATCATTTTTCTACATTAGGGAGGGTGTTTACATGGTTTTGGTTTCCCGAAACACATGCTATTTTGCATGTAGACAAAAAAAAAGTTTTCCTTATTCTTATCTGTCCAGAGCATTGTCTTCCACTTGTTGTTGTGTCCATCTACAGAATGAACTTCTTCTATCTTTGTTTCAACTTGTTCAGTGACCTTCCACTTTGCCATAAACAGCAGATTTGTGGAGTGTACAACTAATTACTCTGTCTGAAGATTCTCGACCATCTGAGCTCTCCTGAGTTACTGTGAGCTCTTGGCTGCTTTTCTGATTAATGCGGCCATGTCTTTGGCAGTTCGTTGTAGCTTTGTAGGTGTGCCATACTTTTCCTGTTCTCAGACGATGGACTGAATGGTTTGAGCTGTTGTTTTCTCACCTAACCGTTCTTGATATTATTCCACAACTTTATCCCTGTGTTCCTTGGTTTTTGTGATGTTCGCTAATACTTTTTAAAAATGTCTAAGGCCTTCACAGAGCAGTTGTTTTCAGAGATCCAACTACACTCAGGTGGAATGTATTTATTGTTTGTGTGACTTCTGAAAGCAATTAGTTTCTATGGGTTTTATTTAGACATAAAAACGGCACATGCATGCTATCCTTTTTCAGGTTTTTTTTTTAATATGCAGTGTTTATTTGGAAATTGCGGGCATTACATTTTGGCTGAATGCACTCTTTACAGTTTTCTTAAAACTTAACCAAAAAAACCACAAAAACTACTCAACTACTAGAACAGAGAGTAGCATCTTACACAGGTAGAAAGTTGGTTAATAGTAAAAAAACAAAAAACAGCCTAGTTATGAAAAATCTGATCTTACAGGTGTTATATACTGAGTCCAAAGTTCCCAGAAGAGTGTGAATTTTTCCACCTCTTGTCTGAAAACGGACAGCTTCTTCATCACAAAAAAAATCATAAATCACGTCAGTCCAGTCTTCAATTGAAGGGAGGGAGTTAGCCACTTTCTGGTAAGTGCTGTCTTACAGGCTTCCAATGAAACAAAAAACTTTTTCTCCTCACCGTTTAGAGTTGAAGGTTTGGAATCTAAGGTTTTGAATATAAATGAAATAGTTAATTTATTTCCCCCCCCTAATCCCTCATTTCTGCCAGTCCAGAACTGGAGGATCAGTGGGCAAGACCAAACATTTAGATGTAATTAGCATTTTTTTTTCCTTTTGCCTGAACACAACAATTTTCTGTGTAGAAACTTACATTGCAGAGGACTTCTAAAAAATCTCAGCAAATTTTCCACCCAGAAGGGGTACATTTCCTCTGGTGCTTCATTGTGTTTTCACATGTTTCCAGTTCCATTTTGAAATTGCCCTCTGTTTCCCATTTATCCTTTATAGACAGTGCATTTTCCCCTTCAGATCTTTTAAGCCCTGTGTATTTCAGAAATGTATCTAATTCATGAAGTTGAATTTATATGACAAACCTACAGAACAGCTGACACAGCTCCCTCTTAATCACATGATGTCTACTTTGCAAGAATCTATAGAAGTCTTAATTTCTTCTTGCTATCGTTTCAGACAAATACAAGACTTATGGTTTGACTACCTCTAACCTTTGAACTCGTTAATTGGCACATTAACGATTGACGATGTTCTATCCTGTCAAATCTGACTTTATTTTATCGACATTGGAGTCGTTTAGGTTTCCAATATTGGGAAGTTATTATCTTGGTGGAGATGAGAATTGTAAGATCAATAGCACGTGAAGTGCCTGGACATCTATTTATTTATATTTTCAATATACTCAACAAATCAGGACGTCGTGCAAATCTTGAGTCTAACCGTCAACTAGTTTAAGCAAGTTTACCTTGAAGATGTTTTTTTTTCCTTTGGGATCAGAAGCTATGCTCTCACAGTCAAGTTGCCCAAACCAGAACATCCACACTTTTCAGCTTCAATTAAAAAAATAAAGTAATTGTAATTTTCCTCCTGCGTCACAATTTGTGATGATCCATCACAAAATATCCCAACCAAATATGAAGGCTGAGATCATGAAATGAGTAAGTGTAAATTTGTTTTTTTATGGGTATTATGCTTTTGAAAGGCAAAATATAACAGATGATCTCATGATTATTGAACTAAGGCTCAACAAAAGTTTCCTAAAAGCAGACGCGCCCTTATGATTCCCATGGTAATTATGTTACACTTAGCTGCCTTCAGGTGTGTCTTAACTAAAAGAGATCAGGGAGGTTCCTTAAGCAAATAATTGATGCACTCTCTAAATCTAGAAAGACATATAATTTTTTTCCCAGGTCAGTTCAAGTTAATAATTTTTCTTTGAGGAAAACTGCAAAAATCTTTCTAGGCATCTGGTTGAAGTCAGATACTAGTAAGAGAGGTTGCTATAAACAAAACACAACATCTGCATCTCGCATTGCACTCAGCAGGTATGTTGAATCTAAAAAAAAAAAAAAAAAAAATCAAGAAAGTACTAATAGGAAAAAAAAAGGAAAAATATTGTTTGTTTTTAAAAATGGTTGCCAAGGAAAAACGTCACTTCCCTCTTTAAAAAAAAGTCTCACTAGACCACAAGACTTTCCAAATGACATCCCTTGGTGATATTTAATATCAAAACAATGAAGTTATGAGAATTGGGTCAAAATTCTTCAACAGTTTCACAGATATATCTTCTAACCTTTTAATGTTCTTGTCAGCTCCTGATTTTAGAATAGAAATGTTTTTAAAAGTGAAACGTAAAAGCAGCACGTTAAAAAAAAAACAAAAAAAAAACGTCTGGCTGAATAGAACAATCTAAAAAATGTACAAAAAATATATATTTGTGCATGTAAAGAAAAACATCTTTCACTTTTATACAAATTCAATTCAATAGCCGTTATGTCATTAAAAGAAAGGTTTTATGTTTCATTTACTTAATTTTAAGGCTTTGTTGGAAACACCTGATGTTTTTGTTTAACCTTAGAAAAGTATGGAAGTATATGTTCAGATTTTTTTTACATGACAGTGTAATACAATATCTTAACTATAGATGGTTGCTATAATATGAGACTCAGATATTTGAAATAATTACCTCTATCCTAAAAAAGTTTGTTACATTTGCACGTTACAGCAGAAATATTGCATTACACAGAGTTACAAATAAATGGTTTGCATCGCTTTTAGGTGAGTTTTGGACAGTAATTGAAACCGGATAGTATTTAGGACTCACCATGCACGATGATATAAATACTTTTTCTTGTTGTGATAATTGTTTTTGTGTTTAGCGAATGACTACCAGCAGCAGCTCTCCCAGTCTTCTCAATGATGGTGCCAAGAATTTCAGCCACAGCACTCATGGTAAGGCCCCCTCACAAAGTTCCTGCAACGTATGGAAATGTGTGGAATTTGCTTTTGTCATCTTTAGGTATGGAGAAACATTCGTGACTTTATGAATTTATACTTTTCGACCAATTGTGTGTAAGAGTTTTAAGGAGATAACAAAAAGATGAACATGACAAAACAAGTCTGAGGTCTTGATGCTTTTGTCATATCAAAATGAGCTCCAGAGCACATTGTCTTCGGGGGAAAACTTGAGATTTTTTTGTATCTGAATATAAAGGACATATTTGGCTATCCTGTCAAGATAGCTCAACATGAAGTTTTTTCAAGATGTAGAGATAACGAAACTGTTATCACAAGAAAACAAGTGAAAAAACTTGGTGGTTTGAGTTAATGCGATCATGGAAGATTCATCTGAACAAACCAGCAAGTGCTCGCATTATGCCTTCAAAATGCAATGAAAATACATTTCTCTCAATAACTGATAACAGTCATAATGGCGTAATCTTTTGCTTCATCTTCTATATCCAGCTTGCAGTTTAACAGTTTAGCGTTGTGTCTTTATTTTGTTCAGTTCCTGACTGCAAATTGCCAGTAATGAGCCTTTATAGGTATCTTGGATGTCTGTGCCTTTGGCCATGAGAGCTGGTCTAAAACGTACAGGCTCCCTGAACAGACTAGCTAACATTTGTCTTGAGATGACTGAAAGCTCAGCTTGTAATTCTCGATCCCCGACAGATCCGGTAAACTCCTCGACTTCGTCACTGTTCAGTGATTTTGGTGCTCTTAGCATTTCCCAGAGGAGAAAGGTGAGAAAACGAAGCTGTGCGTTTACATGAAGCGGCTCTTGGAGCCTGAGCCTCACATCGTCTCTATTTTTGTTCACGTAATTCTTCTATATTTGACTCATGCCAATAGGCTCCTAACCCCACTGCGAGTGAGTTCATCCCTAAGGGCGCTCCGCGAATGGCTGCCATGACGCAGTCTGCGGTTCAGCCCTTCCCTTCTCCGCTGTTTGCTCATCCTGGCCTCGGTGGCTCCACAGCTGCTTTGGCGCCAGGTGAGGGTATATTTCTGTTAAATACCACGTAGGATGTGCTTATGTGTGATTTTATCATTTGACCTGCATGTTAACTTCCTTAAACTGTGACTATTCTACCTGTTTTGGCAAGTATTTTGTAAGCGTCATATATATATATATTTTTTTAGGTATGTCTTTGTCTGCTGGGTCATCTCCTCTCCACTCCCCAAAGATCACACCTCACACTTCACCTGCCCCTCGTCGACGGAGTCACACCCCGAACCCCGCCAACTACATGGTGCCCACCACTGCGGCCGACCAGGGAGCCCACATCATCCAGAAAGAGACCGTAGGCGGGACAACGTACTTCTACACAGATAACACCCCAGTGCCAATGGCAGGGATGGTACGAAAAGCACAACGCACCCTGAAATACAAGTTTTAAGCGATCTCAAAGACGCAACATCACACATTAAAAGTCCCAAACTCTCTTTTTCTGACACTTTGTTTCATTTTGTTATGGTCTACTAGGTTTTAACGCGTTCTTTCTTTAATAAGCTTACAGTTTGACACCTAATGCAGACAAAGTTTTGTTTCCTCCTTCTTTCACATCGTCTTAGAAGTCCATATTGGGGGGAAAAAACCCCCCAACAAAGTTCGTATCATCATCTGCACGGTTTTCATTTCTTGATAAATGGAAAGCTGGTATGTCTGGTTTCTTGCAGGTGTTTCCTACCTTCCACATCTACCCCCCCACCGCCCCTCATGTGGCTTACATGCAGCCGAAAGCCAATGCCCCGTCCTTCTTCATGGCTGATGAGCTCCGACAGGTATCGATTGCCAAGTTGTCCTCCTCGCAGTTTCACTGAGCAGCATCTGTCTTCTGTTTTGTGTTGGAGATCTTTGGTGAAAATCCCCGTTTTGTTTCAACAATCAGGAGCTGATTCACAGGCACCTGATAACCATGGCCCAAATCGACCACTCAGAGAACCCAGGTAGACTGTCTCGTCGCTGGTGGTTGCTAAAACATGATGAATCCCAGTTTTTTTTTCCCTCCCTATTATGAAATATGCAATTGACGATTCGAAGGATTAAAATATGATTGTTCTTCAATATTTTATTTCTAATTGCTGCACCTTAAAAAGCTTCGACCACAAATCTTGATGTATTTTTCTTTTTGAACTTTATGAGATAGAGCCACACCAAGAAATGTATATCCAAATTGAAAGGATAAGGAACATTTATAGATTTCTGAAATGATTCCTGGTAAAAATCTGAGGAGTATGGCATGGACTTAGGGTGCATTCACACCAACCTGGTTTAATCCACTTTAATCAAACATTTTGATGTCTGATGTAGACCAAGTGACAAACTCTGGTCTACCTAAAAACCTAGGTCTTGGTTCAGTTGAAATGAACGATGATGTACCGCCAAGTGGGCTGTAGACCGCTCCAAAGGCAGGAAACAGATTACGTTTGTGAGCAAGCAACATCATGAGGACCAAGGAACACAGCATGGAGATGAAGTATAATTCAGGGGATGTTTATAACATGGCCAGGGTATAAAACATTAACTAAGCTTCAGACTTCTCAAAGAACTCTTTTAAGTCGTCTTTAAAAAACATGAAATGAATCTTGAAAACGTAACGATACGTGGCCATCCACCTAAACGAAAATGTTGGGTGATAGAAAGATAGGACGACGACGGATGAATCTGGATGAAATACATTGAAGTCTGATTTTAATGTGACAAAACGTGACGTGTGTTTTTTTTAGCATTGCTGTGTGTCTGTATGTGCGTAATCAGTGTCCTGAATTCTTTTGGTAACTGCTTCCTTTAGACGTACCGTCTGAAGTGGACAGCTACCACAGCCTGTTTCCCCTCGAGCCTCTCCCCCCGCCGAACCGCATGCAGAAAACCAGCAACTTCAGCTACATCACCTCCTGCTACAAGGCGGTCAACAGCAAGGATGACCTGCCATACTGCCTGAGGAGGATACACGGTAATAAATGTGTAAACTTTACACAGAACGTGAACCACTGACAGAATCTTTATCTTTTTTTTTTTGTTGTTTTTTTAAATATGAGTAACTCATGACAATCTTTTCATAAAGTGCCCCCAACATACTAAGCATGACCCATAAACTGCTGGAGTTTCTTCTCTTTCTTTACAACAACAAACTCTCTTCATGTAGGTGTGCTGTCACACATTTGTTCACACATGTTAAATGTCTTGTTTTTTTTTCTTCTTGTTTTTCAACCGACCAGGTTTCCGCCTTGTTAATACAAAGTGTATGATGCTGGTAGACATGTGGAAGAAGATTCAGCACTCGAACACGGTGACACTTCGAGAGGTCTTCACCACAAAGGCCTTTGGAGACCACTGTGAGTGTGTGCTGTTATTAGTTTGCAGTGCACGTCTTGTGTCTGTCTGTTTACCTTTTTTATAAACGTGTTTCAGGCTGATGTTGATTGTGGTCATAAATGTGGAGCTCTGTTGTAAAATTCAGCGCTTATGTGTTTTCAGGTCAGCTGAAGAACCTTATTTATCTAGTTGTGTTGTTATTATTGGCTTCTCACTTTTGTGCTCCCCTCCTTTCTTTTTGTCTCCCCAGCGTTGGTCTTCTCATACGACTTCCATGCAGGTGCAGAAACGATGTTCAGCAGGCATTTTAATGACCCAGCGGCAGACTCATACTTCACAAAGAGGAAGTGGGGTGAGTTGTTGTGTTTTTTTTTTTTCATATAATTTTTTTCTCTTTGCTCTGAAATAGAATCAGCTTCACCTCAGGCACCACACATCATCGCTCTGTTTCACACATTCAGTTTTTGTTGACTTGTTTGATAATGAGGTAATTGCTATGCATCTATTTAGATGTGTGTTTTTTTCTTGGTGTTGCATCGAGACCAGCTCATATCAAACATGTATGTAATGTTTTATTTGAGTCTTAAAGGGACAGTTTAGATGTGACGTTTTTAATCTCTGGTGGACAGATATCATAGACCTCATTCAGATTGTGAAAAGGTAAATACATTCTCAGGAGGGGAAGGTAAACAGCATAATAAGTTAAGATTTTTACCAAAAAAACCCCCACAAAAAACAAATGGTTAACTTTGAAGGTGTTTTGTCAGCTTAAAAACGGCCGTGCAGCTCTGCTAAATCAGGTCGATTGAGGCGCCTGACTGCATTATCCACTGCCACCATTTTCTCTGAAACGATTTGGGCAAGGCAGCTTGATGCAGCTGACAGTAAAGATGCAAGACAGCAATGCTGTTCGGTGTGGCTGTTGTTACTGAATGATGGACAGGTTGGCTGTTCACAGACCTGGTGAGGTGTTTAAAATTAAAGTTGGAAGTGGCAGGAGTTATCCAAGTCGCTCCAGAAAGACGCGATTCTATGACGGCATGTTGACATTTACGTTCATGCTCTTGAGATGTCAGAAGATTTCAGGAAGCTGAGGGTATTGCATCAAAGTAATTCTGTTGCATGCTTTTAAAGATCTAATTAAGTTTGTCTTGACTCGGAAGTGGCGGTTGGTAAAGTGAAGGTATGCTTACTGTAAAGGCAATAAACAGGAACTGTGGTCTTATGCTAATTTAGGATGCTTTGTAATATTAATTAAGGCCTATTTTCTCTGCACAACTTGGCAACACTGATTTCTGTTGCACACAGTGTGACATCTCTTCTGGTCCTAATATTTAAATCATTAGAGACGCAACACATCTCAAACTGTACACATCATTGCTATATTAATGTGTGCAAAGCACAGTGGCAAGGAACTGATTAGATGGGTTACGTTCTAGTGATCATTTGATGATTTTCTAGTGCCATAGATGCACATTGTAATGATAATTTTGGTCTCTCGGAACATTTCCACTTCTCTCGATGTCCACAGTTTATCAAAAATCTGTCATGACAGAAAGATTAGCGAAGGCTTCATCATAGTTATAATAAATTAGTGTAATAATCTAACATACAAAAGAAAATTTTAGCTTTGTTTCTCATATATTTGGTTGCATATCGCTTTTATTTATTGACCATGTGAAATGGCACATTTCTGTGTTTGAGGTGTACCCAAAAACAAACAAACAAAAAACCTCAGTAAATATATAATTGAAGATCGTAACATCAACTTAATTTTTGAGAAAATCATCAAAAATGTCACGGTCTAAGTAGGCATTAGCCATCCACCGCTCTGAGGTATTTCTTCACATTTCTAGTAACTCGTTGCAGCTAGCGCTTCTCTCCACCACAGGTACGGGAACTGGTACTGATAATATTGCCAGCGAGCTTTGCGCCATAAAACCCAAACGATCTCTTTGAGGGAGCTGTTTGTAGTTCCAGTTTGACAGTTGGCTGCCAAGTTTCTTTTAAAGAAGACTTGTGGATCTGGAGGAAACTGTGGCTGAAAGTGATCCCGGGCAGGCGCTGCTGATCAGACTGCCTACAGGAATGACTGAAGGGAGGAAGCAAAACCACGCTCACGTAGCTCTAGTCCGCAGCAGAAACTGATAAGAAACCTCTACGCGCTCTGTAGGGAACAAACACGAGGAGAAAATGTTAAAAAATAACTCCCAGCATGAAGTGTAAAACTGCCCAACTCCTTTTCAGCCTTATGCATCACACCGTGATATTTCTTACAGCTCACACCTTTTCGCTTTCTCAGCTGCTGCCTTTGCGCACAGCTGCTGGCTAGATTTGAAAGGAAAAACTTTCCACTGATGGGAAATAAAATAAAGTTAAATAAATCATAATCTTCTGTTAAATATGTCTACCTTTGTTCACACTCGGCGAAGCTGGTAGCTGCTTGCAAGTAATCGTTTAGGTCAATTTCAACCCCTAAATTTCAATTGAACTGATCTAAATGTTTCTCTGTGTTTTTCTAACACCGCTGATATTACATCTGCCAGACAGATCTGCTGAGGATTACAGAGGAAGCTGACAGTTTGAGGTTTAGTTCATCAGAAATGTCTGTTTCTGTGTGATAAAGCAGTTTTGGTTTTTTTTTTTTCCTTCTTTTTAAACTTGCGCAGGGCAACACGAACCTCCGCCGCCGCGGCAGCATGCAGGCCTTCTGCCGGAGTCGCTGATCTGGGCCTACATCGTCCAGCTAAGCTCGGCCTTGCGGACCATCCACACGGCCGGCCTTGCCTGTCGGGTCATGGACCCCAGCAAAATACTCATCACTGGTAAAACCAGGTAGAGACACTTTTAGTCCACATCAAACGTCCGCTTGTGTTATTATTAAAGCCCGGTTCTGCTCACCTTAGATGGCTTTTAACCCAGCCGCATCAGTTATGTTATTTAAAGTCAGGGTTCCTGTAAAGTAATATGCTTAACAGAGATGCTTACTTTTGACTTCCTTTTTTTTTTCTTTTTTTACCACCGAGTCGTGTCAATCACTCGACACAAGACACGCAGGCAAACTAATGAAGGTCTCTTATCTGAAGGTTACGGGTGAACTGCGTTGGGGTGTTTGATGTCTTAACGTTTGACAACAGTCAGACCAATCATCTTGCCCTGATGCCGCAGTACCAGGTACTTATGCAACAACCGGGTTTACCCCGCGATATAGACAACATCCAGGTTTTGTGTTGAAGAATCTTAAGTGTCACGCTGTATCAACATTGATGTATCTGTGTGTCTTTGCCACGCAGCAAGCAGATCTAGTTTCCCTGGGCAAGGTGGTGCTGGCTTTGGCCTGTAATTCGCTGGCTGGAATCCAGAGGGAGAACCTGCAGAAGGCCATGGAGCTGGTTTCTATAAACTACTCTTCAGACCTCAAGAACCTTATTCTGTAAGAGGGTGTGCATGAAGACTGCAGGTCACAAGAAACCACTTTTAGAGACGCTTCCAAACAATTACCACTGCAGGAAAAATTAAAAGCTTAGAAATCAGTTGGAATAAACAAAAAAAATATTTCCAAGAAGCAGTGTTTTTGTACAGTTGTCATGTTTAGGTTCACAGAAGAACCTATGAGTGAAAGCAGAAAGCCTCTCATCTAAAAAGGCTCAGCAAACGGAGGCCTTTGTCATACCTTCATAAATAAACTATGGTCTTCTATTGACCATTGAATCTAAAGAAAAGTAAAACTCTTTAATCATATATAGTCTTCTACATAATCTTCTTTTTTAGCTTCTATGCTAGAAACTAAAAAAAAATTGGAGTTTGGCTGGGGAATCACTTTCTAACAAGAAAAGCACCCTAGAAACAGGCCTTGAGCTACTAAAGAAAACTTTTAACGGCTCAGTCAAAGTCCTGACTTCACTATAACTGAGAATCTGTTGCAAAACAGAAACGGATGTAATGCTTTTCATACTATCCTCATCGGGTTGGGCCATTTTGCAAAAAAGAATAAGCCACAGGTTCAGCCTGTAGAGGTGAACGTCTAGTGGAGGCATAACCCAAAACTCTTTGAGCTGCTGCTAAAGCAAATGCCCACCACACTTTTCAGAAAATAACCTTTACAATTCACCCAGTTTTGAAAAAGAAATGCCTCGTCTTTTTCCTCAAACAATAACTTTAAGGATAAAACAAAGCAGGTAAAGGATGGCTTACTTAAAACTGTAGCAACTGAATCTGAATAAAATCACAATATGAAGCGGCTATTGTAGAAAGACTCCACTAGAAATTTACAGGCGTAATGCGCAACGCCGTGGAAGTTGAGGAAACCCAAGTGTCACATTCTGTTCTTCTGCATTTTGAAGAGGAGAACAATATGTTCACATCAATTTTTCCTAATTACAAAGTGCATTGAGGTCAATGTTGATTTCCTCCATGTTCTGCTGGGATATTAAAACAAATCATAAAAACCCTGTTTACGCCGGTACCGGACCATTACAGCGAAAAACCTCCTAACTTTCATTTTGCCATGTTTTGCTTGAGATGTCTTTGTAACTGAGTAACGACTCACCACACAAATGTGTAAAAATAATGTTTGCTATTACCTGCTGTCCTATAAACGCAGGTATCTGCTGACCGATCAGTCTCGGCTGCGCAGCGTCAATGACATCATGCCCATGATTGGGGCACGATTCTACACGCAACTCGATGCATCGCAGATGCGAAATGACGTCATCGAGGAGGACCTTGCCAAGGTAACGTGAAACTTGGTGAATGGATGATGCTCGTCGTGCAAGGACAGAGCTTAAGCAAAGAGGGAAGCTTGTGAATACAGGATGTTGTACAGTTTATTAAAAGGTTTTGACGTCTTTGCTAAAAGTTAGTTTCCTCATGTTAGCGTGAATGTGTGAAATAACTGCCCCGAAGCTTTTGCATGTTTCTCCCCCTTCATGCCTCAAGTTCCTCTTCCTTTCCTGGACTCTGGCTTAATGCGTCCACCCAGCTTCTTTGTGTACTCTAACCTACATTGGTGCATTTTGGGTTCTGGCTTTGCTTTAACCATGTTGTTGAACAGATGCGTAGAGTTTTGCACATTTAAGCACCCCTCTTTACGTGTGTAATCTGTTGCGGCTGCTACTGCCAAAACCTGCTTGTAATCTGCTGGTTTCTATAAATGTGGGGAGGGTTTCCTGTTTATCGGCTCAACTTTGTTAGCTCAATGTCTCCTCCTATAAAACTAGGTGTACTGTTTATTTGCCTTGGGAGGGCTTTTGTTAACAAAGGTCTTTGGTGTTGACAACATCAGAAGTGTATTGTTTTGATGAATGCAGCTCTTTCATAGAGAAGGAGATAAGTCATTTCCTAATTTATTAGCAATTCCGCATTTACATCACAGCGGGATTTTAATTTGCTGTGGCGCTTTAAGCTTTAGTGATTAATCGATTCAGTCCAATGAAAAAAGAGCAAAACCATCGTTTGAAGGGAAACCATCCACGTTTTTAAATATGGAAATGGAAATTTGAGCAAATTAGCATTAAAGTTGAGGCTTTTGCTCATGCAGCTCCCACAGGTTTACTGCTCAGTTCAGCTGAGGGGAAAATTTGGGCGGTTTCTGACAGAAGGGCACTTGTGGCCCGTTCACACCAAACGCGTGTCAAAAACACGTCTGATGCTTCAAGTCCGACGTGTGTGCGCTTTTGGTGCGTTCACACCAAACGCGTTTTGAGCGTCAGGCGTGTCTGGATTACATTCAGTGTCCATGTGGAGAGCGTTGGAGGCGCTCAGCGCTCCAAACGGTTCAAATAGATGAAAGCCATAGCTCCTTTTGAAAAACCTCTTCATGTGCCACTTGTGTCTTGGATGGGAAAATACGTTTTTAATCATGGCAGCAAATATTTTTTTAGCACAAATAGGTTTCTTTCTACTGAGTTTTCAGGGGTGATAAATTTGGTTTAAAACTGCTCTAACATAATTAAGAAGGACTCAAAACATTCAGGAGCTATAGCGTGAAAAATGAACATGTGGTTTCCTCTATATTGTTGGAAGTTGTAGACTGCTTGCATGCATCAATACCAACAACTCACTGGGGTTCACATGCCTCTCTTTACTTCTGCTCCTTTACAAATTGTGTTTTGTGGGCCATCGCAACACTGCTGTTGTGTCACTCTTGAAGCTGTGGTTTGTAGCAGTTTTTAAGGCTAGTTGTTTTTGAGAAACTTTTAAACACCAAGCAACACGAAAGTTTGCATAATTCTCAGTTCTGATTGGCTAATTTGTACTATTGATCCAATATCTGTATTTTCCTGCATTCTTTTTAGTTTCACATCTGTTAATTGCAATACGCCGGCAAATTATGCCGTGAAGTTTTCAGGCAACTTATTCTTGACAATAGTAATAATTTATTGCACCCGTGCTTTGCAAAACTACTCGTAACCACTAAATATTTTAGCTCTTTATGACTTTAGCAACAACAAAACAAATTTAATGTGATACACCACCACAAAGTAGGATGTAATTGTAAAGTGAAAAAGAACCAGAGGAAATTTGACCTTTTGACCTACACATAAACACATAAGTGCTTCTCACCCTACATCCACATCATCCTCGTGATGAAACATGGTGGTGTCAACATCTTGTTTGCATCTTTAGCAAACGGCATTCTCAGCGTTAACCTTCGATTTTGAAACGGCTTATGAAGGCCCGGATCTGCACCGATGGAAACTCAAGCTGAGCATTAGGGGGAAAAGAAACCCGGTTTTCATTCTGCATAATTAACCTGCATCAAAACTACTCTGTCACTGTTGTCTTGGTTTTGAGATGAGGCTGCATGGATGATGAAGTATGTTGCGGTGACTTCTGCTCCGTTTTTAGTAAAAAGGAAGTATCTTGTGGGAGCTGCTAGAAACAGGGGCTTTACACCTTGTTTGGACAGAAAGTCAGACGATTTCAGTTTTTTTTAAGGGCCTTCACGTGCTTTCTTCATGAAGACCACAAATATTTATTCATACGTTGTTCTCTCTTTGTGCGGTTGTTCCTCACTTGGCGCTCCAGCATTGCTCACTGTGCAACCGCAAAGTAAAAGTATATTTTACTTATAAATGTGGAGTAGTTCCTGTTTTTAGTGGCATACATTCATATTTATTAAACCAGAAGGCAATCTAATTAGTTCACTTGACTTCTCCATTTTTATTAATGTCCTTTTTGTTTAATCATTTTCAAAGATTTCGTTTATGTTCAAACTTGACATTCAATAATTGTGAGCGAAGCTGTCGACTAATACAGGACGTCTGGTTTTGGTTTCCAGGAGGTGCAAAATGGTCGCCTTTTCCGCCTGCTTGCCAAACTGGGAACCATCAACGAGCGGCCAGAGTAAGGACCATGACCTCTTTTTCTGAATGAGGTTGAACCTCTTGGTGTTTTTTTGTTGTTGTTTTTTCTGCTCCGTAAATCTTGTGCTGTGTGATCAGGTTTCAGAAGGACCCGGCGTGGTCGGAGACCGGCGACCGCTACCTGCTGAAGCTTTTCCGGGATCACCTGTTCCACCAGGTGACGGAGGCGGGGACGCCGTGGATTGACCTCAGCCATATTGTCTCCTGCCTCAACAAAGTCAGTGAAAACTTCTCCTTTGCAATTCAGCAGCTGTATACGTCGTCGTTTGTGTTTTTAATTCAACGGCGGCAAAGTGCGGTTACTAAAACACTTTAAGATACTGAGATCTGAGGTCAAATAAGTTCCTGATGTCGATATTTCTATTTTAAAAATCTAAATAAAATCGAGTCAGATTTCAATTCAGTCACATGAATTCAGATTAAATTAATATTAAACTTGTAGAATGTTTTTTTTTTGTCCAAAGTCCTTTGATCTTGAAATAATGAGGGAAATAGTAGTTATCGCTCCAAAATAAAACAAAATAAGCTTTAAGTTCTTTTTTCTCAATAGTGACAATCGAACGAGACGCTTCTGATTTTTTATTTTTTTTTAGATGGTGCGATAAATTGTCTGGATAGTGTCTAGAAATAAATGTATATTTATGACATTTTGACACTTAGCTTTACCAAATTGGCTTTGTGCAAAGTTTGAGGTTTCAATGCTCAGATGATACTGATGCTAAACCCAAAACATGGATTCAAGAAAGGGGAAAAAAAAAAATTCTGCAAATGTCGGAAAAAAAAAAAAATGCAATTTCACAATTGCCGTGTTTCCATTAAATAAGAAACGCAATTAAAGCCAACAAGCAGGAGCAGAAGACTGGAAAAAAAAAGAAGACTTTTTTAGTCTACACTATTTTTACTTGATTTTCTTTGACAAAAATCACAAAGCTCGCCGTTTTACTTCTTTGGTCCTACATAGCGAACAAGTGTTTAAGCTTGGCTTGTTCAGTAATGCTCATGGATGGCTACTTCTAAATTCTGAAATGTAAGAAGGAGATTGTTCCTCTTTTTTAACCATATCTGTTTACACCTATACTTAAAGTACTTGACAAAATCACACTTCCAGCTCAATGTTTGTCTGAACATAGAAGCACTCATGTGTTCTCACCAAACATTCTCCATTTTCAGTCCTTGAGCACAGATCACGTGTTCGCTCCTGTCATGGTTGCTGCTACTTAGCCTGTGTGTGTGTGTGTGTGTGTGTGTGTGTGTGTGTGTGTGTGTGTGTGTGTGTGTGTGTGTGTGTGTGTGTGTGTCCAGCTGGACGCGGGTGTTCCTGAGAAGATCAGCTTGGTGTCCCGGGATGAGAAGAGCGTCCTGGTGGTTACCTATTCGGACCTGAAGCGCTGCTTCGACAGCACCTTCCAGGAGCTGCAGGCCGCAGCCGCTGGCTCTCTGTAGCGCCCCCTGTCGGGCCCAGACCTGCAGCGCACCATTGCACTACAGCGGAGGACCAGGCTCTCAGACATCAGCACAGCGGAGGCAGCGAGGCGGGGCTTCGTGAACCTCAGTCACATACACTGATTCCTGTCCACCAGGAACCACTTTTGTAAAGCATATATATATTTTTTTTGTGGCTGAAAATTGAAGAAAAAAAAAAACAAAACAAAAAAAAAAAACAAACAAAAAAAAAAGAGGAAAATAAGACTAACATGGAAGCTGTGATGAATGACATTTTTTAACGAAAAATTTGGGGAACAAAACGAGAAACATTTTTTTCCTGCTTTTATTGTTTATTTCTACAGCTGGGGATGTTTTTTCGTTTTTTTTTTGTTTTTTTTTTGTCGTTTTTTGTTTTTTCTTGTGGAGGAGGATGCACTAAGATTTTAATTTTTGTTATTTTTATGAAATCGTGAGTGGCCTCCTGGGTGCACAGAGAGCTAAAGGTCACACACACACACACACACACACACGGACACACACACACACGGACACGGAAACATCCCTCTCTGCCGGTTGGAGACCACAACCCTTCATTCTGACGCACTCAGAGACGGGACGCGCCACTCGAGGCTTCCGCTGCGACGGGCCAGCCCAGCTCAGCCTCGACTGCCGGTTCCCTGTTTGAAAGAACTAACCACTTGGGAAGCTGGGAAGGGTCGCGAAACTGGGGGTCGGGGGGCGGTAGAATGGATTTCAGATGTTTTTCTACAGCAGAACGTGAGGCTCATCGGGTGGGTGGGCGGGAGGGCGGGCGGACGTAGGTGGGCTCGGGACCAGGATCTGAGGAAGACGTGTCTTCTCCTGAGGCTCAAATGTTACATATGCAGCAGCCACCTTGTGGCTATCGGACTCTGCTGTGGCTGTTTCAGGTCAGCGAGCCACAGCTGCCTCTTTGTGGAATGTCCTTATTTTTGTCGCCCCTCCTTTGGTCTCCTCACCCCCCAGTGTCCCCGATCTCTGTCTTTATCTTCCTTATTTTTTTGCGCTATAATCCCAAACTTCACTCGGCCCTCGGCTCTGGATGTGAGTTGGGGGTTGGGTGGGGTGGGGTGTCTAAGTTTTGGAAGAAAATTGATGACTTTTTAACCATCTGCTTTTTTCTCTCTGCTCAGCTGTTGTGCAAGAGGAGGCCAATCAGGTTTCGCCTCACTGTTGCTCTTTAATACTCTGTGGACCAATTCCAGCTGGGGGTTTTTAGGTGAAAGGAGGCGAAGGAGGACGGGGGTGTGCGGGGGGGAACACCGACTTTTAGTTTTATTTGACTTTTTTTTAGGATCATGAGATACGAACAGGCTGGAGATTCTGCTTTCGCACTCGGATTTTCTCTCAGGATGACAAGCGGCCGGAGCCCCCTCCCTCCCTCCCTCACTCCCAGCCCCGATGATTGAATGTCTTTGGCTGTCATTGGGCGGGACGTCTTCAGATGGAGGTTTTAGGTTGTTAAAAGTTTTGTCGATTGTCGGGATCATGCCGTCAGGCGGTTCATGTTGCCCCGAAGCGCAGATCTGTTTTCATTTTTACTTTAATTGGGAGGTAAAAAAAACAAAAAAAAAACGCTATTGAAGCTTAATCCAGTCTCATTTAAGACCAATGATTTGATTTTTTTATTTTTTACACCGTTGTCTTATTACACGATAGACAACGAACACGAATTACGCTACCAAATCATCTATTGTTGTCATTTTCTCTAAATATTAAGGAAAATATGAAATGATCTGTTCTTGCGGGGCAACAGATGCGCAGGGAGCTGTGTTGGATCATGAACTACTTCCTCTCTTTTAGTGAAATCAATGAACGGAAAAAGAATAAAACAAATTTGGTGAATGTGGTGCTTTAGAAATCCCTCACACACGCTTACAAATACACCCGAATACCTTTGGACTCAGCCAACGTGATGTCAGTGTTTAATCACTGTACTCCACATTATACCACACTCCATTTACCTTTAGGGTCAACCCCCTCCTCCCCCCTCAGTTCCCCTCACAGCAACACACCTACAGTCACCATCTTAGTATGTTTTATGCCCCTCTTGTGTTCTTGTCTCAAATTTTTTGCAATATTTGTGTGTACAGCAGTATTTTAATAAAGAATACCAAAACTGATACTGATCGGAGAGCTCTTCTGTTTGTTTTTTATTTTTCTGCTGGTTCCTTTTAGACATTTTGTTGTTACAAGCACCATGTTTAAACCTTCACAGAACACCTGGATTAATACTGAGGTTAAAGTAGTTAAAGGTGGATTTATTTACTAACTAGCTGCCTTCTAGAGGAAATTGGCTGTAATGGATTTCAGCTCTGCTAATCGGATTTAAGGGAGGCGAATGGAAAGGCACACCACACTTTTCAGATTTTTCAAAAGCGCTCACTGAGTGTGTGGTTGTCATGGGATTTAATGTGAATAAACGCAGTGTGTGATGATGTAAAATGCTGTTTTTATAGGATGAACCAGGTGTAGGGAATAGTTTTTGTTTTGTTTTTTACAGTGGAAACTGTATTCTCTTAAGTGTGGATGACTTTTTTTTATAATAAAAATTGTTGCATAAAAGGGGCTATTTTAATGGAAATTAATTGCAGTTTTGTCCATCTATGCATAAGTAACCTTTTCTACTTTTGCTCAAAAGCAACCAAGTCTGTGACGAGTGAGGTGCATTCAGGAGATAAATTCAGTTTGAATTTATAATTATTTGACTTTCAAAGGTAATTCAGGAGTTGTAGTCGGATACATTTTTTTACAGATGGCATATTTTGCACCGATATTTTTTTATGTATTAAGTCACACGTTGGAAAATAACTTCAACATGTGCAACACGAACGCACCAGTTTAGAAGAGTAGGGAGAACGTTTTGAAACCTTATACATTGTTTATGATCTGGACAAAATCCCAGAATAGTCACTGATTATTCATTTAGAGAACTTTATCGCTGAACATAATACAGTATGATGCAAAAAAACGTAATTCTGCGTGATACAATAATATAGTTCTACACTATGTAGTTAAACTGACAGACCTGAACACTCCTGAAACGATTCACACAAACTGATACTGAAAGTAAATCATACAATTATCAAATGTGACTATCGCCATGAAAGTAAATTTGAGCATATATGTAAAAAAATATATATGTATTGGTTCATAAAACCAATACTAAATGTAATATTGATGTGCAACATTGTTATTATTTCAAACAACTTCAATGATTGTTTTGAAGAACTTTGTGCAAAGGTTTGAAATTCTTCTGGCTTCTCAGGGTTAAAATATTACATACATATTACATACCTATATAAGAAGATCAACAGGATATCTAGCATTTTAATTCTTATCCCAAACAAAAACGCTCCTTTCAATTGGTTGAATTCCTGACACAAACATTGCAAGAACAACAGACAGTAAAATCTTTTATCTGTTTCAGAACCACTTTTGTTTAACGCTCCACTGTACTCCATACTTCAACCCCCGAGCGGATGGATAGACTGATCTGGTTAAAAAGTTCATGAGTCAGGCTTACGTTTGGCGCTTTGAATACATTCTTTTCTTACGCCATGACCACAACCACAATTCATGTTCGAGTACTCAGCTGAAAAGCCAAGTCAGGAAACTAACCACTTTAAACAAGCTCTGACATTTCAAGTAGGAAGAGCAATCAAATATCAGAATTAGACCAGAAGCTTGGGGATTAATATGGAGCTTGTTATTGGATTTTTAGCCAAATATAAGCAGGAGTTTATTTTTATATTTCAGCCCTTGTTGCATAATTTAAGAAAATCTACCATAAATCTAAACATGTGCTTGTCCTTGTTTTCTAAGACGGTGAACATTGTTTGCTTCATAACTGGGAGATTTATGGTCAAAATACATCATAAAAACAATCCCCCAGTTGATAAAACATGAATGCTCATATCTTACTGACATCTGTAGGAAAATGAAACCAACACGCTGAAAAAAATGGCATTTTATACATTTATTTAATATCTGTGAATGAAGCTATAAAAATGTGAAAAAATTTGATATTTTACAACAACTAATAGCATCTTTATAATCCTTCTTAATCTTAATTTCTGTTTTGGCAGTTTATTCCTGGCACTTTTCTGAAATGAATTAAATGTCATGGTGACTGGTTCAGATTAAAAATTATCTGTATTTCGGTTTCTGACCTCACCTAAAGTAGATTTTTAGTGTTGAACTGATAGATATAGAGGTACATTAACATAATCCAGTGTAAATTCTGGGTTAAATTATAAAAATAATACACACATAAATGCTTAAATGCTTTCTACAAAGTAGAAATAAATACAGATATTCATTCTGTCTGATATGAATACAACAATATATTTTTTTCCAGCATATAGCAGTTGTGCAAGAGGAACTGTTATTTAATACAGCAATGCTCCTCTTCACAAAGCAGGAGGTACCAATACAATAAGCTCTATGTAAGATCTGGAAGATTAGCTGCTCAGAGAAAACAACTGGTGTGAAACATCATACTTATGGAGATTTTGTTTTCTTTTGTTTCTGGTTTAAAACAAAAAGTTTGCTCTAGATTTTTCTTTAGACGTAAAGAAGAGGACGTTATGGGAGGCGTTACTATGAGGTAGAGGACGCAAACAGCAAAGTGTGAAAGCAGAGCAAGTTTTTTGGATGGCTGGTTATTGGATGCATGGACTCTGTTGGAGGATGTCGGAGGATTACGCAGCCGAAGCTAAAGGGAAGGGTAGAGGAAGGCAGAGTTGTAGTCCGGAGGAGGAGAGCAGCCCTCGTCCGACTCCCAGTCAGCGGGCAAGATGGCGGGCTCGTCTTCACGGAGGCCGGAGACGTTGCCGCGCAGGAAGGATGGATGGTTGTCTCTGCACTTGGAAAACATGAAGAACCTAAAGCAAAAACACAAGCACATATATATCGATGACTTCATGTGTGTCAATATTGTGCAAGTTTGAATTTTCTTGTGCGTTTGGTTTCAATCTGCTGAGCCACACATGAGTGACCTGTTCCTTCAACGGTTACAGCCACAGACTACTGAATCTACCTTATTGAATTATTTATTAACATACCAACACAATGTATATTATTACTAAGGAGAACATAAGCATGAGCATATGCTTTTATTTGTATCCAACCTTCTGAATTAAAGACCTTTCACCAATTTCACTGCGTTTACAGCTGCAAGTCTTTCCTCTCTACCAACTTTCTGATTGTGGCGACTCAAATCTTTACTCGTCCTTCTTTGCAAAATTTGCAATTTTCAAGTCTTGCCACGTTCCACCAATTGAATTTAGCGCTGAACTTTGACTAGGCCATTCTAAAGTCCACGTTTTCTTTGATCCAAACCATTTAATTGTGCCTCCTCAGGCTGTACGTTTTGGGTTGTTTGCCCTGCATTTAGCGCCGTCTTTCTTCCCATCTCTGTGATGCTGTTTGTTCGCTATTGTTCTCTAGCAAACCTCTAATGTTTTCACAGAATGATTGTACATTTTCCGGGTTTAAATTACACACAGCTGGTCTCTGTTTACTCTATATACGTAAAAAGGTGTGCAGATGTTTTTTGCGATGTGCACCTGCTGAGTTTCTTGTTCTTGCCGTTACTCTCCGTCATGTGCTTCAGCTCCTCTGAAGGAAGGACCATCCCGCTGTCGCTCTGCTCCTCCTAAGTCGAACAGATTCAAACATGCAGCTCATCAGACCGGTGTCTGTGTTTCCAGGAAAGACCTTGAGCAGATGTGAAAGTGCTGTCTTACATCGCGGCCGTCTTGCTCCTCACAGGGTAATTCCTCAAAAGTCTGAAGTGTGGCCATGCCCCTCATGTAGCTGGGTGAAATTGGAGGTTTGACATCAAAAACAGGGTTTGAATTTTTCTCTACTTTCTCAACATCTCTGTTTTTTCAGTTTTGTTTACCTCACAGCCACTTCATTCACTTTACTTCCCTTTCTGGATTCCCCCCCAACATTTCACCTGCATTTCTGGCATTTTCACCACATCAGCTTACCTCAAGTTCGTGACTGCATTTGAGTTTTCCTTAAAGGCCTCACACCGATCTCCATTCACAAAAGCTCCCAGAGGAATGTAGTCTTTCCCATCCTGCTGGAGAAGAGGATATTTGTTAAACTTTAGAAATGTTTGGTTTTTATTTTTTTGTAACAAAAAAGAAAAAGGCAGAACATGTTTTATGCTTGACCTCCTGGACTCTGGCTTGTAGCAGGTCTCCCAGTATCTCCACCAGGTTGGTGAAGGTGGGTCGCTCTGAAGGATTCGCCTCCCAGCATGCCAACATTGTGCTGTAGCTGCACACAAAAACACACTTTTCCTTTTACACTGAAGAAACAATAACATATTTAGCTAATTATGCTGTAAATCTGATCAAGTCTTGTGTGTTTGTTGCTCATGTTAAACATTTCGAATCTTAAAGGGACAGTTCAGAAATCTGGATTGAGGACGCCATTAGAAGTACTGCAGCTAACACGTTAACCTTAGATTTTAAAAACGGAACTGATTACATTTTTGCGTTTTACTGACATTGTGTAAATTGTATTTAGCAACATATTTACTCGACACACATACCGCGTCTTGTTTCTTTCTTCCTTTTTCAAAGAATGCACTAAATGTGTTAGAGGAAGAAGTCTCTGAAGTGCAATAAAAAAATGATAAAGTTCTGTTAAAATGCTTTTAAAATGCCAGGTGTTTGGTACGTGGGAAAAAAAATGACTCTTTGAATCATTCAACAGTAAAATAAATGTTTTAGCAGAATAAAATAAAAACGTTTTATGCTAGAATAACTTTTTTTTGTTGCAGTTTCAGTATCGAGTTTAATTAATATCAGATCTGCTAAACTGAGCCTAAAAAATGTTCGGCCTTCCTGGTAAAAATTAACTTATATTTGTTTATTTCAGGTTTGCAGAAAGGTATCAGTGAGGTAAAGAGTGCAGAGCGTCCAAAATTATTATCACCCCGGTCAGATCAATGTTTAACTCAATATTAAAATAGCGAATTAAAATATTTCCTATCAGAAGAAGCTTCTGACAGGAAATGAAACCAGCTTCTCTAAAAAGATAAGACACTGTAAAAGTATGATCACTTTTTTCTACATTTATTTTTCAAATGTAATGTTAAAAATTATTTATACTCTTGTCAACAATCCATGGAAAGCTACATTCTCACTAGGACCATGAAACTCGTCCGATAATTAGTGTTTTAAATGTTTCCATTTGTGCTTTGATTACTTTTATCATGAGAGGAAAATTCATGTCTGGCAAAATAAATATGTAGAAAACCTTATTTTGATCCCAGGAATGTGAAATAACCATGTTATAGTAATTCAAATCACTCATCATTTAGTTTTTATTGATCTCAGAATGATAGTCGCATATTAAAAAAAAAAGAAAAAAAAAAAAAAAGAAGAAAATTACAAACATTTCAGGTGTGCTGTAATCTGGCGCTCGCATCCTCGTTCCGCTCTTCAGCCGGTGGCAAAACTCCTCATCGATCTGAAGACCGGGGTAAGGAGAGGCTCCTTTTGGACAAAAGCGCACACATTAAAAACAACTTTAAAATAAATCCTGTGATTACAACGCAACAGAAAGAGCTGTGGATTCGCACAGCCGCAGACATCTCACCTAAAGAGAAGATCTCCCACAGCAGGATGCCGTAGGACCACACGTCACTCTGTGTGGTGAAAACTTTGTCAAAGATGGACTCAGGAGACATCCACTTCAGAGGGAGACGGGCCTGTGAGCCAATCACATTTTATCTTAAGTGTTTAAAAGGCCGCACACGTCTTCAAAAGGTCATAAGAAGTTAACATTTTGCCCTACGGCAGCTGAAAAGGCATCTTGATGTAGCATAAAGATTAAATTTCACTGGAGACTAAAGCTAACCGCTGGCCTGAGTGAGACCAAAGCCAAGGCAGACGTCTATGGCTTAAAATAAATCCTTTCTAAAAAAAAAAATGTTGTAATGGTGCTGAGCCAAAGTCATGTCTGCAATGCAACGTTACATATGAAGAAACCAACGATTAAGCAACTACCCAGAAAGAAACGGAGTTTAAAACTCAAAAATGCAAACAAAATCTTTGCTTTCATTGAAATTGAGTATCAGGTGAAATATCTGATGGTGAAAAGAAATAACATTTTAAACAGTGTTCATCTCAGAAGTCAGTTTTAAAGTGAAAATCACTTTAAAAAATTTAACTATTGCGTCAAACTTACCCCAATTTAAACTTGTGTCAAAATTGTTATCAAATTTGACACAAATGTAAAACCCTTGTAATGGTGTGGGGCATTACAATGGTTTAAAATTCAGATTTTTAAAATGTGACTCTTTTTTTTCACCAAAGCAAAGCAACATTCTTTGAAATGTCGCCTCGCCTGACAGACGAGGCTGTCAATTGTCGATTGTCACGATGAAATGCATTGATTTTGCATACGTGATAAGACTAAACTAAGACTAACACCGAAACAGAAGTCGTCACTTATAAAACTGTCACAAAACTTTCATTTCTTCTTTTCAAGCTGAACTCGATCGCAGCGCTTCAGGTGTGTATGCTTTTAAACACTGCTGTGCAAGAGAAAATGAAAGCTGCGTCCGATTTTGCAAGAACCAAACAGAGAAGAAGAACAGGTGTGTCATAGAAGCGTTCCTCTACTCACATCTCCTTTCCTGACGTAGTCCGGGTCTTTGTAGATGTCTCTGGCCAGGCCGAAGTCGCAGATCTTCACCACCTTGTTGTCGGTCAACAAAATGTTCCTGGCAGCCAGATCTCTGTGGATGCACTGATGAAGGCACACAGAATGCACTTCAGTAAAAATACAAACAACATCATGCAGTGTTAGGTCATCGAATATCATCAATGTCTCCTAAATAATGAGAGAAATGTCGTTTTTCCAGAGTCAGATGTTTACACACATTAAGGGTTTTTTCATTCTAGTAGAAGCACAATGGGAATGTTCTTTCAGGAGAAGACAAGACAAACATGTTTTGGTGCAAAACGTGTAAGCCGATCCCAGAACGGAAAAAAACACAGATCCTGTGAACTGGCTGGTTGACACTCGGGAGAGAATGTCATCAACACTGAAATGGATCCTGTGGCGCTGAAAAACGATCGCAAAAACACAAAATCTCGTCAAGCGCGTTTGGTCTAGTTTCTAGTGAAAATACCTCGGTACACTTGATAAGACACAACTAACATACAAGTGACTTTTCAGCTTCTTTTAAGTTGATAACTCCTTAATATTGACAAAGAAGTGCTAGTTTGACTGGCACATTATTCAACTTACAGGAGAAATGTCTTTTTATACATGAAATAATCTGAAAGAGGAGCTGGTACTTTTTAAAAGTCACCATTAAGGAATTATTTACTTGCTCCTACATCTTGCTGAACCCATCACACCATTACGACAGTGAAGTATGGGGGCAGTAACTCCATGTTGAGATGCTTTTTTTGCTGCAGGTGGACTTCACAAAGTAGATGATTTTATGAGAAAAGAACATCATGTGGGAATATTAAAGCAGTATGTCAAAGAGTCGTGCAATAAAGTGCAAATCAGAAAAGGGAAACAAAGTCAGTGTTTCTTTTGGAACCATCACTAAGCTCCGATCTTATATATAGAAAATGTGTGTGCAGAACTGAAAAAGTGGTGTGAGAGCAAGGCAGTCTATAAGCCGGACTCAGCCGAACCAGTACTGTCACAGAACTTCAGCAAACTATTGTGAGAAGTTTAACTTCATTAAACTGAAACTTGTGTGACATCAAACCTTGCGGGACGCCAGAAACTCCATTCCTCTCGCCACCTGAAAGCTGAAGGAAATGAGATCCTCAAGGAAGAGCGGAGAGGAGGAGGACAGAGATTTGGGATCTATAGGAGGAAAAAAAACTGGGATGAAAAACGCTCTGATTAAGTATACATTCAGGAAGGTGTCTGGAAAGTTATGGTCCTACCGGGACATTTTTCTTCTGTGTCACCAAACTCAGCACTGATGCTGCTCTTGCTGTCAAAGAGGGTTGAAACAAAACTGAGCTGTGCATCTGTCCCACCTGCCTGCTAAAGAAGGAGAAACAGACAGCTCATGTTATCAAATTTCAGCTTTATTATACATGATTTAAAAGAAAGTAGAGTTGTTTTTGGACATTTCAGGTCACAAGCACTCTTTGACTTATCCGGAAATGTGTGCAGTACTTAAAGAAACTCATGTTCTGCGCGATAACATTTTCATACCTCAAACAAATTGCAGAAGTGAGTGTTTTAGGGGTCGGATTTTGCAATTATGCACACCAGAAGAGGCACTGAGGTATCTCTCGAAACCACAGATAATAGCTGCAGAGCTGTTCACACTTACCCGGCCGTGCATATACACGTCCCTCTTGCTCTTTAAGAAAGCAGAGAGGTTTCCAAAGCGGCAGTACTCGACGATGACCATCAATGGTCCTGCATGCAAAAGCAACACATCAACCTTTAGTTAGAAGCCGCCAGCTGAAATCCTGACCTGTGCACATAGAAATAAACATGCATAGAAGCTGGACGAAACAAAGCACCTCCTGGTTTGGTGCAGGCCCCCAGCAGGTTAACCACATTCAGATGGTTTCCAATGTGATTGAGGATCTTCAGCTCAGTCATCAGAGCCTTGTGTTCGCTGCTTGTGGCTCCCTCTGGTGGACAAAAGGTAGAACAGTAAAACAAGACAGAATTTATTTATTTATTTATTTTTTAGTTGAAGTCAAGATCAAGAAAAAAAAAAAAGATGAGGTTAGCACCTTTGAGCATCTTCACCGCCACAGTCCTGCAGCTGGTAGAGCTGTCGATACCAAACGCGGACGCCTGGATCACTTTACCAAAGGCTCCGCGGCCGAGAGGTTTCCCTGTTGAAGAGGGGTCGTGCGAGAGTGGGAGAGACACGGAAACAAGAGGTGTGTCAATTAATTACTAATAATCACATCCATTCCAGATGGGAGGCGCTGATAGGAGACCTCATCAACTGTCTGGTCTAACCGGGTCCCTCCCTGATCACGGAGGGAGTTGATTATTCCCAGTAAACACCAGTTGAATACTCCACGCTGCAGCTGATTAGCCCAACACAGACAACACAGACGCAGAGTCTGATTAGTGGAATGAGAGTCACTCCCAATAATAACCAGATAAGACCGATGAGAAAATCCTTGTATCAGTTGTGTGATCACAAACACATCGCTCTGATCCCACAGAAGACTACGACACAGAAATAAATATACATCTTTGATACGTTAAAGAAGCGTACCTAATTTGAGACGCTCCCGAGGGAACTCCCATTGGTTGGGGTCATACTGCAGGCGGTCACATTGCTCCTCTACGGGCCCCTCTCCGGTGTCCACTATGATTGATAAGTAGTCTGCTTTGTGGTCGGAAATGTTGGGCTTTGGAACAAAAAGAGAAACAAAACCACGTTCAGATGAATAAGATATTCACAGGAGAGAAAATAAAATCATACAGCTCAGATTAGATTAGATTTCACTGGCGACTAAATCTAACCGCTAGCTTTAGCCTAGAGGTTAAACTAAAGCTACCGCTCTAGTCTAACCGCTCCAGATAAGCTAAGCGGTTAGCTTAGCTGGAGACTAAAGCTAACCGCTAGCCTGAGTGAGACCAAGACCAAAGCAGATTAAGATTCTGCTTAAAAGTTTTGCTTTTTTTTTTTTAAAGTTTTGCATTTTGTTTTGCAGCACAAAATGCAAAACTGTGCCATTCTAGGAAAATACAAGTTTGTTGTAACGCTTAGCAAAATATGATTAGGATCAAATGATACGAAAGTTTTGCATAATAATAATAATAATAATAATAATAATAATAATAATAATAATAATAATAATAAAAACTGAAACGTGTCCATGACAAATCCACCCTAAAAAAGGTGTTGTAATTGTAAGCAATGTTTTTGTTGCACCTCACCTGTTTCAGTTTCCGAATGAAGAGCGTGAGCAAGAGCCAGAAGAGAGTGGCCACCACACATGTACAAGTTAGAGTGGGAATTTCCAGAAAAGAAACTTCTGATACACCTGTGCACACAAAAATAAAAAAAATTAACATTTCCACTGTTGACCTTTACATGCTGAGAATGTAATTTGGCCATTTGAGCATCAAAAAGCAGCAGGACAAGGCCTCTTGAGAACAAGACTGCTGAAACGCCTTGCTTAAATGAAATTAAAATTTATGCCTATAATGAATGTAAACTACAAATCAAATATATTTTTTTCCTATCACAGCAGATTACAAAAGAGAGAGAAGACAAATCCTTTCACATAACCCCTTGATGATCATATCTTTCTTCCTGATTTTATTGCCATTTTCACCATCAAGCTGTAATCTGTAAAACCTCCATCCATTCTTCCCATTAACTCGCCCAGTTTATTATTGTGACTTTTTTAATGGGAGGGTGAAGAAATGCCCAGCTCAGTCCAGCATGGTGACTCTGTGAGATGCGGGCCGGGCCCTTCCGGAGGAAATGAAAACGGGAGACAGCTTCCTTCCTGGCTCATCAGGACACAACACACACACACACACACACACACACACACACACACACACACCCACACACACACACACACACACACACACACACACACACACACACACACACACACACACACACCACTTCTCTATCTAAACCTGGACTGGGAAGTGAGTCCGCCACTAGTGCTTCCAGCAAGCTCCATCTCCTCTCCCACCTCCGGATATGTGTGTGTGTGTCCATATGTGTGTGAATAAGGAAAACCGAACAAAAGGCAGAATGCGTTTATGTTAGAACCTACTTTGATCAATGTTTACTCAGAAACATGACATTCATCATCTCCCATTAATAGAACTGACACGACTCACCTCCGAGTCTAAATTTTACATGAAATGATGTTGTGTTCTGCACTGTGTGTGCAAATCGAGACTGTGTGACTTTTTTTTTATACTGCTGGGAACAATGCACAATAACAAATGCTCATATAAGGAGGTGCGCTAGCTTTACGTTTCAGCAAGCGGCCAGTCATCGAAGGAAACACATCCTTCACTTACTGTTGACCCGAATGAAGGCAGAGCTCTGCGCAGACCCCCTGTCGTTAGAGGCCAGGCACGTATACAGACCCTGGTCGTCGACCGTTATTCTGTCTATGTGGAGAGTCCCATCTCCCTCTGACAAGACAATGCCTGATAAGAGAAGTGGGAAGGAAACGGCTTAAAAACTACAGCCCACAAATGTACGTGTCTGAGATGTTCTTCCTACCTGACCCCTGCTGCAGAACCTGTTCGTCTTTGTACCAGGTGATGGTTGGCGGTGGGATGCCTTCAGACTCACAGCTGAGAGTCACAGAGCTGCTGGCGTTCACGGTGCGGTCTGTCAAATTACTGAGCAGCACAGGAGGCTCCAGAGCTGAAAGAAGAGCGAGATGCACGTAGAGCTTAAGTTATAGGCAGAAGTTAACGAAGGACTGCATAAAAACATCACTCATCACACCGGGAAACATTCTTCTCTCTCATCTCCTGACAAAATGTGCGTGATGCTGCCACTATCATGTGTTTACACTAGGGCAGAGTGATGCCCTATGCCAAAACATAAGTGTGATTTTGGTCACCAGACGCAGGCAGCACGTTCCTTCCACTTCACAATTAAGTAACTCAATATAAGAGATTTTTTAAATCTTTTTCAAATCTGCCAGACAACTAAAAAACGTATTTGACTTATGTAAACTGCAGTCACAAAATTAGGGAAGCTAATTTAGACGTTAGAAAACATGTATCTTAATGGTTTTCTGAGAAAAAGAAAGCAGCGACAACACATGTTTCATTAAATGCTTTATTTACAATAGGACTTTGTGAGAATAAGTGAACTGCAAGACTAAGCTTGTCTTCTGGTGCATTTAATTTGATCTTAAATGACATTTAATGCATTAGTTATATTAGAACTGACTGAATTATTTATAGAATAAATGCTAACTGGGATTAAATAAGACTCATGTTATTTCCAACACCACCACCCACTCTTTCCTGGACCTGTGCCACTTTTTCATAATAATTGTCCTCTGCTGCACACTGAAAAGTAACCTTGGTTTTGACCTGTGAGTCAGCTGCAGTTTCAGTCCTCTTGGGCAATTTCATTCTAAAATGGGATTTTTATTTTTTATTTTTTCCAGAGAAACAACAATGCATTATTTCAGCATAAGGATGGGGCTCACAGTGACTTGAATGGAGCTTGTCATGCACTATAATTAAACCACAATGCACACACCACTAGTTGTTCCCAAAATGTTTTAATCCCCATGGTTTTATTTTTTCCCCCCTTTTCCTCTTTCCACCCCCAGCGGCCCGCTTTTTCTTCTTCTTTTTTTTACTTTTTTTTTTTTCGGTCACCCTCTGCCTCTCTAGTAATTCCCTTGTGGGGGTCCTGAGGGAGGAAGCTGACGTGTTTACCCTGATTGTGTAGAGAACAGCAGTAAAAGACATGGAGAAAAGTCACTTAACCACTGCGACTGATTGTTGTTTCCCCTATCTTCCTCCTGGACAACAATTGATGATTGTCAGCGGGGGCCGGGGGAGCCTGACAGTGTCTGATTGGCTGATTGTTCCTCCAGCTCTGTGCAGGGGCCTGTAAATGTGGCATTGTGGGAAGTGCCATTGTGTGCTCTTCCTCCGCACAAAAGCTCATTCCCACGTGAAAGAGGTGCTTAGCTGGGGCGCAGGAGCAAAGCTACGTCTGGGTGGGGCCCCAGGAAGATGAGGTGAACCCGATTCCCAAGAAACAAGATCATCGCACGAGAGTGGAGAGTGTGGAGGTTGATTACATGCAAGGGTCTGACCTTATAAAACAAAAAGTACACTACCTATTATTCTAAACAGAGAATATAAAACTGATTTAAAGGAATGCAATAAAAATAACACACGGCAAAATGCACAAGAGCCTTACTATAGTGTTTAAAGATTAAGGTTCAGGAACTAGAGGTAAAACTGCAATTTCACCAATAAAGCGACAAATATTTCTACTGTTGTAAAAATAATGTGTTATATTAATTATTAGATGTATAGTAACATGTCCTCTACATATTTTTTAGGAGTGAGAGAGAGCAAAACATTTATTTCATGATTTCACTAAAGAGTGAAATCAAAGTTTTTTGTAATCTTGACCTCAGGTTTTCACAGAACAAGTTATTGTGGGAAATCTTGGCAACCTCTCCGAGAACTTTGGTGAACTATTGGCTTTATAATTGTAACCACTCATTTGAAGAATAATAGCAGTTTACAATGTTAGCACTGTAATTATTTTATCTTTGTTTTAAGATAGTAAAAGTAGGGGTGCGGTGGTGACGTAGGGTTTAAGTACAACCCCCTTAAGGAGGCCTTAGTCCTTGATGAGGTTCCTGTCCTAGAACGTTCAAATAAAGGCTGCTAGAGCTAAAAAAAAAAAAAAAAAAAAAAACTCTTAAAAAATTGTAAAAATGTATGATCACTCAAATCTGCTTAATTGGCAACATATTAGAAAAACACATTAGAAGCTATAAAGCTATAGCTGCTATTAGCTATAAAATGGAGCCTCCTGTGCTGCAATTGTACAATATATGTATATACCACTAATATGCTTTTAGTATTGTGTTTAAATTATATTTTTAAGGGAATACAAAGTGCTAAGCAGCCAGACTTTGAAAGACAAGCACAACTGAACAACTTACAGCTTTAATTCTGCTGAGCATTGATTTAGAAACAGCTTTGTATTCATTCCTCAGGTGTCACATTTCACTGCTTCTCTTTCTGAACATGAATTTGAATGGGAGAAAATTTCAGGTTTTGATGTAAATCACCAGTAATGTTGTGGCAAAAGAACGTGAGGAAACAATGACTCACTTGTGACCTCCACCTGGGTGTCCAGGTGCTTCTCCTGCCCACTGACGACATGTTGGGCGGAGCATCTGTAGGCCCCAGAGTCCCCGCCGGTCAGGTTCGTCAGCATCAGGACCACAGTGTTGGAGAACTCCCCCGGTTCCAGGTGATGGACGTTCCAGGACGGAGTGCGGGGTTCACCTGTGTCATTCAGCTTTCGCCATGACAACGCTGTATACAGGTACTTATTTGCAGAACAGGCGAGGTGAAGGTCCCCGCCCTCCCTGGCCGGCTCCAGCTGGCTCACACCGAAGCCCTCTGGGACGTCTGTGGAAAAAGGAGCGCGGCTTGGTGAGGAAAGTTTACAGATCTGCTGTTTGACGGGAAAAAGCCTTCTCAGTTTCTTGTCATGACTCCTGACACCAGCGGAGCAGATTCCTCCACTCTCCTTACCTTTGATGACAATGTTGAATGGCTATTGTGAGCAAAAACAGCGAGTGGAATACAGTGAAAAGGCTTTTTATTTACTTTAGCCATTTGAAACTTCCCGTGGAAACGGCCTGAGAGTTTCCTGATGGCAGATAGTGTTTATCTTTACCGAACACCCCAAGGCCTCCCGAAATAAAGCGGACCTGCCAGTCCAAGGAAGTTCGCTGCGCGGGGAAGTGGAACGATAAGAGCCCCAGGTTCCTGTTACGCTCTTGCTCACATTTAGGCAGTCTGGCCTCCAGACTTAGACACAGTCCATTAAAACACTCAAAAAAAACAAAAAACAAAAAAAACAGAAAACAGTTTGACCTGCATTGCTTGACCCAAATGTAGTTTTCAGTACAAACAACCCTGCAAAGTGCAGTGATGCTTGTGCGGCACATATACCTGCTTATTTTAAGATCTCTGATCTTTAGGGGTTTCGCAGCCGTCGGTCTGTTCCTCCCCAAATCTGTGAGCAGTTTTCTTTCAGTTTCATGTCGCTTTAATTCCTATTTTACCTGTTCGATTCATTTAAAAAAATAAAAATAAAAAATCACACTTGCAGTGACATACATCGCCTTTTTGAGTTAACATCGTGATGAGACGCTCTCAAAAATTTTTAATTTTTAAATTCTTTAATTGGATTTTTCTACAACGACAGTAAGAAAAGAGCTTAAAGGCCTTCTGCATGTGCACTACAAGTAAAAATATGACAGCTACATCGTGATAAGTTTTGTCTCAGTCACCTGTGACGTAGAAGGGAACATCCAGCTGGTCTGTTCCCGCAGAGTTGGAGGCGATGCAGCGGTACACTCCAGACACCGAGGCCTCTGCAACAGTCAGGACCCCCACTGTCTGTCGGAGACCAAACATCCTCATGAACATGTTGCTGTTATAAGGGACGTTCATGCTGAAATACCCAGACTTGTTTCTCTTTTTGTGGCCTATTTTTCCATGGAGTGACCTGACAAACAGAGCTGGACTTCCTGTCCGACTTATAGTCACCGTATAACACCTGGAGGGATTATTTATTTAATCGACTTCAAGTAGTGGAGACAATTATAGATTTATCACATCCAGAGTGATGAAATTAGAGTGTTTATTTCTGTTAGTGTTGACGATTGTGCCTGACAGCTGATGAAAATAGAAAAATATTCCTTTTCTCAGAAAATTTGAAGATTTCATAAGACCCCGTAAAGAACCAAATGAGGTAATTTGTCAGAGAAGCTGGCTGTTCACATTGTGCTGTATCAATGCAATGGAAAGTTGAGTGGAAGAAAAAAGTGTTAAGCCGCATATCACAGTTTGTACTGTAACTACAGACTATGACTTTCACTTTTCTGAAATAAGTTAAATTTAAACATAAAACACAATATTCCAGTTTTTGGAGATGTACCTGTATGAGTTTTAGTGTTTCAATAGAATATGTGAAACAAATCAACTTTTTGATGTTTTTCTTATTTCCCGAGATGCACATGTAAGTGTAAAACTCAGAATGTATGTAATATATGTATTCTATTTAACATAAACAAAGTACAGCGTGTTGGGATTGTTTTAGGGCTTCTCCTACCTTCTTGTTCCCCTGAAGGACTTCCTGCGTGTGAGTAACACTCAGGATGTGGTTGTACGCAGATGCAGCAGGGAGACTCTCCGTCACGGGGCTCCACTGTGAGGAGGAGGATGTCGGACACCTTGAAGGAAGAGCAGGAGAAGGACACAGACTCAGCTGTGTTGATAGAAGACATTATGTGATAATTCCATGTCTGTGAGTGGGTGTATTTTTCCCAGCTGTGCTCAGCAGGGGGAAAATGCCTTGATGAGATCCAACATCACCAAACCGTTTTATATTAATAGCACAGAGTAGAGTGCTCTCTCTCCCCGTTCGGCAAGCTGGTGCTGTGAACTCTGAGGTAACGCCAGTTCAACTGTGAAGGATGCGGGGTGGTATTGTCATTCTGCCATTAAGCTTCCTTCCATTCTTAAAAGAAAAAGAATCATCCCACATTTCCAGGACAGGAGTTCCTGTCCCTCAATGACTCTCACACGACTAAATCCATAGATTACGCACCATCCTACGGGTGGAAACCGGTGCTTACGCAAGAAGCGCTTCTGCGCCCATTTTACGCATATCGACTCACGATGATGAGGAAAGTTCACCAAATGGCACAGGAACAAGGGAAGAACCGTAAAAATTCCCAGGAAGCTTGGTCGATACTGGAAACGTACGTGTTCTGTTCTTTACATGGAAAATGTGTCAATGTGTTTAAAGAGGTGGCCAGTTTTATTCATCTTAACCAAATAACGTAACATAAAAAGACAAACTGCATGTCTTTCTTGACTTTTAGACAAATAAAATAAATAAGTATTAGCGCTTAACTAAAAGCAGGCTGCTTATTGTTAATATATGCTAATGTGATGGAGCTCCAAAATTTAAGTCCAATAGTCTAATTTTTAAATGCCTTTTTATTTTTAGCAATAGGTGAAGTTTATTTTACATGATTTTAATGCTATGACTCAAACACATAAACTTCATAGTAAGTTTATTGTAAACATTTTCCAATAACAAAATTGTTTTGACATAAATCTCTTCTTCCAATTTTTTGAAAATATGCTTAGTGGCAACTTGGCTGTTTCAAACCAAACGTCTCATTTCAACATTGCTTTTTGAATTCTGTTTAGGTCCATTTTCACAGGTTATTTCTCATGACTTTAGTTAATATTTATTATAAAACATCCAGATTTAACTAGTTATTAGCTTTATGCTAGTAGATCATTATTACTGATGTATTAACCTTGTGATAGTAACTAGTTACATCGAATAAATTACATTTACTTGAGTGACTTTTTTGAAAAAGGAGTATTTTTACTATGTTCTTTTACTTGAGTAATTTTATTATGAAGTATCTCTACTCTTACTTGTGTAAAATTTCTGGATTCTCTACTGAATAAAAAACAAACATGTTTTAACCAAAACTTTGCCAGTCACACACCTGCAGCTTTTGTTAAAGTTTCATAAGTTTTATATTGGAAGAAACAGATTTGGATTTTATTTTTTGTTACTTATATGAATTATTGTCTTTTACCAAAATGTTCACTTGACTTATTTTTAAATATTAAGCAATTGATAATTTGATCAGTTACTCAGTACTTGAGTAGATTTTCACCGAATAATTTTCCAGCACACATAATAGTTGTTGGTTCAGTAAGATAAATAATCATCTCATCTCACCAAAAAACGTCTTTCAAACTGTATAGTTTTGTGTGTCTTCTTGTCTTTCCCATTTTGCGGAGTGGCTAAGTGAAAGAAGGCTCTCTGTGTTTTGTCATAATATTAAAACCCCAGGAAAGTCATGGATTAAAATTAAAATTTCACAGACACTCAAAAATAATTTAAAAATCGACAGAACTTCTTTTAATACAAATTGTCTTTGGTGTCAATTAAACAGATTTTCTGTTAGAAACAATTGTTATTGGTCACCCTGGCTGAATAAATTAATAAAATTCAAAGATTTTTCAAAATCATTGAATGGTAAATAATACCATTTTAATGTCAGATTAAATTAAGTATTTTGCACCAGGGATACGTCACTAAATCCTTGTTTTCATATCATTTTGAAAAAAAAATTTGATAGGGGTTTCCGCACCACGTGTCACAGAAGAGCTGTAATAATCAGAACCCCTGGGGATGCTAAAGCCTGAAATAACTCGACCTTCTGTATTTAGACATCCTCACTGTAAACCATCACTTCCACTTTGTTCGCTGATCCTCTGCCTGTTTAGGGATATGTCACTGCTCCCCGTCTCTTCCTGGATCTTTGTCGTGATTCTGCTCCGTCTGTCCTGAGGTCCTCCCTAAGCTTGGCTCCTCTCTGCTCCCTGATTGCTCTTCCTTTTGGCATCAAGATAGTGTGTGTGGCTGCACAAACGACCCACCCTGTGCATGACACCGTGCACGCATGAGCAAGCACACCTCACCAGCCTCACCAGCTTACTCTCCCACACTTCACAGGAGAAGCATCCACTCTCAAAGTTAGCGCTGAAAAGTAAAATTAGTCGGATGGATGAGTTTTAGACGCGGAAAGTGATGCAGACGTACCACATTCATACAGTATGTGCCTGCCAACAGGGTGAGAAGCCGCTGCTTGAAAACATGAATGGACTCTGGTCCAAGTTGTGTGGGAGGGCGATGTGTATTTTTGTGTGTGTGTGGTCATCTCCTGTCCTTTCTTCCTGTCCTAACCTGCAGCCTGAAATACTCTTGAATGTCCCTGGATGTTCCCGTCTCAATCCAAAAATAACCACACGAGCAAAATAAACCAGTACACAAATATGAGCATGTTTTAATGCAAAACGAAACACCACAAATAAATGATATAACACTTCAATACGCTTTAACAGATTCATACAGAGATGGCAAATATTGACATTTGTCTTACGTAAGTTAGTTGTATAAAATTATTAAATATTAGATTCATATATTACTCATAGAAACATCTGTATACAGAGAATGAATCACATTGGCAGACACCCGTAAAATGGTACACATGCATACGGCACAGGCACACTGACAAAACTTTACGCAAATACCCAACGGATGGACATGCTGAAAGCTTCATGACACTCATCATCCTCTCAAACTGGTTTGCAGGATCACTCATACACGTAGGTTTTATTTAACTTCCATTACAAATGCAACAGGGATGCTATACTGACACCGTTTGATATAGAAAAACAGGAAACATTTTAACATGGGGTGGGATAACACAGGATAGTCTCTGGTCTGTGCAGACCTCCTACATGGTAGGCTTCTGCAGATCGTCAGTCTTTTTGTTTGAAAGAGAACTGAAGGCAGCCCGTAGTGAGCGGCACAAAGCTTTGTCCTCTCCCCTGTTTCACCCGTCGAAGGCAAAACGTGTTTAAACCGTCGACGGGGGCTGCTACAAATCGAGACAGAAACTCACAGCTTTTGTGGATGTCAGAATCAGATCAGGGTCTTTGCAAGCATTGTTCGTGCACCCAATATAGTACCACTCTAGGACACAAAAAAAAGCAAAGCAGCTCTGAGAAATGCAGCTGGTGGATAGATGGAATTGCACTTATTCTGGCTCATAGTGTGTAAAATGTAAGAAGCATTAAACTACAGGGCAGGCGGGCAAAGGGGAGGGACTTGGATTTGGCAAATCATGTAAATAAATAAATAACTAGTAAAGCAGGTGTCCATATATCCTTAATGTTATGGCTTGCTTAACGCCATCCTCCTGTGTTTCCTGGTCTTCACTGCTCAGCAGTGTTTCAAGTCTCTTTCCTCGGTTTACAGTTCAGCAGGATAATCACGAGGTGGTATTGTCACTGGGGGTTCAGGCAGTAGTGGAGATGTGTGAGGAGGTGGAGAGGTCCTGTGTGGGAAGTGGCTGGGGAGTTGTTCCTCGGTGGAGGTGGAGGATGCCGGGTTGCTGTGGAGGGCAGAGCTGGTGAGGGAAGAGGCTGGAGAGGTATGTGGGAGGGGGGGGCAGCAACATTTCGGGGGAAGGGGTGTGGGGTGTGGGGGGAGCACTCAAGAATAGATCAAGCTCTTGAGGAAGCGGACTGTGCCACGTTTGAAGACGAAGGGACAATCACGCCGCTGGGAAGCGTCTCACGTCGGAGAGGAAGCCAAACAACGAGAGGAAAAGCGCTCTGATTTTTGCACAGGAAGCCCAGTGCGCCTCCTGCCAGGGCCAGATAAGAGCGCCGAGGTTCCCAGGGCCAGACCCAGGAGTGGACTCAGGACCCAGGCGAGAGGCCACCCATCAGTCTGGCCCGGCCTGGCCCACGGTCCCCGGGCTTCCTCCAGCACGGCGTCAGGCTCGTGGTGCAGCGGGGCTGCAAAGAACAAGGGGCCTTGTGAGGATCCAACCAACACTAATAATCTAGAGAAACACACTGAATGCAAAACACTGAAACAGAACCAGAACAGAGCTTTCACAAAGGACCTTAAGTTAGCTGAGGCCAAATGAAATCTGAGACATTCAACTATTTTAAGACACATTGTTTAATTTATTTCGAGGTGAATTTAAAAGTGAGGTTCTATTAAAAGGTTCAATACGGTTTATATCTTACCTCCCGTGACAAAAACTTCAAAGTAGCTTAAAGAGCTAAATTGTATTGCATTTTGCAGTTTATCATTTTACTCTGGACTCAATGATAATTTAGTTGGGGAATGGCGACCTTCCTGTATGAAACTTGTTGAGAACAAACATGACATAAAAAAGTAAGACTGTCTTTGAACCAATGAAATTGCATTTATTCAAACTGCTGAATATATATTTCTATTGGTGCTCTACTTTTATGTCAGATAGTTGAACAGAAATAGTTGACTTTTTCCAGTCAGGGTGCCTATTTAAGACAAGAAGATCATTCATAACGCACTGCTCTTTTTCGCCATTTCTGATTTCTGTGTGAATAACCGTCTAATGAAACATGTTAATAAAATTCTGTTTTTCATAAGTTCTTGTGACATTTGGGGTTCTTCAAGTCAAAAAGTCAGCTTTTTTCAGATCAAAATGGACTTCTCCAATCTAAAAACAAGCAGAGTGGTTAAAAATAATTATGAAGTCGTGTGAGTTACAAAGCAAATGTAGCTAAGAGGCAAAGGACTTCCTGTTAGCAACAAAACGCAGCATGTGAAGGTTTTCCGGTTAGCATTACTACTTAATAAAACTGAAAAAAAAAAAATAAAATCCACTTGTAGTCTTGCTTTTTATTTCACCTTAGGTTGAAATTAAACATTTTTACTGGTTGGAAGTGCTCTAAATATTATGTTCCCAGTATAAGTTTCATACAGGAACAGCATTTGTGATACACCACCTAGCTTCATTCTTATGTCTAAATATTTATCTTTCTCTTTGTAGATAACAATCATAAATTAACATTAGCTTAAACTTCCATGACCTTTTACAGATTTAATGAGGTCTGCCAAGGTTTTGGCCCCTTTAGCCTTCTGGTCCAACAAATCTAAATTTATTTAAAATGAAAACTCCAGGAGAGTCATTTCCTGCAAGTAAAATATCAACTGTTTAACCTTTTAATTGAACCTCATGTCAAAAACTCTTAACTGTTCCTTTAATTGCAAAGTGATGATGATTTTAAAGGTGGTAAAAAATGGGGTTAATTCTAACCAAATGGGTTTTTTTAAGTTTCACATAAAACAGATTGCATTTGACATCTTAAAAAAAACAAAACAAAGACACTCGCTTTTACATCCAAAATACACAACAAACGGTGGATTATTTCAATCTCAAACTCTGTTTCTATTGTGGGTTTTTAATATATATATTTTTTTTACGAGTTTTAAAGTTGAGATGAAAGGAACAAAAACTTTACATTGTTTAAGTGAGCAGTGATGTTTTATTGCCATTTACTGTCTCTGGGCTTGAAAATAAAACCTGCATGTCTCTAATCTGAGTTCCTCTGGGAGAAAAGTGAAGGCATGGTGGTGTGGCGCCACGTGAGAGTGCCAGGGTTACAGGTCAAGTACACTGATGAGGTCAGTGTGTCTCAGAGGAGGGAAGAGACTGTGGGCGGCTGCTGCGAAGCTCTCAGGTAATACTTAACCTTTCTGACTGGGTCGTAAGGAACACAATGAGCCTCTGACCTCCAAGAACCATTTAATCAGTGTTCCTGCCAAGGTGGCTGCTTTAACACTCTGTGTTGACTCAGTGGCTGTCTCTCCCCGTCAGCGGGCCGGGCCATTTCTCATGAGAACTTTGTGTATGAGAGTGTGTGTCAGATATAAGAAAAAGCATCACAGGATGCAGTGTGCAATCACAATAATAAACAGGCCTCTCACTCTGCGTCCTGCGCAGGAAATTCATTAAATCATAGCGTTTGATTTGGAAACCAACAAATCGTGACTGAGAGCACGGAACTGGCCTCCATTGAAGTGTGTTTTTTCTTCCCTGTCCTTTCAAGTCTGAGATACACTGTGTACCGTGTTTTGTGAGTGTAGGCGCACACACGCATTCACACACGTATGATGTGTAGGTGCACTTTAAACAAACATATGGAAAAGAACAGACTGGACAGTAACAGAAACGTAACATATGGGAAAAGAGCAGCATGAGCAAACAAACATACAAACACAAGCATGACACCACCCAGGCATACATGTAGGAACATGCACACAAACAAACAAGCTAAAACACACACACACGCACACGCGCAGACATGCACACACTCACACACACACACACACACACACACACACACACACATTTTGGCACATTCCAGCACTTAAAAGGCCCTAAAAGGCATCTGTTCTGGTTACAAAGAGGAAGCGCCGTCTGAGCACATGCTGACTTAGACAAAACATGTCTCGTTTATCAAAAACGGTCCCACTTACGCTAACTAGCTTACAGTAAAACAATGCTTAGCATTACTTTTTCCTTTTGTTGTCAAAATATATATGCGTTACACATCAACAGTGACTTATAAAAGTATTTGTACACCTTACTTTTTAACTCTTATAAACTTCAGTGCATTTTATTGCCGTTTTCATGTGATAGACCAACACAAAGCCGATTATGAAGTGGAGGGAAAATCTGATAAATGTGGTGTGCATTTGTACACAGCCCCTCTTTACTCTGATACCCTAAGATTCAGGCTAACTGTACTTAGAAGTCACATGGTTAGTAAATAGAGATTTAAATCTCAATGTCGTTGCTCTATGAAGACTTCTAGAGAGAAAGATGTTGAGAAGTTTAAAGCAGAGCTAAGTTATAAAACAATATTCTTTGGTAACTTTGGAGCAGCTGCAGAGCTCTCCATTAGGAAACACAGCAGTGGCAGCGTCATGCTTTGGCAATACTTTTCTGCAGCAGGAATAGATGGGAAGACAATCTGTTCTTCACCTTACAACAGGACAGAGAATTATACACCTTTTTGTGTTGGACTATCACAGAAAATCTTATTCATTTTCTGTGGTTCATTTCTTGTTCAGTTATAAGTCCACTGTGTCAAATCATGACAGGGTAGAGCTCAGCTTAGATGTCTACTGGTTCAAGTTGAGCTCGTTTTAACATATTTCAGATGATAATCTGGACTTTCAGCGACGTTTGTTCTGCCGGGCTACTCACAGGCCTTTGGACGGGCATGGATGCCAGAGCCACTGAATGTGCGGAGGGGGCACTCCGTGGGATGTGCAGTGGAGCAATTTCTTGCTCCCCCGCGGTACAGAGCCCGGGTCCTGCAACGACACTGCTTTCTCACCAATCTGAGGACTCACTGTGCAACAAGAAGCAAACGTCGAGAGAGAGGAAATAAAACAAACAAACAAAAAAAAAAACGGTTTAATAGGTGCAAGAACAAGGTTCGTTCTCATGTTTCAGTGAATTTCTCGGACCTCACCATTGACTAGAAGCGTGAGAGTGAGATTCTGATAGAGAGCGTGCTGCTGGATCCGCACGAGGACGGTGTATTTCCCCGCGTCCTCCTCTGCAACGTCCCGGATGACCAGGGAAGTCCCGTCCATGTGGTATCTGGAGCACTGCTCCGCTGCCACCCGGCCGTCCTTCAACCTGACAGGAACAAGCTGTGAGTCGTCTCAAAGTGCTCCATGACAACCTGCGTGTCGTTACTTGTCAGAGTTTACGAAAATAAATCATTTGGAACTTAAAAACACAGTTTTTCCTTAATATTTACGCTTATTGCACTTTTAACATTATTCTGCTTTCCAACCAGCAAATGTATTTTATTAGACATTTAGTTCATGTCCAATTAAATATTAGGGTTGAAATTATTAATTGGATTAATAATGATGAATTTATTACTATGTTATTGTATTATTAATAATAGTCAACTAGCTTAGTAATCGATAGTTTTAGCTCCACCTGGTTCAAATTATGGAAAAACAAAACAAAACAAAAATCTGTTAAGCACATTTTCTGTTCAGTCATTAATGAGTTAACCCAAAATCACAATCAATAGATCAGCCATACACTGTAGTAACATTAATGTAGCTGCAGATGCATCTTTTTGCTACAAATATAGTCAAAAAATGTTACGTTATTGAATTTTAGGAAATAAAATGCTTGTTTTCTTCTCTAAAAAAGGAATTCATTTTTTTTTTTACATATTTTAATGTATTTCTAATATTGTTTAAAGTAATAAAGTAAAATAATTGTTAGTTGCAGCCCTACACAAAATAGTGCGATATTGTGAAGTGGATGGACAATCACAAATGGTTTTGAAATGTTTCTTTTTTTTCCTTTTTCTTTTTTAATAAATAAACTGGAAAAAGTGCTGTGGACATTCATATTTAACCCCTTTGAAATTTCTGCTCATTTTTTTGTTTTCAAAACAGTAAAAACTTTGTAAGAATGGACAGAGAGCTCTTGTTAACACAAATTTGTTGAAGTCTCACCAGGTATCCTCAATCTGACTAACGAACGGACTTTGGTTAGGCCAAATATGCTTTGATCTCAACCCATTGCTCTCTGGCTGTGTGTTATCCTGATTGATGGGGAACTTCTGAGCAGCTTCACTTTGCTTGTCGATTAGCTTTCCGACAGCATCACACTGCCACCACCATATGTGAGGCTAGGAGTGATGTTTGCATACAGCCCACTCTTTACTAACTTGGTCTTTTCTGACCAGAGCACCTTCTTCCAAGATGTTCCAACCTTTCAATTTAACAAGCTGAAAGGTTTAATTAGTAAACAAACTCTTTATTAATTTGGAAAATTCTGAAGGTAATTTATTTCTAAAGGTTTCAAACCAACGAGGATTGAATGCAACTGCGCTCCAAAAATTTTCAGACAAAATAAAATAAAAAAAAAAACTGCTTAATTCAAAGTAAGAAAAGTACAATTGCAGGATTTTTAAGGATTCCAGAGTTGCATGTTTAACTCGAGAAGGAAGCCTGGCTGATCCACATAACGAAAGCTAAAAATCATCCTTACCATACAACCTCGGGGGAAGGGAATGCCCGAAGTTTTGGGGAAAGTTTGTAGGATTTCTGTCCCGCTTGTACTTCCACCACCGATCCATTTCTAGGCTTCAGACGGATGAATGGGCGATCTGAAGTTGCAGAGACACGTTAAAAACCCATTCATTCATGGGTGACTCACCCAGAAAGCAGAAGTAAAGCTCATACTGCAACTCTTTTTGGAGAATTTGAACACATGAGTGTGGGCAGATCATCAAAATGTCAGGAGATAAAGAGGGACTTACTGTAGACTGTGACCACGGCTTTCTGCTGCTTGCTTTGCTCGCCGCTGGTGACCCGGCATGTGTAGACGCCGCGGTCCGACCGCCGGAGCTTCGGGATGGTCAGGACGTTGTAGAACAGCATGTGCATCGGGTGCCTCACCAGCCTTTTAAAGCTGGAGCCCGCATTGTTTCTCTGGAGGTTGGACAGCAAGAAAATTAACACGCTGCTCATCTGCATCCAAACCCAGTGCCGTGCAGTCAAGTTTAGTTTTTAAGGAGTTTTTATTTTCATCCATGAATGCTGTGCTGCATTTAAAAAACTCCACATGTGCATAAATGTTCAGTTCAACTCAGATTGGTAATCTAAGCAGAATGAAACAAGGCTCAACTGTCTAATAAAATAAATCCCTGGCTGACTTGATAAATTAATAAAAATATTTTTATTCCCTGTTCTTCATTTACTTTAGCATCACTGGAATTAAATGTTGCCAATTCCTGTTGAAACTATTAACTGCAACCTTTAAGCAAACTATATTAACTTGAATTTAGCTGATAGGAGAGAAAAGTGGTGGGATGTGCCCTCTGTGGGAGGAGCTAAGAGCGAAAAATTTAAACAACAGTTTTCATGAAGTATAGTACAAAGTCTTTTTTAAATGACTACGAAAAGCAAATAACTGATCTGAGTTCATATTGTTTCGTGTTTTAAAGGTAAACTTTGGACAAAAATCTGTATTAAATGTGATACTTTTGGGGATGTTTTATGGGTTTTTATTGATTTTGTTGGCACTTTAAAGATCTTAATAAAAATTGAGATTGTTCTGAGTGCTGTGAACTCCAGGTAAGATGGTGACTACTCATAAGTATCGCACACAAACCCATAAACATTTATATTTTTCTTGTGTTTTATTCTTTACTCTGCATGTAAACAATCAATAAACCTCACACAGTCTGTCTGTCACATTTTAGGTCCCGCAGACCGAGAAGTTAGGATCACAGTTTCTGCTGAGTCCCAACCAAAAGCTCTATTGTTTCCCGCTTGCGGCCGGCTGAAAGCAGCTCTGACCTTTCCAGGATAGTCCCAGGTGATGTTGACTCTGGTGTTCAGCTCTGCAGTGGCGGTGCAGTTCAGAGCCAGCCTCTCCCCCTTCAGGGCCTGCACAAATCCGCTGGTGTTCAGGTAAACCTCTGTGATGTTACTCACTGAGAGCAATGAGGGGGGAAAAAAACAACAACACAGAATAGTTTAGAGAACAAACCTCTGGATCATGAATTATGTTTAGAAAAGAGTGTTGCAGAGGCTGACCTGTCCTGTGCACAAAGTACACACGTGAGTTGTGCTTGACTCCGTCAACGACGGCCTCGCAGTGGAAGAGGCCGATGTAGGAGAAGTTGGGCGTCTGGATGGTGAAACCCTTCCTGCTGTTCCAGAAAATATTTCTCTGGTCTTGACTCAGCGGCCTGCTGTAATACTGCGGAGGAGGCAAACCGAGGAAGGGATCAATCACATACTTCGCCACAGTGACACACTGTCATTGAGTAAATCTAATTTACTGACATGAGGAAAGGGAGAAGTCGAGTCACTACAGAATGAAATTCAGTGGCTTCGTGGTATTTATGCATGAAAACCGTGTCTTCAAATAGTATTCACTCCCCTGGATATATTACCCTTTTTTCTTGGTTTTACAAAACCAATCATAAAAAAATGTTGTATGAAAAAAAAAAATTCAGTCAAAGAGAGAACTGATTTCTGCAAAAGAATGACAAATAAAAACATTAAAAGTACAATAAGTGACTGCATAAACTCTGTTTACTCCACGTATGCTGAGACTGCTAACACCCACTGACTGGACCTCTGCTGGATTAGGTCAGTCACCTTAAAGTGGGTGAATATTTATACTATCACCTATTTTATGTAAAGTACTTTTAGTTGTCATTTTTTGTAAAAAGCAGTTTCCATTTTGATATTAAACAGATTTTTTTGGTTAAAACAAAATAATAATAAAGCCAAATTTTGTTGATTAAACATTTCAACACATTTATTGTTATAATCTGCAAAATTGGTGTGTCAAATTTGGATTAGGAAAGAAAAATCACCACGAGATGTTCATTCCTGTTAGATTTAATAACTTGGCATCAGCTAAGAGACAAATATGGTTGTAATTTTCACCACAAGAAATTTTGGCTTTTATCCAGTGTCTTTCAAAAGAATGCACTTTGACTCGACCAGAAACATTTCTTCATTTTATTCATATTTTTTGTGATAAACCAAAACAAGTTGGAATGTGGAATGAGAACAACCCATTGATTTTAAAATATTTTACAAATAAAAGACTGATATTAAAATTTAGGTTAATTTTTATGTAAAAAAACAAAACAAAACAAAACAAAAAAAACAACCTCAAGCTTAGTCAGAATGGATGGAGAGCATATGCGTTTTGGCTTGAACTTTGACTAGGCCATTCTAATACATGGACATGTTTTGTCCTTATCTTTCCATCGCTGTCTGTTAGTCCTTCTGCTTTCATTCAGTCTAAATTGTCTTCCTCTTAGCTCCATTCCACTTCCCACATTGTCCCACAGCATAATGTTGCCACTGGTGTGCTTCATGATGGGAAGGGTGGGATTCGCATCAAGGCCAAAAAAGTCGTCTCTTCCACATGTTCACTGCATCCCTCACAACTTACTTGGGAAGAAAAAAATAACTCCTTTTGAATTGATTCGGGTTTTACCTTTATTTTAATTTCCCTTTAGTTTGCAGCTGATCTGTGACGGTTGCCTCATTTGAAAAACTCAAGTCTTTGGTTTCATAATTGGCCCCTTTGGTCCCCCCCATCTGGGAGAACAAATCTGGCATCAGGCTCAATGTTGGTTTTGTAAGTCTTCACCATGGACACTTGTGTAACTGGATAACCTTGTTGTTTTCTTTGAGGCAGCTACAAGGAAATGTTTTTTTTCTGTGACATAGTGGAAGCTTCCCACCCTCTCTCAAGGGACTGGACCCCCCGTCACCAGAACCATCACACACACACACACGCACACACACGCACACACACCTGCACACACACCCACACACACACTTTCCCCATTCTTGGATCACCAGTGTGAACTAGCTGATATCCCCCCTCCAACAGAGAGAGGCGACCCTTTAAGACTCCGCTGACCTCTGTGCCCTCTCCTCTCTGTCCTGTGAAGTCGATGCTTCCCTCTACATCCTCCCTCTGAACCCAGTGACTCCCCTTCTAGGCACCCGGGTACCCTCTGTGCCCCTCTCACATCCGTCTTTCTCACCCGTACTGTACATCACAGAAGGGAGGATGGAGATTGGAGCGGTGGGATGGCGAGGAGGAGCAAAAGGCGTCAGGATACGTGAAACGTGACTCCAGTCCATCTCCTTGCATCCTGTTACTACAGGATATAGACATTTGGACTGGAACCCCGGTTCAACCCCAATGTCCCAGGCCCGGCTTTCACGGCTTAAGTGAGAGAGCAGAGCCTCCTGGGCATTGTTCACGCTGAGAAGGGTCACAGCAGAGGCGCAGGCAGAGTGCAAAGTCCTTTCAGGAAAAAAACACTCCAGAAGCTGCGACAGGGAAAGACATTCCTGGTTCAGACCGGCGAAGCGTGGGGGAGGCAGGGAAAGTTATTTTTAGACGAATTACTTTGTGGTTCCAAATACTTTGTCAGGAGATGGAGGCAGGACCAAAACGTGTGTGTGTGTGTATTTGTGAATGTGACATGCAGGGACCGATGTTGCATTTCCTGCACACCAAATCCTAGACGTTTCTCTGGTCCTTCAATGACAGACAAAATAAAAAGACGTTGTTGTATCAAGCTTCCAGACACTCAGGTCTTCTGGTTCTGGTCTGCTCTGCATCTCCAGAGGCCTGTGGAGTTTTTCCACAACTCTAAAAAGTTACATTTTAGGTCTGATCAGAACACCTTGTTTTGAAAAGTGCTCTGATCAGATTCGATTTCTTGCATCTCTTCCATTAAAGTCGCAGTTGTGTGATGCATGACTAATAGTTGTCTCCACCTCAGCACAACCATAAAGCCAATGGGAACTCTTGCCATTTTTCAGATAGAAGATTAAACCATTTGCATGCTAATGTTCAAAGCTGCCTTCACCTTCTGCTGAATATTATTGCTCCTCACTACATTTAGTGCCGTGCTTGAAGAGAATAGCCTGCATTCTTGGGTCAACAGTAGCCACCTCAGCTTCCTCTGCCAGTCCTGCCATCTGTTTAAGGCATCAGATGGAGAAAGTCATCAGCTCTCATCCCTACTACTACCCCGAAGCCAACATCCTGTTTCCAGAGGTTAAAAAAAAAAAACCCTGCTAACTGAGCTTGTCATTTGATCGGAAGTCATCGGTGAAAAAACGGGCAAGGGGCACAAAACACGACCCACTCATGCAGACAACAAGCATTCTGAGCACTTCTCTCTACAGCCCCCAACCCCTCTCCGCTCTTCACTCAGCAGTCAAGTGCCAACACTCACAAACATATCCGCACACACTTTCACACATATCCGCAAATGCACGAAAACAAATGGACACGCAAGCCTGATAGTAACTGGCTGCCAAGACCAGAACAATGTGGTGAATGATCTGGACGAGGAGAAACAACTGGATAGTGCGTTGTGTGTTTGCGTGTGTGTGTAAATGTAAACCCTGATGGAAAAACTGAGATGTTCACACACAGCGTGATGGGCGTGATAGAGCAGAGGAGGACAAAGTGTGACGTGAGATGAAAGGGACTTGGAAAGAGAGTCCAACTTGGCAAAATGTCCACATACTGAGGTGACTGACCTTGACCAGAGTGGCGGTGATGTTGGGGTTGGTGACTCTGCAAGGGATGAGCAGCGGCTCCCTCACCTTCATGTACAACACGGCCGGGCTCATGTCGGTGTGCTCCACAAACGGCTGCCGGCTGTCTGAAACCCAAACACTGCGGTCAGGAACACACATGAGAAACTCACAAAAAGAGCACAAAAACATTTGTCTTCCACAGCGTCAAAAACAAGCTAAATTCAAAGCAGCAGGCCGCTAAAATGGCATGGCACTTGATTCTAAGCAGCAGTAAAAGCTTCTAACAAACCTTAACAGGAAAGTTTCCTTTTTACTGAGATTCAGTAATGCACAGGGTGAATCATTTAGGCTGAATTCAAATGGATGGCAGAAGAGTAAAGAGGGATGAGTATATATGCATGCCATATTTTTGAAGAAATGTCACATTTTTTAAGGTACGGTGCCACACTCCCTATTTATCTCAGTATTCACAAATTCACCTGTTCAAATATTTTTTTCTGTGCAACACAGCTCCAAATTATTTGTGGAAAATGTGCCTATTTGTTTCATAGAACAAGAAGATGCTACTTAGGAAGCTGTAAAAACAGTCACAACACTTATCCTGATAATTCTGCAATTGCATCAAAGGTGCAGGTAGTGCGCATATTTTCCTGTGTGAAACAGATTCAGTAACTCATAGGGTGAATCGTTTAGGCTGAATTCAAATGGATGGCAAAGGAGTAAAACGAAAGCTGAAAACCTGACATTTTTGCTTTTTACACCACTTTCCTTTTCCATTTGACAATATTTTTAATTGCAAACATTTTACATGTTCCATTTGTTTCATACAGGAAAATAATCACAAACTATGAAGGTAATTTTGTGATTGGAGTTGTGCTTTTTTATTTCTTTTGTCAAGGATGCTCTTGAACTAGATGTTAATTTTAGGCATCCCAAGAGACCCATCTATTGCAGAAATAAGGTTGTAACCTCAACAGAGAACCTCTGAAGTATGCCTCGAACTCCCTGACTACCTGGAAATGTGAACGGTTTTCTAATTTCTCATAAAATTGTCATGCCGGGCAAAAAATAGCTGAGACACACAAACAATCACACATGGGCTTCCAAGTATTTTAACAATAACTGAAAACAAACAAGCAGACACTCGGTCCCCCACGCCCATTCAATCGAAACCCGATTCTGAAAAACGACTGCATGCTGTCAACAATAAACACACAGATTGTTTAGAAGCAATCAAACAGCCTGTCTGTGTTTGCTCCGCTTCTCTCAGCTCGCCTGCAGTCGCAGTTCTTTGCCATTCAAAGGTGTGGGTGTTACTTGCTGCATTGTTTGTGACCGTAGGGTGTTACTCAAGGAAAGCAAATCTCTGAACCTTCGAACAAAAGTACCCCAAGGACTAGTAAGACTGAACGCTTCCTTCTCCCGCTTTGATTCCTAATAGAAGGCTCGAGGAGGGAGGCAACGTCTGAACGGAGCGGCAGGCCAAGTCTGAAGCTTAATGGACATGGTGACCCGAGCGATTGACGACCCCCAAGAGTCCTTTTGGCCAAACAGTAGCATGCCCTGTGACCCTGGCATCGAGCCCAGCCCGAGCTGAGCAGCGTCACCTTCCAGGACAGGGAGGAGCGGGCCGGGGCAGACATCGTGCCTCCTCTGCCCCTGCATACCACTGAATCACTGGCATCCATCTCATCCCGCTCAGTTCCACACACGCACACACACACAGCCACCTTGGAGAGACACAGCAACATCTCCTCCCAGTACAACCCTCCCCCTCTGAGCCCTTTTCCCTCCTCCCCAAAGCACAGGATGCTCCAAGCAAGGCTGAGCAGAGCAGATAAGGCTGATGCCCTGGGAAACTCTGCCCAGGGCCCAAGCCTTTCAGCAGCTGGGCTATTCCTGGCCATGAGGTAGCACGTAAACGAAAGTAAAAAAGATTTTATATATAGCTGTAAGGGAGCCGGGCCTGTGAGGAGAGAGGAGCGGCCGGGGAGGAGGAACGGGGGTGAAACTGCGCCAGAGCCATCTCGGAGGATGTATTGTTGAGACAAACAGTGTTTAGATATAATTGATTCTCTGGCATTGGTCTGTATTTAGCACACACTGCATCCTGTTTAACCTGAGGGAATACACAATGGGCCAGAGGAGGCGAGGGGTTTCCTCGAGATGGTGAAAAGCTGCTAAATATGAAATCATGGACACCTCCTGTCTTACCTGTGACATATACATAGAGGGACTGCTGTTTCTGGGTCTGGTGCCTGTAGCGGCAGCGGTACAGTCCGGTGTGCCAGGCCTGGCTGCGGTTGACCCGCAGGTGGCTGCAGTAGTGCTGGCGCGTCTTCCCACAACGAGAGTTGACCACTTTCAATTGATCTTGGTCCAAGCCTCCGGGGAACGCCCAGGACAGCTCCCGGTCACCCCTGGACAGACGTTACACCGAGGTCAGTTTGTGCTGAGAAAACACTTTCATCTTGTCCCTGAAAACGTTCTAAGGATGGTTTACCATTCAGAACCGGCAAGGAGGAACATTTGCATTCAGTGGGCTTGAAATTAATATGTGAGGCTTGGAGGTATAGCTTGGGATTTTTGAAGAGAGGTTCAGTTGGATTGTAGGCAACTGTCTGCGTGTCTTCATTTGGAAGAAAAACAAAATAGCTGCAATCTGACACTGAAGGTCCATGGCTACTCTGAGAGGCCAAACTGAACTTTTACCATCTTAAAACAAGTCAGGTCTCAAAAACGGAGTGGTTCATGCAATCTACTAGACCACTTTCACACAGGTTTTAGCTGTGGGACCACCGATAATCTACTGGGAAAATGTTCCGGCAGCAGAAAGTGTTGCTGGTTTTTGACAAAGTAAAAAAAGACTTTACTCTTTTCAGTGCCTCACTTTTATATTAGCTGCTTTGACTATAAATGCTGTCCAAGTTCCGTTTGTCAGGTTTCATAGGAAGCTCATTACTGATGCACCACAACTGCCCCCCATTTCCTATGCAGTGTGGATTGTTCCCTCTGTCTGGGAAGCCTTTGCTCCACTTTATGTCTTAAAACGCCAAAGAAACAATTTCACAAACACGTTTTGCAGCACTGTGTACTACTACACTTACAAGAAACAAATAATCAGTTAAGCTAACAAATTAGCTATAGTTGTAACATTATACATATGGAACAGAGACCTGACATTGTCTTTTAGGAGGTACTGCTTGTTCTTCTAATGAGAACTTCTAACCTCATTTTATTTGCATTTTTAACTTCAATGCAAATAACTATCCTATGCAAACATGAGGGCAGCTTAAAGTACATGCAGCTTAAAACTTGCTAAAAGTCTCTTAAATGCAAACTATCATCTTCAGCATCCAGAACCAACTAATCTGAATTTGCACTAAAATGATGGTACCAAGATAGTGTTGCCATGTCTAAATTTGGTTGTTTTTCAGATGGTAAACGGAGGAAGTAGCCAGGTACCACTAATGATCTTTCATTACATAGCAATCATCAGCTTCAGTTTAAATAAACGTCCAATTCAAAGCACCGCTTCCTTTGAGGGTTGGAGTTGTGTCAAGATGGTCGACGCCTCAAATTTGTTGGTGGCTTCATTTGGTTTACTTCTTAAACTAAATGAAGATGCAAAGAGAGCATTGCCAAGAGAGACATCAAGACCTTGCTTCAAAACTCTTGGAGCATTTCTTTAAGATCAAATTTCCGGTTTCTTATGTCTTCAAATGTGGAAAAGTGAGAACAATAAATTGCAGTAAGGAAAAGTTCTAAAAATTTACTCAATAAAGAAAAATTCAAAAAAGTTGGTTTCAAAGGTTCTCCTGAATCTAAAGTCTTAAAAGAGAGATCATGTTTATTTATCCAGGTCAGAGTTTTGTTGGTGACGTTGCGATCATTTTTTTCCACATCAGTTACCAGGTTCTTCTTTTTTTTTCTTCTTTTTTTTGGCTTCTGATACCTGAAACTCACCTGCATTTGACCTCCAAAGTTTTGTTGGCCTCCAGAACCAGCTGTGTGCTGCTGACATCCAGGACTGGGACGCCAAACCTCACCTTTTGCTCATTACCTGCAGATGTTGGAGAGAGAAATGAGAGAAGCATCGATTCTCTGCTCTCCAATCAACCAGGTCATGTGGAAATGCGTAAGCAGTGTCCCACTTGTTTATCGACTACAACATTTTCTCCACTTGATCTCATTCATTAGAGTTGAAGACACTCATCTGTCCGCCCTTCCTTCCTCAGAACATGGGAAACATCCATCCTTCACTCGGAAATAGATGACTCCCGTCACTGGCCCAAATCCCAAACATCTTGTAACTCTGTTAGTGGTCAAATGGCTGCTAAGGCAGTTAGTTGAGTTATTACTTGCCAATTGTTCCCAGTGGATGCTCCATTTTAGTGTTACTCACAATGCAAGCACTTCCTGTACTATTTCCTTGGGTTTCTGAGTGTGATGAGTGTGAGGGGGCAGCAAACAATGACACAGAGGACGATGAAAGGGAAGTTAGTGATCTCCTACCCTTTTTTCGTTTTCTTTTTCTTTTTGTTTTGGGCGGAGGGCTTGTTGGCGGTTATGTTCATACGTCAGATTTTCTATTAAATCTTAAATGTCTTTGCATACACTTAACATGCGGCTGCTGCATCCAGACCAAAGAAGATAAGAAAACCCACTAGTGATTAGTTCAGCATTCATTTTCCCAATGAGGGAGCGTTAGACTGTCATGAGTCAAGGTAATGAGTCTGCTCAGTGCTCAGACCACTGAAATTGGCCAATCACAGAGATCTTTTCGGAGGATACGCTTTACTAGTTACCTATGCCTCTGCGGGGACAGGTAACTGTTGAAAATATTGATGCAAGCAAGAATGGCATCATCTTTTCTTAGGAGCTGTAATAGATTTATGAAATGTTACACTTGATGTATAACATGCCTACAAGAAAAGGGAAATGATTGGACAAGAATAAACAAGGCGTTAGGTTTCCTAGCACTTCCAGCTGGAAAGTCCCCACTTGAGGAATCTGAAACATGCAGTTGCTTCCTTTTTTAATTGAGGTCAGAACGTTAATAATCGACCAATAAGGCCCCAGCTTCTTTTCCCATCTGTCTACATGTAAAATTAAGGCTTCAAAGAAAACTGGTCTTTATATTGCACGTATTTGCGTCATTTTTGAATGTATTGCATTTTGTGTTAAATGTGCATGTCATTATGAAAGTTTTTGGAAACGTAATATTATGCGTCATATTGGAAAATCTTGATAAATTAGCATAATCACGTACTTTTAAAATATGTATATATATTAACAGAAGAGCTGAATTTATTGAAAAGCCTTTAAAAATATGAAGACAACAAAACATAAAATTAATAATATTGAACAAATCATTGATAAATGATTACTCTACACATTTCTTATATTTAAATCAGTTTATTTTGTCTCTACTGGATTGTGTTGATTGATTAGATTCTGTATTCAGACATTATTTGGACTTGTTGTCTTGTAAAGTGTCCGGAGTTGGCATTTGTTGTGAAATGGCATTATCTGTGCATCCACATCAACTTCAAGAAACTTTCTTGACGCCCAAATATGTAAAATGTGCGCCCTACCATATAAATATATATATAAAAAACTAATTTATTTAGCGTTTTCTATAATCATTTATGTATCTATTAGGCTATACTAACTTTTTCATTCTCCAAATGCTTCGAACATTTTTCCAGAGATTTGGCAAATCGCATGAAATTAACCCCAAGTTCCTCTTCTGTAATTATTTACCTCCGGGTGATCGTGACCCCTCTTTCCTTTATATCAAAACCAATAGACTCAGGAAATAACGCGCTTTTGTTTCCATTCAGTTGGGGCCAAGCGCACAAGCAGCCGGAGCGCAGGGGTCCACGTTATCCAAACACTCCTTCACACTGGAGAGCGGTCATGTCCCTCAAAACGCTGCGCGCACAGCAGAGATCTACTCAGACTGAACAACCAGTGTTTCAAACGACTGGTAAATCTGGAAGAAGATTATTCCATTAGGGCGCATGTTGCTTTCTGCCTTGTTTTCGTTGTTTGAAAACAAGGCAAACTTGTGCGTAAAGCTTCGTTAGACACGTTCTGACTTCATGTAGATGCATCGTGCTTATGTAATAATAACCAGTGGTTCTCCCCTGCTTACTTCTTAAAACATAAAGTGAAGAATTCTCTCACCTTTTCCAAAAGCGCCGTACAATCCACAAAACAGGCAGACAAGAATAAAATGCATCATTTCTGTTGAATCCGACGCAGCAATCTCTCAAATATAAAACACAAAAAAAGTTTTATCCTTGCTGCTGCTGGTGTTACCCTCCCTCCACGGTGGCGCGGCGCTGCGGGCTGTTGGGCTCATGCAGGACTGTTGGGTCAGTGAATGGAGACGGTGAGTTTCCTGAGGCTGGCTGTGGGAAATCACGCAACAGGACGCCAAGCTTTAACTCCAGTGCAACTTTTTCCCATCGTTCTGGATTGCGTTGCCACTTTATATTGTTCCCACACTGCGGTCACCGGATGGTGGACTTAAGTTACGTCCGCTGACACACCCACTGTGCGTAAAAGGAGTATCCTCCCAGTCCTGAGTGGTCAAGTGATCAGTGTGATGCTGATGAGAAAATATTATGGCATCTAAACGAATCAGTTTTATTGAACTAACTGTTAAAGTTGCTTTCTGCCCAGTCTATATTAGGGAACCTGACGACGACGACGATGATGATGATTATTATAAATGCATGCAGGTTGCATCATGAACCTGCTCTGCGCTCCCATCTTGCTCCTTTGATTGGTAGACGGGCTGAGCAGCACGTAGGCACCCGGAATGTGCGATTCGCTTCCTCAATCATCAAAATGACAGATGAGATTCTCACATTGCAAACGGAAAATGCCTTAAAAAAAAAAAAAACGAAAAAAAAAAAACAGTGCCACATGCATGAGAGCGAAAGCGCGAAGTGCACGTAGATGGTTCTGCAAACACTGATGTCATCACAGGACAGTTCAGAAGGCGGACGTTATTCAGTCTCACAAAAAGGACCATTCAGATTAAAACTGAGCAGGAAGAAATACAATTTTAAAAATTCCCTAATGGGCCTAAAAGTAAAGGAGGAGATTTGTGTAAAATGGTAAATGCGGACAAGAGGATGTTTCAGTAAAAATGGGCTGTTTTTAACAGAGAATAAAAAGCAAAACGTTTTAGTCAAATCCTGCATCCTTCTTTCTGCAGAATCAGCTTTCATCATCAAAAACTTTTACAAGCAGCTGCGGTATATATGCACAAAATGCTTGTTTGCAGCTCTTTTTCCAGGTCATCATTACCCTGACCTGGAATGTGATCATCCTGCGCAGGCTGATTAACTCATGTGACAAACGGGGAAGTATTTCTCATACCTCTAACTAAACAGACATTTCCTTAAAAGCTTTGAAGGCAAATCCTTTGCATATTTTCTTGTCTCTGGTGTGAGATTCACATCCAAGATGGCTCTGCATTCTGATGAGCAGCTTTCTTGGAGTAGAAATGCTTACAGAACTTTTAAAAAAGTTTTTAAAAACAAGTCAAAAGCAAAATATATATATAAAAAACAGCATAGTATCATTACATATTTTATGAAAAATTGAGGTGAAAATACATGTACTGGGTGTGATATGTTATTTTTTTGATGGTTCAAATTATCAGAAGTCTTTTAATTCCAGGAATGTGACAGCCCACGTCCTGTGTGTGTCAAGCTGTGACTCCAGCTGCTGCAGGAGATTTCTAAATCTCCCCCAAACTCTTGAATTGAACCTGATGGTTGTAAACTAATTTTTTCCTTCCACTTAGCTTTCTATGAATGCATTTAGAGACAGCTCTCTGAAATGCGAGCTTCTTCAGCAATGAGCTTGTGAGGTTTGAACTCCTCGTGACTGTCTGCTTGACAATTGTGAAGTTAGCCGTCTTGCATGCCTTATCATAACATTCCCTAAATTTCTGTTAAATTTTGGGTTCATACCTATATACTACATTCATAAAAATTGGAAAAAGAAAAAAAAAACAAATGCATGGAATACATCAATCTACAGGGAAGGGATCTATATTAGTTTATGAACTAAATTATACAAATCAGCTTGAATTAAGTTTTAATTCATTGAGAAATCACTTTAGACCTGCCAGCAATTAGTGATACGAGCCGAAACGCCAGAGAAGAAGAAAAAGCAAATGAAAACATTTTCCTGCAAAAGAAGTTTCACTTCTGATTTTACTCGTTTTAAGCAGCAACTAATTGTTGTTTTAAAAGATAAAATAAGTTACAGGATGGCAGACGTGCTCTTCTTATCGAGTTCCTCCTGCATTTACAGAGTATATTCAACATGTAGCTATGGCTCAGGTACACATATACACAATGCACAAACAAAACAAATATACAGTACAGGAAGTCATCAGTACACAGTAACATTACAGTACGCAGACAAGTAGATTAAACACATCTGGAGACGACTTTTTCCACATACGAGCGAATAAACAATTTGTAATAAAAAACAAAAATAATAATAATTTTGACAGAATCGAAAGTAATGGAGAGTAGAGTTTTTACTGGAAAACATCTGCCCAGATGATTCACTCTTGGCGCTACTTCATAAATCGCTTCCATATAAGAGCCGAGCGTCTGCTGGGGTTTTTGTTTCCTTCTCAAGCTGTTTGCTGCTGCACTTTAATTACAAATATGGCAAAAGTAGCTTCATATTATATAAACTATGCAACAAAAAACATACATACTGAGCATCTTGGCTATTGTGTAATAAAGTCATTTAATGTTACTATTTATTACATCCATGTATTCCAACATATCTGAGGTTTTGTCACAACCTCCTCGTCGAAATATGGAGAGCTATGTTTGTTTTAGCATATAACTTTAAATTAATTTCTTTATGATAGCTGAAATATTGACCAGCAGTGTAATTGGTAATAATATACCCCGAATTCAAAGTTTAAGGGACTATTTAGATGTTTGATGTGGGGTTCTGTGGGGAGGTCATCACAGACTTCTGCTGGAGTAAAAACTGTCAAATGCAACAACAAAGTTTCATAATTATTATCAACATAATCATTTTCAAGACATGCAAATAAATAAGAAAATGATGCTTCCACGAAGTGCTGTATTTTGAATTTCTTTTCAATGAAGGGTAAGACGGAAGAAATTGAATTTAAAGTAGCCGTTAGACTTTTTCAAGTTTCTGCAAATTCACAATCAAACAAAAAAAAAAATCCAGAAGAAAACAGTAAATCAGTTATCGCGGTAACATTACAGTACACACACGAATCGATAGATGAACATCTGGTGACGACTTTTTCACATTAAATACAAGAAATGACCTTTAATTTGGTGGAAAAAAAACATGTTTTGAATATTGACAAGATGAGAATTGAGGGCCATGGTTAAAATAGGCTTCAATGAGATTTTGCTGGAAACAATGTAGATGGTAAATATCTATCCTGATCATTCAAGTTTGGCAGAGACTAGTTAACATGATAAGCAACTGCAGCAGCAGGAGCAGAGCGATAGCGAGGCATAATGTTTTAATAAGAAACAAGACAACATGGACTCTTTCAAACAAGTTGAGTAGTGAGAAATTTCTTCCATATTCAGACATAGCACTCTTTTTTCATATAAACAAAACAACAAAGACATACAGTAGAAACTCCTTTGCAACTTTGCAGTAAAGTTTCTGCAAACTTAGGGTTGTTCAGAAAATTATCTGTAAGTAAGATACTGACTACTTTAGCCTCTCCACAGAACCCCATTCAAAAAAAAACAAACAAAAAAAAACTAGCTGTAACATTTTGATGTTGTGTTTACGCTTGAAGTTCATTTGCCAATCTAATCAAGTATAAAATAAACGTATGTGCATGTCAACATTTTGTTTCTTGCAGATTGTGACGATGCTGGTTGGTTTGTGGCACTGAACAAATTCCCAAAAAGTGACTGAACAAAAATGTGGCAGTCAGTACTCAAACCACTGCCTGCTGAAGTTATTTCCTCGTCAGAGTCTCATGTTTTGTCAGACCTGACCTTTGGTCTGCTGGCGGATCCAGTCGGTGAATTTGACCACCTGGGTATAGACGCCGGGCCGGTTCTGCCTCGCACAGCCTTCGCCCCAGCTGACAATCCCTGCCAAGAACCACCGTCTTCCTCGCTCCAGGCACACCAGCGGACCACCTGAATCCCCCTGAGGAATCAAAAGACGTGTCAAGGTGGTAATATTAAGTTTTCACATCTTGTTAAAAAAAAAAAAAAAATCCACCGGGTTATTACACTGTTTGAGCTGTTTATGAATGTATCCACTTTGCTTTGATCTATAATTTAATTTTCTTATCTTCTCCTATTTTATGTTGTTTTTGTTGTGCATCACTTTGATCAGCTGCGATTGCTGTTTTTAAAAGTGATTCACATATAAAATGGTTTATTATGGCAATGACTAGTGATGGATCATGTGGTCAATTACAATTACAGCATGATGTTTAGTGATAAAAAGTCAAAATAAAATACATATGCTTTTAGAAAGTCTGAGATAGAATTAATTGGTGAAAATATCCTGCTTCACTCCTGAATTATAACAAACATGTTTTATTGATATTTGACAAATTGATGCTTTCTGATAAATCATAGTATATTAGGCATTTGACTTGATCAGAAAAAATATATAGTTCCAGTGATTTGATCAGTTTCTTGCCAAAACCTCTTAGGAATAAGATGTTTACTGGGAACATAGTGAAAGATACAATGCACAGAGTTTTAATATCCATAAAGAGATAACCCTGCACCATCTATGCCATGTAAAAGAGCAGCTTAAGACAGTGCATTGTGTCACTAAAATGTAAATAATCAGATTTGTCAGGATCAAGGCCATGTTCTCAGATCCTTTTATTAAATTGACCAACCTGGCAGGCGTCCACACCTCCCTGCAAGTTTCCTGCACACAGCATCCTGGGAGTAACAGCATCGTCGTACAGCTTGTTGCAGACTTTTCTATTAATAATTTTCACTGAAGCTTCTTGTAAACGAGATGCCAGTTCACCTTGAAATAATAATAAAAAAAAACCAAAGTAAGATGTTCACGATGACCTGTAACCTTCAACTTAAAGTCAGTTGCTGAGCAGCTCTTACCATCCTCCATGAGAACGCCCCATCCCGTGACAAAGCAGCTCGTCCCGGTGGTGAAGGTGTGTGAGGAGGCAGGAACACACACCGGCTGCACCAAGTCGTTAAAGAAAACTGGAGCGCTGAGCTCGAGAAGGGCGATGTCGTAGTCAGACGTGAACTGGTCGTACTGGGGGTGGAGCAGGATCCGACGGATGAGTCTGGTCGCTCCTCCGTGGTTTCCCCTGGTCATCACACGCATGCCGAGGTAAGCCCGCCACGCACGAGCGTCAGAGTACCTGCAGACACAACGAGCGGGAATGCAGCATGTAGACGTGAGGCAGGAAGATGAGCCGAGGGGTTTCTGTCGTCTTTCTCACTTAATGGCGTCAGAGTCTTGGAAGCAGTGCGCTGCAGAGATGAGCCAGCGACTGGAAACCAGGGTGGCTCCACAGACGTGGCCGTAGCGCTCCATCTGTAGGCTGACCTGCCAGGGCCACGACCCCAACACAGCGTCAGACCCCCCCACTATCTTAGTCCGCTTCTTAGGCCTGGTGCCACATCCTATCAGAAACAAAACAGGACAAAAACAATCTATAAGAACTTCACCTTTTACAATGACAAAGCTGAAAAAAAGTGGGAAGTCCCGAGATGTACCACAGCGCAGCTCGTCAGAGCCGTCGAAGCAGTCTTTAACTCCGTCACACTCAGGGTTGACCTTGCTGACACATTTTCCATTGGCACATTTGTAGGACGCCACGGAGCAACTCTTGAGATCTGAAGAGAATGAGTAAGTTTACTCCTCCAGAAATGTGTCAAACAGCAGCGCTGACGTAAACGCTCACATGCTCTGGTGCAGTTCAATTCGTCACTGCGGTCTTTGCAGTCGATCACACCATCACACACAGATGACTTTGGTAAACACACCTTGTTGGGACAAACGTGGTAGCATTTAACTCCTGCAAAGCACAAAATAAAAAGAGGAAAAAAAAAGCAAAACAAAACAACAAGTGCCTGCTCTCTTTGGTACATTATAAGTGTGCCTGCTCACCACAGCTGCCTTCCTCGCTGCTGTCAGCACAGCTGCTCTGACCAACACACTGGCTGCTCTGAGGTTTGCACTGTCCGTTCCCACAGAGCACTTCCCCAGGCCTGCAGGATGCTGATTGTTTCACATTAAGGTGCAGAAACAAAAGCCAGACACATTTTCATGAGACTTTACAATGTACAAGTGTGTTTTGCAGTTAAACACAAGAATTTATGTACATTAATTATGAATAAAACACATATTTTAGGGATGTGAAGCAGTTAAGCTCCACAGAGTTCATATTGGAGCCATCTAAACGTTGCAGGACACCGGCCCAAAGTGAAGTTCTTTGAACAAAAAACAACTGTTCAAAGAACTTTTCTTTTCTTCTCTTTCAGTGACACTCACAGCATTTAGCTTCATCCCGTCCATCTGAGCAATCCTTCACTCCATCGCAGACCTTCCTCAGAGGGATACAGCGTCCGTCTCCACAGCGAAACTGGCGAGGGCAAGCTTGCAAAAACACCAAGTGAAACTTGAGAAGTGTTTTTTTTTTTTTAACTTTATTAAACTGTTGACAATTAAACAAAATATGCTCTTAATAATATTTTGTTTGTGCAAAATGTATTCAAATTTGCCCCCATCTGTTACAAATGTGTATAGTGGAGTGAAAGGACCCGGTCCGACTTACTGCCCTCTGGAGAGAAAGCTCGGTACAGCAAGTAGAATCCCTGGTTGGTGAGAGATTCATCAGAGTGGAAGTGGATGGAGAGAGGAGAGGAGTACACTCTCTTTCTGCCGCTCTCTGACAGGGGATTACACAGCCTGGATGTGAACCGTAAGATGTTCATCAGACATGAAAAACATTTTAAAGGCAGTTACAGAACGACACTCCTCAAACATTTCCACATTTTGTCCCATTGCGGCTATTTAAAAAGTGGTAAGTATTTGCGTAGTGGAAGGAAGTTTTCACAGTGTGGTTTAAATTTGTATGCAAATATCTGAAAAGTGTGGTGTATTTTATTTTATTTTTTTTATTTCCCTGCCAACAAATTGTTGTACCTGAGCTGTCGTGTTCCTCAACTCCTTCAGAGATATTTTGGTTACTTCTCTGATCTGTGTTTTCCTTGTTTTACCGGTTTAGGTTTGTTGCCATGTTTTGGTAACTTTGCTATTACATCCTTCTCATTTTCAAGTGACTGATTGGTGTTAAAAACTTCTGTTATTTTTCTACTAATGTCCTCTAACAAAACGTCATCGCAAAGCATTTAATCCCAGTCTTTATTGGGATTAAATTACACACAGAAGGACGTTAGTAGAGACTTTTGTGATTTTTATTTAGAGCTATTAGAGTAAAAGGGGCTGAGTGCAAATGTAAACCAGTTTCTTAAAAAAATTGTGCATCAATATTCTTCCACTTACGCAGTACTATGAATTGATCTACTATATTGAATTTTGTGTCTGTAATGTGACAAAATATAAAACACGTCTAACAAATTAACATTTTCAAAGTGCTCAAGCTTCACAACTCACTTAACCCCTGCAATGTCCAGCCAGTCCTTCTCACAGCCATCAGACGACGGGGAATCTTGAATATCTAAAGTCACGATTGTCATCGAAATCAGATATCCTGGCACAGGCACCTGGTAAAGTAAACAGCAAAGTCCAAGCGTTACAATTCAGGGGTTGGAATGTGTGTGAGCTGCCAGACTAAGGGAGGCTTTCCTCCCTCTCTGCTTCTTCTGTTAATAAATGCTGAAACTCGAATGCTTTAGCGGTGATGTTCAGCTCACCCGTAGAGTCCATGTGCAGTCTATGTTAGGAGGATAGAAGGAGGGGTAGTAAGGTGAGGAAATGGAGCCGTTCCATGAAGAAATCGAGCCTCCACAGCCTGCAGGGGGCGACGTTAACATGAGGAAGTTCACCAAATTAACAGCAGCATCAACGTCAAATACTATTCTACAAGTGGGAATGAAATAGTAGATAAGGTAGCCCTGAAACATCAGGTAGTGTAGTCTCATTTTGAGCTACCTGCCCTACCTGCTTTTGGGATGGCTTGAAAGTAAGCTTTGAAGATTGCTCCATCTTTCTGCCTGCTAAAGGAGAAGGTGACCAACATCACATTCCCCGAGGAGGTCAGCTTCATGACCGGAGATGAGCCTGACACTGGCAGGCCGCACCATCTGAAACAGTTCAATATTTAATGGTTTAAAGAAAATACAGTCTGAAGAAACGCATGTCCAAATTCACAAAACGCTCCAAACCTGGCAATGATCTTGTTCTGCAAAGGAAGCAGGAAGTCATAGGCAGAGAGCTTGTGGGCTGTGCAGCTTCCGGGCGTGGCGCCCTGAAGCGTCAGGACAACCAGACGCACAACGTGACCCGAGGGCACGCGCAGACGCCACTGGTAGTATGGCTTCTTGGGACTCACAAGACTCAGGGTTCGGTTGTTCCCGTATTTAGCGTAGAGATCAAAAGATATTGCTAGAAAGTGACAGAAGGATGAAATTAACCAGATGAAACCCAACTGGTGATGTGATGGTGTTTAATTGAAAAAAAAAGATGACTTCCTGTCATTTTTCCACAGGAAATCTATGCACCCCTCACCTTGAAACCCAAGCTGCCATTTTCCTCCCTGGATGCTATTTGGGTTTTTCATTTTGTCTATTCTGTCTTCTGAATCAGAATCATCAGAGTCCAAGTCTGCAAAGACACACAAAGCAATCTAAAAAAAAAAAAAAAAAAAAAAAAAATCTGCAGCTCAAAAAGTTTTATTACAACATGCAGTAACGAGCTGTACCCAGCAGGGGGAGCGTGTCGTCCTCCTGCTCCATGTAGTAGTGCTGCTCGTTGCGGCTGTACCGCACCACCTTGTTGGTGCCGGGGAGCCTCCGCTGCAGCCTCTCCGGGCTGGAGCTCTGGATTTCCAGGGCCACATTGTGGGGGGCTGAAAATTTACTCCAGTAGAAAACACCGAGCCCCTCCTCTCCTTCACTGTCACACAAAAAGGAAGTAAGAGGATTGATGCTCCAAGGAGGGCGCTTTCATTCTTTCTTGAACTTAGACTCGGCTCACCTGAAGGCAGTAATTCCTGAGCGCAGGTAGTAAGAACTCCACGGGGTAGAGTCGTAGAGTTTAGAGAACTGTTTTAGGGAAAGACAGAGAAGTGGTTATGCAACTTTTTCACAGTTTCTGTAGCTTCAAACACGATCTAATAAGTATTTTATTGGGATTTTGTGCACATGGTGTTTTGTACTTATTTCAAAAGGTTAATTTTTGGTCTCCACCATTCTTGTCTTCTTTCACATTTTTCCCTTTCTGCGTTGTTCTACATCGTTCCACTTACAGTCAAACAAGGATCTTCCACCTGGATTTTATTTAGTGGTATCAGAGTGAAGGGGACTGAATACATTTCCACAGCACCTTTGCAGGTTTTCATTGTAAGGTGCTACATGTTAAGTTTATTTGAAGAGCATATTCACAACAGTGAGGTTCGAAGTGCTTTGCACTTTAAAAACATAAGACAAGAAATAAACATTACATTGTGTCAAATCATATCACAAAAATCATCAAGCAAATATATATTGATCAATGTTCCAGTTATTATTAATCAAAGGCAGCAGGTGGGTGTTTAGGATTGATTTAAAGGAACTCAGTGTTTTGGCTGTTTTGCAGTTTTCTGGAAGTTTGTTCCAGATTAGTTGAGCATAAACGCTGAGTTCTGTTTCTCCGTGTTTGGTTCTGGTTCTGGGGATGCAGACCAGATCACAACCAGAAGGTCTGAGAAATCTGACACAATGACAGCATAATAAGTGACAGCACTCTGTAAACACAACTGAGACGTTACCTCGTTTCACAGGAGGTTACATAAATACCAAACTAGGCTGATTCAGAGTTTGGGAATTCCCTTCTATATACCTGACCTTTTGCTCCAAAAATCAACCTCTGGCCCCCGGATGTTATCTTTGTCCTCCTGTCATCCCACCTTGCCCTACTGCCCTGCCCCGGTTGGTTCATCCGCTCTCTGTAGTGTGCTGCACACATAGTGGCCAATTGTCTGAAAGCTTCACAGACAATGTTTTTATTGAAGGACTGCTCTTCCTCTCACTCTCGCTGCCCGGGCCTCGCGGGCCTCACAAATGCCAGGCTTGTCCTCGGCCCCTGAAAGGACCCGATCCCTCGGGGTGCTGTTGACTCACACACACTATGCGCAGCTCCTGTTTCAGCTTTACATTTAACACCACCAGAGAGAGACACAGAGAGAGAGGCAGAGCAAGGCAGAAGAGGGAAGAGTACAAAAAAACAGACATGGGAGGATGGAGGAGATAAGGAGGAGACACACAGGCAAGAATGTGAGGAGAGAGAGGAGAGGGAGAGGGCAGCAGTGTTTTTGAAAGTGACATTAAAACTCTGGTGCTGTGTTGTAACGAGGCAAATTAAAAGAAGAAGAAGAACCACATGCGATTCAGAGGGAATGCAACAACAGACCAGCTCAGCATTTCCACTTACATAATGGTCCAAAGCCTGAGCCTGCAGGCGGAACTGAGGGGAGGCGGGGTCGGTCAGCTCTAATGAGAAGGTCAGGTTTGGGAACTCTACGCTGCTGCCCAGGAAGAACACCGAGCAAGACGGAGCTGGGGAGACAGGAACGCCAGAGATATGAGACTGGCGTGGAGCGAGATTAAAAATAAAAAAAAGTTCAAGGATGCAGGAGAGGTAAACGTCAGAATCTAAACTCACATGTTAAATAGTTGAGAGTCAGTGTAATGGCAGCAGTGAAAGGTAAAAATGGTAGGAGGCCCAACACAAGCCTCCTCCAGGAGCAGCACGATGACGCTGCCTGGCTCTCCGTCTTCTGTCCCACCGGACCCTCGGACTTTGGCAAGGAGGGGTCAAGTGAGCCTGTGGACTGCTTTAAATCTCCATCTCTCTTTTAGGGCACAAGATATGAAAGAAAATGAAAGAAAATGAGATCTTATACAATAGATCTACAGCGTATAACTACAGCATCCATAAAATTAATTAATGATCTGAACAAGGCAGTGATTCTAGACTTTCTCAACACTGGTCCTCAGGTAATTCAAATGATTACATGCCACCGAGTGCTGCAAAAGCCTGTCAGTCGGCCATCCATTTAAGCCACGACTACAGCATAAGGCAAAAACATAAAACATGCAGAACCGCTGCTCTGGACAACAACAAACTCATTTCACTGTGAACAAACGGCTGACAAATTGTTCAATAGACTTGTCAAGAAAAGCTAAAAGTATCTCCTCTATCTTTCTACATGAACCTAAAGATGTTGAGAGATCAATTCTAGGGCCACATCACAGTGAGCAGGTAAAATGACGCTGACACCTGATGTAGGGCATTGAATACTAGATCCTGTTTGTATGCAGATGATACTGTGAATTACATATTTTTTCAAAACTGGAACAGTGACAGTATGTTTTGTCTTTTCTGATTTCAGCCCTTATTTTGTATTTGAGGCTGACTAGATTCAGTTTCATCCAGTTACTAAGCATGATGCTGGACGCCAGGTTATGGGACTATTATTACACCTTGGATAATTGAACAGCAATATTTCCAACTTTTTTTTTTGTTCCTTTTTGCTAGCACCAAAATATTAGGGTCTTTTCTAACGTTTTCCCAATTTTAGAAAAACATCCAAACAGTCTTGCATGTTGAGAAAGAAGACATGCAAGACTTAAATTAGAGACACTTAAATTTCTCCTGAAGTTGTCAGTAGTTGTGCAACAACGACTATTCTCACCTTCACTCCTGCATTCAGTTTACAATTTTGCTAATGTTTAGACACCAGCTTTAATATCTACTCATGTTGCTTCTTATTGACATCTGAGCAAAGCAGGAGAGCGGTGAATAAAAAGGAACCTCAAAATCAATGAAGACTAGATTTTATGACCGTACAGGGAGTGATTTACTGACTGCAATGATGTCGATGTCTACACTCTAATGATTCCCGAAAACATTTAAGAGTTGGTGATATTCTCTGGGGGAAGGAAAGCATGCCTGAATGGTTCTGCTTTCCCACGGCCTGCAATGTCAGCACTCAGTCCAAGTGTCACAGGCAGAGACCCCTGTGGATTTCACAATTAAATGCAGTTCAATTAGTTTGATGGGTCTAAATATGATTCCCTTTCCAATGCAAAGTTAAATATCAACGGCAGGCGGTGACAGAATGAGAATAAGGGAAGACATCCAGAGTGCAAAATGTCTTTGGAAGCTTTTTCATCTGCAAAGAAAGGTTCTTAGTGATGACTTACCTGTGTAGCTGGACAGCCAGAGTGTCCGTGTGCGGAGACACAGTACACCTCACAAGTTTTGCTTTGGGGCAGAGTCCACATAGCACAGTCCAGTTTAGCTCCAGAGAGGTGACTCGCAACAATACCTCGGACATAGAAACGATGGAGAGAGGGAGGGAAAGAGAGGAAATCCCCACTGTTGCTTCCTCCGACCAAAAAAAAAAAAAAAAAAGAAACGGAGCAAAAAGAAGGAGCAGAAATCTGAGCTGAGGAGCTCAGACACGCAGGTGCATTCACCGCCTCCCGTTTACCTGAACAGGGCGGCAGGTGTGACACGGAGCCCCAGAATGCAGTGCGAGGGACAATGGGGCCACTATGAAAGGCTACTATCCGAGCAACCATCCGTTGGACAGATATTGTGGGCAAACTTGCTCTCTGTGTATGCAAAGGTCTCAGATCAGAGGGACAAAAGAGAGCTTGAGGAGAACGTGTGGGAGATATTACAATTGGAGCCTATGGACGCTCCGCAGGCTGCAGAGCCGCATCCAACCCAACAGAAGGAACACAACAACAACAACAACAACAGAAGCATCATGCACAGGGAGGGTGTTATATGTATGTTTTTTTTTATTAATGAATGTGCAGGACACATGGGTTTGATCGTGTCAGCTGATATGGCTGTAAATCCAGGAGGTGAACTTGGTGACCCTGGTGTAGACCCCGGGCAGGTTTGGTCTGCCGCAGCCGGACCCCCAGCTCACAATCCCTATGAGGAACCAGCGACCCCCGTCTGAGGCCTGGCAGGACAGAGGACCTCCTGAATCCCCCTGGGAAACGAGAAAAGACTCTACAAAAATCTACAAGATGAGTAACGAAGAGGTTTCAATGGAGTCGCAGGTGATGAAATGCCACCTTACCCTGCAGGCGTCCCTCTCTCCGGAGGGGAGGCCGGCGCACAGCATTCGCGGGGTGATTGGGCTGTAGCTCTTTTTGCACTCGGTCTGACTCATTATGGACACCTCTGCCTTTTGGAGCACAGAGGGCAGCACCTTATCTGAGAAAAGAGGGATAAGACGACGAGTTAGACTCTGCAGGATTTACTTACAGTTTACAGTTGTACCCAAAAGGTTTTTAAGACTCACAGAAATGTTGTGTAATCAGCATTACAGCTTGTCTGGTGTCAGAAGTAAATTTCAAAACACAAAGAATAATTTAAACACAAAACCCACATTTGAAAAGTATTTTACTGTCTTCTGTGAAATCATTTCATTCTTAAATTTGGTTAAGTAAAAGTAGGAAACAGAAGAAGTTTCGAATCATCAAAACCTTCAAGGAGAGAGTTTGAGGTGCTGTGAATAAATTTCAAGCTGCCAAGTAAAGTCCGACAAGTATCCTAAAGAGGATTCAATCAAAAAGAGATTGGGTAGCCACCAGTAAAGAGCTTGATCAGAAAGGGCAGCAGCCAGGTGTGAGGGTTTCTACGTGCAGAGTGAGGTGGATTCCTGGTCACTCTGGTGTTAAAAAGAACTGCACAGAAGACACTTGTCTCCAAAAAAAAAAAATTGAAATGAAGTACCATGATTGGACCGTAATTACTTGTTAAGCTATTTTCTCTGATTTAGCCCCATTCAGAAAGTTTTCTGAAGGATGTGGGGGAAAAAAACAGTGAAAGCCATGATGAGTCCTGTATCAGTTTGGTATTAAATAATGTTTTTACCAGCACGATGAAGGACCATCTGACAAGATACGCATGATTATTATGTAATCATAATTTGGATTAATGATCAGGAAGCTCCCTTAAATCTTAATCTAACTGAGAACCCTTGAACTCTTATAATATTAGTCCATTTCTCAATAATATCACGTATGAAATCTCTTTATGGAATCTTATTAAAACATCTAAACACACTGTAAGTTTGTGAACAATAACATTTCAGCCAGTCTCAAAGCTTTTGGGCACAGAAAAGCAGCTGAAAAGGGAGCATTTCTTTGAGATGAGGCAGAACTCATCTTAAACATACATATGGATAATAAAGGAAATATTTCCACACATCGTGGTAAACATTTCCTTTGGCAGATGCCTTCATGCAAGGAGAACCTCTCTGCAAACTGGCTTTAAAGAAAAGCTGCATTTTTGTGTGTTTTCCCTGGATATGTTCTTTATTTTCCAGTCTTTTGGTAAGTTGTTTCAGAAAGTCCCTGCATTTCATCAGGGTTACTTACACTTTCTAGAGACACTGTTTTGGTCATTTCAATCACAAAAATATTTGAGTGTAAAAATGCCAAAATAACATGAATTTCTATCAATAATGGTATGTTTTTGTTGTTGTTTTTTTTTAGCACTAACAAAGTCATGTCACCAACCTTCCTCAGATCTGTATCCCCACCCGGTCACCAAGCAGCGGTGTGTGTCTGTGACGGTGTGGGACGAGGGGGGCAGGCACACAGGCTGGACCAGCGGCCAGAGAGAGGGAGGCCAGGGCCTCTTCAGCTGCAGAAGGGCGATGTCATAGTCAAAAGTGTACGCATTGTAGTACTCATGCACCACGATCCTCTGGATCTCTGCAACGTGTTTGGCACTGCCCTGCGTCAGCATGCCGAGGTGGGCACTCCAGGAGCGAGGGTCAGAAAGGCTGCAGGGACACAGGTCAGGGGTCACTTCACAAGCTCTGGTGAGGCCACTTTATATGCAAAGAAGACACATAAGGAAACGGTTTTGCTTCATCGGCGATGAGGGGGGGACTGACCTTTCTTTTCTGAAGCAGTGGGCAGCTGAGACGAGCCAATCGGAGGAGAGGACAGAAGCGCCACAGTACAAGCTGCCTGCAAAGTGAAGGCTGACCTGCCAAGGCCACTCCCCCTCGTGTGAGTTAACCCCGCCCACAATCCGATCGAGACCTGATGTAGAGCCCACCTTCCTCAGCGGGGCGGGGAGGCCACAGGCTGAGAGGGACGAACAGATGGGCTTAGCTTTTTATTCATGTCTGTGTCAGCAGACGTTAGTGTTTTCAGTAAAATCATAAGCATGATAAATGTTTTTTAAACTTTGTGATGGCTGCATTTGCACTCACTTTTGGTCCCCGTCTCTACCAGACTTCCTCATCCACTGACATTTTTGCTTATTCTTCTTTGCCAAACAACATAATCTCAGTCACAAAAAGGTTCGTTCTCCAACTGGAAGGTGAGTTTCGGTACAAATCCCATGCCTTTTGCAGCATCTAACAGGATTTCTTCAAGTATTGCCATCAAACAGTTTCCCTGCTTTGGAAAAGCTTTGCCACAGCATGATGTCTATTTACAACCATTGCCCATGTAATCAAAGGTTTTCAGGTCAATGCTCCTTACATGAGTCAGTTCCATTTCACAATTGCGGGCTACTTTGTGCAGCCAAAATAAAACACCAATAAAATACGCCAAAGTTTGTGGTTGTGGGGAACAGAGTGAGAAAAGCTCAACGGGTTTGAATGCGTATGCCTTCTGACGTATCGGTGATGTGCCACCGACACGTTTATAGGTTGAATACTTTTTAACAGTGCATTCTCATTTACAAGAATAACGTTCTCACCACAGTCGTCCTCGTCACTGTTGTCCCGACAGTCGGGGACGTCGTCACACTTTGCATTTTTCTTCAGGATGCAGGATCCGCTCCTGCACCGGTATCTGATCCCCGAGCAGCTCGTTTCTGAAATGTCGCAATCCGAGAGGTCAAAGGTCTGCAGGACATAAAGGCAAGATGGCTTCTCTTCAAAAAAAAAAAAAAAAAAATCAATGGAGAACACTCACCCTTTGTGCAGTTTATCTCATCTACTCCATCAGAGCAGTCCATCTCTCCATTACATACAAACAAAGGATGCGGAGGGATTTTAGTGCTGCAGGTTATTGTGGGCCTCGCTGTGAAGAAATGCACAATTTTTCCTACAGTTAATCCAAGCAAATAAAAATTGTTTTGCTAAAAATGCCCAGTTTCTTTCCCTGTAACCCACAAACAACTTACGGCAGAAGACCTCATCGCTCTCATCCTGGCAGTCATCCAGGCCGTCGCAGAGTCGACTCTTCTCCACGCAGAGTCCAGTGGTGCACAAGAACTGGCCCTCTTGACAAGCTGGTGGACACATAGACATATGCACACATTTAGTTATTCGCTCAGCGAATAAACATGTTCAGGTGTTTATTTTAGCCGTTCCAGTGAATCAGGTTTGCGCTGCGCCGTGCTTACGCTGGCTGATGTTGTAACTGTAGTATGAAGCCTGGAAAGGTTGAGCAGAGTTAGGTGAGCTGCAGCGAAACTCCATCTGTGGACTCTGGTCGGGGATCCGAAACACGGTGTGGTGTCCTACGTACATGCCGCAGAATCTGCGGAGGAGGAAGCAGGTTTCCAGAAAAGCATCAAGCCAAGTTCAGGACGGCCAAATGTCCTCTGTGGTGCAGCTGCAGACACATACATGACTTCGTTGACCCTCCACCAGCCACTAGCGCAGCCTTTTATATCCTCAGGTTTCAACGCGTAGTTCTCGAACTGCAGAGCTACCCCTAATTTAGAGTTTGGAGTCTGTAAAAAATAAAAAATAAAAAATAATAAAAAGTGTAGAATGCACTTACTGAAAAAGAAGCAATAAACATGCATTTGTTTTAATGCCAGTTAATGAGAACGTCTACCTTAAACCTCCAGCTACAGGAACACTGTGGAGGCAGCAGGCTCGGGTAGAATGGGCTGTAGATTCGACCACTGATATCAGGATCCAACTTGGTCTCAATTTGAGACATACAAACTGAAAAAGACACAGGAGAATTGAGATTATTTAAAACGGACTCAAAATCTTTTTTTTTTCCCTCTAGTGAATCCGAGAGACTTTGTATATATTTTGCAAAGGTTAATGTGGAAAAAGTGTCAAAATGACCAGTTTCATTGAGCTTTATCTAAATATAACACTTTCTGTGTCTTACACAGAAATGGCTTGATGGAAATGTTTAAAAATTATAACATTTTACAGAACATTTATTCACAACTCTGAGAAGGATAAAAAGCCTTTAAATAAATGAACATTTTACAGCAGTGGCATAATTAAACACTGAAAATTGTAGAAAAATCCAACCTTTGATTTAAGTACCGTATATTTATTTATTGTGAATTTGAGTTTTTGCCTTTCAGATTCAGTTCATTCCTTAGTTTAAGATTCCTTGTAGTTTACTCTGGATCTCAGCTTATTAGTTAGTTATTGGTTCAAAGTTTTTTTTAGACTTTTATGTATTTGGTTTGATCATTAATTGCCAGATTCAAATGTTAAATTCGATTTGCTTCAGACATTTTATTAGAATCCCAATAAAGCATCTTCTGTTATGAGTAAGATGTCATACTTTCCTCAGCAACGGCTTCAAAGCGTCCATTAAAGCTCTTGCTGCCACTGGTCATCCTGAAGGACAGCAGCATGACGTTGGAGGTAGAGACGATGGAGAAGGAGCTGGACACCGGCTCACACAGCCTGGGGCACAAACACATGAAAACTCGTGAAAAATTTACTTTCAGAACAGATGGCATGGGTTGCTTAACCACCAAGGAATAGATGGAAAAACAAGAAATGTACAGTTGCACAAAGGATTGAACCTGATCTTCATTTCTGAAGAATTACATATCTGCGTTTCTCATAAGAACATTGCATGTCTTCATGAAAGCTTGGGGGAAAAAATTATCAATAAAAGTTCAAATATAAGCTGGAGGGAGAGTGAATATGTTTGGCAAAGGATGTTGAATATGGCGCTACCGACAAAGGAAGATGAGATTATTTTAAAAAATAACATTTGCACGGACACATATTTTAAGAGTGTAGAGCTGTTTTTAATCACCAGAGGTAAAATAAATCTTAGTATGCCTGTGCTGCAGCCTCACCTGTGCAGAATGCGCCCTCTCATGGGCAGCAGAGCGTCGTACACGGTCAGGGCGTCGTTCACACAGCCAGTGGGCTCAATGAGGAACGAGGTGACGGTCAGGCGGATCAGAGAGCCGGGCACTGCAGTCAGCTTCACGTGGCAGTTCACGCCTCCCCATGACGAGTAGACGTTTAGCGGGACACTGGCTCCGGGGAGGTTGGCGTACAGCTTATCAACGCACTGCGAGTCTGAGAGGGATAAAAATGACCTGCGGTACATCTTTAATTCATATGACCAGGATTCCACTTACGATTCATTTCTGAACTAGATACATTTCAAGACTTAAAAGTCCAAAGTTTTCAGGACTTGATTTCAGTTTTGAAAGCATGAATGTGGCACTTTTTGGTGATTCTATGGCAGGAGGTCAAGATTAGAAAAAATGAAAATGTCGGTTGGTTGGAAGGAAGGAAGGAAGACGTGCCCAGCTTTAAATGTTACTCATTATGTTTTTCTGAACAAGTTATGATAGGTCTATGATCCATACAAAACATGTTCATTACATTTTCTCCAAAAACTCATTGTAAATGTACAAATATTTATATCTGTGCATCTACATGTACATCGTCCCATTTAAAAAACAACAACAACAACAAAAAAACATAAACTTGAACTTGGCAATTCAATAACAAAAGACTTGTCTTTTCCAGCAGCCATTATACAGCTCATATAGTGGTAAACCAAAAGTGCTAGAGCTCAGCTTGACTTGCTAAGTAACTGTGCTGATTTGTGGTGTTGCATTCGGAAAGTTTTCGAAATGGCTAATTTTCTAGACACCAAAAAACATCATCTTATTGGTAAAAAAACAAACAAAAAAAAAAATCTGGGTGTTTTTTTGTTGTTGTTGTTTTAAAAAGCTTGGACTGTTTTTATAAGCTGTAGTCACGCAAAATGGAAGTGCAAAATGTGGATTTTGCGTGATAGGTCCACTTGAAGATAAGGCGAGGTACGTCTGCAAATGCAGTAATTTTCTTTGACCTTGTTTCATTTAAAATTCCTAAATCAAATTCCATGTTTTCAAGGTTGTGTAGGAACCCCACATACCTGAGGTGCTGCTCCCTACCTGCTGTGTTTGATGAGTAATCTGAACGCTGAACTCCTGCAAAAATACAGATCAGTTCAGTACAAGTACTAATGCGTGGCCCATCTAAACACGAACATTCAGAGTGAGACTTAGACACACCGTTGATGAGGATGGAGTCCATGTCAACTGAAAGTTCATGTAGGAAGCCCACAGAAGACCGGTTTTTCAGGCTGGTGTTGATTGAGTCTCTGAGAATGGCCTCTATGAAATCTTCCCGCATCGCCGTGGTCTTCATCTGGGGGACGATGAACACCATCCAGAAATGCACCAACACTCCGCCCTTGTTGTTGTTACTAGGGGGAGAAGACTCAGATATGAACTGCAGACGCCTGCAGAGGACGTCTTTACGGCTCACAGTGCTGATGACTGACAGGCCTCCCGTACCTGAGGTCTGAAATGACCGCTTGCTTGTAGAGTCTGGCCACTGACGACGTCCTGTACACAGAGCTCACCTGGGAGACACCGGCATTTTAGCTGTGCACCCCTCCCCTTACATCAGCACCAGCTGTTTAGAGTCACCTACCACTTGTTGAATTTTGGTTGCCATAGAGACAAACTCATGGGACTCCGCCTGGCGGTACTCTGGGATGAACTCCACGTTGGCAACACGGAACATCCCGGCAAAATACGCGCCGCTGTAGCTTTCCCTGCGGACTGAGCAAATCAGATTAAAGTCCATCTGGAGAAGTTTAGGAAGCAACAGGTCGCATCAGGAAATGTGTCAAACCGCCTCAAATTTTAGCAGTTTTCTGAGGGCCTTTCATGTTTTTTGTTGTTGTTTTTGTTTTGCTTATGATATTGCGTTGTGACCTTACTTTACATTATACATAAGCGGACTTTATTCACTATTTAGGTGACTTCTGCAGGCAATTAGATTCAAAAAGTGTTATTTAGGGTTATCAGAGTAAAGCTGAAAACGAATACATGCCAGAATTGTCACATTTTGTCACATTTTCTTCCTAAATGTCACACAGTATATTATGGTGGTCTGGTCTAATAAAAAAACTTGTGTTTTTAATGTGACAAAATGCAGCAGATTTAAGAAAAAAAAAACCTGAATACTTCTGCCAGTCATCGGACGTAAATGTAGGCACTGTTTGTAAAGATGACTGACGGCTCAAGATTTTTTTGCACCATGCCTTTGTGAATCATTTCACTTACAGATAAAGACCCAGAGCAGCGACCATATGACCACCACCACCACAAACAGCACGGCCGCGGTGATCGTTGTGATGTGAGGCACGTTCAGCAGGTACGCCCACAACCTCTTGAGTCCTTTGGGCTTCCGCCTCGTCTTCCTGTACATCCTGCGCAGCTTCTGGAGGGTGTGGTCCACGGTGGCCACTTCCACGGACACATCCGCAATCTGAAGCCGGGAAAGTGGGGGTGTGGGGGAGGGGTGCACGGCACACAGTCACATCCAATTAATCTGAAACCGCTTCGACAGCAGCAATCCATTCCTGCTGACCTTTCAGTGGTCACTCATCTAAGGCCTGATCCTAATTAGAAGACGGTAGATGGAGCTGAAATGACACAATGAACATAAAAGTGCCTCTTGACGAGCGTTGGAGAAAGATGTTCACATGACTCCGCCCTGAATTATGGCTTATCAGAGCACACTGTGCATCAGCAGTGATGTAGTCTTGTGTCGGCTGAAAATGATGCTAGGGAGGGGAAATATCTGAACGCAACACAATCTCCATCAGATGTAACACTCGGCACTCATTGAGTTACCCAGTGCAAATGAATTATTCATTCACTGTCATCCCATACGGTGCAGCTGGTACTTAATCCATCACAAGAGTATAGATTCTCACAGCCGAACAACACAAGTTCAATTATCTGAGATATTTCTAAGAAAGCAAGCTGGATTAACTTCTAACGCTGATCAAAATTCTGCTGAAAAGCTATAAGCAAAAAAAAAAAACATCCAATCTGATAAGAAGTGTATATAATTTATCTATTTAGATAAAGGTTATTTAGAGTACTACAAAATTGTAAGTGTTTTAGCTTACTCCAGTTCACTTGAACTCTTGTAATTAGTCGATACATTTTCTGATATTCAGTTAAACTGTAAATATTCGACTTTGATAACCTGAAAACCTAAATAAGCCTCTCTACCTTTACAAAAGATCTAGCCTAAAATTAGGATTTTTTTTTTACTTATTTGACTATTCCATGTGCTCTAACTCCTCCCAGATGATCCGTAAGAAACTTTATGACATAAAATTTATTAAGTACACCAGTACTAGCAACGACTTTTTCAAAACATGAGCCTATTTTGGTAAAAATAAAAAGATTCTGAGCTTTTTCTCTGGAAATACATCTGGAGTTCATTAAATGAGTGGCATTTTACATTAAGCTGTTCTTGCAGTGATGAAACTTACCATGAGTTGGAAAACTATTACACAGTGAAGACCCAAACAGACACTAAATCGTAAAGATATGCTTTCCAGTCAGAAATTAGCTTCCCTGGTTGGGAATAACCCCGCCTCTCGCCCGGAATGTGAGCTGGAGATAGGCACCAGCACCCCTCCCGACCCCACTGAGGGACAAGGGTGACGGAAAATGGATGGATGGATGGATGGTTGGGAATAGTTGCATCTCTTTGGGATCATCGTTTTGTTAGATCAACGTCTGCAAGTTTAAGCTATCTGACTCAAACAGCATAAAGAATCAAGTCTGACGGTGAAGATGCTGGAGCAGTGTCACTGTCTGCAGATGGGTCAGTTTTACATCAATAGACACTGAAATGTTTTATCCTCAGAAGAGACAAAGATTGAGCTGCTTAGCCACAATAAGTGTGTATAAGGTGCCAGGAAAAAGGCTTTCAAATTTATGAAAACTGAGCAGTCAAGCACGGTGGTGGCAGCATGATGTAGAGGGCCTCTATTGTAGCCAGTGGTACTGGTGAACTGCACAAAGATGACTGAATTCTTAACTTTTCATATTGGAAATTTGATTGAACATTTAGCCAAAAATATACCAGCAGGTTGTTGATGGTTGTGAAAAGTGTGAGGTTCTTCTGTAGCTTGCAGAACATGAACATTAATGCAAATACTAGTGGAAGTGTGAGAATAGATCAGAGCAGCAATGTTTAATTCTCACCTCGGGTGGATTGAAGAAAAACCCCAATGAGTTTAAACTTAAATAATTATTATTCTAGCTGGGATAAATGTGCAAAGAATCAATTAGAAGCTCCAGCTCTCTACTGTATCGAGATGTTAAATCATAGATGACCAGGCACAGAATAACAGAGAAATAAAAAGATGGAAACCCAGTGCCTAATAATTTAAGAGAGTTTTGCAGTTTTTATGACTTAACTCCACAAACATCATCAAGAACAAATATTTTCTCTAATGAAACAGGGGTTCACATTAAAGCCACAGTTAACCAGACTCTCTCTCTCTAGTTCAAACTGGACTGAATTAAAATAAAACTGTTTGCCAACTTACACTCGCCGTGTCCTGGTGTGGTCTGTCACCATCGCTCCCTTTTGTCTGCTCCGTCTCCTTCCACTTCGTGCTCATGGCACAGATATCCCATCAAGCCATTATCATCCAACGCACGATTTTTGTTTCTTCATTGTTTCTTTCTCCTCTTTATTTTAGGACAAAGGGCCGAGGGCAAACTGTGAAACAGTTGGGATCCTCAGCCAGCAGGTGTCTGAAACCAGATCTGAGTGACGCCGAGGTGAACTTAACAAGGTCCCACCTCCACTCCGGTTTGGTGTGGCTAAGATTTCATTCATCATCGTGCTCCCATAAGCCAACATTCATCTGCCGTCATCTTTAAAAGCAATCAGAATGACATCCATTCACATCAGGTGTGTTTGTACATCAGTTTTATTTACAATATTACACAGTTATATGAATGTGAGGAGTTCATTTATCCTCCTGTGCTCGACAAATAAAAAAAAAAAGAAAGAAAAAAAAACGTCCCAGCCCTTGTGCAACAAACTAAAACCTTGTTTCTGGAAATAAAAGCAGACAAAACGTCGTTGTCATTAATTTAAAGTATATATCTGTGAGCTGGAATTATTAAAACAACAGGATGGGTGGTTTTTTGTTTTTGTTTTGGAAAAAGCAGCATTTTTAACAAAAAAAAAAAAAAAAAAAAAAAAATATGAGGACAGACAGAGTTTTAATACTTTTATGATGCCTCTTTAAATTTTAGGCACTCGGCAATAAAAACAAACACATTAGGAAAAACAGGCACTAAGACAACACTTGACACAAATTAGACAAAAAAAATAGTGTTCGTTGAGTTCTTGGGACGGTTTAGCGGAAGAGAGCCTCATTTCCTGAAGAAGGCGCTGCGAGTGATGCTGTACAGCAGGTGGTAAGGCTTTCGTCTGGGGGGCTCGGCCAGAGAAAACACCTGCTGCTGAGGCACGCTGGTGGGAATGGTGATGTGGCGCTGCTGGAGGGGGGGCAGGTTTTGGTGTGGCGGGACAGAGTCGGCATAGCCGACGGCTAAAATAGGAAAACATTTAAATAAAAACATTAAAACAAATTGTTTTTGAAGTTTGACAGCTTGTAGAAACAATTTTCCTTACTTTTGATCTTTCCATGTTTTGGTCTTCTGGCATTAGCGATGGCCTGTTTTCTTTGCTCGTCGCTGATGTCTATTCCTGCACACAAAACACACCTTCAGATCCAAACATCCGCTGCGTCGCCGTGACGCAGAAGCGACATTTCGCCGCCTGCGCCGAATAACTCACCCATCTCCTGGTCCTCCTTCACCCTCTGTCTCTCCTTGGCAAAGGCCTCCAGCCACCTCTGCTTGTCCTCCACCTTCCTGCAGCACAGCATGCACATGAACTCCAGGGTGGAGGCGTTCCGCAGCCGCAGGGCGTTTTTCAGGGTCAGGCCCAGGTCCGGGTCCCGCCCGTCGGCGACGTCCACCACTTCGATCTCGTCCATATCCAGACGTCCTCGGTAGTGCAGCAGGTCTCTGCGCAGGACGTCCTTTTTGCAGTAGACAAGCTGGTGGTCGAACAGGAAGAAGCTGCGCTGCTGCGGCTTCCCCTGCCGGACGGCGCGGGTCAGCTCGCCGGAGTGGATCAGCTCCGAGCTGCGCTCCAGCACGTCAGGGCCCTGCAGCGAGTCAAAGCGTTTGCACCACAGCCGGACGTATTGCTTACACGAAGTTGAGAGGATATAACTGAAATGACATCTGAAGTGGTCAGTCTGACCTCCCAGTGCAGAATGGCGACCTGCCAGTGAGCGATGGTGTCGATGCTCTCCAGCCGCCGCTTCCTCTCGTTGATTAAACTGGCCACCTTCTTCATAGCCTCGTACGCTTCACTGACACCGGCATGGTCCCTGCAATGACAGGAGGAGTAAACATCTACTCAAAAACAGGTGGTGAGGTAGGGAAACAGCTTCTCTTTGTAAACTACGTGCCACAGTAAAGTAGGCGACCTTCACTCCAAAAACAGAAAATCTTACTGAGGATTTTTGTGTAGCTTCTAGTGCCAATATCTAAATACACTTGAAATAAGACAAAAATGAATCACAGCAATCTTTTCAGCAAGTTATAGGAACTTATTTTAAGTCAATACTTAATGTTGATAAAAAGCAGAAGTTCCGCTAGCAGATTTTGGGAAAAATGCCAAGATCTGCAAGTGGAACTACAACATTTAATCAATATTAATTATTGACTTAAAACAAGTTCCTAAATCTTGCTAAAAAGTTACTTTGTCTTATCTCAAGTGTATTAAGATGTTTGCACCAAAAACGAGGTAAGATTTATTTTTGCAGTGTTTTTCTTCATCTTGGTGTGACTTCATAGAGACAATGCAAAAGCATTCATACCGCTTAACCTTTTTTTTTTTTTTTATTTCAAAGCCCTGCTTTTCTAATGTCAAGAATTGACCTTCAGTTGTTTCCTGGCTGAATCTGATGAGCTGAAGTTATGCATACTATCGAATTTCCATATATGCTACCTGTGGTCTTTGGGTGTGTACTTGAGCAGCTCCCCCAGCTGCAGCGGGTATTTACAGATCTTCTGGACAGGTGTGAGCAAGAAACCAGCGATGGAGATGTCGATCATCTGTTGGAGGAGGCGGCAGGCCTCGAAGAAATGCTTATATTTGCCCATCTTCATGAGACGCTGCAGCTCAGCGCAGGCAGCAGGATGAGTGTTGCAGTACTCAGAGTAGATCGAAAAGCCCTCGCCCTTCAGAGAAGCAGAGAAACAGTCCAGGATGACTAAAAGTGATTCTGTGACATGATCTACCGAGATGTGCTTCTCACATGCATGGTCACAACCTGCATGAGGAAGCAGGAGCCGATTTCACTGAGATGCGGTTCTTCCTTATTGTACTTCTTCTCCAGTTCCCTGACGAACTGCCTCTGGAATCTGTAGATGTCTTCTATGTTGCTGAAAATCGTCTTCAGCTGCAGCTCTGTGAACATGCTGGAGTTTTTCCGGCACTGACGGATGTAACCCTGAAACACAAAAACCAACCCCGTATTTAAACTGACAGAGCGCCTTAAAAATGTTTTAGTTCTGACCAACAGGGGGTGCTAGAAAAGTACCCCATGCTTTTACTGAAGAGGATTTACTTTCATAGGTTGCAGCAACCAAAGATGATGCTGTTAAGAAAGTATGTCTACTCTAGATGTTTTTTGTTTTTATGTTACACTTAAAGATTTTAGATAATCAAACAGATTCAATCTGCGTTAATACAAAATGCATTTTTTTAAAACGATTATATCTAAAAAAATATCCAAACCGAGCTCATCCTATGTGAAAAGTAAATGCCTATTTACAGTCATCCCACAAAATATAAATCAGTCCGGACCTTGACTAAGCCAAGACAAAATCTTCATTTAGCTTATTTTTTCGAGTTGCTAAGAGGAGTTGTTAGTGGGCTTCAGATCATTCTCCTGCTGCATAAGCTAAAGCTGAAGATCACAAAACTGACTGATGTTCTTTTTCTGAAAGGATGCCGTCTTAACAACACATCTAACAAAACTTTCAAAATGTTTCCACTTTTGTCTCATCAATCCACAAAATATTGTCCCAAAAGCCATAAAGAGATCAAGATGTTTTTTTTTAGGAAAACATGAGATGACGTTAGTGTTCATTTTTAACAGGAAGTGGTTTTCACTGTGGATCTCCCCCATTGATGCCGTTTCTGCTCAGTCTGCGACCTCCTGGATGAGTTGTTGATGCTCTCTTGGACTAATTCCGGTAACAATCGTGAGAAAGTTGACCATTGCAGCATCTTTTACCCTGTATTGCATTGTGGCTCTCACTGTGGTTCACTGATGTCCCGAAGTCGTAGAAATAACTTTGAAAACCTTGTCAGACAGACGGCAGTGATATCTGCTCTTCAAGGCATTTTCTAGATCTTTTTAACCTACTTCGTGTTGTCAGACCAGTATTCCAAACACCGGTCACTCACAGGTGGTCATCATTTGAAAAATGCACTTGTGTTATTAAAATCTTAATGATTAAAAACCAAAATACCTCACAGATGTCTTTTAAGTGTTTGATGTAGATGCGTTCAGTGTTCATGATTTCCTGAACCACGTTGGTTCTCATCTGCTCCTTGTGCTGAGTGCTGGGTTTATCCCTGGGGGCCGGATCTTCCTGGTCCGCCACGCTCTCCACACTCTCAGTGCTCGAGTCCTCCTGGTTCACACGGACCTGAAACGCATCCAATGCAAACGCAACTAAACCTCCTGAGAACCAGAATCAAATAAATCTATTTGAGAGCAAACTTAAGTCAGGATTAGACCTAAAAACAGAAATTATCTCTCACTCATATTTGTCTCCACAGGTTTTGAACAATTAAAAGGGGAACAGTGACTACTTTATTATGGCAACAACATTGATTCAGGAACAAGACTGCGCAGCAGACGACTGCCGGCCAATCACAACTTCGCCATGGTTACGACAGCCTCACTAATTAAGACCGAGCTGTCAGTCACTTCCCATCGCCACAGAAACCAGCTGGACCCTCTTATGTTCCGGTCCTTCAGCTGTTTGTTTGGGCCTAAGCCGGGCTGAGAGTCTTTTTTTCTCTGCAAACATGTCAAAGGGAGCAGGGGTCAGAAAGTCCACTTACCCTCACAAAGCTGGACGGGAACCAGGCCTCCCTGTCGCCTCCTCTGCCCCACCACCAGTCCTTGTGGGAGGCGTCCAGGAGGCGGATCACATCGCCGGCCTTGAAGGCCAGCTCCTGCTCCTCCATGGTCACATGATCCCAGAGAGCCTCGGCGTACACGGCATGGCCCGAGATTATCCACTGCACAGGACACGGGCAGACAGGAGCGTACAATTACACAGAGGCTGAGCCTGTGTCCGACATGTAAGATTACTTCTAGACATGTGGACGGTGCGGAGGCCAAACATCTTAGAAACGTGTCCAAAGACTGGAAACGAGACAAGCAGAAATTTGTGGGTTTTTTATTTTTTTTGCGTCACCTCGTTGAGCACGGAGAGCTCCACCCCGGGCTGGAGGTAGGGCGTTCCATCAGCGAGCTCTTCGAAGCTGCTCTCCTCCTCCTCCTCCTCGCTCACGCTGTCATCCAGCGTCGCCGAACACTCAGACACACCAGCTGCAACGCGGATCCAGAGATAATGAGACCACGTGTGGAAAACAAGCAACATATCTATCTCTATCAGCTTTTCTCCTCCAACATACTTGCTGACATTCCTCAGCCCCAGATTTTTGCTTTTTTTTTTTTCTTTTTCCCCCCACAGAGTAACTTTTTGTTAAGTCTTCTCAAAAACAAGCCCGGTTCTCACCGCTGAGCACTCGGTGGAGTCTGCGCCGCCCCACTCGGTCCAGTCCGATCGGGGTGCTCTGGGAGAGAGCGCTGGGTCGGAATCTGGCAGACACTCCTCTGTAGGGGGGCACCTTGTGGGAGGGGATTGGTGGTCGCGACAAAGGCTGCAGTAATAACAAGAGGAAAAGTCCAGGGATTTAGGAAGAGCTCACTTTCTCTGGCTTTCACCAGCTACTCCCATAACTCATCATCACACACACACACGCACACACACACACACACACACACACACATAACACAGCCTGTGTTAGCATTCCTATACAGAGTCAGGCTGCTCACTTTGGACTTCTTGTGTATATTCTACGGCTCCTTTAATACTGGGCATGCTGTGAAAAAAGTATTTGCTTCTTAAAGGACTGAATTGATAGCTGCAAAGAAGAGTGAGCGTATGAAACACTGAATATTACTCATATTTGGTTACTGTATAAATGCTTGATGGGATTTGCTTTTTGAAAACTGCATTTAAGGTTGTTTTCATCTGATAGTTGGGAACCAAAACTGCAACATTTGTTACATTTTCAGCTGGTGCAGTTCTCTTTCACACTTCCCTTTGAAAAATCTGCTCTCCCTCTCACCTGTGGTGGCGCTGCACTAAGATCTGCTTAAGGAAACAAGGTGAAAACCTCTAAAGAAGACTGAATGCAGTCGCTATTTTGGTCCGCATCAGAGTTTGATTACGCATCAACACCTCCCTAAACGAACCGGAGTTTCTAGACAAACAAGCCATAGTTTGATTAAAGCAGACTAAACAGGAATGCACACCAAAGCAGACTAAACAGGAATGCACACCAAAGCAGACTGAGCAGGAATTTTGTTGTCTTGAACTACAAAATTCATTCGACGTGAAGCATTTAAGGGAGGCAAATACTTTTTGACGTCATTCTATTAAAGTTTATCAGAGCAAAAGATATGTAGAATGCTGATTTTACTGTTAATTGCGTCAATTCATTTGGTTTTATTTACATTTCTTGAGTTGAGCAAGAACTACGTCTGAGTGCAGAGTTTCACAACCACATGGAGTTGATGAAACAATCAGGTCCTGCTTTGCATTATCTCAGTCGTCTCTAGACCTCGTGTCTCTTAGAGGACGAAATGCAAAAGTAACATGGCAACCCAGTTTTAAATGACATTGCTTCGGTTTCACACAGCATACTTTGCTGCTTTCGTTCATACAGTGGATCTGAATAGTTTTTATCACTTTCACAAAAATAGCTCCCTACGGTTAAAATAACTTTCCTATCTCTCTCCCTGGTAGATAACATGTTAAAATAGGATAGAAAGTGTTCAGGGTTATTTTCTCCCAGTTTCTGGGTGTTCTCCTTCGTTCTGTCCTCTGCTTACATCAACAACATTACATCTTATAGCATGATTGTTGATTCTGTTGTCATTTTGATGATAAAGTCTTGTATTTTTCTGCTTTTTTTTCTATTCAATAACTCTAAATCTTCGGGAATTATGTGATTTGGTTGAAGAAATGCTCCTTTATTTAACAACGGTTTTCTACAAGCACCAGAAAGATTTTCTATGAAAGTGAACGAGTCATTTTTATTGACAATAATAATTGAGAGTGTCGGACTACAAATATCCAGGCCTCTGGCTTGATGAAAAGCTAAACTTTGAAAACGGAGTTGATTCTTTGTTAACGTAGCTGACAGAAACAGGATTTTGCTTTAAAAATATTTAAAACTTTCCACTGTTTACAGGGAAAAGATTCATCTCAGGAATTTTCCACCATGTTTTTGACTAGTTTCACTTTTGGTACAGCAGCATCCTCCACTCACAAACCCCTTGATTCTCATCACTGCAAAACTTTAAGAATAATCTGTAATCAAACAAACCACTGTGTTCCATATTTTAAAAACTGAACTTTCTGTAACACGAGAAGCTTTGTATTATTTACATACAAAGCCATCCTGCAAAAGCTATCTCTCCGTTTATCAGACCTACTTTCCTGAATGTTAGTAATAATGGCTCACTTTACAAGTTCCAAAAACATTCACTGAGCAGGGACGTTCTGCTTTTTGTTATCACGCTCCTCACACTTGTTTTTCTGTGTCAGCTTCAAGGTGTTATGTTATGATCTTTAGTTGTTATCCTTATGGTTTTGTGCTTCATGTGTCTAATTTGCTGCATTTCATTGTTTTGTATTGTATCTCAGTGTAATGCTTGCATGCTTATGAATGAAAAATATATTTGCAGCAGTGTAAGCCACACCCTTCTGGACAGATATATTTTTATGAGATGTACTACATCTCAAGGTTTTTGGTTCCAACATGCTCAATGCAACCTGGAACTTAAAGAAGCATCATGCAGGATTTAAAGAGATCAAGTCACAAAGCTGCTGATTAGAACAAAAAGATTACAATCAGCCTCAGCCCGCACTCTTTGCGATTTAGGAGAAAACTATCATTGATGTAAAAAATGTAAACAGTGCAAAAGAACATTACTAAATCCAGTGTGCATGGTCTGTTTGGGGCTGCTGTGAAAACATGGCCTCCCTGGAAGAGGGGAGTCTGAATGAGTTCTTGCTTTGTCTAAAGGTTTTAATCGCTGTAAAGTAGCCAATAGAAATAAAATATATATAAATGTTATATTGTATCTAAAAAACACGCCTTCAAAATGAAGCCCAATGCCGCTTAATGCACTGTATTTTATATTGGCAACTAAATCAGAGCATGATTTAATCATTTTAATCTTTTGGACAGATAGCTTAATCCCAAATGTGCAACAAGAAAACCATTTGCTGGGGACAAGCTGTGAAAGCTTACAGAAGGAAGGCGATCCTCCTTTAGCTCAGTATCTGCAGCGAACAGATCCACGGCCCCGATCACCGAGACGGGCCGATGTCTCTGAACCTCCCCGTTAAGGCTACAGTTGTCAGGGTGGCTGACGTTCCCACTGGAGCTGCAATTTTCCTGCAGCTGTGCATCCGATGTCCTTTCCTCGTAGTTTGTCTCTGCTACTTCCTCGGGGATGCAATGCTTCCTGGAAACGAGCTGGGCGTAGTCGGAGATCGGCCGAGGTCTGGGCCGCCCGCTCCTCTGTCTGGGCTTGACAGAGGCGGTTTCTGTGGAAGCTGCAGCTCCGTCTGTGGGAGGTATGGGGGATACGGGTGTGCTGGAGAGGCATGCTGTGGGGTCAGGAGGTGGGCTGCTGCCCGCTGGGGGCACTTTCTCTGTTTGGAGAATTGACTCTTGTTCTTGAAAGTGGGATTTCACCTGAAAAGAAAAAAAGAACAATCTTAAAACAAAACGAGGATCAAGAAGCAGCATCTCTCCTTCTCGATAATCTTTTAATTGGGCTTTACCAAATCACAATTTAGTTTCAGTAAAAATATGATAACTTTAAATAAAAGCATAACTCTAACTCCTACATAACAGTTTTTAGGCTAAGGACAATTTCTGAACAAGTTTACAACACAATTTTCATTGGAGAGAGACGTTTTGTTTCTCATCGTGAAAATGCAGCTTAATGATCAGTTTCAGTTTATTATGTATATGATTAATCTTTTCACTTTTTATCAACTATCCCACACACACAATGTCTTCTGTGTTACATTACATCTGTCACGACTGAATTACATTTTCAAACAAACACATACCCAGCCTTCATGCTGATTTTACAAGGAGAAATCAGATGAGCTTATCATCTTAGATTCAGATACTAAGACCATTATTATGAAGATTTGAAGGAAGTTGTGTCTGTGCCAAGCAGATAAATGCTGAAAAGCCTCAAGTTAAAAAAAAAATAAATAAAAGGATTATGATCCTGTTAGTAGTATTATTATTATTATTAGCAGACCTTGAGGTGCAATGCTGGAAGTTGACAAAACATGAAATGCTGGTAACGACTTAAAGAGACAAACTAAACCACAAAAAGACCAAACCATAGCTTTAGCTAAGGACAAATAAAAGGAAAACTTATGTTTCCTTCTGCATTACTAAAGGGAGAAACATTTTCAAACATCCTCTAAAAATACAGCTAGATTTAAAATGTAGTGCCAGTTCAATTTCATTGCCTTCTGCTTTTGTTTGTGGCTGCATTTGACAATCAAACATCTTCTAATAGCACCAGAACTGGTCAGTTTAATTTAAAACTGTACTAACCATCAACATATTTCCACAAAACTGTTTCATCCCAACTGTGTTAAAGCTCTATTATGTAACTTCATGACAAGGAGGAAATTAAAATGTCTGAGAAAGAGCACCGGACTGCAAAACACAGAATGTGATCATTAACAAGAACTCCTCCAACAATATATTGACCAGTCGTACTTTGAATTTGGACAGATTTGAATGAAACTACCTGGAAACCTGGAACATTAGTTAATCAGAAACATGAAGCTGCTAAGGTAAAACAAATCAATTACAAACTTTACTGGATCTCAAAGCAGAACAAAGATTTAATTCAATGACCTTTATAACATCTATAACATTTTTAAGGTGAATTATTTGCTTATGAGAAGCATCTTAAGCTCCTTTTAAGCTTAAAATAAAAATTTCTGCTAATATACTCCTTTAACGCTCATCATGTGAGATTTCTCAGCAGGTAAAACGACAACGCTTCCAGTAAAACTGAACCTCACCTCTGGCTTTTCCCGGTCTGGGTCTGGACCTCGGCATATACACTGGAATGGCACACATAGCACCAGCACCATTGCCGAACTGGGAAACCGGTGCTCCTCAAGGCCAAATCCCTAAATTCCTTCCAGAAGCCCCTTGATGACTAAAGAACACGGATGTGGCTTTCCAACCCATCGTTAAAGACAAAATCCCGACCTCAGAGCATTATTCTGCTAAACTCCTGCATTTATCGGCCTGCTTACTTGGGGGAGCTGTCAGCTGTCAAAGGCCTCGCGTTCATGTCGTTGTACTTTGATCTGGAGCAACAGCTAACGGAAAGGCTGTGCTCAGTCATAGCCTCCAAACCCTCCCACTGAAACAGAACCACAAAGAGATTTTTTTTTTTTTTTTTTTGCGCAACGGCCACTAATCATAAACAAAGCCTAATCATTAACTCCCCCTGCTCCCTCACAGCGCCTGGCAGCACCAAGGGTCCAATGTCAGCATGTGACTCCTCCTGCAGGAATCAAACAAGTCTGACAGGAACAGTCCATGTTGTGCCCTCGCTCTTATTTATCTGACATCAATAAGGACTTTGGACTTTTCCCTTTTTAAGTGTACGTGCAGTAAACCCAGAAGTATTACTTCACCATGAGAATATATCAAAGATCACTTCACACTTAGATGAGTGAGATTTCTTTACTTAAGATAAGGGTCACAGCCGTTCTGATGAGAAAGGTCATTAATGATCAGAATATACTATAGTGTCAAACAAAAGCAGATTTGAGTGATTTTCTCTTCTTTGAAATGTAAGAAAGAGTGTTTGTTTACATTTAATTGATTATAAGCAGAATAACAAATCCATTTAGATTTAATGCAAAATATACATTATTTTAGCTATGGGGTTAAACAAACATAAATGGGTTATGACAATGTGTCAAAAACAACTTTCCTTTCTGTATTATATGGCATACGTGTATTTTTTTTACTATTATAAAATGTATAAGGGCAGGTTTTCATAGAGTACCTCTGGAAAGTATACACAGAATTTTTAATTTCATATAATTTGGGACAAGGCTGTAACAAAATGTGAAAAAAGTAAGAAGCTGTGAATACTCTCCGGATGCACTGTAAATCTAAATATTTCTTCAGAAGCTAAGAAACATAACATTTTTAACAGAGTGGATTAGGTTTTGAAGTGCGCTCCTTCACCGCTTCAAAAATCAGTCGGAGACCTGACTGGATTACACAATCTGGAATGAAAATATGTATAATGAATGGGATGATCTGGGACGAGATCTTGCAATACTAAAATGAGAAAATATTTAATATTGAGGCAGTGGAAGTTCTTGCATAAATGCCTCCTTAGGAGAGTCTCCTTTTACCCCTCCCCACACAAAACCAAGAAATACACACACTCCACTCTCTAAAAAAAAAAAAATTCTTACTAATTTTGTAGATGTAATTTCCTCTTTGAACCATGTTTTTCAGGACGGAATAGTCCTACAAAACAATAACTTCAATACATTTCTAAAACAAGCATATTTTATTATACAAATAGGCTCAGATCTATACATGAATCATCATTTAACTTTACTTTCCAATCTTCTTGCATACCTGGCTGGATATCTGACCACTCTTCATAGCACAACTGATAGAACTGCTTAATTTTCTGCTATGAACCCAGCTTTAAATAATATGAAATACATTTTCAATACAGATGAGAAGTTAAATGTTAGCATAATTTATCCATTTTGCAAAGTCAGCTTAAATCTGTCTTAGAGATCAACGTCCAGGAGGAACGCCCAGCTCTGTCCACTCCCTAAAAATATACGCTGTGATGAAGGAAGATTTAAAAGAAAATTCACTGCTGAAGCTCATCGTAACCTCCTGTGGAGTTACATAAAGATTGACTAAGAGGACGTCATATTAGAAAGTAGCATCTGCTCCAGATGTGCCACTTTGAAGATAAATTGAAGTACCATCTACCTCCTCTCATTTGGTGGAACAAACATTGAATCATTTGTGTGGGAGCCTTTTGAATTTTTTGGCTTAGTTTCTCCTCCTATATCTTGCTGAACTGATTCTGATTGTAGTGTAACATTAGGATCACTGTACTGTAAGATCAAAGCTTAAAATCAATATTTTTTTTTTCTTTTGGAGCTGGAAGTTTTGCTGTAACCCCATCAGGAGTGAAAAACTCAGTCAACAAAAAAATTCTTATCATAAAGACAAGTTTTCTGGAGCCAGGGAGAGATAAAGGTGGACAAAAAGAGCCATGAAGTTAAAATGATTTCATATCACATTCATCACCCAGGGTGATTTATAAGTTTGCAGATCTTACCTCATTTGGTATCGAGGCAAAGTCAGGCTGTTGTTGCGATGCCTCTCTCTCGCTGAGTGGGGGTGAAACGCATTCGACCATCTGTTTAGCATTACTGGTAGTTGAAGCAGGCGGCAGCTCATGCTGAGCAGCGATATCAGCTGAAATCTGCTCTGGTGAATCTCTGGGCCCTGAGGAAAGTGGGTCGGCGACACCCCGATGCGACTGCAGGTCTGCGCTGTCTTCAGGCTGGGCGTGAATGAGGGGAGTGCATCTGACAGAGCTGACCTGAGCAGTGACGGCTACGGGCCGGCGCTGTCGCTCGCTGCTCTGAAGGCAAGGCAAACGGCGAGAGTAGTCATCGTGGAGACGGCTCAAAGGGGACATTGGAGATGGAGACGTGGGACTTGGGGACGGACTTTGCTTTCGTCGGCCGGTTAGGTCAGTCATGCTGCCGATTAGCTTGATCATTGGCCTCTTGTTCTTCGTTGGGCTCCTCCTGCCTCGGAGGTCCACTGAGGAAGTGCTGGCGGTCCTTTGAATGCTTGGGGTCCCGTTTGACAATGTGATCCTCTGAGGGTCTTCCTGTGGGGATGGAGGACCTGGACAATGGTTTTTACGTCTAAATATATGCAGGTTCTCTGCACTTTTACTGAGTCTGCTCAGAACATTCACATTAATGTTTTCCTTCTGGGTCTCTGTCTCGACATCCACCTTTGATGAAGGATTTGGTATTTGCGTGCTGCTTGTAGTGTCATTTTTGTCACTTCTTCCATTGTTTGTATCAAGTAACGTGATTCGTCCTGCCCCGTATGCTTTCCTTATGCTTCTGGAAAACCGGGAATTGCGTGTGAGACCACTTTCAGCTTCCTCATCATCATAGTCCTCAATATCTGAGCCGTACTGCTGAACCATTGCGGATTTTTGGTCAGCTAAACTTCCATTTGATACAAAATTTCCTTCTGCAGTCATTAAATGATGAGCAGCGTCAGCTGGCTCATGTTCTGAGCTGCTCCCAGCTGATCCATTTGGCATTTCCACATCTGCTAATGGTACATTCTGTCCGAGGCTGCTTGTTGCTGCCCCTTTACTCTGAATTCCTTGCAGTACAGACGATCGTAGCTTCTTGAAGGAGTCCACCACCACCAGCCCTGAAAGCCCGGTCCACGGCTGGGGGCCGCCGATGCTGTCATTGTTTGGACAGTCGGCAGTAGGACTGCTAGGAGGGATGACACCCTTCCTGGAGTTTGAAAACAGCCTCATAATCCTTGAATTATGAGGCCTTCCTTCAGCTTGACCTATCACAGGGTTGGACCAGGCAGAGGGATTGATGCCGTTTATCCTGCTCTCGTCGGAGATCGGAGCAGCACCCACCGGCTGTACCTGGGCACCACACCCAGACAGCAGGTAGGGGACAGAGCTCCTGTCAACGACGACCTGCGATGGATAAACGTCACCCAGAGGTCGGCTCCGGATCAGGGGATTGGGGTTTGGGCGGTGCAGACACTGGAGAGGGTCTTCACTTCGGGACAAGACCTTGTCCTCCTGTTCTGCCTACAAAACAAACAAAAGTTACCAACTGAGGGACACTGGAAAATGATAAAACACCAATAGTATTTTCTCGCCAACATCACATCAGAAAAACTTGTTTAGCATAAACTGATCCTTAGACTTGGACATTTCATACCCAAAGAGCTTGATAGATTCTGTTGATCAAGGCAAAATTTACCCATAGTCTAGATGTAGTACATTATCATATTCAGAATATTACACTTTAGAATGTCTTTATATAAATGAACCAAGAGCTGCATTGGACTCATTTTGAAGGAAAGAACATTATTTGGAGCACTTTCTTCTGTAACTCTTCTTCTGTAAGGTTCAAGTGGTGAATCTTTTTTAAATGCCAAACAACTGTTAACAGCCAGTGTTTGGGGTAAAAAAAGAAACATTTTTAAGGATCTAATCTCTGAAGTCTCTTTTACTGCCTAACTTTAGACTCCCTTTTATGCTTTGCCTAAAAATCTATGTAACAGTGTTTCCCTTTGGTTGATTAGGGCACACTGACATGGTCCGAGTGGAAGTGTGAGGCCAGCTGCAAGGAAAGGTGTTCCTCGCAGCAGAGCAATAAAAAAAAGGAAGAAAGCCTTCATCAAGCAACAAAGCTGAACCCAACTGTGTTAACGAGGTCTCCAGGAAATGAGAAAATACTGCAAAGGAAATGTTAGTGGTGACATATTATTCCGGCAAGTATTCCATTTCTACAAGTCTTTTGCAATACTACAGCAGAAAGTGCGAGCAGTCCTGCTAACACCTTTATTTGTTTACCATCATACACTCCGCATCACATCCCAAGTTCTTTATTTTTGAGTAAATTTCTGCCTTTTCTTCCCTGTTCACAGTTCTCCTTTGAAATCACGGTTCGGTCATTAAATATCCTAGTTAGGCCTTCAATACTTTTAGAGAGAGAGAGCTCAGTCTACCCCCAGTGTGTAGTGTGACATATCTTGCTTATTATGTTTATTGTTAGCTTATTTGTTTTAGACTTGCTTTATTTTATTTATTTAAATGTAGACTAATAAATATTAATGTGACATTTCCCCCAATAATCTTTGTTTGCTGTTGGATTCATTTTTCCTCTCCATGAACGTACTTTTTGACTGATGCAGTTTATAGTCAGAAAAATATGGCAAACCTAAAACACTAAACATAATTTCTTCTCCATTAAACAGTACAAATGCTAAAAACTCCATGGCATGGTTTCAGGCAGGCTTTCAGATAAAATACACATTTACTGATAAGTAATTATCCATGTTTGATATTGCAGTCATCTAAAGTGTGTGACAAGTGTTACGACTGAAACAGCCACATGCAATAAAAAAATATGACTGAAATAACGTCACCCTAACTGCAGCATAAAACTTCGTCTAGAATCTTTCTCGTTTGTCACGGATGAGTAGACATGAGGAGAACAGAGAGACAGAGGGGTGAGTGTCCCACAGTGTGGACAGGCTCCAGAAGTGAAAGCCATTTTACTAAGAACACAACATGGATTTGTCCTTGGTGCTGCATTTCAATGTCCCAGGAGAGCAGAGGCCCAGGCTGGGGGGTTGTACAGCTTTACATGCGTCTGATTCAGGGCAGTGGCTAATGCTGCTGAGGCTTTGAAGTGCAGCGTGACTAAGCAATGAAAACTGCTAATCCATTGTGATTAATGCAATAAATTGCCCTTTTTTTTTTTTTTTTGCTCCAGATTTCACAGAAGATTAGGTAAAGGTGAAGGGAAAGGTTGAATGGTCCGCAAAATTAAATTTTCAAAAAGGTTTTCATACATTTCTTCACTTTTTGTGTCAACACCATGGTTTGTGTTTCCTACATGGTGTTCAACTATTTAAAGCTTTTTCTAATGAAATAGCAGGATGTGATTCTAGTGAGAGATTAATGAACATAATGGAATAATATCACAATCTGTTCCAGCGATTCCATTCTTTTACTTTAACATCCCACCACCATCTACAACGATATATTGACTAATTTAAAAATAAAAACAAATGCTTACAGTATCAATAAATAAACATTTACAAAAACAAATTATTTTGACCCCAGGAATTAAGACACCATACTATAATTTCTCCAATAATTAATTTGTTTCATATCATGAGTAAAAGACAAGAGAATAAAACTCAAGGAATAAAAAGATTGTTGGACTGACTACAGAGGTCGGCATAAGAACAATTAATCCCACAATGCACTGCATTAACCCAAGGTTGGTGAGAGATTGTTAGTGGGAAAAAACACATCATCAAGACCAGACCTACTAAGACAAGGCCATCCGTTACCAGACTGCAGTCAGCGAGAGAAAATATCCTGCAACTTTTAGATGAAGCCCTTCTCCAACAATGTAAATCAAGTGAATGGCTTGTCACCAGGCCTCTGCAGACCTGAATGGTGTGCTGTCAAGGTACTTCAGATATTTGGTTCAGGTGTGTTGGGAGCGGCTGCTCTGAACACTTTTTGACAAAAATGCAAAGTGAAAAGAGGTGCACACTGTACACTACTCTGAGAACAGTATCATGCTGCAGATCGCTGTAAGAATCTGTAAAACACTTGAATATTAGGTATAATTTTCAATCTCCTTTACAATCAAGCACTACTTTGTTCAGGTCTAATAAAGTACTTTGGTTTATGTAAAAACGTTTAAGGGGAATGAATACTTCTACATGCACATACAGTTTCCATTTTTATGAAAGTGGTAAATAGCCCTACTTTTGAATGTTGCCCGTTTCTTAGTGTGATGTGTTTATAACCACATCACACTAGAAAGCATTTATCAATGCCTGCAATTGTTACTGGTTTACTTTCTAATATACTTAAATTCTAGGACATCTGTGTTAATTATACCAGCATAGTATGAGTAAAACTTTAGAACCTGCTCTTCTAAAGTAGAAGCGCTGAGCTGGCTGTACGAGGAAATGCTTAAGAAGTTCGTAGCAAACATTTCATTGACTAGTCCACCGACCAATACTGAGGAATGCAGACACTTAACAAACCAGCTAAACAAAGGATTAATGAAACCCAAGTAGCTCATTTACCATAAGACTATTTTTAACTTTTAATTACCACGGCTCTTACATCCTTTATGAGTTATGCCAATAATATGCTTTCCACAGTTTAGATCTAATATAATTTTACTGCTAATCATCATTTCAACACAACTGCTTGGTGAATCATGACTGATGGTGGGTCCTCAGGGGCGACTGTGGCTCTGTATAGTCGTCGTCTTGTGATCAAAAGGTTGGAGGTTTGATTTCAGCTCCCTCCTGTCACATGGCAATGCACTTTACCCCAAGTTGACTGCAGGGTATAAAGGTGTGTGCCCTTTTAAAAAGTGCAAACGCTTAATTAGCAGTTCTGTCCCTATTGGCTCCAGCAGTGTGTTGTGATCCCACTATGAAACAAACTCTTTACATGGTCAGAGTAAAAAAGTGTCTTCATGAGGGAATGGAGATCACCCCCAACACCCAAAATAAGAAGCTCCAGAGCAAGAATAGGTGCTTAACTGCTTCTTACAAAACATTTAAGAATAAGTCTGATTCATCTTTTAAATTATTTGATTAGGACAGTGCACATTGATTAGCACAACAGCTAAATTTCATCCTTTGTTAGAGTCAAGAGAAGCAGTTCAGAGACATGCCATTACATCACTTAAATGTTTTAGGGACATAATGAAATGGCTCTTTGTTGGGTCTCTGGCTGGGGAACATCCAAACCTTTCTTAATTGTTTATTTTAATGGATGAGCTAAGAACCGTCTCTAGTAAAAACTCTAGTTTAGCACAGATGGGTCTCTGCAGGGATCTAGAATTAGCCAGCACCTTGTGACAGCACAGACACTGTGAATGAGTGTAATGCCTCCTTCTGTACATGAGCTAATAGCTCAGTTATACGCATTCAAAAGAGTCAAGTAGCATGTAACTGAGCTGTATTTGCCTTGCATCTAAAGAAAGTTAATCTGAGATGTTAGGAATGTTTCTCTCCTAGAAGAGATACGTTGAAATGCATCTTGAGCAACAAACTATGAAAATTTATCAGCATAACCCAGGTCTGAAATTTTAAAGATACTGAAACAGAAGAGAGTTGTTTATTGTAGAAAGGATCTTTAAAATGGCGTTCGTGTAAACAACCAAACTCTGTCAGATTTGGAGGAAAGGACCCGATTTAATCTTTTCCGTGTGTCGTTTCACAGTTGCATTCCTCTGCATGTTTAGCAGCAGATGAGCTTTCTCAATCAACCTCTCTGTGGAATCTGCTGTCACTTCAACCAAGTTGCCCCCATCACACTGAACACTTATGTAAACACAGAGCCACCGCTGCCAAGCACTGCTGCTGACAGACACTGAACACCCTCCAACCAACAATGTACTGCTTTCAAAACTATGCTGAATTGTCTCCTTGTGCTCTCACTCACCCACTCCGCCTGCAAAGGAATCATGCTGAGTTGCAACTGGAAAAATAGAGGATCAATACGTCCATCTGGCTCCCAAGCTGAAAGATAGTGGGAAGATAGGGAAAGAATGCCCACAGCTTGAGGAGCATGTTTTTGTTTTGAGAACTCAGCCGTTCTACCACATGCTCCGTCCTGCAGTGCCTGTGATGCGTTTTTTTTCCTGCGGCAGGCGCCAACTGTCACACGCCAGCTGGCATCCACTAATTCTTGGCAGCGTTGCTTAGAGGAATGAAGGTGAGACAGGTGGTCACCTTTTAATAATAAAAGAAAAACAAGATGGTTTTCTATCAAACTCGTCCTGCAAGTTGTCTGATTTTGTTACTTTCATGTAGGACTGAAACAATTAATCGGATTAATCATAATGAATCAATTATAGAAGTAATTGTCAACTAACTTAGCAATAATTTAATTGTTAACTGGAGTAAACAAACGCAAAAAGATGTCTGTTGTTGAAAGAAAAACATATTCAGAGCAGTAATTAAGACAAAACTGAACATTTATATACAGATGCATTTTGTATCAGTATTTTTTATTTTTTTATTTTTTTTATCTTTCTTAGTCTGTAAATATGTCCTACTCATAACTCTTCTAGAGGCGGCATAGTTTTAGCTTCACCTTATTCAAGAACCTTTTGCTATTTAATTATTAGTCAGTAAATCAAACCAAAAAAAATGCCAACAGATTATCTTGACAGTATATTTTATATAATTTTATAAATACATTTTTAAAAAAATACAAATAAACAAATAATTAAATTCATTTTTAAAATAAGATAGTGTGCATTTTATTGCCCAAAATGCAATAAAGTATTCCTTTAGTGAACGTTTGATCATTTGTAGCAAAAGATGATTCTGGAGCTAAAAATACTTCTAACATCAACATGTGGGAAGCTCAGCCCTTTCTTCCTGTATCAACATCAGTACAGTGCAAGTCTGACCTGTTAACTATTTTTTGGATTAACAGATTAATAATTGAAGAGAAATTATAGAGGATTAATGGGTAGAACATATTTATAGACAAAGATATTTTTTTTATTGAACATGCAAAATGTATACATTTTTGAACAGTTCTGGCCTAATTACCATTCTGAGTGTGTTGTTCTTTCAGCAAATGGCCTTTTTTGAGTTTGCATTACTAAAGTTAACAATTATTTGATTACTTAATTAGTTGATGATTATTTCAGTTATCAATTAATCACAATTAATCCGATTAATCCTTTCAGCCCCACACCTGGCATTAATGGCAAAAAGAAAGTCATTGTTGAAAGAAAGTCATGAGATACATTGTTTACAGAAGCTCTGCTCAGGTGACACTAAAATGAACCTTTCTGGCCTGCAAGCAAAAACGTTGTCTGAAGCAAAACTAAAAGTCTACATAACTCAGGAAGCACCATCGCAGTGGAGAAACATGGTGCTGGCAGCATCATGCTGCAGGAAATGTTTCTGCTACAGGGAAGCAAAAGCTCAGAAGCTGGAGATTGGGGTGAAGGATCTCCTTCCAGTGCAACAGGGACTCTGAACATATAGTCAGAGCTACAGAGGAAGTAAGTTTTAATTCATGTACACATGAATTAAAACGGTCCCCTCCAAGCCCGAACCTAAACACTTTTCAGATTCTTTAAAATGATGCAATTCATCCAATCTGACTAAGAAAAATGGGCAAATAATAAAACACGTTGAAACTTGTGGTTGCTCATGGGTATGAATACTTTTGCAAGGCACTGTTCTCATGTAAGCCAACGTCTACATTACTTTCCAGCAATGCTAACATGCTTCTCTTGGCTTCTCCTCCCTAATCTGCCGATGGGAGCGGTACGCTGCAGGCCCGGGTCCAGAGTTAATTAAGAGCTCAGGGAGGATCCCCCCACCCCCCTACCACCACTACATCTCTCCTCACATACAAACACCCACACGGCAGGAACCAGCTGGAGCCACCCTGAGATTAGACTCTCAGAGAAGAGGAAGCGCACATACACAGAAATGTAAACATACACACAGAAGCCGAAAAGCTAAAACTGCATTCCAAAAAAAAAAAAAAAAAAGATAAGCAATTACTCAGAGCATCTCCTTGCGTCGTGCAGTGCTGCCTACACCCATGAAGCTGTGGGAGGAAAGCATTTAGAAGGACTCTCCTCCCTTCCTGTTTGACCAGAGGATCCAGGCAGGCAGTTATGTAAGGAATCGTAAATGCGTAACGTGAAGTGACCCTGTTAAAACAAAGTTCAGCTCTGCAGAGGTATGTCTCGCTTCAGGAGCGACTCAAACTCATTAAGTCAAAATTAACTGAGCTACAGATTTAGAGAGAGAGAGAAAAAAATACACCAGACACTAAGCATTAAGGGACACTTAGGACTTTTCATTGCCGTCTTAGCTCTCAGACAGACACAACCACCCCTGGAGCACCAGCATTTTCTGGTCAGATGTCAGCATTCCTGTCTCCATTTATGTTTGTCATAATGAATCAAAGCGGTGAGGAAGACAGTCGCCTCAGCAGACTGGATGATTAGCTAATCACTGTGCGCAAACAGGAGTTGGTGTGAGTTAAGATGCTTTTACAGTATGCTGAGTAGAAAGAAATAAACGCTTTATTTCATCTTCCAAGCGCATGAGTTCACATTTTCGGATTGCTCAAGTATCCTGGTGGATTAGGCAACACTGTATTGCTCTGAGTGCTGATGTGAAGCCACATTAAATTTTTTTTTTTAGCGTTCATGCTTGGAAATCAACCTTTAAGCCCGCCTCTGGTTGGAATGAGATGTGTCAGCGAGTAGAAATCGACCGTGTGAGCGTGCAGTGTACACAGCTGGGAGTGTGTCTATCCTCATCCTTCTCTATTCCACTGAATCTCATTAGAGAAGCTTTACCAGTGTGTGTGCAGGACTTGTTTGATCGACACGATGGTGTAATCAGGTGAATCACTTAGTTATTTAGTGCAACCCAAGGATTTTGAATGAGCTAAAAGGGCTTGACTGCAGGGGGCCACTTGGCCTATGTGCTTTCTACGCGATAAAATACTAATAAAAGAAGGAGATAAAGGCTACAAGATAACCCATTTGGTTTCTGATTTTCATTTTGGGGAAAAACATGTAGGCGGACTTGCATATTTTTACTACAATCTACAGAAACGCGATCCTAAAATATGTTCCGTCTGGATCAATCAACATCAATTTGCCACAAATAACAGTGTCATATTTGTGCATGACCCAGTTTCTGAGTTTTGATCTGGCAAACCCCCGTAGCTCAGGAAACACCACGCCTCTTCTTCTATAGCGTGGGAAGTACAGGTGGAGGCCAAGCCAGGGAGTGCCTCCACTCTCACTTAGGGAGCCAAACACTTCACCTGATCCGCAGAGGACTGTCACAGAGACAGACAAGCAGAAATCCAAAACCACACAATGTACAGGGTTTGGAGAGGAGAACACCCCACCAAGCCTTGTTATCACTGGCCACCTGACAGTTGCTCCACGAAAGCGTTTCACACAGAATGTTTCTGATGAGGAAGCAACAGAAAGACTGATTGACGTTTCATTTTTGATTAGTTATTGCTAAATTACAAATAGAGAAATCAGCCCACACTAAAATTATATTGTAGTTGTTAAGTCTTGTATTAAAACTCATGGCATAAGGACTTTGACCTTTGATTTTACTGGTATAAAGGGTTTATTGATAGTTCATAGGAACCAAGCTGATCTCAGTTTATCTAAAGGAACTTTTCATATCCTCCAGTAAGAACTCCTGGCTCAAATATTAAGTGCTTTTAAGTGTCCCATGAGTCAAACTCGAAGAAAACAGAAGTGACTGATCCTTTGTAGTGGTCACTCCCATTCTATGAAACAACTTTACTGAATTGGAAAGTCTGAAAGAGCCACTGAAAATACTCCCTTTTTATTGACATTTGATTCTAGTAGAGTTCTACACCTTAACACGTGTTTGCCCATTTAAATTTGACTTTTATTTTGAGTTTTTATAGCATTTTGCTGAATTTTACTAGGTGAGGGATGGTTTTTAGTGTCAAGCTAAACCAAGGGTTTTGAGTTGATGTGGTTTAAAGACCACAAAAACAATGTTTGTTAACATTCATAAGGTTCAAAGTCCTTTTAAGAAAAGTTCCAGAAAGAACTGTAGTGCATGGCTCCCTCTCCGACTTCTTGCTGAACACTACATGTCAGCTGGCCTAAAGAAGGCTACTACGCTTTCCCTCATCTATAAGGAAGGTGAATTTAGTTTTCTGGTTGCAAAAAGCACGGTAGCACAAGGGAAACTAAAATAGCGCCACCCATGTCTCTTGATAGGACAACATCAGCCCAAAATGGTAATTTGCAAACTAGTTTATCTGTTAAAAACATTGTGTGCTTATATTAGCTGTTGTTCTATAAAGAGTATATTGACAAAAAAGGTAAAGAAGTGCCAGAAATTAGACAATTTTCAAGTTGCTTCACCTTGATTTTTGGCTAGTTGAACCAAAAAAAAAACCTCAAGTTTAATTTTATTTATTATTATTATTATTGAATGCATTATACTTAGTGTTACCAGTTTGTGTTGAAAGCAAGAGTTTTCGCTTTGGACATCGTTACTGTTTCATAGTGACTACTCCATCAGAAGGCCTGGAAATATATCTGAATGTTGCTCCAACATCCTTTGACATTATTTTTCGAAATGGAATCGGAATCAGCAAAAATCTTTGTTGGCAAGTCAAAGCAATTTTTGCCATTGAATTTTAATTGCTGCAACTAAAAAGAATAATATTTTGCGCAAGAAGCCCCTGCACTGTAAACCGCTATACTTAGCATGCTTTTATTCAGTAATTTCTCCCGAGTTTTTGTAAGAAGTTCAAATGAAATAACAATAAGTCACATATTTACAATAACTGTATTGTAACTAACAGTTATGTTATAATATTTCAGAAGAAGAAGGAATTTATTTTTTATGTTAATGTCTAAAAGGTTAACTGGAGATGGATTTACAATTTCCACTTTAATCTTGTGTTTCTTTTCTTAAAAAAGGAGTTTTGGGGGAGAAAACTATGCTGAGTTTTTTGATAGAAGTTTCAGGTTTTAATGTATGCATTAAAACCTGGGCATGCATAAAAATGTGTTGTTTTTTTTTTATCTAACTCATCAACACTTTGCAATACAAAAAAACGACAACAGTTAACTTACTGATCAACTTTTCAATGAATTATAAACTTAAAGTCCTGGAAGCATGAGTGTGAATTACACTGAAAAGTTTCCTCAAGCTCATAAAAATTCAGAGCCTAAGTGCTTTTTTTTTCACATGTGAATTAATTTACAGACTTGAACGGTTGAGTTCTTTGAATTAGCAGGCCCTCAGCCCCCCTCTCTCCTTTGCTCACTAACTAACTCCCAGCACACCCTGGCATCTCCCACATCACTATAACAACCACCCCTGTAATGCACCACAATAACCCCCACAGGTCCCATTTCAGGCAAAGAGGGTGAAATCACTGCAGCCGAGGGGTGAAACAATGCAGATATTTTCAATTAAAGTGTTTCAGCCGTAACGCTGTTGAAAAGTCCTGGTGAATAGAAACAATAAAAACATACCCTGCTCATAGTCGCTGATGTCCTCCACCTTTCTTCTTCTTCTCACATAAGACAGAGCAGCGGTTTTGCTATTTATCCATACCGAAGCAGACTGTATCTCCTAGCGGGTTGGTTCCTGGCTTCTGCCAGGCTCATGTCGGGCACAGAAAAAGCCCAACAAGCGCTCTCCCTCTTCTTCTCCCCTCTCTTCAGTCACCCTGCAGCATACCGAAGACAAACGGCTCCTTGACTTCTTGAGCTAGCAGTTGAAGCTAACTAACTCATAAACTTCTTCAGAGTTGCGTAAGCGACGCAGTTTCTAATTTCACTTTCGCGAACCGGTAAAACTCGTTCGAAACAAAGTAAAACAGTGATGGGCACTGATAAGAATCATGCGGCGTGTTAAAGCTAGACGTTACTGAGATGCAGTTCGTTATTTCAATGGGGAGTCCAGCTCCAGTGAGTCTTTAGAGGATTTGAGCTCGAGAGCATCCTCAGTGCACTTGTTGCTGTGTTTGCAGGGGGCGGGGCGTTGAGAGGTTACGATGGAGGTTACTGGTTGACCACAGTGCGACCGTCCAACTGACAGCCAATAGTAAATCAGACAGCCACGCCCACTTCGAAACGCAATGCTACGCCTTGCTTGTGGAAGACCAAAAGTGCCACAAATCAAGAAATTCAAAAATTATATACACACACACATAAGAACATTTGTGCGGTTCATAACTTAATATTAAATTTCATATTTTGTTTTTGAAATCATGATAATCACATCAAACAGATGTGTCCCACTATAGTTGTAATATTTACCAGTATGAATTCTATTTTTTTATCCGTAATTCACTGTGTAATAGTTCAAATGATAATATATAAAAGCTCTTTGTTTTTTGTTGTTTTTGTTTTTTTCTTTAATATGATTTGTGTCACACTATAAGTGTATTTAAACAAAAATTAATAAATTCAACTGTTTATTTAATGTATTGATTTTGACATATTTTAAAGGTAGGAGTATGTAAGTAAAATGTTACAAATTACCAATTTATTAAACTGCTGCACTTTTGGTACTCCACAATTCCTGCACACGAGTAGGACAAAAAAAGACTAGGCTTTCCAGTTGGTTTTGTCCTGGCTTTCGCGCGTCATGTCACTGAATCACACCAGTGGAATTTAAATTTATGGACATTTCTGTTCCATGCCCTTCCCTAAATTCCACAGAGAGAAACAAAGCGATTGTTCTATATTGTAAGACAACAAAAAGGTTAGACACAAGATACCATCCAGACATTCCTGTTGTCTGATTAATCATTTAATAAACTCATGTTTACATTTTTTAAACTCCAAATCTAGGATCATGCCAGATGAGAAAACCTGTATGAAACAATTCCACTGGAAATAGTTTGATAAAGAGCCAAAATGAGACATCACTGGCACCAAAATAAAAACTAATGAAACATTAACAAACAAATGCAAATAAATAAATGTATAGGATGTGACTATCTTTATGAAATAATACAATCAATTGAAAGAAGAAACAAAAGATACAGATGGCTTAACATAGCTGCTCTGTCTATTTCTTTGCTAGCAAAAATCACATATAATGTTCCAGTGTTGTGATCCAGCCATGATTCAGATAATTCAGAAGTTTTCCATACACAAAAGGAAAAATGTCACTGTCCTTTATACAGTAACACTGTTAGCAGAGGCATTAAATCCACAAAGTCAGCATGTTCTGTTCCTGATGGGTTTCATTTCATAATGTACGTGTAATGTTTGCCTTCCCAACCAGCTTTGTTTTGGTTTCCAAGGTCTAAAATTTATTGTTAGAGATTGTGACTTATCTCTATTTTACTTAGAATAATAAAATAAAAAACCCTTTTGTGCAATTTTTTTGCAACACTGGTGCCCAGCTTAGTTCAACAGGCAGCATGTGACTGAACTGGCCACAAGTCCAACATCTTTTTGGCGGATTCTGAAAGTACCTTCTTGTCCTGGGGACATCAAAGCAATTCTTAAAACAATCACAGGACAATATTAAAGATTTCAATTAGGAAATTTCATAGGCTTGCACATTTTTGATACTCTTTGGGAAATGTCTGTCCAGTATTTTTGAAATAAATGTGTAAACTCTTTATACTGTTTTTAATTTGTTTGCATAGAGACAATGTACAACACTTCATTAACCTTTTGAAAGGACACATGCATGATACAAGGTTATAGTAAAAATGCCAATTTCCACTTACAATTCCTGAACAGTTTGATTTGTAGGATTTAACAGATCATGACTTGATGAAAACGCAGTTTGGTAATTAATTAAATGCATATTTTACATACATAAACTTTTCCGTACAATGGGATTATTTTATTTGCAACTTCAGGTGAGACAATAACTAATAGTTACACTTGTATAACTTTTATCTTATTTGAAAAATCCTTTCAACTTTATTTAAGAGAAGATATACAGATAAAGTAGCTGTTTACTGTCTGAAATAATGGAAACAAAATACAAATTAATTTTAATGTAATTACTTTGTAATTACTTTGAAATATAATTTCCATTTTTCCAGGAAACCCCTTTTCTCCATTTTTGAATTTTTGAATGAAATGAATTTCATTGGATCACAATTAGATCGAAGTAACACAAAATTTTGTTTTATCTTAGATTTTTGTTGAAAATCTTTAATTAGGACCCAAAGATTATGAACCCAGAGAAGGTGGTGTCGTCATCTTCATCAGCAAACAGCCCGTTGAACAGCTCTCCTCCAACCACCTGCAGCCACACTTTGTCCCCCACATCCAGGTGCAGCACAGCGCCCCCTGCTGCCTGGTCCTCGCTGGTCTGGTAGTTGTCCGTGGTGTGGATGATTTTTACCCCATTCTTCATTAGGGCCACTTTCACATTTCTGGAGAAGACGGTGATGTGGTAGGTGAAGAAGTAGGCGCCTGCTACGGGGCACGTGTATCTCCCTGTCTGTGAGTCGTAGTGGTTCTGTTGGTTGTAAATAATCTTGTCGAACCGGATAGGAAAGTTGGCTGGTGGAAGTTTACTACGCGCTGTGAGTCCCACGGAGAAGGCGCTTTTGGGGATGACAGGAGACTCTCCCTTTTCGCCGCTTTCACCCTTCTCACCCCGAGTACCCCTTTCGCCACGGTAACCAATGTTGCCTTTGTGACCAGGCACACCCAATTCTCCCTTAGGCCCTGGCTTACCAGGGGGTCCCAGTGGCCCCTGAATACCTCTGTCACCTCTGAGGCCAATTTCCCCCTTTGGACCATGTGGTCCTGGCGGGCCTAAATCTCCTTTAAGTCCTTGGGGTCCTGGCAAGCCAAGTTCTCCCTTGCTTCCTTTTATGCCGATTGGTCCCTGTATTCCTTGGGGCCCCATTTTTCCAGGAGACCCCTTTTCTCCATTTTCTCCTTTTTTCCCTTTAGGCCCAACATTACCAATAGCTCCTGGAGAGATTGAATAAAGAAATGAATAAAAATAGGAGTGAAAACCAACACTCATTACAAGCCTATGTGTATTTTATTGTCATTTTATTTTACATGACAAATCGATACAATGCCGTACGTAACTTTTAAATGAGAGTATCGTTTTCAAAATTTTTGCATCAGTTCTGGTGGAATAATTTGTAGACAACCATTAGCCATGAACCTGACTAATCTGGACTTCAGGGTAGAGTGGCAAGAGAAGATGCTGTTTATGTCAACAAAAACATAGCACCCTGAGTACACCATGTGGAAAATGGTGGTGGCGGCTGAGTCATAATGAGGGGATGTTTTATTTTTATTTTTTTATCGGCAGAGACAGGGAAAGTGGTGAGAGTTGATGGGAAGATGCATGTTAGCTAAATACGGAGCAATCCTGTAAAAGCTGTTTGAGGTTATAAAAGACTAAACATGGGTGTGGATCACTGCAAGTGCATGTGTTAGAACGGCCCAGTCAAAGTCCAGACTTTACTGTCACTGAGAATCTGTTTCAAAACTTGAAAGGTGCTGTTGGCAGACATCCCTCGGTGTGCAACACTGGTTAGAAACATACAGCTGTAATTGCAGTGAAAGGCAGTACTGTAAAGTGTTGGCAGTTCACTACTCAGGTTACCTCTATAGTAAATGTTGTGAAGGTGTTGATGACACACTTTTAGATTTTTATAATAAGAAATGTTGAAAGCCATTCATGATTTATCTAGTTTCCTCTACAAATTTAGACCCTGCTTGATAATGGTCTGCCACATAAAATTATGATAAGTTTGATAATAAGTTTGATGATAAGTTTGTCATTAAAGTTTAATGACAAACTTTAATGTATGTCATTAAAGTTTGTATGTCAAACTTTAATGACATACATTAAAGTTTGTAATTGTTCTTCATTTACAGTGCCTTTTGCAAGGCACTGTAAATGGTAGATACTTCAATGTAATGCTTGATAAGCAGAAATATATTGTTGTTGTTGTGTTGTCTTTTGCAAGGTTGTTATTTTTAATACATACCAGTGTCTCCTTTGATTCCTTTTAGGCCATCGGTACCGGCTGGTCCCGAAGGGCCAACTTCACCTTTACGTGAAACATCAATACAAAAATGTTTTTAAATGTTTGCAATCAACACTTTGATGATAATATATTGAAACACATATTCCACTTTATTAAATATGTCTTTAGTTGCATTACAGTCATGCCTTTAAAAAGTCTTCTTCTGAACTTGCCTTGGTCTCCTTTGTCCCCTCTGAGTCCGTCTCTACCGTCTCTCCCTGGTGAACCATTGTGCCCAGGATCGCCTGGTATTCCAGGGTACCCACAAACGCAGCCTTTACTTGGTGTTGTTTCCTCTGCAACGCATCTGACGACCAGGAGCAGGAGAGCAACCCTAAAGCTTATCTGCGACATTGCACATACTGTGCCTTTAGACTTTTAGAAGCTCAAGCATGGCACGGAGTAACTTCTATTACCCAAAAGGCTGACCCCCGAGATCCTCCATGCAACAGTGGCAACGTGCATGAGAGAAGCCAACAACTCACAGGCTGGGCAAAGCTTAACAAGTGCATCCTCATTGGTCACTGTATATGGTTTAGTTATTGACTGTGCTCCATCAGTTATGCATGGCCTGTGTCCCTTCAGATGCTTCTCTAGTCCATCTGAGGCTAATAATAAGCTCAGTGTCTGAGAATAGGAAGGTAGAGAGGACCAAATAGTTTCACTTGAGCTGCCTGTCTGTGCAGAGGAAAAAATAAGACATTAATCCTGGGCGAGTAGTTACACGCTTTGACATCTCACTGGCAGATTTCATATTAATTCATTGTACAGTTAAAATAATCTGATGTATGAAGTGACCTTTGGATTAAAAAGCTGTTGCCTTTTGGTTTGATGGCCCACACTGATTAGACTTTGTTTATTCGTCCAGTGCTAACAGGGTTTTGGTTTCATATGGGGCATTAAGAAAGAGCAACACAAAGATCAGCTGGCATGAACCTGATCAGATGTATTTAACAATGGATAGCTGTGGTCAAAACATCCTGAATCCACCTGCTTTTCTAATTAATTTACAGCTGCTTTTCCCTGTTGATATCAAACAATCATGGCATCATGTGTCAATGGGTTTTACTTACTTTGTTTTCACCTTCACCCATGGTGAAGGTGAAAACAAGGTGTTGTTTAGTTCATGTGTTTACAGGGTGTACAAAAATACCTATGCACTTAAAATGTTTCAGTTTTTTTTCACATTACAACCACAAACCTTAATTTTATGTTCTGTATGAAGGTGATGAAAGAAAAATTATGCATGGTTTTTACACTTTTTTATACCTAAAATCTGAAAAGTGTGGCCTGCACCTCTATTCAGCCCCTCTGAGCCAGTACCATGTACAGAACCACCACATCCTGATTTCACAGCTGATAGTACTTCAGGGTATGTCATATCTCTACTATCTTTGTACAGGCTGAAATATTTCCACATCCTTTGTATTTGTGCCATACTTGTTCCATTTCCAGATCTTCTGAGATAAGATATTGTTTTATAACCTAAAGGTGTTTTAAACCCTGCTGTGCTCCTTGGTAGATTTATGAATGACTGATAAAGATTTTTGGTTACTGACCCCCGTAAGTTGAGATTTTTTGGACAACATCCTCCTTTTCTTTCTCCAAATTAGAATTAAATGTTTGTGTACCTTTTAAGCTCGGGGGCCTGCTATTAAAGCATCTAGTTCTATAAATTAACTTAAAAAAATTCTAAACCAGGTCTTTGATCGGTGTAATTTTGATTTTGGCAACATATACACTCAAATGACTCAATTCCTTCCCCTTCAATAAGGAAAGATGAGCCTTCAACATCATTAGAAGAGCATTGAGAGATTTGATTTCCTACTCCTGCTGCTAAACAAAAGGTTACTGTTACTCTGGCTCGGATCAGAAACCAGCATCCAAATAATTGTGCTGTACTGCAGACACTTTATTAGATTGCGCCCAGTGAGCAGAGACAATAAGGATGGCAGCAAAGGAGGAACGGGAACATAAAGCCAAGGTAGGAGAAAAAACACTCAGTGCTTGCAGTGAGCACATGGTATTCACCTCAGGGAAGACAAAAATGCTTATTCATACTTTATTTTTCCAGTAATCCTTCTTACACACATCCACATATAAATAGGTTTCCGAAGTACAAACAGAACACACATAAACAGTGCACATTAAAGCAACATGTTTACCTGGCACCATGAACCTTTTATTGTCAAACGTGTTGGCTACTGCACATTCACATGTTGCACCGTGCACATATTAGACACAGCATGAACAAATATGGAACAGATAACAAACGAGGGCATGGCTCAGAACAAATGACGCTCATCTATAATTTAATACCAGCAGATCAAGGACCCAGCCTTTGAAGTCCCATAACCAGGCACAACGTGAGGTTGATTTGGTTACAGAAGAAACAGCAACAAGTCTTCGGGCCGAACCGCAGAGACTTCGTCACTGATTGAGCCTTGCTAGGATTAAGGCTAAAGAATCACACAGGAACAGAATAGTCTATGATCACCAAAATATAGGAAATATATAAATAACAATACACCATGCCTTAACAGTCACTTTGAGTATCTCTGTAAACAAGTGTACAGTACAGATGGCTTTTATTGTGGTTAATTAAATAAAAACAAAATACACATTGTGTCACCAAATACGGAGGTAAGAAGGCAAAAGAAAAGAGAGAATAATACAGAAGAAGCATGAAGACATAAATCTGCAGTGTAGCTGACATCATTTTATTAAGAAGTAAAGGAAAACAGTGTTGGGCAAAAGCAGCAATTACAGGGAAGTTGAGGTTAAGATGGCAGGTGTGGCAAAGCTTAGGAGAGTTTTATTTTAGGGCTACAGCATTTGTGGGATTAGTAGAAAAACAAAGTCTGAGATCAAGGATTAGAGGGGGGGGTCTACATGATCTGACGGTGCATACCGTAGCCCGTCATGCCGGCCTGGGAAGCGCCGCGATTGCTGCCCATCTGCAGGCCGATCAAACTCTGTCCTTGGCGCAGCTGCTCTTCAGTAAACTCTCGTCTGTACCCCTGGGCTTTCCTGTGCGTGTACAACAAGAGGGTTGTACATGTGTGAGGACTCTGAAGGTGGGTTTTTGATGTTTTCAGAGGATTTTTTTTTTTCTCTCCGTACCTGTGGAACCAGTCTCGGTCACCTTTGTATTGGCCGTCATCCTTTGTGACAGCCAAACTCCCCAGAGCCATCAGGGTTCTTTGCACTGCTGCCATGTCTTTTCCTATAACAAGCAAACATGTGGAAGAAAATGTTCTGGTCAGATAACAGAAAAGCTAAAAAAAAAAAAAAAAAGCCCAACATGCAAAACACCAAATGTGAAGATAAATTAACAGAAAACATGCATAATGAAATATGGTTGCAGCAAGATCATGTGGGAATGATTTTCGTTAATAGAAATAGAGAAGATGGTCAGAGTTTTGGGGGAAATTGGGTCCGTAGGTACAGTTATTTTTCAAACACTTTCAGTGTATTTTGTTTATATTTTGTTGAGTCTTTACATGACATACCAACACAAATATGAGCCAAGTTGAATGAATGGAATGGAGGCAGAGTTTTCAGTTTTTCAGTAATGAAAAATGTTGCATGCATTTGGAGTCATTCCAAACAACTTCCTTCAGAAGTCGCCCAATTAGTAGACAGGAGTCTTAGCGTGTGTAATTTAATATTAATATAAATACAGCTGTTCTGTGAAGCCCTTAGATATTTGAAAATGCCATCTCCACTGTGGAATATGGTGGTGGCAGCATCATGATGTGGGGATGTTTCTCTTCTGCAGGGTCAGAAATGCCAACCCAAACTGTTAGGAAGATCGATGAAGCTAAATGCAGGACAGTCCTGGTAGGAAAACCTGGCAACTGTTAGGAATAGAGATCCGACTTCCAGCAGGACAGCTCAGAGACTACTGTATTAAAGCGGCTCAGTTAAAGTTCGAACCTCTCCATTCAATCTGAGTGAAATTGGGCTATTTGTAAAGATACATGAAAAAAAAAATCAAGCTACATATGTGAAACATGCATCTAAAGGGTTGCATTTGTGACTGCAATAAAGGGTCCCTCTACTGACAGAGAGGCTGAATACAAAAGCACAGAAAACTTTTCAGATTTCATTTGTAAAAGATTATATGATACTTTTTTTCTTCCACTTTGAACTTAAACATAACTTTGTGCTGATCTGTTCTATAAAGTTTCAATAAAATCCAAATTTAGATCGCTGGAAAATCTTGAAAAATGCAGTTTACACATCCATCCATCCATCCATCCATCCATCCATCCATCCATCCATCCATCCATCCATCCATCCATCCATCCATCCATCCATCCATCCATCCATCCATCCATCCATCCATCCATCCATCCATCCATCCATCCATCCATCCATCTCCTCACCTTCCCAGAGGTCCACGGTTTGAAAAATATCTGTGGTTGTGACTCCATAAGCTTCTGCTGCTTGCAGGAACTGGGAGATCTTCTCCATCTGTTTGAAGGCCATTTGAGTCTCAGAAATCTTTTTGATGGGTTCTTTGCCCCGCGGATAAAGGCTGTTTATGAGTCGACAGAGAATCTGTTACAGAGGAAGGACAGAAATCTGCCTTAGTCATCCTGCGAACAGAACCTTCGGCGCCAAGCCATGATGAGACTCGGTATTTGCTGGTATCTAATGCAATTCATAGGATTTCAGTTGTTCTGCAGAGTTTCTACTTTTGCTACTTGACATTTAAAATCTCTGCCAGAATAACACGCATGTAAAGGAGAGCTAAAAACCTATATTTTTAAATCTACCTTTGCATAAATTTGGATTTATTTTGTGAGTCTTATCCTGAATGGTGCTTTATAAATAAAGTTTTACTTACTTACTGCTCCTCAGGAAGGAGTACAAAAGGACATTAAATTTGGCATTTTAAACTGAAATGTATTTAAAATTCTCCAAAAATATTTAAATAAATAAATAAATAATGCTACCTTAAATTAACTTGTAAGAAGGATGCATTTTTATCTAAGCGGCTGCATTTTTGTGAAGAAATCAACCAATTTCCCCCTGGTTTTTGCTTTCGTGGATTTTTCTGAAAGATTTGTTTTAGCAGGTTTATCTGCAGCATTTAGCTAAAAGACACAGCAGCACAGAGCCTGTTGTGAAGTTCAGAAAAAATAAGTCTTAGCAACAATAACGTTTTTCACTTGAGATGCTGAAAATCCCTAAGTATGTGCACAGAAAGACTTAGCAGATTGCAGGTTGAAATTTTACATGTCTGGTTTTCTACTTTTTGAATAAAATTAGTGAGTAAAACAGTTTTTCTAAATCTCTACCTTGAGAAAAAAAATTTTATTAAGCGCAATCAGTAAGAGGGCACATAAATTGGCCATCATGTGACAGCCATTTCATATCTGTCAGCGCTATTATGTTGTATCTTAAATAATTCAAAGTATGTCTATTTTAGGGACTGCAGCCGCTCACCGTTCCGTCCATCAGCCACGTCTGGAAGTTCTGCTTGCCGGGCTGCGGTTTCTCCAGGTTTCCTCCACACTGTGCGACTATCCAGTCCACCAGGCGCTGCTCCAGGTCAGGATCGTACTTCTGTTCGATCTTCTCCTGCACCTCCCGGCTCAGTCCGTAACTGGGCCCTCGGTTCGCCATGGCAGGCCTTCCTTAGAATCTATAGTGAACAACGTGTGGATGTCCAGCTGTCCTGAAGGAAGTAAATGTTACAAACCGAGTTAAGTGAAAATAAAAACAAAAACAAACTTATGCAAGGCATTGTGGGTTACTTCTCAGACACAATGCCTTGCAAAATATTTCACATTTTGTCTTGTTACAGAAGCAAAACTTCACTGAGATATAAACAAAACCAACAGAAGGAAATGCATAGGAAGTGGAGGAAAGTGATGCATAATATCTGATTTTCTCTTACAAATAAAAATCTAGAAATATGTCATCCATTTATTCAGCTGTAATTGTACATTTTGTATGACCTGCATTTGCTAGTTTATCTTTAGTATCATCACTTGTTTTTACGCGTATCTTTGAGTTTTTAATCTGGCTCCCACTTTGCTTCTCTTTTGTTGTGTGGGTTTGTCTGTAGCTTTACTAATCAAGAGACTAAAATTAGGAAAAATTGAAAAAACAAATAGCTCAAAGTCCATTAGATTGTATAAAGATTGTTGACAAAAGTTTTTACCTAATGCTGTTTGAGAATTTCTAGAATTTCTGGACTTTGACTGGACCATTACAATTATATTGAAGCTCTGGCCGCATGTTTCAGGTTGTCCTGCTAGAAGGACCTCTAACCAAATCTCACTTTTTTTGCAGCCTTCAGCAGGTTTTCTGATCTTCCAGCCTCCCTTTCCATATTGAAGAAAAGCATACCCACAGCATGATGATGCCCCCACCATGCTTCATCATGGGGATGGAGCATGGTGGCCACAAAACAGAACAGCTATATTCGTACTGAAATAAGATCTATTTTCGTACAGGAAAATCTATTTCTTATTCTAAATGCTGCTGGTTGCACTAGACTTTATTTATTTTTGTTAATCTGAAAACCATATTTTTTCCTTTGAGTTCACATTCATGCTCTTTTTTTATGTTGTTCTATCACTTAAACTCCCACTAGAAAACCTCGAATTTATGACTGCAATAAAACTAAATGAAAGTAATGAATAATTTAGCAATCACTGCAGTGATTAAGTTACGCTTTATCACTCGTGTAATTCTTTTAATTGAATATTTTTACTTCTATGCTTTGCACGACATCTGCTGCACAAATCAGCAAATCTGTGGAGGCAGTGAAAAAAACGAAGGGTGTGGTCTGTTGGCTGCCGTCCCGAGCGAGGACAAGCCCTCTTATTGCTATGACAACAATCTAACCTGCTTCCGGCTGGCTGGGCGCAGTGATGCTGCTTCATATGACCTACAGTGGACAGTGAGGCAAATTAAATCACTGAATGTATGCATGAACTTCACAATCGCACAGAACAGCCACGTTCACAGCTGATCATACGCATCACAGCGGGCAACTGTGTTTTGCAAAATCATGTCAGGTCCGCTGTGACGTAAACGTTATCTTTTCTGCGTCTTTCGAAACGAGCAGTTTTTCCAAGTTAAAAAAAAAAAGATTTTCTTCTAAAATGTTTCACCTCCCAGTTTCAGTCTTTGCAACGCATTTTTGTTGTTTCTTCGAACTGTTTGATTTAAAAGAAGAAGAAGAAAAAAAAGAAAAAGAAAAACTGCTGCGCACACAAAGCTGCGACATATTGCATCGATTGCATAAACATGACGCCTCACATATGATAAACACGCTGTCAGTAGTTTTGAAGGATGAAATGTGTCACTTACTGGAAAGGGAAAGCGCGATCACTGGTGTCCCGTATCCCAACACTGAGCTTATTCAGAGCAGAGGACGATGATGCTGAAGTGCTGAAGCATCCATAAAGCGCAGGACGAGCGCGCCTCCGGGCCAGACTGGACCTCACTCTGTCCGGGAGGGGTCGACTCGCTGGGTTTTATATGCACCAGCTCCACCAAGAGGGGGTCGAGGGGTGGAGGGGTCCCTGCGGACGCTCAGCAGCGGAATGCGACGTGACTCCTCTGTCCCGGATGGCGGTCAGTGTGTTAGTGCCTGCTCAGCTGTGTGCAAAGTGACCCCCTCCACCCCTCTGCCCCTCAGCAAGCAAGGCCACATGAATGCGTCAAATCAATTGTCTGCAAGCCAATACTGATCAGCTCTGTGTCCAAAACAACTCCCACAAAATGATCTTATCCTCAGAGTCAGCTAAATTCAGTTCAGTGATTTGATCACTGGCTCCTCGCTCACATTTATTTTGCACAACTGGTTAAAAATAATAATAATAATAATAATAATAATTGAAAGAAATTATTTTTTTTTATTACGGTAAACTGAAAAACTCTCTGAACTCATTTTTTAATGTAAAAAAAATAAAAAGTTCAAACCTTTCAGAGTACGACGAAAGGCAGGAAGGAAAGAATGATACAAAAAAAGTATCACGGTGAAAAAAGTTGTTTGTAAGAGCCGATGTGGAGGAGAGCCGCAGATTGCACACCCACGCCACGCCTTATAACATTTCACTTAATCAGAGCATAGAGAGAGATTTTGACTACTTCTCCTGTTGAACAATCTCTAAGTTGTTCAGAGCTTTGGCTTCTCTTTTCCACAACCTTATGTCAGTTTTATCATGTAGTTTTGGATTCTTGTCCCACTGAAAGATCTAATGATGATCTGTTGTAGTTCCACCAGACATTTTTCTTTGAATGTCCTGATACTTCAAAGACGTCCTGATGTCTGCACTCAACAACAGGCCCACAGCATCACAGCATCCGCCACCATAGTCAACAGAAGCTCTAGCATCTTTTTCTAAAATATTCTTTTTTTTTTTTTTTTTTTTTGACTCTGAACTAAAATGGAGTGTTTATCTTAAGTGACCAAAGCACACAGAGAGTTTGGCGAACTCCTTGTGATGGCAGGAGAGAAGCCATCTTCTTCCAACCACAAACAACTGGTTGGCATGTAGACAACTCCTTATGGTTGTTATGGAAATCTGACTCCAGGATGCCCCTCTTTGCTGAGTTCTTTAATTCTGAGCTTTGTGGGCGTTTTTACTCTCCTTAGCATCCTCATCACAGAGGCAAGACAAGCCTTGATCCTCATTCAAACCAGTTAAAGTGGTTAAAACTAATAAGTTTTTGCGTTACCCTGGAAACAGTGTTCCTAAAAAAAAATTAAGGGCAATGTAAAAAAAAAAAAAAAAAAAAAAAAAAGTTTGATAACTGTTTTTGTAAGATAGTTATTTCTTATCATGGGATGTTTGTTTAATATGCTGCGTCAGTATAATATATATTTTTTTATTTTAAAGAATTTACACATCCTCACCAGGAGTTCCAGTACATGAGGATGGCACAGTAGCTTCTTCCCAAAAACACTCTCCTCCTTTCCTTTAGCTTCCTTCTGTAAAATGACATTTAGACATAAGCATAAAAAATGACCGACTACAGAGTTCAGTCATAACTTAAAGGTCAGCGGTGCAGTTGAGAGGAGCTGAGAGAAAGTGGTTGATTTGCCCCATTAAACACAGAGCAGCTAGTGGACAATTACATGTTAATAATCAACTGTTCAGCTGCTCCGTTCAATGACTAAAGGACAGCAGGCTTCAGAAGGATGTGGAGAAAAAAAATAAAACCTGTGAACAGAAAATCACAAATAGTAAAAGCTCAGAACCAAGATTCACAGGGCTGTTAGGATAAATGCTTTGCACTTTATGTTATTGTTCAGTGATGATGTAAATGAGGCAAAATGTCCTGATGTAGTTGTTTTGCAGTAACACTCTTTTGAGGTGAGATCCCGTCAGTTTTTATTGTGTTTCTCCAGTAACTGGAGAAACAGTTACTGGAGAATTTCAGTTACTGAAGATTTCTAAAAATTCTGTTTAATTTCTCATCGGATGAAATAAAAAAAAAAACAAAATTAAAAAAACAAACAAACAAAAAAAAAATAAAACACTGGTCATATGAAATACAACTGAGATCAAAAAGTCCATGTGAAATCTGAAACATAACTAATCCAAAATGATTGCCGCAACTTCATTTATGCTGCTTCTGCAATATTTTAAATGAGACCGAAGAGCCAATATTTGTGCATCACATGATAAATTATCATCTGACAGCAAGTGCAGGAAACATTGACATCTGATAATCGTCTTAGGAGCTGATGTTCTCGGAAATAAACACTAAGGTTAATCTATGCAAAGATTGATTTTCTTAATATCAGCCTAGTTTAGGATTATCATCATGTGGAAACACTTGTCCACGTTTCCCGCATCTGAACCAAACTGTCACTCTCTGATAAAAAGAAATTGATCTTAATGTCCGGGAGCCACAAAGGTCATGCCTATCTTAACTTTCCAGGACGTAGTGAACTTTACATCTACAGACACTGAGAAAGTGTCAAACAAGAAAGGAAGAAAATGTTTTACCGTCAGCAGAGACAAAGATTGAGCTACTTTGCTGCAACGACAACAACAATGTTTGGAGGAGTCAAGGTGAGGTTTTAAAGTCAGAAACACTGTACCAAGTGTCAAGCATGGCGGTAGAAGTGTCATGTTCATGTTTTACTGTCAGTGGAGTTGGTATGTTGCACAAAATGAAAGGAGTAATGGAGTGGAGGACTACCTTCACTTTTTAAGCTCAATTTCAAATCTACTCCACCATGGCTATTTGAACATAACTTAGTTTTCCAACTGGACAATGACTCAAAACCTGAACCAGAACTAGTATTGGAATGGATGTAGCAGAGTGTAGCCAAACCTTCCGAAGAAAGTCATAAACTACAGCTAGAAGCCAGGTTCACGATGATATACCAATAATTTTAAAGAGTTCTGCTATTTCTGCAAATAAATGTTTATATTCAACTAATATTAATGGCGGTAGGTGCATACATTTAAGCATGTGTATCATATGCAACATTATGCATCTCCAAAATCTCCAAATTAATGACATTCATGCCACTGATGAATGTATGCAAACTTCCAACCTGCATTGTTAATGTCAGACTCTATAAGGCTCAGTTTGCATGTAAAAAAAAAAACAGTTATCATTTCATGAGAAAAATAAACCATAGTTTACTAAGTTTGGATCCTCTTCTTTACCTGCATTTATGCTGTTTAACACCATCAAGCTGTAATTGGTCAGAAATTATTGTTCATCTAGTAGAAACACGTTCTTGGTGTAGTATTCAAAATATACAACTAAGAGAATATTCCCTTTATTATTTCTACAATAGAGGTCAAAGTTTGTAAAATGTTCCCTCTGTAAATGATAATGTTTACTCTGCTTTAACTCAACTTTGTGAAGAGAAACTTACAACCTGCACTCTGGTGTGCAGAGGTTTTATTGGCGAAAAATAGGTGAAAACTGGGTATAAAGGCACAGGAAAACTGTGTATGCTAGGAGATAGAGGGGAAACAGTGTAACAGTAAGAATGACAACAAAGACGGCTAATCATAATTCTCAATACAACAACCAGAAACATACAAATGCAACCTGAAAATTTTAGGGTTCATTACCGTTTGCAACATAATGAGATGTTAGTGATGACAGACAAAAATAGGACAAAAGAAAAACAACTGATGCATCAGAGGTGACGTTTGGCAGAGCAACATGCCGTTGTTTGGTTATTTTTCCTTGCGGGCAGACTTCCCAGTTAGCAGTCATATCCTGAACATCTCCTCTCTCCCTTCCTCAGACCATGGTGGTCAGCTTGTCTATCAGATCGTCAATAGTGTAGACCATGAGCTTGATGTCGTCCTTCTCGGACATGCGGTGCTGGCCGTTCCGCCTCAGAATGATGTCCACGTCGGGGCTGAGGACGCGCTCCGCGACCTGCATGGAGATGTGCCAGGGCACGTCCTCGTCTTTGAGGCCGTGAATGAGCCGTACGGGGCAGGTGATGGGGATGGGGCTCTGAAGGACACAGTGGTTTTCCGCCTCACGCAAGAAGTCCATGCTGAACTTGTACAAACCTTCCTCTGTGTGCTTGCTGGGCAGTGACCACTCGCCTTTGGCCTCCAGCTCCTTGCGAGTCTGTGGGTTTTAAATATGGAGATCACACAAAATGTTAAAAGAAAGAAGAAAAAAAAAAACTGATTGTGAAACTCAGCTGACGTACAGCGTGATCCAACATGGTCTCACCTCTAATGGAAGAGAGTTGAACGCCGTGACAAAGTGGTCAGCAGCAGAAGCGATGCCGACCAGTGCAGCGGTTTTCTCTGGTCTTGCGATGGCGGCCAGCAGCATGAGCCAACCGCCCAAACTGGATCCCACCAGGATCTGCAAAGAAGAAGCAAAAACACCACAAAATGAGTTATATGAGAAAAAAACCCATCTGAAAACACAAAGTAAAAATAAATAAACTAGGCAAAGAAGACAAACAGAAGCCAATGGTGACAGAATCCTAATCCCATATGTGACCAAACAGCGCCATCTTCTGGAGAAGTGGTAAAACCAACAAAAGATTTTTTTTTTTAGAAAGATCTCACTAGCTATTTTAGACTGACACAGAATCTCCTCCCAAAAAACTTTGTTAGTGGTCATAAGAAGGCAAAATTAGGTAAAGTTCAAGAGGAGTGAGGATTTTTACTAGATTTCACCTCCTTTTATGTGGGTTTTTTATGTTTTTCCTTGCTTTCAGGAGCTCTTTCAAACCAATAATCCCCATTATCCAACTTAAAAATACAGTTTCCATTTAAGGGGTAAGCTGAAAAGTTTACAATTTGAAACATATTTGTGTTGAGATGTAACCTAGAGTTAGATGACAGAAGGGTTTTCCTTTATGAGTCTACATCTGTTTGAGATCCTTACTATGTTGTTTTTGTCAAGAGTCAAACAAAACATATGAAGCTAGATGTTGCTTAAATTGTTCAAAAGGAAAAATTGAAACAAAACAAAACAACAAAAAAAATCAAAGGATGAACAATATGTACCTGCGGTCCCTCTGTTAACTCATCTAACACATAGAGAACATCTTTTTTCCAGATACCAACTGTTCCGTCAGCTAGCGCTCCCTCTGAAGCACCGTGTCCCGTGTAGTCAAACCTGAAAGAACAGAAGCAGAACAAGAGATGCCTGTGAGAAGTAAATGGTAAGATCATGGCGAACCATGCATAGATGGGCAGTTTTTGTCCTGATACCTCCTATTTGTGATCAGATCCTCTGAGAACAACTAGAAGAAGAAACTTCCCAGGTCTGCCTGTGAGAAGCCATGCGCATTTCAGAAACAAACTAATTGTGATCAAGCCCAAGAACTGAACTCATTAGAATTTCAGCATGTCAAAGTGAATTTCAGAAGAAGGCTCAATGCTAAATATTAATTCTTCAAATAAATGTTACATATTTACATAAATAGTATTTTTTTTTCTCTGTGTTAACAAAGACATTTGACTGTAAAGCTGTTAAAAACAATACCGAATGTGTGTCACTGGCAAAGCTTTTGGCCATGATTGGACATGTAGAAAGCACACAAAGCAAGCCAGACAAACAGCATATGACTGTTAGGCAAGGTAATGGAAAAAAGAATGAATCAGCATACTCGTAGTTCATCACAAAAGTACTTGTATTGCATTTGGTAGCATTGTTGCATTGCAGCAAGAAGATACTTCAGGTCTGATGTCTTTGTGCTTGCTCTCTGTGCATGCTTGCGTTCTTCCTGGGTACTCTGAATCCTCCCAAAGTCCATAACATAATGACTGTTAGGTTAACTGATCTCTCTTTATTGTTCTTAGTTCATGGTTGTCTTTCCTATACATCTCTAATTTCCCTGCCATGGACCGGCAGCCTGTCCAGTGTGTACCCCGTCTCTTGCCCTATGACCAGTGGAGACGAAACAAACTTTTCCTCAATAACAACTTCTAATTTAATGTGGAAGACATCCCCAAGTCAAAAGGGGTGTATAGTCCCTCCAGCAAGTTCTGGATCTTCTAAGGCAGGTGTGCCGAAAAGTCGGTCCACCAGGGCCGGCATCCTGCACGTTTTAGTTCTCTCCCTGGTGGTAGTAAGAACCTTTTCAGCTCGTCAATGTTCCTCTTAGGCCTTCTAACCAGCCATCATTTGATCCAGGTGCGTTAAACCAGGGATGCTGGCCCTCGAGGTCCCACTTTGGGCACCCCTGTTCTAAGGGATCTCCTCCTTGTGAATTGTGGCCAGAAAACCTTTACACAGAAGTGTTCAAAAGTAAATGTTGTAAAAGCAATTATGCGGCGCTCAATCCGAGAGCGTGCCAGATGTATTTTGTTCAGATCTGTTCAGCAGTCTACGTGCAGTCTTCTGTGATGGGTTTGGGTGACTTACCTGAGGTATGAGTGCCCTAACGACCTGCAGAACTCTTCCAGAGCCTCGGCTTTCTGGCCATTCATGTTGGAGCCATAGCCTGGCAGAAACACCACTCCTGGGCTCTTGCCCTTCACCCTTCTGTAAGCTAGCTTTGGAAGGTCTGGTCTGGATGCATACTGAACTGTTGATTTGTGTCTTCTGTCCGCTGTACAACACATGGTTATTAGTTACCTAACAGTGCGATTTATAATGAAATGTCAACACAAAGGGCAACAAAGATGGCATAAAGGCGAAACTATGTTGGATAAAGCGTAAACTGGCAGACATTTTATGAAAATTAGTTAAAGCATGGCAGCATTTCAGCACGTTATCACGCCCAGTCGAAGCTAATTAATGCACAGCATGTTCAAAAACACTATAATAATTTCAGATTACGTTAAATGCTGGTATAAGAATGAAGAATAGCAGTGATTACGGTTAGAAGGTATATTACACGCCTTTAGTTCACATTCCCTACATTTTTAAGGACGTCACAATCGCCACACCCCCTCTTGTTTATTTATCCAACTTGACGGACGTTTGAGCGTTGTAAATTTAATACTAAAAGTAGAAAGGAATCGCACAAACCTTGCAGGTGTTGTGAAGGCAGAGCTGCGACCCTTGCATTTCGCAACATTAGTGAAAGTCCTCTGCTACAGGACCTCAGCGACACGGCTGCCATACTGTTCCGCGAACACTAAACGAAGTATCGCGAGAAAAGCTGTAGCAACTCTCGTTTGCTAAGAGAGTGGTTTACGTTCCAGTAATGGGGGGTCTGTGACCCCATGGCTCTGAAGCTGCTTGCGGGAAACTTGTCCCTTTGCTTTTTGCTGCTTTAAACAAGAGTATGCTTTAAGGCAAGAGTTTGTGGTTAAACAGTCTGCTAGTTGTCCATCCATTTCTGTAAACATGTGCCAGTATGATGACCAATAAATAACCAATAAAGAGGGTAATGAAATTGTCAAATGAGTATATCAAGTTTCAGTTCAATGTCCTAAATATAGCACCTTAACTGTAACCCTGATAATTATGTCTATGATACCTTATCTGTTTTTAATTTTAGTAGGGTTAACCTCTTGTTCCCTTTACTTGGGGAACAAGGGGATTATTAGAAGGCTGATTTAAAGTGAAATTGAAAGAGGTTCCATCTTCATTGTGCCATCTACAGTAGACCATTCTTGGCTCGTTTAAACAAGCTTCTTGTCAGCTCAGTTTTTGTCTCGTTTACTCTGCTGTAAGGCAATCGACTTTGCCATGTGAAAAAAGCTGAACATTTTAGCTAAGGTTGAAGGTGTTCATTTTGGAGCAGCGGGTTCTTTGTTGGTTATCTTCTCAGTCTAGGATGATGTAAGTCTTGTGCCACACAAAAAGACAAAGCAAAGACAATGAGAGATAAAAGCACTGTGAAACAAAGGGAACACAAAAGAGAACTTCAAATGAAAAGTGACAGGACAAGAGTCAACAGAAAGATGAAGAGACATGTCTATAGAGATTCATAAATACTAGACAATGGGATGTAAAAACTTAAAATTAAACCAGGTTTGTAGTATTATATTCTTATATTCTATAACAACACCACCAAATCCTGGATATTTGATTTATGTTGAGAAATAGTTTTGATTGGTGAAAGTTTCTTTGGATTGGGCACAGGTGTTCTGGATATACACCAGAATAAAATAACAACAATATGATATGATTTATTGAATTTAACTTATAGAAAATAGAGAAGATATCCTTAGTGTGAGTGTTAATGGCTACCTCATTAGGCTATGTGTGCAACTTCTTAAAATGCCACAGACCGGGCAATCAGTGCAAGTTAAACAATTTCTCAGTATAGGCACAGACAACCAGAAAAGCCGAGGACCTCTCAGATATTTTGTCTCCATGACTCCCAAATATATATATATATATATATATATATATATATATATATATATATATATATATATATATATATATATATATATATATATATATATATATTTTACATCTTATATATATATATATATATATATATATATATATATATATATATATATATATATATATATATATATATATATATATATATATATATATATATATATATATTTTGCAAGATGTATATATATATACATATATCTTGTATATATCCACCACCACAATGTCCGGTGTATACATATACAATGTATATGTATATATATATATATATATATATATATATATATATATATATATATATATATATATATTTTGCAAGATGTATATCAGCCCAACATCAAGAATGTCTGAAAACACCTGAATCTAAACACTGTGTGTGTCTGAGTATACCAACCTGTGTATGTATGCTTCTCCATAAGAATGGTGTTTCTGTATGAAGTTTACATGCCATGTAGTCCACGTGCATGTGTTAGTCCTCTGGGTACTCTGACTTCTTCCCACAACACAAAAACATACTAGGTTAATTAATCCAGGTTGCATTGTTTGTTGCCCAATTACCGCTGGAGAGTGACATCATCTCTTTTGCAACCCTGCAAAGATAAATGTGTATATATATGTATATACACTCAAAATAACACATAAAATATCAAAAATCAACGACTATATGTAGTCGTTGTATCTTTGGACATGGAATAAATTGCCACAATAACGTATTTGACCAAAACACAACTTTTGCCACCATAAATATATTTCAGTCTGTTTGTTGAGAACTTTTGTTTGAGATCTGTAAATATAGCTACATGATTTATATAAAACGATATGAATGATATAGTGCTAGTTATGCTAATCTACTGCTACATTGAGCTGTGAATGCACTCTATTCTGACTAAATAAATACATTTAAATTATTTTGGTAAATTTAATAATTCTCAATTTTAATTTGAACTAAAATAATCCTGAGTAAAAGTGAGATATCTATAGAAAAATATGCTTTTGATGATCTAATAATTTATTGGATTCTGGCACTTTTGGCTTTCCATACAATTCTGTAGTTTTATACTGTTTTATTGCAGAATCTCTCAAGATAGAGGGTTGGGAAACAGATGCTTGTAAGCTAAGAAAGCTGTGCTTTTGCTGTCGGTTAGCATGGCAGGTAGTAGACTGAGTGCATGAAACAGTAAAGGAAAGAAAATAAGCAGAAAAGTTACTGTGTGTTTGTGACTGTCATGTGAAGCTTTAGTTTGTAACATGACTCAGAGCGTCACAGGCGGAAGGTCACGGAGCAGCAGGACGGAACGGAAGCGGGAGTAAAGAGCCAATCCGCCATTGTGGAATAGTAAGGGATATTCCAATCACTTTCACATTGACTGATTAAACACCATTCTCGGTCACACTGACGCGCTGATTGACGCCTTCTCATCAGCAGACACCGAGTCGCCTGAAGCAGCTGGAAGAGGCTGGTCGTCGTCAGATCTTAGCCCAGCAGGGGGGGGAGAAAAAAAACGCCGCCTTGTAACGTTCACGGAGTGATTGGACGAGAAGGAGAGACGAACCAGGAAAGCAGCACCGAAGTGCAGAAACAGAGAGACGAGCAAGCAGGGGGGGAGAGAGAAGCCGCGGACAGTCTGACAAACAGCGAGCAGTTTCGGTTCCTGGAGGATGTCTGCGACCACAGTCGATCAGGTTCGTGTAGCTGCGCTGTATGCTAGCTTTGAGGACGAAATAAAACTTTACGGACCACTGTTTGACGGGCTTACTGTGCCAAATCAAACAGGCTACAAAGTCTTTGATATGTGGTGGTTGTTAGCTGAAAGGTAGGCCAACTGTACCGCCAACCTACACCGGCTGCAGCCGGTTGCCAATGCGGCACCGTTTACTGGTTGTCAGAGCGTTTGACATCCGGTTAGTAAGACGAAGCAACCTGTAAATGCTAACATCCGGGCAAAAGCTCACACTTAGGTGTTATATTTGTAGGATAGTGTCTGTCTGCTCTGCCAGTGTGTTTTAATATCTTATCACTTGTTGTTTCAGAGAACCAAAGGACAAGGAAATAAAGGTAAGGCTTTGACTGGGAGTTTTAGCCACTGCAGGTTATGATATTCTGTGCTATTACTTGCTGACAGTGTTGTTGAACTGTAGTCCAAACTGCAGCCTGGAGCATTGTTGACACAACACAGCAGAGCATACCTGTGATCAAAATGTAGCCATCTGACATCATGGCTGCTTGGAGATTACAGCTTCTTTTAATTACTTATATTAGATTTTTTTCCCTTTTTATATTTAGTGCAAAACGGATCCATGCATCAAAAGGATGGTGTGAATGATGATGATTTTGAGCCTTACCTAAGCGGCCAGACAAATCAGGTAATGTACTTTTTAAAATACACAATGCTTAAATTAGGATAAGGATTGCCACAGCCATTTTTAATAAGTAGTAGTTTTTTTTACACTTAACTTACAAAATAATTTTGCCACTATTCTGAAAAAAAAAGAAAAAAATCAAACTCACAAGTCAACTCTGAGTTCCTTTTTTGTATTTCAATTAAAGTGCCTTCTGTATGTTTATTTCCAAGTTCAGAGTTTTATTTTCCAATGTCTCATAATAGGTTATTATTAGCTTCTGTTGTACATGGCTACCATACAGTTCAATGAGATATTACTCATATCCCCTGAATCAATCTAGGACAAAATGGCACATAATTGTGAAGTGGAAGGAAAATTTTTTCAAACAAAAAATGAACCAGTAATCAGTCCCCTGAGTCAGTGCTTTTTGGAACCATCTTTATTAAAGCTGCAATTCTTTTGGAGTATGCCTCAACCATCCATCCGTCCGTCTTCTTCCACTTATCCGGGGTCAGGTCGCGGGGGTAGCAGCCTCAACCAGATCTGTGAAATTTAGAATTGGTCAATTGTTTTCCACTATTCATTGCAGAATAGCTTAAGCTCAGCTAGAGTGAATGAAATAAAAAAATACAATAAGAAAAAAGACTAGTGATACTCTGATGTTTGCCTTACCTGTAAATCTGACAGTAAAATTAATAGATGCTCTTTGAAATGTTTTCCAATGTTGTGTACTCAGATGCTATAATGCATTCATATGAACAGCACTTTTCATTAAACTAAGGCAGTACAACAAAACAGAGTTGTTGAAAAAGAAATTTATTAAAATGTAATTTTGTTACATATAACTTACTTAAACAGTAATAAAATGCAAAAGCATCTGTCTTTTTGAATAATACTTTCAATCTCTTGTCTTTCTGTGCCATGCAGAATAACAGCTATCCACCAATGTCTGATCCTTACATGCCCAGCTACTATGCTCCATCCATTGGGTTTCCTTATTCTCTGGGAGAGGCTGCTTGGTCCACAGCTGGAGATCCACCTATGCCCTACCTTACCACCTATGGACAGATGAGCAATGGGGAGCCGCACTTTATCCCTGATGGTGTTTTCAGCCAGCCAGGAGCCCTAGGAAACACTCCTCCATTTCTCGGGCAGCATGGCTTCAACTTCTTTCCCGGCAGTGCAGACTTTTCCACCTGGGGAACCAGTGTCTCTCAGGGTCAGTCAACTCAGAGCTCAGTCTACAGTAACAGCTATGGCTACGCTCCCAGCTCACTGGGCCGGGCAATCACAGACGGACAGGCGGGCTTTGGAAGTGACACCCAGCTCAGTAAGGTCCCAGTGCTGAACAGCATTGAGCAGGGTATGACGGGGCTAAAGCTGGGTACGGACATGGTGGCTGCTGTCACCAAAACCGTTGGCTCACCTTTAGGGGGTACAGTGGGCATGAACAGTACAATGGCCAATAATCTCCCTCCATCTGTCAACTCGTCTGCACCTAAACCTGCCACTTGGGCAGCAATTGCCAAGAAACCGGCCAAGCCCCAGCTCAAGGTCAAAGCCAAAGCCAACATGGGGATGGGGGGAGGTGCTGCCATTCCTCCACCCCCAATTAAGCACAATATGAACATTGGTACCTGGGACGATAAGGGCTCTTTAAACAAACCGCCGTTAGCTCAGACTATGATGCCCCCACAACCTCTGGTGCAGCCCCCTCTCCTTGCACAGCCCCAACCCTTACTGCGGAACCCCTTGCCCCCTCAGCCTCCGCACCAACCCCAGCATCAACACCAGCCTTTCCAGCTCCAGTCTATACAATCACCCCAGCACCCGCAGCCTCTGCCCCATGGCCCTCCTCACCTGCACCTCCCCTCCCAACCTGGCCTCCCACAGCACCTTCATCAACAACAACCTCAGCAGCTTGGCCCACCCCCCAATCGCTGGATTGCCCCCAGGAACCGTGGTGAGGGCTTTAGTCTGGGTGGCGGAGTTCCATTGAGTGCCTCCCCTTGCTCTGGAGAAGTGCACCCCGTGTTGGAGAAACTCCGTACCGTCAACAACTACAACCCCAAAGACTTTGACTGGAACTTGAAAAATGGACGTGTTTTCATTATCAAGAGCTACTCAGAAGATGACATCCACCGTTCAATCAAGTACTCTATCTGGTGCAGTACAGAACATGGAAACAAGCGCCTGGATAGTGCTTACCGTTCGCTATGCAACAAGGGCCCCTTGTACCTGTTGTTCAGCGTCAACGGTAGTGGGCACTTCTGCGGTGTGGCCGAAATGCGATCGCCAGTGGACTACAATGCCTACGCAGGCGTCTGGTCTCAGGACAAGTGGAAGGGCAAGTTTGAGGTGAAGTGGATTTTCATCAAGGATGTGCCCAACAACCAGCTGCGTCACATCCGGCTGGAGAACAATGACAATAAGCCAGTGACCAACTCCAGGGACACTCAGGAAGTGCCTCTGGAGAAGGCCAAACAAGTGCTTAAGGTTATTGCCACTTACAAGCATACCACCTCAATCTTTGATGACTTTGCACATTATGAGAAACGTCAGGAAGAAGAGGAGGCTTTGAGAAAGGTGAGATAAATTACCTTCTATTGAGCTTAAAAGGGAACACACTTCTGGTGGGTCATGTCATTTTCCATGCCTCCATTGGCACCTCAAACACAGAGTACTCTGGCAAAGTACGACGAGGTGGGATCAATTACAAGTACCCATGACTTCTGTCATGGGTATTTTTAAGAAGTTGTTTATTTTCCAAAACAATATCTGGGTGCCATGCCTTGGAGCATCAGCTGCTGACCAGACGCCGCCATTGTAGGTTGTTGAGTAGACAATCTTTTCATGGTCTCCACTGTGAGTTCCTTTTTTATAAACAGCTCCTTCACATTCCTGATGTAATTTGTTGGCCATTTTATAAAAAAAAAAAAAAAAAACTGGCCAAGTATTTTTGAATTTCTGCTGGTTGTTGTAAATATAATCAGCCGATGTTGTTCAACTTGATGTGAGGTTGTAACATCAGCGGCTGCATCGACAGTCTGCAATAAATGGAAGTTCCCCCGAGGCCCGTCTGCAGATTGACGCTTCGCCATTACTCACGAGCAAGTTGAGGAACCCTGAACCTGCGTCAGCCATTTGGCGTTGTTAAGATTGCTAAGAGTCACCCAAGTGGAGTTAGGTGACTGTCGTGTTTCCGGAAATAACCCACATTCCTGGCATTCCGTTTTCCCAGACAAAGGCAGACATAAAGTTGGATCTACTTTTGAACTACAAGCCCTCCCAGGCATCCACAGACTCCTCATGCTTTATTAGCCTTTTAACAGCATAAGCTCCCAGGCTCCAAAGTGGTTAAAATGTGTCCTGGCACAGTTAGCAGAGTTATATATATATATATATATATATATATATATATTTTTTTTTTTTTTTTTTTTGTTCTGCATAATATATTATGAAGTTCTTTAATCACATTGAGCTGTCATTCTGAAAAACACCCTTAGTTTAACATCCTCAGAGGGGAAATTTAATTATGTCCCAATAGTGGTAATAATGGTGTAATTCAAATGGAAGTTAAAAAAACAAACAGAATTAAATCTCTAGTAGTGTCCTTCTGCATCCATTCTTATATCCATAAAACACACACATACACAAGGACCCCCTCCCTCTCTGTTTCTCCAAATGTTGGTGCTGCACTGACGCTATATTGACTCCTCGTTGTTGACCTCGTTAATATGCACTCGGTTCCTTTCTCATAAATATTTCTAGTCAGTGTTTTCAGGCTCCTGAAAACAAACTGTCAGTAGGAAGCCGGTTTCATCCCGCGTCGCGCAGACGTCGGGCCGTGCTGCTTTTGTATCCCTGACCCTCATTACATGACGGGATCGGCGCAGGTCGAGGCCTCGCCCTTCTTCACCTGACAAGGTTAATTGTTGCCTGTTGTTTGGCCTGTCCTACCCAGCCTTTCAAAGATGTCAGGCTTGTGCAACAAGACCTTTTCCTAACACCATCTCAAGGTGTGTTTTTTTTTTTTTCCTTTTTCTTTATGCTATTGTTTTTGATTGGACAGATAACCTTGCGTCTAAATTTTATTTGGAGTTTTTATTGAATATCGAGTCCATTTTTAATCTTTCTGTAGCTGGTACTGCGCACAATTTCATAATTGAAAAGATTCTAAAAAGTAACTTTATTTAGTTGAAAAGTACATTTTTCTCATTAGTTTGAGGAGATGAATTGCATAATTAGTTTTGTGATGAATTGCTCAGTCAGGTTATATTTTAACTTGAAGAACTACATTGATTTGAGCTGCAGGCCTTGTATAGACTAAATATCATGAGGCTTTTTGTCGCAGGCCATCTGGGGATTGAGTTACTGCTGGGGTCTGGGTCTCTGCATTTTTCCCAGGGAACTGATATGGTCAACCTCAAAGAGAGCACTGTTTCATCTGAGAAATGGGAAGGGGGGAAAAAATTGTTTTGTACCTGTGCTGTTCTTCACATGACGCTTCACGGCATTCATCTTCTTTTAATCTATAACAAGCCATTGAATATTTGACATTGTAGGAACGGAGTGATATTTTGTTTAGAATATACGCCTCCTTTTATCCCTGACTACGTGAGATTTTGGGTTACGAGCAGAAAGTAGTGACAGCAGTCTCCTGACAGTGTAAATATGGCTGAATATTTTGTCAGTTCATTCCTTGGGATCTAATTCTTTTCTCCTGTTTTCTAGTCAGTTTCTTTCTCTGGTTGTTTTAACTTAAAACATGCGCTTTGTATTTTTATCTTGGTGATTACTCTCAGGTACTTGGAATTAGCATAAAATATATCCTCAACAAAATATAGAGCACAGGATTCCTTGTGCTTTTTCACGTCCCGTCATGCTGGCAACTTTAAACTTTAGTAGGTTTTGTGGAGACTTCATGTGAAGTGATGTACAATTGCAAAGTTTAACTTGAAAATTAAGTGTTCAAAACTTGTTTTTTTTTTTTAAACTGAGAGTTGTGGCATTCATTGTTTTGAAACATTAAAATAATAATAATAAAATACAAGTTTGAACCCAACCAGAATGGAGAAAAAAAAAATGTAAGTGCCACATTTTCAAGATGAAGGCATCTTCATACGTCCTGTAGTGATTTTTTTGAAAATTGCTGGTCCACTGGGTTCCAGTTCTGGATCTTGGCTTCTTCCAGTGCATCTGTTGCTGTCGGCGCCTTGGGCTGCTAGTTGTGTTCCCTGCATGCATTCCTGAATAGTTTTTGCAATGCTGCAGGCTCGAGTCGGGGGAGACTGTTGCCATGGAGGGGGTGTAGCTTGGTTGGTTGGTTGGCTGGCATGTATCGCGGTAATAACCACACGAATGCATGGAGCCAACATTTCCCTGTATGAATTTTTAGACTGAAACAAGATGAGCAGTTTAATTCCCTTCACCTGTAAGTGCTTTTGATGTTGTGGCTTATCGAATTTATATATTAACATATTTCCCTGGGAGGCTGCATGCAAACACTCTTATTGCTCTTAAAGGTATTAAAAAAAAAATCCTGTGTACACATAACCAAAACTTGCAGTTAGCAAAATATCTTAGTCAACCTGCTGAATGTCCAGTTCCCGCACTAATGTGCCGGGTATTTGATGAAGTAAAATTTTGCTGCGTAAATTACACCCTCCTGATTAAACCCCGCCTACACCTAATAAACAAGAACAGCAGTTTTCTGTTCCAGAGCAATATATAGCAAAAGCTGCCTGATGAATAGAAAGTGCTCCCTGCATGCTAATAAAATTGCAGTATTTATTTATTTTTTGACGCATCTCAAAACAAATGGAAAAACCATTTTGATTGAAGATTGAATTTTATTTCTGCAAATAGATCAGCCTAAAAATGGCACACAGGAAAAAGACAGACTCATAAATGTACGTCTTAAAGTAATACAAGGCATAGATGAGTCACGAAAAAAGACATTAAGCCATTACAGACTTCCATTCGGTGCTTTGCTTGCTAGTAGCGGTATTGGTTCTCTTCTTAATTGCTTTTTTATTATTTTTACACGAGTATGGAAGGAAGAGTTACCTTTTCATTACTTCTAGTTTAGGTGATATGTTTACAAATTAAAAAATGGTTTCTTCAATATAATTTCTCTCCATTTAAGCAACACCAGACAAGGTAAAATGTGATTTAAATATTAGTTTATTTTAGTAATTGAATTTAAAACGTATTATATGCATTCATTTCATATGTTGTTTATAGATTTTGTTTTTGTTAATACGAATGACTCTGGCTTAGAGTTAATGTAAACCCAAAATTCAGCTTCTCAGAAAATTAGAATATTACAAAAAATAAAAAAAAATAAAAAAAATAAGATTTTCAGCACAGAAAGGTTATTGTCTGTCGAATCATGGGAAAGACTTCTGATATGACAGATGTCCAGCAGACAGTCGCTAACACTCACCATAAGGTAAGCCTCAAACAGTCATTGCTAAAGAAGTTAGCTGTCCGGAGAGCGCTTTATTGCAGCATGATGGAAAATTAAGTGGAAGAAAAAAGTGTTGAAGAAAAGGTTGCTGATTGGTTGTTTTGATTGGTTTTTGAAGCAGTGTTTTCAGAGGTTTGAGGGGATATTCACTAAGTGTGGAGCGCTTCTATGTCTAAGATATGATCTAAAGGTTGCTATTAAAACAGCATGACCTCTGGGTCTCTGTGTCATACCTTATTGATAATTAATGCACAATGAGCTCTATTTATAATTGAATGCATAAACTGTACAATACATGGACATACACTCAGTGTGCTGTTTACTTATTAAAAATCCCTTTTTTGTAGGTCTCCCACGTGTCTGTGAACTTGTATTTTGGGTTTGTAGTAGCTGCAATCAACAGGAAATTGCTTCAGATACATCTGTGTTTAACGTATGTGTAATTTCTTCAGTGTTTACCTTTGTGAATAATCCTAATTGGATGAAATGAGGTAGAAAGCATCAATCTCACTGACGATGCTGGCTTTGAAACCTTTCTTTCTCCGCTCTCGCTAACTGCTGATCTGTGTGTGTGTTTCGTCCTCCAGGAGCGCAGCAGGAATAAGCAGTGACCTTGAGGCAGACCCTCCGCAACACTAACGATGAAGGACCTTTAAATCAAATTAACCTAACCCCACGGTGGAGGGACTGTCGCGGCCTGTCCTCCCGAGACAGCAACGTATCCGAAGACTTGAGCGCGACATTAGGTGGACTCATCCTGTATCCGTTGATTGGTGCATCAAACCCCGTTTTCCTGTCTCACAAGAAAAAGAGCGTAATCTGTTTGAAACTCTGTCTTTTTAAGCACTTTCAGTCCTTCTAAGCAGCCTCTGCCAATACCCTTAACTAGCTAACTCTGTTCTTTGATTATTTTTCATTTGTGAGCTTCTAACAGATTAACCAGAGAAGACATTGAGTTCACCGATTTTACTTTTTTTTCTGTTTTTTTTTTTACTGTCGCCTCAAATGGTTGGGTTATTGGTGAGCTTGATCTGGCCTCAAAGAGAATTAAAGATGTGGAAATTGACTCAATCTGCCAGATTGAGGGCTAGAAATTGACGGGTGTGGGATGACATAAATAGGAAGCGGCCAGAATCGTACCAATCATAGGGCCTACCCTTACCTTGCCCCCTTTCTTTCTGCGTCTTTTTCTGTGTACGAAAAGCTTACAATTATGCAGCTGGCTGGTGAACTGCCAGCTTACACACCTCTTTTTTTCTTTCTTTCTTTCTTTCTTTCTTTCTTTCTTGTGGTTCCGTCATTCTGAAGTGCATTTGTCCAAGGAGAAAACCCGCTGCTTTGCCAGAGTTAGACTTGGTGACTGTCGTTGCTCTGATGTGGATGTACTCTAACTGTACCCCAGGTTCGATCGTGCTAAACGACCCGTTGAACTTTTGGGAGAACCTCCACGGTCAGCTAATCGACCGGACGGAGATTCAGCCAGAAACAAAGGAAGAGAAAGAACCATCAAATGCAAATATGTGATTATTTTCTCCTCTTGGTAACTCACTAGCTAAATAAAACAATGAATTATGTTTAGCGCTGATGATGTCTTTGTGTTGTGACTTCCTTCCCTCGGACTTTAAACTTTTACACTGTGTACTTTCTGAGGATATCACTTAGTCCTTGAAATATTCTGCAGTTCAGATCCATACATTTCAATTAGTGTAAGTGCCTGTAAATAAACGACTTGCTTACTGGAACTGCCTCACCCCAGAGTTTTAGAGGAAGGCTGTAAAACCCTCCAAGTCTGGGAAGCCCCATACTGTAAATACAGAACTTGGATATAGTTGAGGCTGAAGTTATTCACTCCTGGCAGATTTAAAACTAATTAAAACTAATCTTTTAAAATGTTTCTTGTAAAGTTAACACTTTGAAGCCTCAGTGTTTGAGGCCTTCCAGCCTCAAACACTTCACTGTCGCCAAAGGTAAATCGTCACAATAAGAGTGAAAACGTCCTAAAGATCTGGTCAGGAATTCTAAGGATTTGATCATTTTAATGCCAATAAAGATTTTCATAACTGAGAATGATATAAATAACTGACCAATTTTTCTTTTTAAAATAACAGAAAAAGTGATTACATGTACATTTTTTATTCCAGAATCGATACTCAAACTTTAACCATGTTTGATGACATCTTGAGAAATTTTGATCTCACTTCACATAAAAAAAAAAATACAAAGAAGTTTTGGAGGTGTCTTATTTTTGTTGGTGAATCCTTTTTTCTTTCACACTACAGACTAAAGTCGTAAACTGATTTCAACAATAAAGCTAAGATGCTTTATTTTTCCACTACAATGATTTTCCACTTACAGCTATTGAAAATGTGACATCTAATATCAGAATATAACATCAGACCAACAAAAGACAATTATATAATACAGAAATAAGGATTTCATGTAAAAAAAAATAGGCTTAACGCCTACTTAAAAGTTTATTCAGGTAGGTACTTTTGATATGCCAAATGGGTCTCATCTCAACTTATAATTTATTGAATATGATTGTAAGTAAAAATTATTTTCTGAAAAGTAGAATATCTTAATTTCATCAGCCAAATCCACAAGAGGTGCTTTCAGGAGTTACGCAACAACATGCATTCATTTAACTTGTTAATAGACCTTCACTGTCTGTCCACTAGAGTGCGCCATTATATCACATTGTACCAAATGCTGCTCTTCTTTCCTGCCAAACCACAGATCGAGTACAAATCTTTTTTTTCTTTCTTCCTGTAAGCAATGAAGCCTTCTCAAGCACCCTTTCCTCATCCCTCCCCCCCCCCCCAACTCCTACAGACACAATTATACCAGGATGAGAAGCACTTGTTGTTCTTCCACAGCTTTTTTGGAGCAATTAATACCAGCTCGCCAAGCTGTGCTGTGAGAGGTGGAGGGGAGATGAAGAAAGAAAATGCAAGCAGAGAGTAAGAGAAATCCTCCTTTATGTGTCTCAAGGAGCGAGAAAGAGCTGTAATTATAACATCGGAGGCTTTGGATTACGACTTTTCCCCTCCTGTGTGTTAATTTGTGCATCTGTCAGGTTTGTTTCTTTCTTTTCCGGGAGGCGCCCTTTGAAAAGACCACTCTCCTCCCGCTTTCATTTGTCTGTGAACACAAGAGAGAGAGAGAGAGAAGAGGAAACTTGGCATTTATTCGCCTTACAATGCCGTGGCAATTACTGGTTGTGTGTGATCCTGAGAAAATGCACTCATTCTCAAATGTGCAAAACAGTAATTTAATTAGAGACCTTTGATGTGATGTAGATTTGACCTTGTGCATTGATGTAAAAAGAAGTGCTACAGAGAAAGGTTTGTTGTGTTATACCCACCGCTGATCCGTTTCTTTTTTACTCTCCTTGTTTTTCTCAACATTTAGGAATCAAAGGAGCTCCTTAATGTTTTAACAGCCTCCGTATCGTTAATGTGGTCAAGCATGTTTCAAGAGAGTTCATGGAAACTTTTTTTACCCCCCCTCCCCCACCTCCTCCTCACCCTCTCCAAAGCATCAACATGTCCTTCCTGAGACAGATTTTGTGAAGTGAAGATGAGAGAAGAAGCATCTTCCATGTGGAGATGAAATGCCTTTGAAGTTTCAGTCACAGTGACGACGTATCAATACTCTGGCTCAAGGCAAGGTGAACTCCAGTCTCTGGGCTGGCACTTCCTCCGTGTTCGCAAGGCTTTCCCTCTCTGGGCCTTGTCACTCAGGAAGTCCTGTCTGAACGCTGGTGCGATTGATGAGCATGTTAACTGACGGGTGGCAAGTCGGACGAATGTTAAAGTGCTCTCCGCGGACAGGCTAAGTGTTTCAGGGAACGCTGTGGGGACGGTCCAAACTAGTCTTTCACAGTCCTGTCTTCCTGTCATGGCAGCTTAGCTCACAAGATTAGCTTGTACATAAACAATTTAATGTAATTGGCTGGGTTTATCAGCCTTTATGTCATTTATTTACTTTCCAGGTCTAAGTATTGAATGCATTTATATTTCCTAACTTTTTTTTTTTGCTTTCCCATTTAAATATTAATTCATTTTAACTTAAATAACTCAACAAAACAAATGTGTCTGAGTGGATATTTTAGCTAAAGCAATGTTCTAAATTATTACTCCAAATATAGCGGCTTTGGCTCAGCCTCACAAAGCCACTTTATGATGACATAGACAGACTCAGGGTAAAATAGTTAGTCTAAAATGTCACATTAATGTTTGATGATATAGAAGGCATTTCAGGTGTGAGAAAAACAAGTGCTGCAATGTATGGATAAAGTTGCTTCAGGTTCTCATTCACAGCAGATTTCAACAGTAGAAACTTAGAGTTTCAATGAAAATATATTTTTAGTTCTTCCATCTAAGGCAAGGACATAAAGAGCCAAAGTGCTAAAATGAATATTTTTCCTATTTTATTATGTTATGACTAGAAATGCGTTTTTCAGGAATTGAGGAATTGTAAGTTCTGGATCAACACAAACCTTCATTTAAATCCAAGTGAAAATCGCTGTCGATACTTAAATTATATTTACAGGACCTACTTTACAAATCTAACAAAGTTTAACCTTTGTTGGAAAGGAAAATTGACAAAAATGTAACTTTGCACAAATCTGATGGAGACATACTCCAAAACTCTTCAGATTGCAGGGGACTAAACACAAAGTGCATGTCACACACTTCACATGTTTAATTGTGCATCATTTTGAATAGCATGTATGATTTTCCTGGGGGTAGAGGGGGAAGTGAAAAGGTTTAATTGGAACACTTTCGCAAGGAACTGAGCGCAACCAGGAGTTCTTTAATAAAAGATGCAGCGTTGACATTTATTGCTTTATGTGTCAAAAGAATCATTCCTTATTCTTTTCTGGGTTCAAAAGCGAGGAATTGAATAAAAGTTCAAATTGAAGAAATATGATTCCTCCTTTAATTTTTCATTAGAGTTCTGGCTGTTTGAATTACCTGAAGGCATTTCAACACATTTTTGAAACATAAGGAACTACTAAAGTCCAGCCAAGACATATTAAACCCGTGAAACAGTTTTTTCTGCTGCACTCTTGAACAGGCTGTTCCTAATTCAGGCAATAAACGGGAACAACATGTGAAGATTCAGTGTCGGTGGTGTAATTTTTGGTCGTCTTCTCTTCAGTAATGGATCTACAGCGACAGTTTGTTGCCGGTATTAAATATGAAATGATTTAAACATCATTGTGCTAAAGGTAAAAGAGCTCCCCCTGAATATTCGGGAAGGTTCTAACTCCTTCGCTGAGACAAATAAAATAATGAGCAGAGTTTGAGGAAGGCTGATTCTGATTGACAGGAATGCTTCTGCGTTCTTGCTGCGTGTCTCTGTTTCCATGGTTATGTCATCATCTGTGAAGTGGAAGTAGACACTGAGCATTTGCCCAACACATTGAGATACTCCAGATCAAATCTGTACACAGTGTATTGTTCTGCACACAATGCAAGAGGACTGCATAGAGTTATTTGCACACTTTTATTTAGTTAATGGAGGTGTTGAATAAGGCAAATAATTTTCAAGATGACATTTGATGTGAGCATATGTAGCTTGTCCTTTAAAATAATTGGCCTTTTATGTATTTTTGGTATTGGGTTGAGTGAAGTTTCAGCTAAGAGTACAGGTTCAAAGAGAAATTACATTTTTTGCATTGGTCTTATTGTGTGCAACGCCCACAGGGAGGCAGCAAACATAAAAACAAAACCCTTCATGCCGTTTAGAAACCAAAGCAGCACCTCAGAATAAATGTGTGTTTTTGAAAGCTTACAAAGTTTTGTTAAAATGAGGCACATTCAGACTAAAGAGATCTGTGATGTTGTGAGTTTTAAATTAAAACCTCAAAGTCCAAGCAAATAAATAAATAAAGTGGTAATGTCCTTGTTCGTTCACAGCTTTATAGCTTTAATGTTTGGTTCATTTTGAAACTACAGATAATGGCTGGAGTGATGACAGTTTTGGGAAAGAGGGAGAAGTTTGGATCTGTCAGAAGAGTGAACTTCCAACCTGTAAAAAGAAAACTTTCCCAACATTTTTGTTAATTTCACCACCTTTGCATGAGAAAGTTCCGCCAGCAGTTTCCCAACTGAACATTTGTGTTTCTATGAATAATAAAGAAAGAGGCTGCTCGGCGCAACCCTCCACTGACCGCTGTGCTAATACCTCATTCAGCCAACTGGATCCAGAAACAACAAATGGGAGAAAATTTGCATGAGTCTGTGTGAATCTGTTTGGACAAAAAATGGAGAAAGAAACAGCAGAAAATTTATTTAGTGGATTCAAGAAGGGATTAACAAATGTGTAAGGTGTGGTTTAAGCTTTAAGAGTAGATTACCAATAAGGTTTATCTAGTCCTTGTAATCAAAAGTAAAAGCAGTGTCCACATTCTCGGCACACAGTCAAATTTGTTCTTGGCCAGGTTCTCACATCCAGTTTGTGAATCTCAAAGTGTTTTTTTCTTATGGAGATGGGGAGTCTTGATTGGGAACCTCACAGTCTCAACTTGGCTCTTTGCAGACGATGTGGTTCTGTTGGCATTTTCAAGCTACGACCTTCAACGTGCACCGGAGCAGTTCGTAGCAGAGCTGAACGTGGCCGAGACAAGAGAAAGCTCCTCTAAATTCAAGGCCATGGTTCTGGAATGAAGAAAGATTTTTTGCACAGCTGTCACTGGAGAACTTCGAGAAGAGTGGCCTTTTGGATATCATCTCTATGCATCTGAGGGACTGCAAAAGAAAGTGGATGCTAGACTAAAAGGAAATATACAAACTCTTAATGAAGCTTGACAAAGTATGGGAGGCACAGAAAATCAAAAGTGAACGCATTAAAATACGAAAAACAGAACGAGAAACCAAAAAAAAGTAACACAGTTGATCATAACTGCTCATTCTATATCCACTAATATTCCATACTTTCATTGTGCTTCACTTATAATGCAACCAAAGCGTCACAAATATCAATCGGTCACCTGTAGTGCGACTGAAGTAATAGCAGGACCATGCTCTGATGTTCTGCAGGTGATAGTCAGGGGGCAGAGGCTGCAGGCTGACTGCCTATTGGATCGAAAGGCAGGAATGGTCCCCGAACCGCTACACTGCATTCACATCGAGGCTGTGCGCAGCAGGGGGTAGCACTCAACAGAAAGGTGTGCAATGTAATGCATTTGAAATTAAATGGAAAGGTGCGAGGGAATGAAATAGGACACGGTGCCTGCTGAGACCTGGAGACTCCAAGCTCAGCAGTAACATATATGGTGTATGTATATATTCATATCCTCCTGTTCAGACCAGGTGGAGACATTAAAGGTTCGGTGCTCTCTGAGCCTCCATCCTCTGCAGCCAGCGAACCAATTACAACCCTTGCACTCCCATTCTCATTCCTCCCTCCTCCCGTCTTTCATTCCCTCCACCTACTCTATGTGCCTCCATCGTTTTCCCAGGGAACTGCCCCGCCTCTGCTGATGTCAGCACTGGGACAGGTCCACCACTACGCATTCGCTCGCTCGTCAGCTGGTATTTCTGTCTTTTGCACTCGGTGTTCTCCCGGACATCCTATCCGCATCTTCATCTAATGTTGATCTATAAACAGCAGCGCTAATGATGAAGCTTTACATCAGAGGGAAAGCTTGGCCGTGTCCTAAAGAGCTCAACTAGACAGTCGGAGAGCCGCCAGCTCAAACTCCACTGACCCCTCCGACCCATTAAGACACCCCCGCCCTTCTTTTTGCTGGCATAGTCAAACAGCCCTTTGGGAGATCTCCGTACGACTTATGTTGTTATTAGCTCTGACAGGAACTCATGGAAATGTTAGTTTGTACTACATAGCAAGTGTATAACACTGCCAATTCAGGGGATTTTCCCCACCTTGTTGCTCTTTAAAACACTTTAATGCAAAACTTGAGAAACTTCGAATGTGAAAGCTGCCTTATGAGTAGAAGGAAGCAGACTGCTGGACTGAGCAGCATTTAACTGGATCTTAACCCAGAAACATTTGAGCACAACAATGTGATTACTGAATGGTAAATGGACTCAATGTACTTCATCCAGCACTTTCCTAGCCATACAAATCAAAGCATTTATGCCCTGATGCACACAAGAGCAGGAAAGGAGCGAGCAGAAACTGAGTTCACAACTTACTGGTGGCAGGATGTAGTCGCAGCCAGATGCAAAATGAACGAAACTCTTCATAAAGATTAAACAATTATTCCACTGGGGTGAATGGATGGATGGATAAGTCACAAAATATCATCTAACAAGACAAAAAAAAGTTGAAAAATAAACATTGTATGACACAAATGGTCAGCAATAAAACATAAAACGACCTGAGAAAGAGAGTTATGAAAATACAACGCACATGCACATGACACAGAACAGACATAAAAAACTATTTACAGATACTTTTAACAGAATGTAGAATATGATCAAAGCTATTTAATTCAAACCAAATATAATGCAATTTCTGAATATATACAATCATCATAAAAGTTTGGAACCTTTCTATTTTGGCTTCATATTTCTAAGAAATAATGACACTACTGAATTTGTGCTTTGTTTTGTTTTTACAAGTGAGATTGAGTTTGAATATTTATTCCAGTTTATTAAATGTCAGATTAATTACGTGATAATTGTTTTGAGAATGATCCGAGCTTTAACGGAGGGCACGCCTTGTTTCACCTTAATGTACTGAAATGGGAGAACTTTTTTGCCATCAGATGCTGACAGAAATCAGCACGTGAACGTCAAATATACTTTTAAGCATCATGTAGCACTTTCCACATCAGACTGCCACATCACAGCAATTGCCAGTGTTCAAATTTATCTAAAAAAACCATCATAATTACAATAAGAGGCACCTGTAAATGTTTGTTACCACTGACTGTTTTTAGTGTTTTTCTGTTATCAAAACATCATCACATGCACCCCAATACTAACTAGGATGAGGTATTTCTGACTATGGATGACGTAAGATATCAACTTAATCTTATCTAAAAATTATGCAGAACAGTTTAAAAAGAACAAATGAAAAGATTGTCTTAGAAAGTGTCTATTTTATGTGGACATGGCCTGAAAATATTACAAATATCTACTAATAATCATTTCTTATTAGCATGTGCTAAGGGAGCTTATTTAAGACCACAATCTGCTTAAACATTCTCCCTAGCTGTCCTCAAGATCAGAATTTGTTTCGAAACATTACAGTCAAGTTTGCTCTTGCATTTATAACAAACTGACATTTGGGCTGTCGGAGAAAAAACAGACTGAAATGACTCTAATTACCTCATAAAAGTGTTTGACTCTATGTTAAATGCTCCAATAGGCATTATTATGCATAAAGTAAAGTCATGTGGAGTGGCAGATTTGGGTCTAGCAGCAGCCTTTGTGGAAGGAGCTGAACTGGTTCTATCAGTCATCTGTGACTCTAAGGGAATCACAGAGGGAGCAGAACGACTGGAACGACATCCAGCCAGCATGATCCGCGAGAACAAAGGCAAACATGGACTGTTGACGTGGCTTATAATTTTTGAGGAAGAAGTGCGTTTATAGTCAAATATCAACATTTGATGTTTTTGCTACGGTATAAGGTAAAAATGTTAAGCACCACATTCAAGCCAAGAGAGAAATATGAATACAAGGCACAACCCTCTTGGAAACTGACCACATGGGTGGATTTGAGGTTTGTAAGCAGTGTTGCTTTGAGGATGAAAAGCCCCGATCGCCTGCTGCGATGTGTGTCCAGCGAGAGAAAACAGGAGAGAGTCGTCGTTGCACGAGAGTCCGACTCTCTGATGGCATAAAAAAAAAAAAAGTCTGAAGATAACACAATTGACGACGGACTCTCATCTCAGTCATCCTCCGTCTGCGAAATACACAGAGATTATCATAACCAAACCTAAAGTGGAGCCCGGACAGCTGGGCTTTGATACGTTTGATGTGCAAAAGCTGGGCGAAGCCGCTGACCTTCGCTGCTACCGCAATTACATCATAGGGCAGCTCCTGCTCTCATGAATATTAATACAGCTTCTGGAGGCATCTCCCGACACCTCTGATTGCCAGGGATCTGAGCTTCCCTCTGCATGACAAGTGCATCTGTCACATAAAGTGCATGTAATGGTTTTTCTGCTTCGGGAGAGATGCAGACCACAGGCAGGACCAGATCAAAGCTCCGCAGTTTTTATGCTGAAGGTGGATGAGAGAGATACTGTGTGTGAGTTGTTTTTTTATTATTATTATTATTATAATAAAAGGACATGATGAGCACAAGAATGGGTTAGAATAAGAAGTCGGTTTGCTATTTAATAGCAGATAAATAAGCTTGCAACCTTCTGCGGCTCTGCTGAACCAAAGCCAAACAGAATCAATCCTCTTTTGTTTCGTATTGCAGTGCAACTAATTTTCAGTGATAGTTACTTTTACCCATTGTAAAGTGCTTCCTTTTGGACCAGAGTTGAATGAGCGTAGTGCATTGTGAAAGTATTCATGCAGCCTGAAGGTTCACACATTCACTTTAGATATTTGACCTCAGTATGTCACAGTGCACACCATGAAACGAGGCAGTGGGCAGAATGATGCTCTGGGATCTTTCCCTTTCAGCAGGGAGAGGAGAAGGATGGATGGAGCTTTCTATCCTTGCAGCGAAAGGGATGAATATTTCCGTTTTAGCAGCACAATAATGGGAAACAAACATGCAATCAGATCTGCAATGTTTGTTCTTTGGATCAAAACATAACCATGTGTTAGTCAAAGTCCAAAACTAAATTCCACTGAAACTCTTTGGCAAGAACAGAGAAGTGATGTTCACACATGCTTTCTACCTAATCTGCATCAGCTTGACATATTTTGCAAAGACAAATGTAGCTGTACGTGCAAAGCTGACGTAAACAAACCCCTGAAGACGTGCTGCTCTAATTCAGAGGGGTTAAATAACAACAACACGCCACATTTTGCAATTTTCTATTTATAAAGATATATTGCTTTTGCAAAGCAATGCTGATTTTGCTGGATTGGACCAGGAATTGTCTTATCTTAACAGCTACAAATCGCACAGTTTGATATACATGCATTCAGGAAAGTAGGATGAGGCTAAAAATAATAATAATAATTTTAAAAAACATATGCTTTTTCGATTATCGTAGTTCTCAGAATTACCGAAAGATGGTTACTCTGAAAAGAAAAAAAAAAGTACCAGTTAAAAACAGGAGCATGTGCAGTTACTCCATTTGCCAGCAGAGGGCCTCCTGTTACAATTTAAGACTAAAAGATAATCAGTTCTTTTCCTGTTTTACCCTCCTAAAACTTAACTGGATACATTACTGATTGTTGCGTAATTTGTCTAAATAAACTTAACTGGATACTCGCGTAGCTGACTGAAGTCGTAAACTCATCAGATAATCAAAATGAAACGTTTCCGAAAAAGAAAATAATACCAACAAATGTGGCTGTTTTGTGTTAGAAACGTCTGCTTAACCGAATTCCTGCTGGAAAATAAATTACTTGGCAAACTGACTGGATGCATCACTGGAGAGCTCAACAGAACATTCTGCGGTCTTGGACCCGACTGAATAAGTAAATAGATCTTTATTCACACCAAGCCAAACTGCTCTCTTTCCCCAGGATGCCATAAAGGGCCTGAAGCAGCGTTAACTCCTCAGAGCTGTGAAAGAGCTCCGCTCACCAGGGAGCCAATAGAAAACTAACCATCGTGTGAATGAGCTCCACTTGCTGCTGTTTGCTGCCGCTGCACTGATGGAGTCGAGCTCCAGCAAGAAGAAAATTAATCTGTGCAAATAATGATAATAATAAAAAAAAGGAATCACTTAATTTTCCACGTGCGAAGTGGAAGAGGGCGGATGGATCTGAGCTGAAGCTGAATGACAAACTGACACACACACAGGGGGACGATGCTACGTGGTCACATTTGCAGTTTTCTCCCATATTAAATCTCCATAATGAGTAAATTAGTGGGTCTCCATCTGCGGTACTGAAAACTTAGAGTCACACATGCTGGCTATATTCGCAGGCTCCTGCTGAGTGTGTTGGTGGGGAAAAAAAACATACACAGATTATTTCTACACACACACACACACACACACACATTACAGAGGCAACCACGCAATGCACAAAACGGTGTGCTGTAGCGTGCATTTTCACTGCAGGTTTTGGTGAGAACGTGTTGGCATGGAGGAGGTTTAATGTATAGTTTGGATGCAGAAGACAGGTTTTTTTTTTTTTCCATGCAGTTCTATTGATCTGAATACCACACGCTCCCTCAGTGGTTACATGCCTTCCTGTGTCACTGAGTTCACTGTAACATTAATCTGTGATTCAGTACAGATTCAGCAAGCATCAACTTTGTAAATAAGCATTAGCAACTTATGCAGCACCCTCCATGGTTAGTTTGAATTCATGTCAAAACCTTTCAAATAAATCCATCTATTTTTGCAGTGGTGTAATCTCTCGCCATCACATGTAGTTCAAAAACAACTTTCTAGATTTTCTGCCTTTCTTGCACAGAAAAATAAACCAATGTTGTCAGTCAGTTCCAGCAGTTTTAAGCTGTTTTTATTTTTCATTTGGCAAGAGAAATAAACCCACCTAGGGACGTTTTGTGACGTATGAAGATCAGAATGCATCTTACCTTAGCTGAATGAAATCTTCTGTTGTTTTTCCCATTTTGAAGAGTGGCTAAAAGAAATGGGTCCTTATGTAAATACAAATCTGTTCTCAATAGATCGCCAAGTTAGATAAAGAGTTAGTAAATATATAAACCTTTATATATTTTCTTCCGCAGGGAAACCAAAATTCCTAGACGATCCAAGCATTTCAAAATGTACATTTTAAACGAATCAATAAGTGTGCAAGAGTTTGCTTATGGAGGTGAAAGGCTTTTCTGGACACTATGCAGAAAAAAGCTCATCAGTTTTACTCATGCATATTTCGTTTCTGTTGGAGAGGAAATTAAAACATCCTCTCGCTTCTACACACAATTTGTAGCAAAAAAAATAAAATAAAATAGAATTGATTTATCAAAAAAAAAAAGTGAGCAATTGAGACACAAGGTTTTTGTGCGGTTTATCTTTCCTGTGTCTGTTGTTCTATATATTTGTTTCCGAAGTTACCAGAAAAATCCCTTGTCAGTGTCTCATTTTAATAAACCTGATTCTGATTGTGATACGGGTAAGTTAAAAAATAAAAAGTCCCAGTTATTTCTTATCACAAAAAAGAAATCTACTCAAATTAATCGTTTGGTTTTTCCACGAGATAAGGCTAGTGATATTAGATATGAATTAATTTGGAGGCTTTTTTCACGTTTTTAGAACTGATGCCAACGAATGTGGAAAGGCGTTGTAACTTCTGCATGTTTCGCACCGTAGAAAACATTTCTGTTGTCTCTGTCTTGAGCATGTCAAAGACCAAAGCGCGAATCTCTCCGCTGACTCACATGGCCTAGATTCAAGTTGCTTTGTTGTGACAGCTTAAATCCAAATTCTTGTTTTTTTTTTTTTTTTTTTTTTTTTTTTACGTACACGAACAGGGCTCTTTTAAATTGAATAAAAACACACGTTGTGGTTTTATTCTTGATAAGTAAACAGACTGCTGAGCACAAATGAACATGCAGGAACCTTAAAACAAAAACCCGTAATTATGATTTCAGTCATTAACGCGTCTTGATGGAGCAAAACAATCCGCATCATCATTTTAATTGCAAAACTTCTTCACACCATTTTAATGGTTTTTGCTAAGCAAATCTGAAAACACATATGCAGTCATACAAACAATCGCATAAGCACACACTTGCAGACAAACACACACATTTACATATCGTCTGCAGCCATCTGCTCTAAATGATAGGTAATTAACTGCGGCCTGTCTTTGTCTCCCTTGCTGCCGGCCTGACGTATAGGAGCTCTTCAGCAGAATATACGTGAATCAAGGACTTCGGAGGAATAAAAGGGCAGGAGGATGAGTGAGGGGGAAGGACGACAACGAGGAGCAGAACTGCACGGTGTGTGTGAATGATGCAGCATGAAACCGTCGAGGTTCTTCTCAGAGAACCATTATGATGATGGAAGAAGGGGGGCGGGAGAAGAGCTGGAGATGATGGAAAGAAGAGATGCTGGGTCACAGTCGTTTAGTGTGTGTGTGTGTGTGTGTAGGGGTGTGTGGAGCTCACCTACAGTTTCCATATCAAGGTCAATCTGTGTTGAACCTAGCCGTGTAGGCTGGAGTAATGTTAGTATAATACTGTCGATCTAGGAAATAAAAAACCTTCAGTTAGAGCAACAGTGAAATAGTTCAGACTCAAATATCATCCCGCATTTCCAGTCCTGACAAACAACTAACAAAGATGGATTAAAGCAGAAATCTGGCTTTTAAATATCTAACAATAAACTCCTTCCTTACCCCCCATCCCCCTTCATCGCGTGCTCCATGATCCTGGTGAGTCCGTGCCTGTTTCAGCAGCGAGGGGCTATAATTAGCCAGGTAGATCTCGTGCTCTAACAACGAATAAGCGAGAGAAAGCCCTGCTTTTACACCCGCTGGCGCTGGAGATGGCTGTAGAGCAGCAGCAGCAGCAGCAGCAGCGCTGTAGAAGCCGTGGGATAATTAGACTGTGCATGCAGGAATGATTCTTGGTAAGAGGTGACAGAAAAGCTCGCAAGAGACGTTTGTCTCCTCTCTAGAGGTGCCTGGGCTGGATGTGGGGAAGGAGACAAAGGCAGAGGGGCTGAGGAGCAGGAGAAGGCTTAGATGCCAGAGAAACACAGATGGATAAAAATTAGTCAGTGTTATTTTTAGGATAATCTAAAAAGGCGATAGCAGAATATATAAGACGTAGCCGGATCGAAGGGAGAGCATCTGTGAACATCAATATTTAAGATTCTTAACTGGACTGAGACCTGAGATCTGAACTCTGGGTCATTTTAATACATGAATGTGTTTTTTTTCTACACCACTCCATGATACTGTAGCTCTGGCTGAAGGCTTAGGGTTGTTGTGCAGCAGGAAAGTGAATCTCTGACTCAGTTCCAACATCTTTTCAACCTTTAAAGTTTTTCTTTTACAATTTTTCAGGATTTTCTTTCCGCCTGCCCAGTTTCCAAGCATCCCACAGCATTCTGCTCCCACCACCTTGTTTCACCATAGGGGCAATGTGTTTAGAGTGATGTCCTTTCTGACACACACAATGTTCAGCATTTATGCCACAAAGACCAAAGACCCTTCTTCCACATGTCTGGTTGCAGCTGGACTTATGGTTTTCATTTTAGGGAATTGAGTAAAGGGGGACAATTACAAAAGCAGGCTACTTTTATTTTATTTTTTTTAGTTTTTTTATCTAACAGAATTTGAAAACCACGTAGGGTTTTTTTCCTTATACACAACTTCATTTTGTCTGTCAAATAAAACCACGACTGTAGACATTAAAGCTGGTGATTATCTGATAAAGTGTATTTGCTACGCCACTGTATATATATTAACTATCTTTCCATCTATCTATCTACTGAAGGCAAGATAGTATACATCTGCAGTGAGAATGCCCTCCAGCTGCAATGTCCCTCCCCAGACGCCTGCTGACATGTCTGCAGCGGTCAGCAGGATACAAACACTCTAATGCACCAGTCCAGTGAGCAAACAAACAAACAAACCGTGATAATTGCTGTGATTAGGAGATAAGCGTCGGGCAGAAAACCGCTCTTTATGGCGGCAGAACCCCCCCCGAGTGACCTTTTTTTGCAGAGGCAGCACAGCCACAGCAGCCATATTGTAGACGTGAGTGACTAGAAGCGTGTGCATCCGAAGGACAGGTCAGTGGAATGCGAAGAGCATCTGTGGACGATGGCTACCCAAGGCACATTCGAAACCCATTTTCACAGTGAAGTGGTATGATCAACAGAATGATTAGCAGAAGGTGATACATTCGTCTGTGGAGGGGGGGGAGGGAGGTCACAAAGTTCTGCGTGGGCGTTTTTCACCTCCTCCTGAAACCTTTTCTATAAATCACGTCTGTTCTTTGTGAAGTCTCTTGGCTTGGATTTTTAACACACCTCCTACAATCCTCTGTTTTGTATACTAATTAATTTTGCTGCTGTGAAAACATGCACTTCTTATTTTGTAGCCCATTGTTCAATAGCTCCACATACATTCTGTGGACACCGCGCGGCATCGATGTGCACAGATCGACGTTAGAAGATTTAGCATTTCATTTACATAGATTGTCAAGGTTTTTGCAGAAAAATAGGTGTGAATGTATTATTCAGTAAGAAATTTACACTATAAAAAAAAAACTACTTAACATCCTCCGCCTTTTGTGAATAGAAAACTGTTTTGTTTGTAATGCAAGCATGTTATTTATATGCATATTATATCATGGATCCAAAGCACAGTTTATTTATTATTTGGTTCTTTATACATTTATAGAGATAAGCAAATACAATTTCCTTCAGAATACCTTTTTACAACTTTGCCGACTCTGAAAATTGTTCACTTCACTCGGTAACAACCGCCACACCGGAGAGTGTTTTAAAATTGGCTAAACCACGCAGCATGCAGTTATGACATATTCACTAATAAAAAAAAATATATTTTTTTTAACTTTCCAACCCAGATGGTCAAGTAAAACTGCATGGATTCTGGTGCATTTTCTACAAAATTTTACAAAGAAATCTATCATCGTTCACAATCTTTATTTAAAATTACTGCAGAGAGAAAGAAAAAGAAAGGGTGAAATATGTAAGTGTTTCACAGCAACGGTAGAGCCAGTAAAACTGGCTCAGTCATAGACAGAAAGCTGAAATGTGTTAAAAGGAAAATCAATGCTTGGACTACAGTGTAAGCTCCTCTGGGTGAGGCAGCACAAAAAGCCACAGAAGAAGAGAAAAAGTGCCCAATTATACACACAAAAAGAAGCACATATACGTACATGACATTATATGCAAATTATGGAGCAGTTTTTTTTTCTTCATATTCCTAACATTGGGACGACTGCAATTCTGCTGCGTCTTATTGGTTGAACGGTATCTCATGTTTGAGCTCATGTGACCTCCATCTCCACCCCTCAAGGCCCTAAACTCCACACACACACACACACACACACACACACGCACACACACACACACACACACACACACACACACACACACACACACACGCACACACACACACACACACACACACGCCCTGCTTCACTGCAGCTCCCCAGCTCTCAGGCTATGAAATGTACATCACACCTCCGATCTGAGGGAATCTCACCCAAATCCTTTGCTTGAATTATTGAAGAGGACCCGAGCCAGCTCGACTCTGATTATCCTCCGATCAATATTCCTCGCCTCGCCTCCTATAACATCAAATGCCTCCGACGATCGATCGAACCAATCAGGGGGAGCTGCTGCAGCTGGAAATGCAGAGTGTATTGTTCTGGGCTGTTTACACTGACACAACTTGGCGGGTATAACAGGCATGTTTATGCTGAAAAAAAAAAAGCCAGTGATTGCTGATTGACCGAGATGCTTCTGTGTGAGTTTTTGTAGTCTGTGCCGCAGATAACACCTGTTTGTGTTACAACGGCTTAATGGAGATACAAAGGGAGGCGGTTTGTTACAGTGGAAGGCAGATTTGCTCAATAATTTACAAAGAGAATTTATGAAACAGAGAAATGTAAAAGGAGTTAAATAAAAAAATAGGAAAGAAAAATAGGTGTAGGAATCAGAACACTGTACTGATCCCGGAGCAAATGTGGATTGTTGCAGCTGCACAAACTAAACAGAAACAGAAAAACAGAAATGGAAAAAAAAAACAACAAAAAAAGTAAGGCAAAAAATAAATCTACAACCAGTCAGTGAGAAATAAGTTGCTCCAATCAGAGTTAAGAGGAAACAACACTGTTAAATAAATGTCACTCTTCATATTTCAAGGCAAGGAAAGTTCATTTGTGACTCACAAGAGAGATCAGAGTGTTTTACGGGATTATAAGGAACAAAGGTGGGAAAAATCACAACGGTGAAATGAGTGCAAGCTGGAAAGAATAATTTATAACAGATGGACTGCTGTGAAAAAGTATTTGCAGATCATCTAACAATTTAATTAGTTTAATCCATTGGAAGTCAAATCATTCGTATCAATTAATTTGGAGAGGAAGATATAAAGTCATAAGGCTTTGAGAACCACAGTGGAAGCCATTATCCATGGATGCAGAAAATATGGATCAGTGGGGAAGATTCCCAGGAGCTGAGCAAAATTACTCCGAGACGAATCAGCGATTCATTTAGGAGGTCACAGGAAACAACAACAACGAAAACAGAACAATATCTAAATTACTAGAGGCTTCGCTTTCCTCACTTTTTCTGATTTAATAACAGGAAAATGTAAAAAGACTGAGCATAAACTGTATCGGTGGAGCATATGGTTTTACAGCGGCACAACGTATAGTCCACCTGTGAATGGGAATGGCTCTCCGCTGTTGAGAAACGATTGCTTCCTGGAGACGTGGACTGTGTTGAAGTTTTAAATTTTACCCAATTGCTAATGTTTACCGTGACGTTTGCAATGTGCCGGTAATACAGGAAATTGCCTGCGCTGTAAACAACCATCATGCACTGCGAAGAGAGAAGTGGCGGTCTGAACGGGGCGGCTGGTAATGTTAATGAAATATCTGGCCGACATGGACTGAAGAGCTTAATTCGCTTCCTCCGCTGCTATTGCTAAAACTACAGACAGACTACAATTCTGAAATAGCGCAGAAACTCAACATTATTGTTCACAACTTCATCTGTTCACTGATTGGCCGGGTCAAAAATCGACTTGAGACAATCCAAGTCAAGGGGAGAAACCCCATTCTGTGCTGGAAGAAGAATTGGACATTCCGCTCTGCTGTGGATACAACAAGAATGTTCATTTTAGACACAGCAATGAACAGATAAAACAACATTACATTACCTCACACCTACGTTCAAATGTGGCTGTTATGTTTGTGTTCAAAGGAAGATATTATTCAGTTTATGTCCATGAGTGGAAAAGATTTCCTGTGGAGCCTCTTGGAGTTGTTGTTTTATTTTTTTTAACTAAATAATCCCCTGCGATTGACTAGCGATTTTTTTCTGCCCTATTCTCAAATTGAACAGCGTCTTCCTCGAGTGTTTCTGCTAGAAGCTGTGTTTGTTGTGTGACAGAGACATTTGCAAGTTCAAATACTCAAGAAACCGCCACGTTGAACACCAACCTGAGTCGATTAATTTCTCCCTCCTTTTGAAAGCATGCGAGTGTACGGGAGTTGTAACGATTTTTTTTTTTCAATTAAAGGTAAATCTGCACCCCTCAACCTTTTAACAATAAGCTGAATGAACACAAACACACGCCTGCAACCCTGCTATTATACGACGAGGCACACAAACACACCATCAGCTGCTCTGAGGCCTGAATAATGATTGCAGACAGACACTGCTCTGTCATTTAGAAAGAGAAAGAAAGAAAGAAAAAAGGTACCGTTGATATGTTATTATTGCTTCACTACCGTCAGCGTGCGTGCCTTTTCTCCTCAAGACATTTTACACACATTGACACACCTTCACAGTTGTCCTTTTCTGCCGATTTCATAGACCGGACCTTGCTGCGTATTGCGCATCGTACCTTTAAGACGAGAGCGTTCGCATACAAATACCGACACTGAGTCCAGCAGACATAGATCTGCTGCTGCATCTCTCCGCTCTCAGGTGCTGTGCAGCAGGAAGGATGTATCAGCAGGGGCCAGATGATGGCACTCTTCTCTCTGCACCAGCCTGTCCCCCCACCCCCACCGCCGTGCGTGCATGATGCAGCTGGCCTCATTTTAATGATTTAAATCACTTGAGGTCCACCGCCACACGTTTCAGAGGCCTGACTGAATTTATCCTCGTTGATAGAGATCAGCGCCCTCAGCCCCGGACGTTGCCAGACTACAGTGTAGGGAGAGACCTATTCGACTGACATGATTGGATACAGCTCTCCGCTATGATTTTACTTTTGATCCCGCTGCTCCGGCTCTGGCCCTGGGGACCGATGAGTGGAATGGAGTGGTACCGATAGAGCAAAGATGATGCCTCGCACTGCTTTTTTAAATATTTTATCTCGTTGGTCATCCTTTATACAGATGCAGGTTGAGACTCAGAGCTGTGGTGAAATGTAGACTCATGTTCCGTCATGTAAATACGAGGGAATTTTTATGCCGTAAATCCCACACATGCACATGTGGAAAACGGCCACACATCTCCAGCGTTATTACGATTTGAAGCGCAAACTAATAACTCAGAATACAGGATGTGATCACAAATAAAACAGAGGTTGCTTTGAAGCCTCGTGCTTGGATTATTTCTGCATTTAATGTGGGCAGAGGCAAACTTGCAGGGTCATAGGTGCTCCTCTTCAGCAGCGAGGCGGAGGAGGACGAGAAGGATACAAGTGTTACCTCTATAGGTTCAGGCTCCTGCCGGATCAAACATCCCCAATCGTGCAGGGCGTCATCGGAATACCACGTTTACTACACGCACCCCACTCCTCGCTGAAAACTCCCCCACATCCCAGCGTATGTGTGTGACCAACCCAATGGATTTTCTCAGAGGGCCTCTCCACGTGATTGGGCATGCTCAGTAAATTCCCTGCTGTTGACCTGCAGCCTGACGTACTATTGATTTGCAGGATGACAGTGTGTGTATGTGGTGTGTATTTTGCACAGCCCCGTGGGTGGGGTGGGTGGGTACGAAGAGGTTAGCGGCACGGAGAAAGAGGGCACTGTGGAGCGGCAAGGTCATCTGAAGGACGTGGGCGAGCGCAGGCGAGTCGGAGCGGAGAGCCGCAGCTCGCCTGACGGATGGCCGCGCCACCCAGAGAGAGAGAGAGAGAGAGAGGGGGGGATGGGGTGAGAGCAGAAAATAACTCAGCTCATAAAAAAAAAATAAAAAAATCCAACACATAAATAACACGGACAGGAAGTAACCGTGCAGTTGTAGAGTTCATTATGACGAGCGAACAGAAATTTGTGTCATCTCAGATCGTTTGGGTCCAACAGATGAGGAAGCACTTTCTGATAAGGCCACAGTGAGGATGTAACAATAAGCTTGTGATGAGACGCATAGCAGCATTACATGGTATCACTGCCATCCAAATCCCCTCACTATTGATTAGATTGGAATATTTTGTGTCCTAACATTTTTTTTTTTTTTTCATAAACTGAATCTACTCAGTAGTCGACATTTCAGGTCAATTCGGCGTTCAACCTCGAGTTTTTACCTACACAAGATATTTTGTCAAAACATTTTTGAAGCTTCTGAATGCCGACATGTTTTCTGACAATCATACAGGAATCAGAAGTTCACACTGATGATGGCGTTCCAAGTTGCACGTCTCCTTTAAAAAGAAAACTGTGCCGTATCTTTGTCTGGATGGTATCACAGCATGTGCTAATTACATGTTTTGACAGCGAACAGTCCTTTTTACCACAGGTATTTATAATGATCTCTGTATTGGCTTTATGTGTTTGTTTTGATTTTGACTCATTTTTATAGATCATGAAAAAAAAATGCATGAATAAAGCTGACAGTATGGTTCTACAGGTTACAAGACTTTCTAGAGTCCTTTAATCTCCCATGGCAATTAGGGGGCGCCTAAACGCTTGCTCCCCACATGACTATGATTTAATAGACCATCCAGTGGGCAAAGAGAAGAGTGGTGCAGTTAGAGAAAAAAAAAACCCAACAAGGGTTAAATCTAATGATTTCTCTCTTGTTAATGGAATAATTTAAGACTTGTTAGACCTCAGACTTCTGCCCAGGTCCCCCTTGAAAATGAGATCTGGATCTCAATGGGGTTTACCTGGTTAAATAAAGGACTAAAAAAAAGACTTGCTAAAACATATTTTTTTTTTGCTCTTCTCGCCGGTTTATCACCTCATAGTTAGGTCTCAAAGTACTTAGAAATTGTATCTGTCTGAAATACTATAAATCATTGCACAAATATAAATCACTGCATTCAATGTTTTGACAGTGCATTAGGTTTATTGTTTTTTTTAGCAAATAGCAACTTTTGCTGCAATCTGCGGAGACATTTTGTCCTGTAGAGAAGCTACAAATCCCTGACACGGCTTTTTTTTGGAGATCAGTGCTCTCGACATCACTTTTAGATGCCAAAAGCTCAGACAGAATTAATTAAATGTTCTTGTCAATTTTTTTTGTGTCTTTAATGAAAAATATTGTTACTGTGTAATATAGCCTAAATGTCAAACAGCTAAGTAGAGATTCAAGGTTGTAGAGAAGTAACTTTAAAAAAAGTTGCAATCTCTGAAGGCTTTTGTGTTTTTGGGAAATTCTACCAACTTTATTCATTAATATTCTGGAGGAGCATTTTCATACTTTTTACGTAAACTTAACCTCAAAATACTTTTGCCAAAATATATGAATAAATCAGCCTGGTGATCCAACATGCTTTTCCAATGTTCCTCAGCTATGCAAGTTTTTATTATTATTATTATTTTGCCTCCCTTCTATATTGTTCCCAGCCTTGTTTTTCACATTATCATCTGTCATGGGAAATTTGACCTACGTTGTGTAATTAAGCGATCGATAGCTCTGCAATAGTGAAGGATGTGTCGGGGCCAGAAGGCCAGCCACCATGACCGATTGAGACCTGCCGCCTTCGATGTGTGGATGGAAGTCGTGTCCTCTGTGGGCTCAGAGGCAGAAAAATGAGTTGAAACCCAACAGAAAGTCCTGAAAGTGGAGGAAACGCCTGGGAACAACAAGGTCCGTCTGCTGAAAGTTATGAAACTCTGGCAATTATAACACTCCGTGTGAGATATATTTTCAATTTAACCACTTCAATGACTTACTGCTTTTTCATTAAAAAGGTTATTAATCGGAAACTCTGTTCACTCAATCAGTTTTTTTTTTTTTTTTTTACTTCTTTCAGAGGATATACAAGTGAAAGCTCGGTGCCTTCATGGTCAGGGTTATATGAGCAACAAAACATTAAAAAAAAGACTAATTTTTAAAACTGACCACAAAATGGCCCTGATTTTTATTTTTTCACGCTAAATATATTTACAATTCCTCAGATTAATCAAGTTGTTTGTAACTTATTTGCGCCTTTGAAGAGAGAGAGAGAAAAAATATTTGCATTTTCTGGGGTTCAGCTGCATTAAATACAAAAATACTTTGAAAAGCCGGCTGACCATGTGGTTCCTAAAATGCCAGCAGTCATTTTTTTAATCGCATATCACAGCAATTAAAACTGCCAAGGAGTTAAAACAATACAAATCAAACCTTTAGTTGAGGTTTCTATCGTAACTCGTATAATTATGGTAATTAGACTATTGTGAGAAATCCATTAAGTCCACATGAAGTAAATATCTGAAGTGACCTCAACGCTTCCTGGCTCGAATGTGTAGAGACAACCTTGTTCTTGACATTAAAAGCAAATTGGTAACTTCAAACCGCTTCAGGCGTAATGACATTTATTAAAATATACAACTGAAAGTCTCTCTTTTTTTTTTTTTTTCCTGACGACTTGAAGAATTAGGAAACTAACAGTAGGGAAGGTTATTATAAATATCACAATTTGCATCTCCATATCAATGTGTCTTAAACCATTTTGAAATAAAAGTGAATTTGATAAGAAAAAAAAAATCATAAAAGTAATACCGACAGGCGTCATAATCAAATTTTAGTACACCTGAAAAGTAATGAGTGCTTCACTTGTTTCACATTTTTATGTTACACTCTTTTTCCAAATTGTATAATATTACAAATACCCCCATCATGACAATGTGGAAAAAAAGTTTTTAAGTGTCTTACAAATGTATTAAAAATAGAGAACCAAGAAATCGCATCAATATAATTAATCACAGCCTTTGCCACGACGTTTAAAATTAAATATGAAAAATAATACTTGCCTCAAGACAGAAAATGCTTTTATCTTCTTTACATGACATGACATCTCAATCTTAGTCAGATTGAATGGAGAACATTCTGAACGTTCATTTTCATGTCACAGATTCTCAGTTTGGTTTAGGCCTGAACTTTGACTGGGACATTTTAATATGTAACTATGTGATGATGTAAATCATTCAACTTTACTTCTGGATGCACGTTTCCTCCGTCTCAGTCTAAATTCCTCTGCAGGCTCTGAGATGCTGTGTAGATCAGACTGTAAGTAGTCCGGCGTAAGAACAGCGATTCACAGCTGAATGAAATTCAATCAGCTTCCAATAAAATAAGAAATAAACTACATACCAGAGAAACATTTGAGGATAAACTATTCACCTTTATCTGCTCAGAATCTTGTTCTTTCAGTCACAATTCAAATGCCAAGAACTTGTATGAGAGCTGGAACACTTAGAGAGGTTTGCTTTTTGGTTCTGCTCGTTCTTCTCCACATCGGACAGGATCGTCGCCCTTGTTACTGCAGACGAGGCCCCACTCTGTCTGTTCATATACCTTTCTGTCCTACCACCACCTGTTACCGAGACACCAAGACTCCTCCAACCTAGAGGGAGCCGACTCTCATTCAGGTCGCTTCACTCTTGGCTGCGAATTGCTCCAGTCCATGCAGAGGGTCATCACCTACAGACACGAACAGAATCATGTCATCTGTAAAAAACAAAAATGAGATCCGAACGTTTTTAAGCAACAGACGCTGCTCTCTGTCCCTAATTTACACCTTCCTTTAAACGGTTTTCCTTTAATATTTTAGGGTGTTTACTGCATTGGTCAGCTGTACCGTTTATGTGCCTTATAAATAATGTTGCTTTGATTTTGATTTGATGTAAACCATGTCATGCTATTTAAATAAAGTTTGCTGACTTCATCAAAAACCTTGATCAGTGTCCTTAATAAATCATGCACACTGATGGAAAATTAAAAAAATTGAAAGTTAATGCATCTAATTGAGTACTTTAACCTCAGCTTTACCTGTTACATTTTATATTCTCATTTTGTTTTATTGGGATGTCAACCCAACCTTAATCCAAACACCTTTCACTCTCCTGCTTCACCTCAAATCCACGTGAAGCTTTAATGTTAGATGAGGTTAAAGATTTATGGCACATCTCTAGAAACCAAGCTCTCAGATAAAACATCAGAGGTCAACAGTAAAGTGTCAAGGCAAGGCGCCGCCTGTCACATTCGGCCAGTAGATGGTGACCCAGAGGGTTAGATACCATCACCGACAGGTCGCCGGGTTCTTAGCTGCATGACACCAGAGGTCTTTGCATGCTGATGTGCAAAATGACTCCACACGAGACACGAACTCCAGCTGCTGTGAGACAGGAAAACACGGCCAATGTGCAAAGATTAACTTCTAAACTTCACATGCTGTCCAACTGACTTTCCGAAGTCCGAAGTTTGGCGGTGATGTATGGCTGACCAGACGGGATGTTCCAGCCATCGTTTTCTAATTCTTTACCGTGGATTCTTCACATTCACTGCTTATAATATCGATCCTCCTTCATCATACATCTTCCGCGTAAATTGTCCGCACCGTCTTTTAAATTGATCGAGCCGCATGATAAAATAAATGTAAGCAGAGCAACAGTGAGGTCATTGATCTGTGTAGTGATAGATGAAAGGCATTTATCAGCTTGGAGTACCCGTGATAATTAATTGATATTGATTAAAACCGAGCTGTAAAGCGAAATGACAGTCCAACGCTCGCCGTGCTCCTGCCTTTGCCACCTCCTCCAATTTTTAATTCTTCCCTTTCGGGTTTTCACAAGAAAATCCATAAATGCAGATATCTTGTATAATTGAGGGCGATAATTACAACGCGCTCCCTGTGTATTATTCATATTTAAATGGACAAGTTTGTGCTGAAAATATTTCATGACCCCTCAGCACATCTGATTGCACGTCGAGAGTCGGAACTGGCAGCTGCTGATTTAAATTGCACATGTGAAGAGGCAGGATGAGGACTTGTCTTCTCGCTCCATCGAGAAATTTGCGCAATTTAAATATCAAATCCTTAAGTTCAATTTTTGATGTTTCCACCGTTGCTGTTAAGAGGGGCATCCACTTGCACTTTATGTTAAAATGGTGATTTCACTGTGGATGATGCTCTCCCCTATTGTCTGCCGTGGCACAGCTCTAACAAGTCCCTCCACTGATGGCAAGGCAGAATTTGCAAAAGCAGTTGTAAGTGTCATTTAAGTTGAGGGAATAATGTAACTCCTGAAGTAATAAGGGCTTCCTTTTAGTGCAGGACATGGGGTGAGCTGAATATTATATCACCACTAAGCTATTTTGTATGCTGCGAGGCAATTTGCTACATTTGCCAAACATTTGGTCACGCAGCGGTTACTGCTAGTTTTGGTTAAACTAGGAGGAACACATTTCACTTTAACAAAGTTGAACTATTCTCTTTTCTTCCCCCCATGTCTCCCACTCCCACAGATGTGTAATTGTCTCAACTCTCCAGGGCTAACTCTAACTTTAAAATGCAGGCCTGATCTTTGTTAATCTCATGGAAATGGTCACACCTCTTAGTTATATTTATTTCTCTAGCAAATATCAAGAACCTTAAACCTTGCTCTTGCTGACCCTTGTTGCGCAGCAATCACACTCTGCAAAGCCCCCTGTAATTACCAGCACCGTTTACTATTCATCAGCAGACGGAATGGAAATGCCTGTGAGCATAATGGATTTCCATGTCGTGCTCTAAGCAATGGCCATAAAAGTGTGGGGAGTGGGAAGTAAAATTTCATGGCGAGAAGGAGGAGAATACATGCTAAAACAACAAAAAAATGTAGTAATGATTAAGAAAAAATAATATATCAGATATGCCGTTTTATATCTTTTCATTTACCGCAGGCCATGTGAGGAGAGGTAGTCTGAGCTGTGGGACTAAACGCGTTTATTTCTAGCACTGATGTATTGTCCCAAACTCAACTTGCTCCTAGTTTTTAAAAACTTCTACTTTGAAGATGAAATAAAAACCTTTATTTATTTTTTGCTTTAGTGTGCACTCAGTTCTTGTTTTGACTATTTCAGCGAGTGACGCTGTATCACCTCCACCATAAGCTGGCTGTTTACTTTGGGATGCTGCACAATGCGTTTTGTATTAATCCATAATTTATAGTTCAGTGATTATTCACATGCCTGTCTGTGTCAGCTTGATCTCATTTATTTCCTCTCTTTTTTATTATTTCTATTTAAGTTTAGCTTTTATTAATTAGTAGTTGGACTGGAAGAAGGGAAAGACGCGCAGTAAATGGTGGGGGGATCAAACCTAATATTTAGTCTTGATTTATTATTGTTATTTTCCTACCTATTGAATTACATTTAGATACACTGTAGGGATATTTATACAAGTACAGAATATCCTGAATTTGACAGTAGCTTTGATAGTTTAAAACTCCAACTTCAAAAGCTTCATTTTGCTTTATGTGTCATCACATTTACACCGCATGGTTATTTAGACAGAAAGATATTTACTCTGGAAATAGAAGAAGGAGGCGGCATGTTAACGCTGATCTTCCTGCGTAGAAAAATGGTGTGAAAACAGAATAATTAAGTATAAATATAAAATTACATTCTCTTTTGTCTGTAAGCTGCAATATAGTTTTTGACATAGTTTCATTTTTTGTTTCAGACGGTACTCAATCTGAACTTTTTTAATGTGATTTCAGACTGTATGATAGTACGAATTTATCTTGCAATCAGTGTATTTTATCATCTACCAAAACCCCCAAATTCTCCTGTTTCTTTTTTAGTTTAAAGGTGAGGACTGTACACTTTTTCTGGGTGGATTGCAACTTTGTACCTTCAAACCTTCACCCCCTCAGAATAAGACTTAAAGTTAAATGTAAACCATCCAACCAATTTTTATTCTGGGAGCACACTATGCAATATTTGTCTGATTTCACAACAAATTTCCTGCCAGGAAAAGTCAGTGGCAGTTTTTACTAAGTTAGGGACATTTGGGGAAGCTGTTAGTGAGGCGGGGTGAAGAATCAATTCAATCAATGTTTAAAAATAGAGTTTTAATTATGTTTAGCTGAACAGCAAAACGTTCTGTTATGTTTCACATGAATCAGTCCTGGTTTGACTGGTTTGACTTCTGGCTACGATGTTTTTTTTTTTTTGAGAATGTGTTGTTTTTCGATGAACAAGTCAACTTTAGTCTTGGCTGCTTTCTGACCAGCCATTAACTTCAACATCTGGAGCCAAGTAGATGACGTTTATAGCTTTTTATAACTTCTATTAGTGAAGGAACAAACAGGACAGCACACAGTAATCGAGATAGAGGAATTATTTGTCAAGCTAACTACCTGTTTGGGAGCTAAAGCTAAAGCTAAAGCTTAAATAGGCAGAAATATTCCAATAACTCTGCTCATACATACCCTCACATACTTCACGGTTATTCAAAGTAACTCAGATATTGCATAATTCAAAAAGATTTATCTTTAGGTTATCAAGAGAAATGTCCATGCATAGATGTTTTTACCATCTTTTTAAATCTGATACATTACATGTCTATTAGAAAAGACTCACTTTTTAACTATAACTGTCAAGATGCCATTACAGATTGCCATTTGGAAATATAAGGCATAATACGTGGTGCATAGGTACAGATGCTAACGAAAGAAACATTGACGTGGGGGCAAAACGAAGAGAAGATGAAACTAAACTGCGATGACGGGATAGAGGCAGTAGAGCAGAGCGACGGCATATCTTCACACAGATTTCTTGTGCTAAAATTTTGTCCTCTTTTCTTCCCCACATTCGGAATATCTTCCCTGCATCTATTATTCTACGCACCAAACCAACTTCCCCTTTTATTTCCCAACCGCACGGCTTCTTATCACGCTGGAAGTCTACGCCGCGCCGACGTGGCGCTCTTCTTTGATTCACCGGCAGCAACAACAGCAGCCGATAAACACCTCCGTTTGCTTCTTCGCTCCTTTTCATCCTTCACCCGTTTTCCAGCTTTGATTCGAGCTCCTGCGGTGACCAAATGCATACGAACGCAACAGCACAGCGTGGAAGGGCTGCGCTGCTAAATATACACCGCTTCACTCATCTCGTGTTATATTTTTAATGGCTTCCATGCACTTGTGCCTCAGAGTCTCCCTAGGCCAGGTTCTTTCTCTTGCACCTTCTTGCCTCTGCGGCTCTTATCCCTGTCGCCTCGGGGCATTCACAGGCCTGCCGAAAGAAATCAACCCCGCATCACTGGAGACAAGCAGACACGGCCCCTCGCCCCCACCATCAGCTCTGAAATAAACTGCACACCTTCCTTCTGCATTGTTCGCCAGTGAGTCTTGCTTTTTAGGTGAGCTTCTCTTTAGCTCTTGCGGTAACTTCATGGGTTATTCAAAATCAGCGTAGCTCAGACTCTGAGTGCAGAAATGACTGAAATTTTGCTAAAACTGCCACGTTCACCCGGGAGGAAAAGCAGAGCGCATCACAGGCACAAACAGAAATGGATTTGGTGCAGCGCGTTTTGTCTGCTGCGACCCAAGCAGGGCTCCATTACGTAAAGCTCTATAGAGCTGTTCCAAAATGGCTGCCTCTGTGTTTCTTTCTGGTGGCAGAGAGCTGGTACATACACTGGGGAAATATAGATTGAGATAGAGCGTTAGCTCCAGCAGTAGGGTGCAATCAGGGTGTGTCTCATGGCTCTGCTGCTTGTTCCAGGAAAGCTACAATTCTCGGAGCTGAAGAGGAGAAAAGAAGAGGACACAGAAAGAGACGAAGATGAGGAGATGGGCGAGAGTGAGGATCATTGCGTGACAATGGGAGGAATCCTGGATGTGCTGCTGCATTTCAGCAATACAGCTGGGAAGGTGGCTGCAGGATGTGCATTGCTTTTCATTATGCTTTCTCGATCTGCCATTGATTTTACTCCAGCCTGGAGTCTCTGTATTATTCGAATGTTAAGATGTCAGCGCTGGTAACCACCAGCTCCATTAAAGGCAGGCAGGCAGGCAGGCAAGCAGGCAGGCAGGCAGGGCGGCTGCAGCCGGAGGAGCCCAGGCAGGAGGATGAATTATTAAGGAGAGAATGAGGTGGTGGGACATTTCCACCGTCGCCCTAGTGAATGTCATCCCGCTCAGTCGGGAGATGCGCAGGCACAGGCTGGCTTGACAAAAATCGACAGTGACTTTCACCTCCCCCACCCGGAACCGGTTTGATCCTGATTGCAGACACTGCAGCTGGCAATTTCCAGAATAATCTGCGGCTCCAGCCCTGAGCGCCCGCCCGCGTGCCCTGCCCCCGACGGATCCGCCGGCTCCTTCCGCCCCCAGCAGCCTCGTGCCCCGGCATCCTCCACGGCCCTCCGGCAGCGTCGATAATATGGACGGGAGGAGGAACCCGCGATTTGCTGAATCAGAGGATCTCACCTCCCCTGTGCAGGTGAACATGTAGATGAGCTGGACCCGGGGAGGATACCTGCAAGCTAATGGCTGCTTAAAAAGTCAATAAAGATACAACATTTTTCAGATGACTTATGTTGTTTTTCAGATCCGGATAATTAGTACACTAGGGTGAGACATACACAATAAACTTAAAATAAAATATATTATTAAGTTGGAATACATGATTCCATTAAACACACTGTATGTATGCTAATGGATGAGCAGGACAGAAATACATTAACAGTTTTTCATTGCGGTAGCATGATGATCTCATACTGAAATATGTTGGATTTTAATTTGAGTCCATTTATTCAATCAAGAATATGCTGATGTATAGAGATTACTCAAACCAGATGAAGACTGGATATGTTTGACCCAGTGATTCAATGGGTTGTTATTTGTTCCTTTAGCCTTCAGAAGTCAACCCGGCCCACAGCATCACAGATCCTCCAGCACTCTAACAGTGGTCCTTTTTGACACCATGTAGCAGTTGTTTACTAATGTGTTTGTTGTCTAAAAGTTCAATTTTTGTATCATCTGATCAGACCAAATAACTGCAGCTTAACTTCCCTATAAGTGTAAACTCAACACGTCTATTTATTTTTTTTCATATTGGGACAGAAAATACTTTCGCCTTGCATGTCTACGTCCAAGAAGTTGGCATGCAGCATCAAACATTACAGAGATGCAGCGACCCTTTTTACAGCTCGATTATAAACTCGCCTGGAACGTTTCCGCGTACGGACACCATGTTCTTCCTGCGCGTATGCGAGTTTTCTCTATGTACTTCAATTTAACTTCCCAAGTTCAAATACCTACACGTCAGGTTACATGTGAGTCTGAGTCCATAGCTGATTTGTGTGTGTTGCCGTCGACCTCATGATGGATTGACCTTTGCAGGAAGTAACGGCTACAGAAAATGGCTTTTATGAAGTCTGCAGTCTAACAGTTACACCACCACAAGTAAAGAGAGTAGCGTTTTCATAGTGCTCCATGTTTGTGGTGTTATAATTTGTGAGCTGCACATTAAAACCCAAGCAAGAATTATTGGATTGGCTTAGAGCCTCAATGACAAGTTTAAATTCCTCAAAGTGATGCAGTGGAAAACACAAATTAGTGATAAGAAGCATTATTTTTTTTCTTCACCTGGTTCAAAATATTAAACGTATATTTATAATAAAGATTTAGGTGCGATGTCGTACCACTTTTCTTAGCAGATTATAGTTCAAACCGTAGGAAGTTGCTGTAAAATATTGGTTTTGTCAAATAAGACACAAAAATCAGAAGTACAGCAGTCCTCCAATTCCCTACAGCTGGTCTATCATTTCTTAAAAAGCTATGATTGTTTTCATAGTGTATGCTGTCTGAATGCTTCATCGTGTCAGAGAGCATTTATGACTCATTAGTGGCGCATATCTTGTGTCACCAGAGGCAGGAATATACAGAGCTTTATGCTGCTCTCTGCTGATGACTGTGTTTGAGCTATATGAAGGGACGTAAATTACAATTACTCTGGACTTGTGAATATCTTGCCCTTTACTCCTGAATCTCCTCCTGGTGAAATTGTATCCAGATTGGATCATTCTCAACATTGTGTTGACATCATTTGTGTCAGTGAGGGCACTTTATCCTCTAAGGGGCATCGCAAAAGTGTCCGTACCACACTAACCTTTTCATATTTTGACGCAAAGAGGAGAGCATCGTTTTGAGATTTAAGAAATCTATAACTTTTTTTGGTCTACCCTTCCATGAGATCCAGCATTTGTAGAGAGCACGACATTTGAGAAATTCCCCCAAGCTAACCTGTGGCTCTCTGCAGCTCTTCCAGATTGATCATGATCTTCTTGGATCACGAATGTTTTCCTAACCTCCAAAACTGCAACCCTGACCTGTCGGCTATGTGCCTTTATACACAGTGGCGCAACTACACATTATTCAGGTGGATGCGAAAACATAAATCGGCGCCCCCCCAGGGAAGGAACGTCAGGGTGAAGGAGCGACGCTGACCAACACCCCCCCCCCCCCCCCCCGAGGCGATGATACGTGAAGTGTAAAAATAGCTACATTTACCTCGTTATGTGCGAGAGGTGATGCGTGATGAGCGCTGAAGTGTATGGGAAAACATAATCGGCGCGTCGCCCCCTCCAGACGGGGTTTTGGCGCCCCCTCTGGTGCTGCGCCCCTATGCGTTGCATACGCTGCATACCCACTTTTTGCGCCTCTGCTACTACAAAACATGAGACAGTACTGTGTCACATTTGTCATCACACTACTGTGACGCTGCGCTAGGTGTGAGAGTCTAACTGGTGAACACACAGTACAGGTCTTTGATAAAAAACTTAATCTTAATCGCTATGAATGTTGGAGAAGGCAAAAACTGACCTGTTTTGAAGTTACATCTGTGGTAAAACTTTAGTTAGTTAATGGTTTATAAATTGTTACAGTGGGCCAGAAGCTTCTTGCCTCATGTAACAGGGTTTCCATGCGGGAATAAAAGGTAGTAAATTAAATTAGCTCAAATTAAGGCCAGTAAAAGGTAGTAAAAGGTAACAAATAGAATTTGACTTGGTAGTTAATTTTTCAATAAACATTTCATGACCGCTTCAATATATTTAGAATTTTACATTGATGCTGACTTTTTGTTTTAAGTTGCTTTAACTGTAAGATCTGTATTAAAAATTATATCTACTCCCAGGACCTGAGCTGATGTTAACAGACTCGATTGGTTTCGCTGTCTGATCTGCTGTGCGCATGCGTAGTGTTGGAAGCGCCTAACGTTTGAGACTAGTGAGTCACCATGAGAAAATATAAGTTTTCACGACTTTGCCTGGATGACCAGGTGACAGACAATCACTTTGTAAAATATGAAGAAAAAACTATAAATATGACCTCGTGACTGCGACCAAACCGAGCGGAGCATCTACCGTTCATTCGCAGCAGATTCCTGCGCCGGGGAGCAGATGAAAAGTAGGAACTTTTTTACACTGAATATGGGAATAGAAAGGTGGTTAAACCCTTCTGGGTTAAAGCGGTGGACTTGCTGAGTAACTGGTTGGATGTAGCGGTTCCACTGACACTTGCCCTATGCCTGTTGGGAGATGAAACCCAAATGACAGAAATGGGTAAGGCAGTAAAGTGCCCTACCCGTTGGCCCAAAGCCAGTGGTTCCCTGGCCCCTCCTGTTCCGGCGAAGCTGCGCAGATCACTGCGCAGACTTGTGGGAATAATGCATGTAGTGCCCACAGGTTCTATTTTTTTCATAGCGCATGCTCACTGCGTGCTATTATTAGCCCTAGCAACAGTTGCCATGCTGCTGACAATGATGTCATCAGCATGACTTCAAATGATGTCTGTGTCATGAGGCCCTTCTAAGGATGACTTTGTGATGTCATAGAGTCCATGACATAACCAACTGATCAGTTAATTCTCTGATCAGTCGACACAAATCAGTTAACAAAGTCAGTCAACACACAATTCATTTGGACGTTTTAGCTCAGCTCAGAAAAGATGACTGACGAAAGCCCGCAGAGAGAAATGGATGTGAGGCCTCAGGTCTCATTTTGGAAAAAAGTCAAAAAAACATTGTCCAACAGAGTTCATCCTGGACAAAGAAGTCCAGATTACAAGAAGAAAAAATTTCTCAGTGAACTTCTGTGGGCAGTGATCGAAAAGGCCGCAGATGATCCAACTCTGCATCTGGTACGACAGACATTTGAGGAACAGCACAGCAAGATTTTGACTCTGCTTTTGAGAAAAACTGGAGAAATAAACGTGGACGTACTCTCGGAGGTATCGGAAGAGCTAAGTGAACGGATTTTCCAGAGTACTGCGAGAGATGCATTCCACTTTGCCTCTGGACTGCATTTAATTGCACTGCTGGATTACCCAGAAGGACATGACGTAATTGTGGAAAAATTCAAGCGTCACCTGGAGAATCCTGTTCCTCCAAAGAAAAGGTTTAAGTCTACGAAAAGTAAGATCAGAAAGACGTTTTTTCCTAATGAGGACTTGTACTCGGATGACAACTGCCTGAGTGACGAGTTTACTAAGGCAGGGATGGATCCTGAAGAGTTTTTGAAGGAAGCGGACAAGATGGGTTTCAGACGTGGAACCGAAGATGAAAGGAGAGTCATGGTGGAAACGATTCTTTGGAGACTGATTTATAAGTCCAGTTTCAGATCTAGTTATGGAGGTTACCAAATGAAGCACACCGAACCGGTACATAAAAAGCTTGCTCCGAAAATCTGGGAGGAAGTAAAAGACATTGATTTTGTCTTTTTTGAGGATATGGAACGAAAACTCTGCCGAGACATCTTACAACTTCTCTGGGGCAATGAAGATGTGGTTCGAGAGTTGTTGTTCAAGATGATAAAAAGTGACAACCCGGTAGTTATGTACAAGGTGGTGGAGAGCTTCAGAAGGAACCTGGCACGGCCGCGAAAAGTCATTCTCCAAGATAGCTTCCTTCAGAAGACATGGAAGATCATCAAGAAGGCTGCCTGTTGTGGAGTCGCTTCGGACACAGAGGAGAGGCAAGAACCCTTTGGGCATCTCAAGTTGGTTCACTCAGTGGTCAGATTTGTCTCCGAGTCAGGACCTGCCTCTGAGACAGGACCTGCCTCCGAGTCGGGACCTGCTTCAGAGTCGGGACCTGCCTCAGAGTCAGGACCTGCCTCAGAGTCAGGACCTGATTCCAAGACAGGACCTGTTTCCGAGTCAGGACCTGCCAACGAGACAGGACCTGCCTCCGAGACAGTACCTGCTTTCGAGCCAGGACCTGCCAACAAGACAGGACCTGTTTCCGAGTCAGGACCTGTTTCCGAGTCAGGACCTGCCAACGAGACAGGACCTGCTTCTGAGTCAGGACCTGTTTCCGAGTCAGGACCTGCTTCCGAGACAAGACCTGGCTCCGAGTCAGGACCTGCTTCCGAGTCAGGACCTGCCTCCGAGTCAGGACCTGCCTCCGAGTCAGGACCTGCCTCCGAGTCAGGACCTGCCTCCGAGTCAGGACCTGCTTCCGATTCAGGACCTGCCTCAGAGTCAGGACCTGCTTCCAATTCAGGACCTGCCTCCGAGTCAGGACCTGCTTCCGATTCAGGACCTGCCTCCGAGTCAGGACCTGCTTCCGATTCAGGACCTGCCTCAGAGACGGGACCTGTCTCCGAGTCAGGACCTGCTTCCGAGTCAGGACCTGCTTCCGAGTCAGGACCTGCTTCCGAGTCAGGACCTGCCTCCGAGTCAGGACCTGCCTCCGAGTCAGGACCTGCTTCCGGGACAGGACCTGCCTCTGAGAGAGGACCTGCTTATGAGTCAGGACCTGCCTCCGAGACAGGACCTGCCTCCGAGTCAGGACCTGCCTCCGAGTCAGGACCTGCCTCCGAGTCAGGACCTGCCTCCGAGTCAGGACCTGCCAACAAGTCAGGACCTGCCTCAGAGTCAGGACCTATTTCAGAGTCAGGACCTGCCTCAGAGTCAGGACCTATTTCAGAGTCAGGACCTGCCTCAGATTCAGGACCTGCCTCCGAGACAGGACCTGCCTCCGAGTCAGGACCTTTCTCTGAGTCCGGACCTGCCTCAGAGTCAGGACCTGCCGCCGAGTCAGAACCTGCCTCTGAATCAGGACCTGCCTCCGAATCAGGACCTGCTTCCCAGTCAGGACAGACCTGTGAGACAGGACCTGCTTCTGAGTCAAGACCTACCTCAGAGTCAGAACCTGCCTCCGGGTCAGGACAGACCTGTGAGACAGGACCTGCTTCTGAGTCAAGAACAGCCTCCATATCAGGACAGACCTCCGATACAGGACCAGCCTCCGAGTCCTCATGCCTAACGGTGTTTCCAGGATTTTTTGTCACCAACGAAGAGACTCATTGTCAGAAGTGTCAAGACTGGATGCGTTTCTTCAGGAGAACTTCACAACTCACGGGAGTGGATCATTATGGCCTTTAGAGTGCTTCCAAGTTTTGGGTCTGAGAATACCTGAAACGTTTAGTCATCCGCTGTTACAGTCAGAGCTTGGTGGGTAGAGCCTACTGAAGAGTCAGGATGGGGGGCTCAGGGAACTCTAGCGGACTGGGGGGGCTAGAGTATAGTTAGAAGGGGTTCGACGAAGAAGGAGAGAAGGTGGTGGGGGCGGACCCTTGGGGGTGGATGTATTGTTAGGAGGGGCGGGGGAAACGTAGAAGGAGGGGGCGAAGGAGAGATGTTGAGGGTTGACTAGTGAACCATTAGAAGTGCGAGGGGGCGAAGAGGGTGGGGGGGGGGGTCTAATGTACCGTTGAGTGCTGGGGGGACGGACGGACGGCAGCGTCAGGACCTACCTCAGAGTAAGGACCTGCCTACTGGACAGGACCTGCCTCCGAGACAGGACCTGCCTCCGAGACAGGACCTGCCTCCTGGTTAGGACCTGCCTCCGAGACAGGACCTGCCTCCGAGACAGGACCTGCCTCCTGGTCAGGACCTGTCTCCAGGTCATGACCTGTCTCCAGGTCATGACCTGCCTCCTGGCTAGGACCTGCCTCCTGGCTAGGACCTGCCTCCGAGACAGGACCTACCTCCGGGTCAGGACCTGCCTCCGGGTCAGGACCTGCCTCCGGGTCAGGACCTACCTCCGGGTCAGGACCTACCTCCGGGTCAGGACCTGTCTCAGAGTTAGGTCCTGCCTCCGAGTCAGGATCTGCCTCTGAGATAGGACCTGCCTCTGGGTCAGGACCTGTCTCCGAGTTAGGTCCTGCCTCCAAGTTAGGTCCTGCCTCCGAGTTAGGACCTCTCTCTGGGTCAGGACCAGCCTCCGAGTCCTCATGCCTCACGGTGTTTCCAGGATTTTTTGTCACCAACGAAGAGACTCATTGTCAGAAGTGTCAAGACTGGATGCGTTTCTTCAGGAGAACAACTCACGGGAGTGGATCATTATGGCCTTTAGAGTGCTTCCAAGTTTTGGGTCTGAGAATACCTGAAACGTTTAGTCATCCGCTGTTACAGTCAGAGCGAGGTGGGTAGAGCCTACCGAAGAGCGAGAATAGGGGGACGAGGGAACGGTGGTGGACTGGAGGGGCTAGAGTATAGTTAGAAGGGGTTCGAAGAAGGAGAGAAGGTGGGGATGCGGACTGTGGGGGGCGGATGTATCGTTAGAGGGGGTGGGGGGGTCGGGGGAAGCGAAGATGGAAGGGTGACGGAGAGACGTTGAGGGTTGACTAGCGTGCCATTGGAAGTGCGAAGGGGCGAAGAGGGTGGGGGGGTCTTGCGTACCGTTGAGTTCTGGGGGGACGGAAGTTAAATTGGGGTGGAAATACGAACAAACAAACCTAATGTGTGTGTGGGAGGGGAGGGATATATATATATATATATATATATATATATATATATATATATATATATATACACACACACACACACACACACACACACAGTAGAAACTACTGGGTTTAAAAATAACCCAATTCGTATCCCAGCACTGGGTCAAATATGAACCGTCCAACTCTGGGTTGTTTTAACTCAACTGGGTTGGGTTGACGATTTGACCCAGCACATTGGGTTATGGCAACTAACCAAAGGTTGGGTTAAATTGACTTGTTTAATTTGGTTAAATTGACCCAAAATTGGGTTGAAACTCATAGCTCAACACAAGGATTATTATACCACTATAGTTGGGTAAAAAACAAAAAATGTATTCATATTAAATTTCACTAAATAAAAACAAGACTAAAAACAATCTAAATTTAAAGTTTCTTTTATTTCCATGTGATATATATATAGAGAGAGCCAGCAGATTTCATTTACAAAAGTTACAAAACATAAGTTAGTTGTTTCAAAAGCATATAGTGTAGCATCCCGGTTGAAAGGATGATCTCTCAAACTGATGGTTCACGTTTGTTTATTCAACAGCCTTTGTACATGAACACACCGTAAGAGCTACAAACATACAAATAAAATACCATTAGTAACTCTTTGTGGTTCTAACCTTTTACCTTAACCTATAAACCTTACTTTAAGTAATAACATTAAACTTACAATACATGTATTTAATTAATATTGCTATATTACAAATTAACCAAAACATATTCCAACTGTTCGACAGTTAATCAATTAACACTATTTCATGTCGAAATATAAACATTATGCTCAATTTATACAGTACTCTCATCAAAACACTCACCTTGTTCCCTCATCAACCAAGCGCTAACTAATTAATTGTTTAGACCTTAATTGGACTATTCCTTAGTTATCTCCCTTTAACTGTGACTCGTACGCTCTCTTACTCTCTGCACTATGTCCAAAACAGTTAATTGTAAGTCGTCAGAAGTTTGTGTAGACCACTTAGCAACCTTGTCCCTTTAAAAATCCTTTCAAATTAAAAGCATCAGTTGAAAGGTAACAAATAAATTTTGGTTAAATGAGGAAACAACATAAAAAACAAAAAATAAATATATATATGTATTAAAATGTTGTTACTGCAACATTTTAGTGTTAAAATGTTGCAGTAACTAAAAAGCATGAAGACATGTTAGCTATTCTTCTGAGCTTCAATGCCATGAGGGAGCAGACTCATGTTCTTGGCCATACAGAAGGTCTTCGTTGAGAACAAGGAGTTTGGGTTTCGGTCAATTCTCCTGAAGATCCTGGATGTAAAATTACAAAATCTATCAGAAAAGAGAAAATCACAAATAAGAATGACTGAATTCAATCTTATAGCTGTCTCCACTGCAAATAACTTGTAATTAGCCAGAAATTTCAAATGTTCAGAGTAATTTTATGTTCCTAAAAAATAAATATAGCACTTAATAAAATAAAATGACACATATAATTTAATTTATAAGCAAAACTTAACTTAAACACTAACTTAGTGCTGAATAACTTTCAGCACCAACTTTAAATAAATGTTTTTGTAATTAATAGTAACAATAATAATAATAAAATTAGCAATCATTAACACTAGATATTGTCTTATTTTTGCTTTTAACTCCTTGCCGAAAACCAGCGGGAAACGGTGGTTCTCTCTCGGCTTAACGAGCCGCTCCACCCTGACAGAGCGGGCGAGACGAGCCAGCGGCTGCAGGGGAGCGGATAAGTCCGAACACGTCCGAGCATGTTTAGCGGCAGTGGCGTAACTACACATTATTCAGGTGGATGCGAAAACATAAATCGGAGCCCCCCCCCGGGAAGGAACGTCAGGGTGAAGGAGCGACGCTGACCAACTCCCCCCCACCCCCCCACCCCGAGGCGATGATGCGTGAAGTGTGACAGGTGCTGAAGTGTATGGGAAAACATAATCGGCGCGTCGCCCCCTCCAGACGGGGTTTTGGCGCCCCCTCTGGTGCTGCGCCCCTATGCGTTGCATACGCTGCATACCCACTTTTTGCGCCTCTGTTTATACACTAGTGCTCTCTTAAAAAAAACAACAACAAAAAAACTGCACCTCTGGATTTATACTGAGGATAATTTACACAAAGGAGAATGCTATAACTAGTCGATATTTGATAGAAAATTATTACCCACGATTTTATTCGTGGATATCAGAGTAAAAGGGGTTTAACAACAATTCTTTTCATAGTATTGAAGAAGAAGAAAAAAATCAGATTTCCTTTTCCTTACACTCTATAAATGCCTTCCCAGCTCTTAGGCTTCATGCTGGACGTTGTGTTAGTCTGTATAGGAGCTGTCAAACATATATACGTCCTGAGAGCAAACAGCTCCCCGCACACATGCTGAGTGTCAGGACTTCAGGAAGCTCACCAAGTTGTGCTGACATGGAGGAGGTTTCTCTTCGGCGTGACTGGAGTAAAGCAGTTGCTCCATGGTACCTGTTTTGACTGCGCCTGAGAGGTTTAATGTCATCTCTCCAGCACGCCTCAGTCTGTCACCCATGCATCGCATCAAGTCAGCTCCATGCTGCGTCAAGTCAAACATTTAATCCCCCTGATTTCACATTGTGGTTCGGTTTTTGTTTGTCCAATTTAGGTGATGCGTGCCCATGAATATTCAAACTAATCCAATTAGTATCATTAAATCTCTGCAGTCCCAGTGTACAGTAGAGTAACCGTAAGAAGCGCTGGACAATCTCTGTCACAATTAATATACCATACAGTAAGTTGCTAAAGTAAATAAAGGGAGGGGTGTCAGTTGTATATGACGAATTATGTTCTTTTTAGCAACAGTAAGTGGATCAATCATGAACCTGAGTACGGCTCCAGCAGCCTCCTAAGACAAGCTTTGTCACTCAGTGCCTGTAACCTAGGAAGCTGAGCTGTCCTCCCACTCACAGACCGCCTGGAAGAAAAATAATTGTCCCTTCAAATGGTTTTTCCTCTCTCACTTACGTTATTATTACAGCTCTTCATCACTAAAGCTCACAGTCTAATACTTAGTACATAAACATAACTGGTATCCAACAACATTTTGTGTCTAGTTTCGCAATAATTCTCAAGGAATTGAATGCAGAGGATAAATATATTCTCACTAACGGCAATACTGAAGCATAACATCAAATATACATATTATTCTATATATATGTTTACCATTGTCAATTTTGGCGGACATGTAATTCGGATTGTTGTTGCTCTTTTCATCAATAAATGATCAATCAGCACACACACAAAAAATTAAGTTCAAATCTTTGTTTTCTAACTTTATTCTTTACATTTTCTCTGACCATCTTGTTTTGTAAAGTATTTTGAAAACATTTTGTCCCACTTCTCAGTTGCACACATAAAATCCCATTAAAATATATCAAAAGTCTAAAAGTGACAAAATATGCAGACATTTAGAGTTATGAATGATTTTGCAAGGCACAGCCACCTGCTAATTTTGCCCAAAAGAGCAATGATAATTAGGGTAAAACTTTTAATACAGATAGAGCTGCAACAAGCCTGACTGCATGAGGACCATGCATAGTAAGAAGAATAGAGAAGGTAGCAAAATCATCTCCAAAGTTGCAGTGACTTCTTCGGTCTCAAGTCTCCACTCCAACCATTAATTTTAAAGTGTTAATTTTTTTTTTTACCAAGTATAGTTTCAAGAATATAATTTAATGCATGTTCTGTTTCAAACATCTTAATTAAATGCAAATGCAACACTTTGTATAACTAATAAAATGAGCAAACACGGAAAAACACAGCAGAATCGCATTTAAAACACCACGCGCTTTTCAAACAAAAACTATCTCGATTCGAGCAGAACCTCAGCATCATTTACTTAATTGCATAAGCCTGGATTAAACAGACTAAAATGATTTTACATTAAATATTTACACAGATTTACTCAAGGTTTTGGAAGCAGGAGAACGATTCGGCTTGCATCCTTCCCTTATTTATTCATGTTCTTGTTAATGGCTGTATGGTTTTAATAATGGAGTGAAACTATGGAACAATGCTTGCACTTCTTGTCCAGAAGTCGAACAATAACCTCCCAGGCACCTCTGACTCGGTGACGGAGCGTTTCAATGCTGAGCCGTCTACGGACGACTCACTGTTTTCCTCCAGAAACGGAGAGTAATTTTCTCTCGATTCCACATGCTAGGACTCGGCATAGATGAGCGTGATAAGATGGAAATTGGTTTAGGGCTAATATAAAGGGAGGGTTGCTTTACTTTGAGTAACATGCACAGCAATTAACCAGGAGAGAGATGAGTGTGCTTTGTCTCTTTGGATGTGAGCTGGAGCAACTCAACCAGCTGCAACATTATCATGATAATATGAGAAGTACAGCAGGACCAGGAGAGCCAGACTGCAAGACAGCAGAACATTTTAGGTACGGTACAGTAAATCTTCCACTGACGTTACTCGCATAGAAGGTGTTTAATGTGATATATGCTTCAGTTTATGAATTATTGTGTGACGTGCTTCTACCTCAACATACTACGAGAAGATCGTAGAAAAGTTGATTACTTTCAGTAATTCAGTTTAAAAACTGAAATTCACATAGATCCATTACACACAGAGCGATCTTTCATTTCTGTTGTAAGACTTCTAAGTAAGTCAGAAAATTTAAATATTACATACAACCAATGAAAAGTGCTGAAGTATATTGTAATATCAATGTATTATTGATGTAAATGGGCTAAAAAGAGTGGGAAATTCCAAGCTGCTTTAGATTTTTTTATTAAGTCCATAGTCAGAGCACTTATCTACCAGAAAACTTTTGGGCATTTGACGCTTCCCTCTTATGGCAGGCTTTTTGCAGATTTTGTTTTGAGCAGGACTTTGGCACCAGCCCACACTGCAAAAAGTCCCACCACCCACTTTAATGACTGTGGTATCACTGTGTCTGACTGGCCAGAAAGCAGTCGTCGCCTAATCTCCACAAACAGTGAATGGGATGTTGCCAGATGACAATATACCTTATTGTCATCTGAAGACATCTTCATGTCTTCAGGCATAAAGATGAGATCCCAAATCCAACAATGTAGATCAGTAATTCAAACTAATCAAGCCCTGACAGAATGTGGTACAACACATGGATATGCCTTTCAGTCACATGATATTTTTGTTTTAGAAATGGTCCACCCTCCCCATCTACATCCATAAGTTTTGTCTGACTAGTCGAGCATGTTTACAAAAAGCCTACAGCCTTAATGGAACTTGGAGGAATCACTTGTATGACTACCAAATGTTCACATTAAGCCCATGCTCACGTGCCTGGCCGTATTTTGTGTCTGTTTGCTCATTTTGTAGCTTTTGTTCCGCGGGGTAATTGGCAGCGGTCCTGGCAGGGCAACCCTTCGCTGAAGGAGGCTCCCTGTTGCCGCTTTAACTGCATGACTGGGTGGGAGTCGGTCAGAAATCCTGGTGAGGTTTCAGTTTCTCAAAGCACACAATAAAACATAACGTGTCTGGGAGGGAAGCGAAACAATTTACAGTGATTAAGAACATTTATTTAATTTCCTCCTCTGGTACTCTTCATCAAACAAGTGGCGCTGCCTCTAACTTATGCAACATCTCTGGTGGATCGACTGCACTGAGGCCATAAAAACTGGAGCGATTCAGCTAGGGAGCCATGTCTGAAACACGGTGTCTGTTTAACACTGGGGGCTGAGCGCCACGGCGCAGCGGGGCCACCATGACAGTCAATAAAACACCCACCCATTCCTGGAAGGCAAGTGAAGGTCAGCTGAAACTCACAGGCACAACCTATGACACAGATGTGAATTCAGAATTGAATAATGGAAATAACAATACACAAATTAGTTGCTCATTTAACACTGACCACTAATGTTTTCCCTTGACATAATATTTAAACGTTCTTCAAGTGTGACCAAAAATAAATCTGCTTCCGCTTTTAAATGCTGTGAAGTCATCAAATGCTGCATAAATAGCAAACTAAACTCACTTGTTTGCACGGGATTTTATTTTCACGTCGGCCATTTGGATTCCCTCTTACGTTAACGCAGTGGTAACTCAAGCAAAAAAAGTTAAAATGAGGAGGGATTAACATCAAATAGAAGGCGAAACTGTGTCCCTCATGTGGCAGTGTGTGTACACAAGCCTTGTAATTTAGTTCTTGTAAATTTACAATTTGGTTAGTCCAACCGCTCTCAGGGTGTACTGGAATGGTGCCAGCCCACTGCTTTGTTTGTATGTGTGTGTGTCTGTGTGCGTGTGTGTGTGTGTGTGTGTGTGTGCAAACTCATTGCCTCTACTTCCACTGCTCTGAGCCCACTCTTCCTAATCCTCCCCCTTGCTTGTCACAATGACACACCACAACCTTCAAATCCAAGGTTTCAGCTCACTAGTCTCACAGCATCATATCAGTCCTTTCTGCAACTCAGCGGCCTTCCCTGCATCCAGTGTGACAGCAAGGTGCATGCCCCCCCTCCAATAAAAAAAAAAAAAAAAATCATTGTGTCTGCAGCTTCCATAGTGATGTGACTGCGGCTCTGTCTTGTGTCTGTGTGTGTGTGTGTGCGTGCGTGCGTGTGTGTGTGCACACAGAGCTGTGGTGGCAAACTAACCGAGATGGATGGGGAGCGGCGCGCAGTGCTTGGCTTAGGTAATCAGCTGGAATGCTGGCACATGCAGCACAACACCTGCTGCTGAGAGGAGTAGCCAGAGCTAATTGCGGGAGAGTGATGGGGGTCTATAGCCACTGCAAACTCCGCAGACAGCTCAGCCTAATGCAATTAGCTGCCATGTTCTCCTGCAGCAAGATTGCATTATGTTTTTTTTTTGTTTTTTTTACATTTAATTTAGCTGGCGCAAAATGAAACGGTATCAGAGAAAAGAGATAATGAGAGCAAACTGATATTGAAATCTGCCCAGCATTGGGAGGCTAATAATGAGACAATGAAACACAGTAGCTGACAACATGGTGGGCTGTAGTAAAACATCTTAATAGTGTCATTAGGAAGATGCTTCTTTGTGTTTCTGCTCCGAGCCGAGAAGACTGCAGTGGATCCCCGACTTGTGGTTCTATTCTAAATTATGTTAGAAAATGACCGGAAACCGAATTTCTTTTCCGTTTTTTTATGAGCATTTTTGTTGTTGTTGTTGCCTACCATGCAATAATAAAACACCACGATATTTCTTGTCTAGAAGGGAAACACAGACATCCCTCTCTCCAACAAGACTCCCAGGTTATTCTGGCAGATTTCAAAGTGTTCCCGGTTCAGAACAGGTGTATTGTCCGTTCAGCAAATTACACTGAAAACCTCCAAAGGGAGGCGTATGGAGGGCATCTTGATCAGACACCTCAACTAACTCAACAGCCTCCTTTTGATGAAAAGGAACTGTGGTCCTATTTTGCGTTTCCCTTCAAAGAGGCTGATTCCAGCCGTGGAGTCGGCCCATTTCAGACACTCGCATCTCGTTGTTTTCTGTCCTGATTCATGTTCCGTAACCGTAGGTGAGAGTTTGAATATAGACAGACCATTTGATCAAAAGCTTTTGCTTTTTTGGCTCATCACTTTGTTCTCCATGACAGACAGGCTGTGTGGTGTTTTGGCACCAGAGTGACGGTGTCAAAGCACCACTGAAGGAGCAGCTGCAGAGGAAGACATGAGGCAATGATTCAAGGGAACAGCGTCGGAGGAAGGCTTCTGGTGAGCGAGAGTGGCAATCGACTCCAGCAGAGTAACACGTTTCATAAAGAACTACACTTAATAGTAAGCGTTCTCCAGATCCAAAAGCACATACAGACTGGATGACACTCCCATTAATCAATTTGTAGTGTTCTGTGTCGTCAACAAATGATTTTTTTTTTTTTCTGGCAAAGTAAGTATAAGCTATTTCCCAAAGACCAATGATTTCTGTGCATTTGCTTTAGCTCGACACTCTGTATGCTTGAGACTCTTACCATGAAGAAGGGAAGGAAGTAGCCCTTGAATCTCCCTTTTGAATTTGCCTTTGGGTACTTGATGGAGAGACAAGACAAACTACAAATGATTTGTAGCGAAGATGAGAGTAACACGACTGGCTAGCCGCTAAAACGTTAGCCTCACGTCCTATCCTTTCTAATCTAAAGGGGTATTCAATTTTTTACAAGTCAGGAGTAAATTTAATCGTCTCTAGTTCCAAACGTAAAAATACTTTTACTAGTAAAACATTAAGCCAACACATGAAACTTTTATTCCATTAAACACTAAAACTGAAACCTTTGCAATGCCTTTTCAGCACACTAAGATAAAAACTACAACATGTCAGCTAATTAAACTTCCATAATGATACTTTGGGAACCTTTTAGTCTGTTTTCTGAACATTTCTGATGTTTTCAGTGTTTCATGATAATTCCTAATAATGATATGATAAAACCCAATAGTTTTTCTGATCATTTCTAATCAATTCTGTAAGTTCATAGTATTTTTCTGAGTAAAATGACTAAATAAAAATCACATTTATGTTTTTTGATTTCTTTTCCAAATTATTCCAAGCAATGCTTACTATAAATACACAAGTGTGACCTCAAAGCACTTTTATCAGCTATGAACACATATCACATTACAGTAGGATGTTACTCTAGAGCTTTAGTAAAAAGATGTGCTGAAATTATAAGTAAAGCAGTCCTCCAATTTGCTACAGCTGGCCTCAAAGTACTGTTCATCAAATCTCTCACCCTCATCAGAATCAGTACTGTCAGGCGTATCATTGTCCTCTTCAAAAGCTGCAACCATGAGAGCCACCAGCTGCAATTTATTGTATATATAAAATTTGCATCTATTATGTTTAAAGTTCGGTGTGACATATGTAAATGCTAGCGGTCACTACAATACTCTCAATTAAATAGATATAATTCTGCAGCATGTGAGCAAGTTGTCCTGCACGTTTCAAAAATGTCGGCCCGTTTGGTAGACACAGCTCTAAAGTTTTTGAAAACACCGACACGCATCCACAGACAGGATTCAGCTATAATCTTGGTTTGTATCATTCTTGTGAACCTACTATCCAATGTCATCCTCTTTAGTCGCCTACAAGAATCATTTCACTTCTAACCAGCAGCCAGTTGTATTTGAAAAAAGAAATGCTACTGCTTGGTAAAGGAGTTTTGGTTTTCGCCTGCTTTTTGAGCCTGCATTAAATATCACACTGAAGAGCATTTGCCGTTTGGTGCTTGGTGGTTGAGGACGTGATAGTCGGGCCTATTAGAGAAAACCTCCTCCAGGCTTCAAACATCATGCTCTACTAAAGCTGCTGCAGTGTGACTTTGCTCCTCTCCCATGCTTTGATTCATTATTCAGCACCAGAGAAGTCATCCTGCATTCCCACAGCAGCGCGGAGAAACATGCAAACACAGACCTGCTCTCAGCCCCGCAGAGAGTGAATGCAAGGGCACAAATCTGAAAAACAATTGTGAAAAAGAAATGAAAAGCACACACACATGTACACACACTGACAATCTAGCTTCATGTTGCACATTTAAGGCATCGGGAAAATAAACATGAGGCATGATGAAAAGTGCATGCACACGCGCGCACACACACACACACACACACACACACACACACACACACACACACACAAATAAAAACACTGCCCCCTTCTGCCTGCCCAGACGACCTGCACGCTACCAGAAAATGTTTTTTTCCTAATGACTCCGTAATGACAGCGACTTACGTCCTTACCATAGTTGATTTGTTTCCCGGGTTTTAAGAGTAGATTATTTCCATGGTACAGACTTAACGTAAGCTGTTCAGAAACCACAAGCACTGCACTTCAGTCCCGGTTTGGGATTTTAGCCAGGTCTAATCAGATTAAAGCACTGTTACTCCCCCCTGCTCCTCACCCCCCCTCCACCCTTCTTTTTTATTTTTTTCATACAGCATGCCACGGTGCTCTTTCCGTCCTGCTGCATGAGCCAGAAGAAGGGAGCCAAAAACAAATTGCTTTTAGTAGAAGCTGACAAGTAGTTGTGTAGAGAAAATAAAAGGTTGTTTGGAGCAGATTAATTCTCCTTCACAGGAGAGGGTGGCGGGGAGGCCGCTGTGTGCTGTTGCACATTAGAGATGAGGAGAATATTCTCAGTCAGGAGGCGATCCGTGTTGTAGACTTAGTGAATAAGTTACCTACATCCTTTTAGTGGCTGTTGTGGTTGACTTTGAGCTTCTCGGGTTTGAAAGATCCTCATCCAACGTAAGAAAGGCCAAGTAAAACAAAACGGCGCTGAACGGATTCCAGACCAACTCCTAGGGCAAAGTCCGCCCGACCAATAACCATGCTGTATGTTCTTATCCAAACTCACATCGGTCTCCTTTCCTGCAAACTCTGTTGAGCAAATATAATTTCAGCCATATTCAATTCTTATTAGTTTCGTAGTTGCATTAGAAATTGAAGAGAAACGTCTGTGAGATTATATATCTAGTGCGTAATAACACGTCTCGCCTATGCGCTTCTGGTTTTTTTTTTTTTTGTGTGTGTTTTTTTTTTCGCTCATGCCTGTAGTTGATGGGAGAGAAGTTTCGACTTCTGACCTGTGAAGGGTTCTTTCTGGCCTGACCTGGATCCTTCAGCACAAATTAAACGAACAATGAAAAGCGCCGTGCTGAATGATGGCTCCACGCGCCTTTGTGCCTCTGTTACAAAACCACTTCTGAAAGGGCGGCCTGGATGACACACTCTGTAGAAATCGATCACATTTACTCAAGCCCCTGGGCCGTCCAAAAAAAGCTGGATTTAGAGCAAAAATAAATAAATAAATAAATAAACTGCTGAAAAAAGAAAGAAAGAAAAAGAAGCGAAATCCCTTTTGCATTTGAAAACAGAATGGAACAAAAATGAATACGGGCGGGGTGCGTAGAAACACCTCGGTTCAGGGCTGCTTTCCAGACCCCGGCGTGCACTCATGCAGCAAATTTCATCAGCAGTGGCTCTATTGATTTTTAAACCTTGGAAATATAAGACCAGGGAAGTCGGCCACGGAGATATCCATGGATGTTTGGGTTAGTTATCTGCGCCTCTCCCTTGTCTCCGCCGCCTTCCAGGGAGCATGAGCAAGCCGATGCTCTCTGAATTGCTTGACGATGCTTGGCTAACCCAGGGCTGAGCTTCATGGACAAGCTACCAGATTGAAAAGATAGACATTGAATCAGACACTGGAGAGAGTCACTACCTCTTCTGTGTGTGTTGAGGACAGAAACCCAGCTGAGCTCATGTTAACGCTGCTGCTAAATCTTATAGCTTACCTCAAAGGGATAGTTTGGATTTTTAAAATAACATTGTCATTGGCAGTAACTGTGCCTCATTTGTAGGAGAAAGATTCAATATTGTGAGTGTATGAAATGGAAGTGAACGGCTAAGAAATGAAAAATATTCATATCTCTGCCACTACAAGACCTGGAAAAGCCCATTAATGCACCATGTTTAATCCCCTTGGACAGCTGACAGCCTGATACACAATCCAAAGGTTTATTCCTTTTTGGGTAGGATGACAGAGCCGGTAGAACTTGCTATCATTGGATTGGACAACCATTTGCAGAGGAAATATCCCCACAGCATTACCAGACCAGTATCCTGAGTCACTGATGCAGGGCAGGGTGGATCCGTTCATTGTGTGGTTTATGCCAAATTGGGACTCTAACCTAAATGTCACTGCTGCCAATGTTTTCCAGCTATGCTGTCTAATTTCGGTGGTGTTTAAAATCACAGCCTTAGTTTTCTTCTTGCTCAATGCGTACCGAACAACTTCACGGTAGAATGTGTCGTGAATTCACAGATGGTTTTCCACATGCCCTCATTGGAAAGAGCTGCAATCTGTTTGCTTCGTTATTCGGTGTAGTTTCTAGTTGGACCTAAAGACAGGCAAAAATGAAGACGCACAGTATGGCACAAAGATATCAGGCCATGGAACAAGGAAATCAGAAGAATCCAGCAATGGACGATGATAATCAAATACAAATGCACAAAGAAGACAACACAAAACTAAGTAACTAAACTAAATGATATGACAACATATTTCTGACAATATTGAGCACAGGAAAATTAATTGAATGGGCAAGATTTTTCAAACATAAATAAAAAGCAACGAAGTAATCAGAATACAAACACCAATGAAAACAAAAAACAAACACACAAATCCTGAGAGTTTCATCACATCAACTAGTTCTGCCCATTCGCATCGGACAAAAACAAAGCCAAACAATGGAGCTTCTCTTATTTCAAAGAGATGGTTGTGGATTAAACATGCAGACAGGCCTGTATGGTACCAACACCACTCAACGTTCAAAGTCACTTTAATTTCCTTCCCCATTTTGATACTTAGTTCAGGATCTAGTCCGGCTTGAGCCTAATGAAAGAAAAGGCATACGTAGCCCTATGTAAGCAACCTTATGTCCAGTACACAGTACCCCACCTGCCTTGCAAAATGATTTTCAGGTGATTTGGGTGTCAAAAACCTAGTTTACGACACTTTTAAAGGCAGAGATTTGAAATTTAAAAAATCCTCTAGAATCTTTATGTGGTGTGGAGAATTTATCCATTCTCCATGCTGAGTTCTTGATGTATGAGATTGAAGAAGAGTCAGTGAGTTGAATTCATGAATTCCATTTATTAATACCAATATACAGCTGGTCCATTTCTCATGCTACCTTTAGAGGTTAGCAGGACAAAATGGCAACAAGCAACACTTGGTAACCATCTTCGTTAGCCTCTGTCTAAGCTACGCCCTAAAGAGGGACGTTCCCAAGTGTGTCATATCCTTTAACCCTAGCTTTCATTTGCATTTCTAAAAATGTCATTTCCTTTATCTTTAGCTTTGCAACTGCCTAAAAGAAATAGAAGGAAAACACAGAATAATTTATTCTTAACAGTGGATTACATGTCCATAATTAAATCTCTCACTGTATTCTCAAGCACAAAGGGAGAAACTTCGCCCAGGAAGGTATTCAAGCACGAACGGCTGGCACGAGCAGGGTAGATGACTTATTATTCACGTACATAGAGTTGTGTCTCAAGGATATAGAAATGTTAGCCAATGTCAGTCTGATCGCTTCTCTGACAATTTGTTACCTTTTCTACAAACTCACAATATGACATCTTCCCACTACTGGTAAGGGACCCGTAGCCCAATAATAGCATCAAAGAACATCACAACCAAACTATAACTTCAAACACGTTTATCATATTAGTCTACGACTAATAGAGGAAGGGAAAAGCTCACAAACCAAGGATGAGCATCTTGTAGCTCTCCTGTGTTTAAAATCCAGCTGTATTTCCAGGCTAATAGCATGTCCTGGTGTTGAAAAGCCTTGAGGCCCCATTTCTGTGACAGGCCCGTCACCTGCTAACGTCCCACAACCATTAAATTGCAGAGGGGGACAAATGTGGCAGCTGAGTCGCTCTGCACAGTTTGGATTGCTTTGCAGCTGTTTTTGGATGCTTCCCAGTTGTCTGTGAGGCTCAGTGGCGAGGATGTTGAGGGCTGGTGTCAGGCAGGTCTGTTTGTCATGATAGCAATGAGAGCCGCATTCGAGTCGCTGCTCGGAAACGGATTAGCAGATATGTAACGGTTAAAGTCCCCTTCTGCTGCGGATGCTGCTTTTCTTCTAACATTAAAGAAAGCGACTATTTTCTACCTACCCTAGAGGGCAGCTCCCTCTAGGGTTTCCTTCGGGGTCAAGGTTGAGCAAAAGCGGTGTCCGGTTATACTGTTTTGACTTTCACACACGGCCACATCCATCTGCGTTACTCTGACCTTGCTTTCCATCACAAATGCATCGAGAGCGACGAGTCAAGGAGGGACGTGAGCGATGGCGCCCCTGCAAACACGGCGAAGTGATTTCCTATCAGACCTCCACGTGTCGAGGTTATCTGTATGACAAAGCAACTTTCTCCTTTTTGCATTTTCATGAGTCAACCGGCAAGAGGTGGATGAAAGAGAAGTGTAGCGGTTGGTGACCTCGGGGGGTCAGAGGGCAGAGGGCTCCAGCTGGTCGCACTGCCTGCTCCCTGACTGATTCTCCATCCGCCCCATTGTGTTCGACGTGTGCCTATTGTTCTGCCACTGCATTAAAATGCATAAATTCCTGTCAGCCATTTCACTGCTAGTTGACCTTATTAGCTAAGGTGAATGCATAAAACATGAAGTTTTAGGATCATTAACTGTATCAGATTCGCTTAAAGAGAAGATGCTTGACAGGGAAAATAGTCGCTATATATCTGTGGCGACAGTCGCCGTTTCCAGTGAAATCACTGAAACATACAGACCCTTTGTGATGAGCGGATACGTCCAACACAACCTACCAGGCGATGAATGCGTATGATATTTGTCTTGCACTATAGTATCGTCCTATTGTAGGTGCTTGCCACCCCGCCCCCCACTCTCCCGTCCTTATTTTTCCTTCCCCGCATGCATCTCGCACAGAAACGCCGACCATCTGCAGCGAGAGAGAGGAGGAGAGGCGAAGAAAGGTGAGAGGGGAGGCGAGAAGAGGAGCTGATACTTGGTAATTGAGGGGCAACCCTGTCACAGTTGACCCGAAGGAGGCTGAGGATAAAATGCATTCCATTTTCCCTTCGCTGTCCTGGGACTGACAGCTTGCTGAGTCGTGGTTCTGATGGACCTAACCGAGGGCTGTCACCCTCTGCTTACAGCCCTTACAGCCACTTCACGCATGAGTTGTCTCTGCAAAAATATTGCTCCACGTGATTTACTTCTCCCTAAAGGTTGCAACTGGATTAGACGTAAAATGCCTTGCAAAGCATTCGTGCCCCTTGAACTCTGCCACATTTTTGTCCAGGCACAAGAATGCATTTTCTTGAGATTGTAAATTTACATTTACAGCTCTGGACAAAAAATTAAGAGAGCCCTGCAAAACTCTCCGTTTCTCTGATTTTACTCATAGGTATATTTTTGAGCAAAATGAACATTGTTCTTTTATTCTATGAGCTACTGACAACGTGTCTCTGAAACTCCAAGCAAAAATTTGGTATTTACTTGCAGAAAATGAGAAAAGGTAAAAAAAAACAAAAAAGATGCAGTGCTTTCAGATGTCGAATAATTCAAAGAAAACAAGTTCATATTCATTTAGAAACAACAATACTAATGTTTTAACTTAGGAAGATTTCAGAAATAAATATTTGGTGGAATAACCAGGAGGTTTTCAATGGGGTTCAGTGCAGCGGGCTCTTCATTTTTTCCAGAGCTGAAATTGTGAAAATAAGTTAAAGGATACATGTTTTTTTGTTTGCTTTTTATAAATAAAAATTTTAAGAGTGGTCTGCATATGTGTTTAGCCCTATTGCCCATAAATAAAACCTAGTGCAACCAATCACTTTCTGTAGTCGCCCAATTAGTAAAACGAGTCCATCTGTGTGTCACATCATTTCATTTGTTCTGTGAAAGCCTTAAAGGTTTCTTGTAAAAACAATAGTAAAACAACGTTCCCTAAAATCTCAATAAAACATCTTAAGGTTTATGATTTTGACAAAGTGTAGAAAAGTTCAAAGCATATACCACACAAGTCATTGTACATCCAATGTGTTTCTCTGTTTCAGATGTTTTATCTCAGTATGTTAACGAGGCTCTCGTGCAAGTCCACTAAAAACAAATCCCTCATCATTCGAAGCGCAGCGCATCTTCCTAAAAACTGGGGCTGATGTTGCGGTGGATAAAGAGTGTATATTTTTAGACCTCCGAGTCGCTGCCCCTTTGTGTTCTTCCTGATTTGTTCTAATGTGGAAGACTAATCCAGCAAAAGCAGATTATGCATGTATTAAATTACTTAAAATTGCAATATTCTTAATACCACATTTGCAGTCGAAATGCAGTGGAAGCAGCTTACGAATCGTAAAACCTCCAAAAGTGTTTTTTTTTTTTTTTTTTGCGGGTAAAAACGAACCATGTAAACAATGTTTGCAGAAAAGAGATTGTTCCACTGATGAGGATTGTATTTGTGAGACAGGACAAAGAAAAGACTCGCAAAACAGCTGCCATACCTCTGTGTGTGTGTGTGTGTGTGTGTGTGCGTGTGCGTGTGTGTGTGTGTGTGTGTGTGTGTGTGCGTGTGTGTGTGTGCGCGTTTGTTTGTAATACCTTGTGGGGACGATTTTCCTGACATATGCTACGTTGTGGGGACCAGTCGCTCCTCGTGGGGACCAGGCTCAGGTCCCCACGAGGGGAAACCCTGTTTTTGGGTCAGGGGTCAGAGTTAGGGCTAAGGTATGAATTGAGTTTTGGTTAGGGCTAGGGTTAGGTATGTGATGGTTAGGGTTAGGAAAAGGGTAAAGGTAAGGTTTAGGCTGTAGAAATGAGTAGAAATGAATGGAAGTCAATGGAAAGTCCCCACAAAGATAGCAAAACAAACATGTGTGTGTGTGTGTGTGTGTGTGTGTGTGTGTGTGTGTGTGTGTGTGTGTGTGTGTGTGTGTGTGTGTGTGTGCGTTATTGATTGTACAGCCTGACCCAAACAGTTGCACTAAAATGATTTTTTAACTTATGTTACTGTACTGAATCAATATAATAACACTTTGCCACTTTCAGTGGGTTCTGTACTGAAACTGATTTCTGTGTTTCATCAAAACCCTCCAGTGGATTACAGCAAAAATGAGAACATGAACAGGTAGGGAGGAACAATTCAGCTGAGTTGCAGCTTTACGCCCAAAAAGCAAAGATAGACCGGATTGAAGAAAGCCAGACCCTCAATAAGAGTGTTGGCACCTCTTGCAGAGATGCATAAAAAGCTATGAAATAACCTCATCTGCTATTGTAACCTCATAATCCTACTTTGAAATATGCATTATAAGTCCAAACTTTATGTAAATGCACTTATCCGGAGGATAATTTTTAACTGGTTGTAGAACTGCTGCTTAAAAATGCAAAATTAGCTACAGGACTGAAACTGTGTGTTTGCTTTGATGAGGCCAGGATTGAGCTTTTTCACCTCAAATATCCAAGGTTGCTAGAGATAAATATGTAGAAAAGCACAAATTTATCTTTGAAAAATCAAAAACAGAACACAGAAATGAAAAATCTAAATGGTGTAGATGGTGCCTGACTGGTTTCCAGGAAGCTCAAAAAACAAGAGTCTCCTAATGAACTAGCTGTTCCCCTCTGTAAGCCTGACCCACCGAGTGTCCTCTCAATGACAATATGGCCACCCCCAATAGCTGCAGCTATGATGAAACAATGCACCCATCTGCCCTTCAAACCAACCCGGCGGCACGAGGCCGACCTGTGTGTGTGTGTGTGTGTGTGTGTGTGTGTATGTGTGTGTGTCCATCCACACTTGTGTGTGTCCCATCTGCCCTTTTAACCAGCCACACAGCATGCAGCTGACCTCTGACCCTTTGGATTATGGTTCCACCATGTGCCAGTGAGCAGGGGAATGAGACTAACCCATGAGCGGCTGTATATTAATGACAAGATCTAGCAATCAACACACACATGCACAAATGAAATACCGCTTCTGCAACCAATGAGTTTATGGTGTTTTGAGGCTGGCTTTGCAGGTTCGACCAATAAAGAGCTTCTTGGTTTACATGCGTGTTCAACATTGTTCCCACATGCTGTAGGTTTGTTTATACAAGTGAGAGATCTAATGCTCCTCCGAGGACAAGCACACATCTTGAGCTCTGACACAACCAATCATGGCAAAGCCAGCATGATCGCCTTGGCAACTCTTGTCACTGCATAGTTTATCCACCATTTCCACCAATCAGGGCCGCCCTTGGCTCCTCCCACAGGTGTTGGGGAGGCTGTGCCAGGCATTGCTGCAGAGGCTGCTGCATGAGCAGATGCTCTAATCAGGATCCAGAGAGGAGAGGATCACTAATCCCAGATTATGGCTCTCTGGGATTAAGACATGCTGATGCACAGGTTTGCACTCACCTCCAATCCCCGCAGTCCTCAATCTGGCGCCCTGCTCCCATTTTCAAACCTTGGCCAGAGGAATGCATCAGTCATATCTCTGCTAGGGGCCCAAATGGCTAGAACGGGGCCTCGCTAAGTGTTTGGTTTGTTGATCTGAACGATCTAGGGCGCACCTGCCGCCTGGCTTTCCATGTCTCTATAGTATCTGGTGTTTTAGTGCAGATAAACTGAATGCTTCCTCGTGTCCTGGTGGTGTGTAGATATGATGCGAGCGGAAATGAGAGATTCTGCCAATCTCAGAGAGCACAAGTGGCAGCGGTAAAAAGGAAGAAGGTAAATAAAGCAAAGCAGACCTTCCCCCACCGAGAGGCGTGCAGAAATGTGTCAAACAGCAGGAAAAAAGCAAACATTTCAAACCAAAATAACGCTAACTTCATAAACCCCACTGATAAACTCCTCAGTGAAGATGAAACGCTTTAATTAAATCTCCTCTAACGACATTTCTCAGACACCCTTCAAGCAAATGAATGAAACTTAACAGCCTGAAAAAGTGAAAGTATTCATACCACCCAAGCTTCTTCACTTTTTGTTACATTACAGCCACAAACTGCAGTGCATTTCATTATGAAAGGCTCCCCCGAGTCAATGCGCTCTCAACATTCATGCAATAGTCTTTCAGCTGGAAGATTCTGAGGTGTGCACGTGCACATTGAATTTTCTGGTACCAAATACGCTCCAAATTCTTACTCTCTGCTTCAAAGTACAGCCATCTTCGAGTCTTACAGAGTCTAAATTGAAGAGCTAGACTTTGACTAGGTGCTAATTTTCAACTGCTTTTGGGAAATCGCAAACCAAACTTATGTTTTTTGTTTTTCTTCCAACAATGGCTTTCTTCCTACCATACTTTTATGTGAAATATTTGTGATAACTACATCTGATTTTAGTATCTCTTTCAACTAAAGCCTTGTAGGAACTTCATGCAGTTTGAAATGTAGCCATATATATGTATTTATCACCAATAAAAGTTGTTCTCATACTTATATCTTTATTCTAAGCAACCTCCACTGATCTGTTGGAAACATTTAAGAACAAAAAAAGTGATTTTCTTTTTTTTTTTTTTTTGCAAAATACAAAACAAAAAGTTTGGACAGTCGCTCTGCTTAGACAAATAATGAACCAATAGAGTTGTTCATAAATGATCAGACAATTATTAATGCTTCCTTAATGCTTCTGGTGCCTGACCAATCAAAATGTTCAAAGAAATGCATTGCAGCAACCAGCCAGTCAGTGACAATCTCTTATGTCTGTGCAAATTGTCAATAGACAATCCAAAAATTATGGTTTTCAAGATTTTTTGTTTTGACAATGTATTTGCAAGGTAAGAGAGGAAGGAGCCTAGTCAACATGTCTGACAGTTTCAAGTTTTATGCTGGACATTATTAAAATATGTTGGAAATGTCAGACTGTGTGACATGGTTTCACAAAAATTTCATAAGGGCCTAATTTTGGAGAGCACAACCAATAGGTCTCCTATTGACAGGCTTTCCTACCAAAGCTGTGGACCTCTAAAGCTTCTTCAGAGATAACTTGGGCTCCTTTGCTGCTTTTGTAGTCAATATTCATATTGTCACTTTAGGAAGTCGGCCATGTCTCGGCAGATGTGCGGTTCTGCCATTCTCTTTCCATTTTCAGATGATGGATTGATCAGTGCTCTGGGAGACGTTCAAAATGGGAGACGTGACAAAATGTTGAAAACTTGATTGGCCACGATAATTTTTGCGAAGCACGAACCTTTTAAAGATTGCCATCCATCTTAGTTGTTAGATTATCAACATTTTAGGTGCTAAATGTCCTGTGATTTGCTGGGTACCTCTTAACAAGTGCAACCATTGCTTGAACATGTCAGAAAAATTAAGCGGGGAGCAAATAAAATTATGATTTGTGATGACAAATCTGCAATGCGTGTGTGCTATTCCAAAAAAACAGCACCAACCTATGAATAATGCATGCCTGCCTGCCGTGGGCTATAGATTAAGTGTGAATATTCATTAATTTGCTTGCCCTTTGGGGAGGGGGGGGGATGCAAATTCACACAAAGACATGCTGGCAGCTGAGTTATATGGGCAACTGTGAATGGCACTGGGCGTTTTTTCATAAATACATGAGCTGTGTGTAAACTGAAGGACATTATTGACTCTCGTAAGAAGTTTTAACAGGGTTTTTCTAAAGTAGCGACACCCTCCCTCCTCCCTTCCTGCTCCCACCTCTTAAGTGCTAAGTCACTGAAGCAGGGAAAGCCCATTAGTGTAAAGAAGGTGGGGGGCAGGCAGGAGTTTGAGTGATTAAACTGATTGGATGTAGCAGCACTAGGTTGCTTAGGTCAGACCTAATCAGCTTCAGAATAAAGGCGAAGATCCTTAATGAATAAAAGAGAAAAAGGCGCATCCGGTGTAAACAGGTGTCATGCCCTGCACAAAAATAACACCCGAGCAACAACGGTGTAGATAATGAGTGAACATGATCCACAACTGCAAAAAATAAAATAACTAATGTTAAGGTCTCCTCTGAGGTCATTTCTGTGTGGGCTTTTAGCAAAAACCACAAATAAAGAGCCCAAATGAGCTCCTCAAGCCCGATCCCTAGACGGGAATAACAAAAAATCTGAGCAGGGTGAATTAATTTTGTTTCGGGAAGAGGGGGATTGTCTGCACATTCATCCACCTTGTATGAAGGATCCTGTCAGGTAAAAGTTTTCTTGCATCATGAACTGGCAAGAAGAGGAGGAGGAAGAAGAAGAAGAAGAAGAAGAAGAAGAAGAAGAAGAAGGAGAAGGAGGAGGAGGAGGAGGAGGAGGATTGGGCTGAGATAAATGACTCATTAACCCCAAATTGATCACAAGCTGCACACTTGTGTGGACGTTCCAGTCGTTAATATTTCAACTTAATTATTTGTGCGTGCGTTGAGTCCACGGTCCTAATTTGCACATCGCCCCATGTGATGTACGAGTTATTGTACTGGACAAGATCTGAGCAGTTATTTTCCCCTCCTCTGCAATTTTTCTTTTCCTCCCCACCTTTAATGCCTTGTATGTTAGTCTGTATAATGAAACTATTTGTTGTTGGCGTCATTTTATATAACGGGGACGCACAGAGGACATGATGTGTCTCATGCGTTCACATTCACTTTTTTTGTTGTACTTTTTCACATTTTGTACAATCAAAACTTCAGTGTATTTAATTGGTGATATATGTGACCGACCATCACAAACTTGAATTTTTTTTTTACAAATTTAAATCTCAAAATTGTGGTATGCATATCTATTCAGCTCCATTTTATACATAATTCCCTGAATCAAATTCAGTGCAGTCAATTGCCTTTAAATTAATCTAATTATTAGTATAACCTGAGTGTAAATTAATTCTAATATAAATCCAGTAGTTCTGTGAAGGACTCAGATGTTCCTTGGAGAACATTAGAGAGGAAACGGCATAATGAAGACCAAGCGACCCAGAAAACAGACCAGAAAAAAAGTTATGGAGAAGCTTAATTAGAATATAAGACGATATCCTAAGCTTTAAACTGCAGAAACCTGCCAACCGAATTCTGTGTAAGGAGAAAATTCATTAGAGAAGCAACCAAGAAGCTTGTAGTAACTGGAGGAGCTGCAGAGATCCATGTCTCAGGTAGGAGAATCAATCAACAAGTCAGTGATGCACTCTGCAAATCTGGTCTTGTGGAAGAATGCAAAGAAGAATGACACACGACATTGTGTTTTCAGTTTTGCACAAGCTCAGCAGGGTACACAGACAATTTCTTGAAGATGTGCTCTGGTCATTTGAGATCAAACTTGTAGGCCACACTCATCGTTTGGGGGTACATATGGAGTATTATGTGGAGGCGACTGCCTACCAACCTGCATAATGGTTTAGAAATGTTTGTGTGAGAGTCTGTACTGTAAAATCAATTTACCAGTTATTTGTGGTGAAAAGCTTACAGTGCACATCACCCTGAACATAACATAGTGAGGGCAGCATTATGCTGTGGGGTGACTTTCTTCAGCAAGGACAGGGAAGCTGATCAGAGCTCGTGAAAATGGGTGTAGTTTAACTCCAGGGATCACTGGAAAAAAATCTGCTACAAGCTGCAAAAGTGGTAGTTTACTGCCTAGCAGGATTGAAAAAGTCAAAATCTAAACCAAATGTAAAATTTGATGCCTTCACAAATGCACTTTATCTAATCTTACTTTAGATATTTTGCATAGAAAAGAGAGGAAAATTGTCAGGCTCTAGACATGCAAAGCTGTAGCTGCAGTCAAAGATGATTCTGCAAAGTCTCAAGGGTGCTGAATACAAACGCAGTCACGCATGTCTGGGTTTTTATAAAAAAAAAAAAAAAACTTTTCTTTCAGTTCATAGTTATGCACTGCTTTGCCTTTGTCTGTCACATTCAATCCCAGCAAAATATATTAAATTTGTGGCGATAACATGAACATTTGTGGAAAAGTTCAAAGACTATGAATAGTCCTTGGAAGATGGTGTAGATTGTAATATCCTGCCTCAAAATGTTGCTCAATGCTCAGAGCAGAAACGGAAACGACATCAGCAAGACAAGTGCTATCTGAATCAGTAGTCTGTCAACAAGCCAAACTAGGTTTAGATGGCTGCTACGAGATGACTACATACTCACAACCCTGCACAATTACATCAACTGTGACCACTCATGTACATAACATCCTCAAAAGCATGCAGGCTGTCTGAAAGGCTATCAGTCACCAATCTGCCAAACGTCTCAGCAGCAACACCTTGGACTGGAAAACAGCGAGGATGCGTCATCGTCCGAGCCGGCAAAGAGGACCTCTAAAAGGTTTGTGTATGAGCGAAGAGAAAAAAGGCGGGGTGACATTTTAAAAGCCTCGTCTGACACTCTGGGAAATTGGCCTACCTTCTTCCACGCAATTGGACCAGTGCATCAAATTGCATTAGTGATGCACACGTTTTTCGCCAGAAAACAAAGTCAGATTGTTGCTGCCATATGCAGCAGAGTCAGAGGGTGTTCCTCCAGCAAAAACTGGTTACATGCTGGAAAAAAGCCCATTAATTAATAGAAGTCTGATTATTTTTTTTGACTTTTTAAAAAAAAAAAATGTTACCTGCCGAAACCGAAACTTTTAACCTCAAGAGGCTCGTGTCGATTCCCAAGAGCTCCAAGAGTTTGCTCCAAACATTTTATTCCAAAGAAAAATGCTTCTTTTTGGATAAAATGACAATAACGATAATGATATACGCTCCGACATCACAGCAAAGGGGGAAATAATTGCACTAGTTTTTGGTCATACATGAATATTCAAAACTCCTCCCATTAAAAATCTGCTGTGAGAAAATAATTAGGAGTTTATTAGCATTTGTTTATTTGTTCATGCATGAAAACGCCTAATGAGAATATAACTACAAGCTCTTGACTCTGGGGAGGTAAACCCTGAGTGCTGAGATTGCCTCTTGTCTTTAGAAAGCTCCTTCAGAAAATGCTGCGTTACTGGAGGAAATGGAAATGAAAAACAAAACAAAACAAAAAAAATCATGTGAACAGCTAAATTAGCAGAACCCGTCTCATGTGGCATCCTGTCTCCTGAGCCAACATCGACTGGCAGAATTTGGCCTCCATGCATTGAAACGTAAAGAAGAGGAAAATACCAACTCGGGGTAATTATAACACACACAGTGACTTGACATTTGGGGCACAGAGTAGAGAGGCGAGATAGTTGGCCTTATCAGGAGCCATAATGAAAGGTCAATGGCCTCCTCAGTGTTTACTTCCAATCATGTGTTTGGAAGAAGCTTCTTTAGTCTCTATTGAGATGGAGACGGTCTGGGTCAGAGATAACAGTATCGCTAGCTGCTGCTGAACTAGCATGGATACATCATTAGCCAAAGACCTGAGACGGCGGAGCTGTAGGTTGAAAATTTGGATTTAATGTCGCTGTTTAGCAAAAAAAAACAAAAATTAAACAGGAAGCTTGGGAGCAAACAAACAATCAAGACCGCTATTCCTCGACTTCATCTCTAAATTCAATCAGCTTTTGTGGAACTATCACTTCTCCTTCTTCTTCTTCTTGTGTCTTTTGGGTTCCGTCTCAGTCAAAGGAAAGGAAAAAGGCTGCGCTCATAAATAGGTCAGAGAGCTTTTCCACCCCCCAATGGTTTCAGGCCCCGCTTGGCAAATTGAACATAATTAAGGCCCAAGGCAAAGGTTGCACTTTCCTTGAATCAGCATGAGGAGCAGTGCAGAAGGTGTCCTGCTGCAGGAGGAAACACGCTGCAATGCATGTTATGTACAGCATGCCGCTTGTACGCAGAGGATTGGAGGAGGAGGATGATGAAGGCTGGAGGATAGCTGCCATTACAAAGCTGAGAATACATAAAAACCTGTCATATATTTGATACAACAGTGTAGCTTAGCATTTTTCTGACATTTGGCTTTATGGTGCGTCAGAAAAGTTGACTGATAAATGCACTGCTTTCCGAACAAAAGATTAAACCTTGATGATTTTAATAGCCACATATTCCAATGTACTGTTTAAAAAAAATTTAAGGAACACTCTGAAAATAGATCAGATCTGGAAAACTAAAATAAAATACTACATATTAGCACCAAGGACTGGGAAGTTTAAGGAACACAAGGCTTCCACATAAATATATGAACCTGCAGAGGCCGAGCTTAAAAACACCAAATTAAAAATAAAACTGCCAGGTATTATAAGCTATCCTTTTTCAGTTAACAAAATCCTTTAGTCACAACTCAAAACGTGCTCGTGCTCATCCGTGACGACGTCAAAGGAAGCTCACAGACGATGTCCTGGTGGACATCTGCACTAGAACAACACTAAGGTTCTGGACGGCCTGAGGTAGAGCATGGTTTTATAGGTTGGACCAAAGTATTACATCCTACATGCAAAGGCAAATTCAAATACTCCACTGTTTCTATTTACCTCTGTTGTATATTGTTGCATCTTTGGAGTATCTACATATGGGCGACGCTCATGGGTGTTCAAATGTTTGATTAAAATGTTAACATATCCAGTGTAAATAAAGTGTGTGGGCTTCCTTTTTTCTAATATTCAAAAATGATGAAAACTGTGTCTTTTCCTCTTGACAAATAGGTACTACTTTTGTGTTGGCCTGACATTAAATCCCATTAAAATGGAGGTTTGCGCAAGACAAAATAGTATTAATACTCTTTTTCTTTGTTTTTTTAGAAAGCTAGTCCAGCTCACTCCATGTCTCTCTAGGGAATAAAAACATGAATTGTATCTTACCTTCAGATGAACCTGGTAGATGTTCTTAAAATTACTAAAACTAGATAATAAGGAGAACAGGTAGAGCTAGAACTGATGCTTTACATGGTATTGAACTCTAAACAGCTGTAAACAAAGTCTCGCTAATAAATCAGCCTGGCTCGTCATCCCCCCAAAGACACACCCATGATGGCTGCATCTTCATACGTGAGTTTTATGTCATCTTTTACTGTGGCTGTGGTCTGCTTATAGGCTCCTAAAGTTTGGTAAAAATAGCCTATAAAATCAAACCTGACACAACAGATGGCTTGTAACTCAATGCCATGCGGCAAATAATCTGTGGAAACTACTCGGGGAAAAGGGCACAGGCAAACTTTGATGAACCAACTTTTATAAAACTCCAGTGAAGAAAATAAAAATGACCAATAGCACATTTTGTTTTGTTTTCCTGCCATTGTTTCAATGAAAAGACAATTATTCAAGGTGTAAGCTCTTACAGTTTTGATAAGATGGTTAAATCTGCAAAATTATACCATGGTCATTTCAGATGCTGCTTTGTCACAGCAATGAGAATCTGGAAGCTTGGACAGTCTCTCTTTAACTACTTTTTGATTATTTAGCAATTTTCCATTTAGTTTTTGTTTTTAAGATATGCCCAATAATGTCAGCATACATTTAAACATTGTATATACTCTTCCTGGCTAATTCCACAATTTTTCATGCTCGTTTTCATTTTATACACAATAACACGAGGTGCCTCTTCACATTAGTGAGCTAGGTACTGCTGTAAATAACTTTCATTGCACATACTGCCTACATCTTGGACAGACAGCAGCCCTAACCACTATACTACTACTACTTTCAGAACCGTTGTTTTGTCATTGTCAGTCCATTTAGCTTCTCCTTACTCTTCACAGAGGCATTCTGAATAATGACCCCGAGAGCTGAGCTTGGAAACCAACCATCATTAGTGTCTCAGCATCCACTGCCAGTCTGTGACAACAGCTTCACCTCCGTCGTCGGTGGTAGGGAGCGTCAGTGCCTAGCCAAGCAGAACTACAACCGGACAGGACTAAACATTTTTTTTTTCTGTTATCCTACATGATGGCGCACTTCCTGAATAAAGTGTAAATGCTGGTGTTGTAGGTCATATTTTACCCTTCGTGAAAACATACCCGCCCAGGTCTTAAATGGACGAGCGGCAGCATCACACCAGGCTCTCCCAACACATCCATCCTCCACCACAGACCCCCGGCTTGGCCGTACGCCATATGGCCGCAGATTTACCACGGCGACACGGCCAGGAGGCTCTAACTCAAACCCTCATCATAATGTCAAGGAATGCCAGGCGACGTGAGGAGGAGCAGGGAGGAGCGCGGAGATGCAGAGGCATTGTTCTGTCAGCCCAGCAGGCTCAGTGGGCCTAAACAGCCCCTCGTAAAACTAATGCCGGAAAATCACAACCTTGGGGGTTTGATTCTCTACGGGGCTTTTATTAATATGCTGCTTTTTTTTTTTTTTTTTTATGTCACATGTGCTCAGATTAACACACAAACACATCAGGGAAAACATTCAGTGCACATTCTGGTAAGTATTACATGCCTCTCTGAGCACTAAGACATGCCCTCAGAGAGAGAGAAAAAAAAAAGACATGCCCTCATACACATACAGTAAATCCTCAGCAACAAGAGAGACAAAAAATAAATAAATAAAAGGCTGTAGAAATATTCAGCGGCTCACTTTTTTTAAAGAGAGAAAAACCAGGCCGATCCCTTCTCCCATGCTTTGGTCGGTATATCTCAATGTGCTGTGCAGGCATTTTCGCCATCTCAGGTCTCAACATATGGCGTCTCCTCCCCCCCCAGCCCTCTCCATCATACTGTATCCCTCCCACCCCCCTTCCACACCCAGCCTCGCCATCGCCGTGCCCCTTGGGGGAAGATGGAGAAACCGCAGAGAAATTAATTGAAATCTAAACCGCAGCGCAGGATTAACTAAGTAGGCGAATTCCAGTTGTCACATAATCAGGGCTAGTGTACTATTTGACTTTCATCAAACGGGGGGCTTTCTGAAACACCGACTGGGGATAATGACAGGGAAAAACGAGCCAGCTGCTGCGTCCCTCCACCTCTCTCTCCCATCCCCCTCCTCCTCCTCAGCATCTCTCTATCCATCCTTCCATCCTCACATATAAATCTGGGATGCTTCCAATGAGCTGTTGGTGTACACAGAGGTAGCAGCAGGGGTAAAAAAAAAAAAGAAAAAAGCAAATTGCTGCTGAAGAGAGCGATAACTGATGTCAACCAACAGATTTGTCTTTAACATCACCTCTAAAGGAAGCGTTTTATCACCTCTAAAGTGGCTTTACCTGTGGGGAATTTGCAGTTTCTTCCATGTACATCCAAACGCCGTCATTTTGCAATCTATAATGTAACTGTTGCATTTGCTGCACAAGCATCTGAGCGATTCGCTTTCATTTTTCCAACGACCATAAAGGCGTCGAGTTACAGCGTTTCCCTCGAAGACAGAGGAGGATGAAATGTTGAAGCAAAGTGGGTCAAACAGCGCGCCGCTCTGATGAAGCATGACTTGCTGCGAAAAAATAGAAAAAAAAAAAAAAAAAAAAAGAAAGCATGCCAGAAGATTTTTTTCCCTCCGCTTTGAGATGTTGTAGATAGGGCCACTCAAAGCGTCATTGAGCAAAGGCGCTTGATGCATTTCGAATGTCGAAAATGTCCTTAGTTGAATTTGTCTGGATCATATGTGACGTTGTGTTCAGATGCTGCAAAAACAGTGCAGGAAAACGTGAATGCTGCTTCTCTGAATGAAGGTGAAGATGATTTAAATCTGCCTGGTAAAATGAGCACTCTGTGATGCCTGAATTTAGAGACCTAAAAAGTGAGTCCGTGACATTTTTATTCTGCACAATTCAACTGGGCAATAAATAAATCAATCCTTACGTGAAGATTTCTATTAAAACATCTTCTAGAAAAATGTCAGCTTTCTTTGGATGAAGTCCATCAGGATCCCAAATTTTGGCCTAAAGCTAAATTTTTTAATTGTGTGTTCATGTATTTTTGAATATATTAGGAACTTGTGTGTGTGTGTGTGTGTGTTTGGAGATAAACAACATTGCAGCAGCGCGTGCTGACAGATACCCTGTTGATAATATAGCTTGGGCTCCTGCCTAGCGAGGTCGACCTCAGCCTGCGTCAGTCACCACACACCAGAACACCACCGCTGCATCGTCACCTCAACTCCACTTCTGCAACGTCTCGTTCCGTTTCACATTTAGAAATGTGATGCTAAGTCACGTGCATGCTAAAGCTGGATGTGTTTGAAGGAGACAAAATATTAAAAATAGGGGAGATAAACAGTTGATTTTTGATTTGTTTTGTTTTTTTAGGGATTTTGAAGTTTGCTAAAGCTCCACTGGTTTGCGTTTCTGAGAGAAGAGAGCATCGAAAGCTAAAAATAAACGTTAACAGACGCCCACACACACACTGACACAGACACAGTTAGCACAATTTCAGACACCTAAAAAGAGCTGTGTGGCGAAAGCGTGCCGAGAGGAATACCTGGACAGATGGCAGGCAGTCATCCCGTTGGACCTGCCATCAGATCTCCGCCTGAGAGGAAGAGCAGAACAGAAACAGCCTCATCTGCTCTCCACACACAAACACACACACAGCATGTCTTTCTATCTTCATCGGGACATTACATCGACTTCCACTCATTTCAGTTCATTTCCACAGCCTAACCGTTACCCTAAGTCTAACCACTATCAGTACATGCCTAACCATAACCTAACCCTTAACCCCAAAACAGATCTTCTTCGTATGTGGCATTGGCTACAATAAAGACAAGTCGGTTCACAACACAGTATTTGTTGGAAATATGGGCCTTACAAGGTGAGAAATGCTAAAACATACACACACACTCACAATGGTTACATATTAGCATGGTTTATGTTTCAAATGCTGGTAAAGCTGTGCAAAAAACCTTAAAATAAATATGTCTGCTACTGCAGTAGCATAATCTCTCCGAACAACCTTTAATATACATATGTTTATTTGTAAGGGTAAAAATTTCATAAAAAAAGATATTGTTGTAAAAAAAAAGAAAAAAAAAAACATAGCTCAGTTTTCAGTAGGATTTAGGTCTGGAGATTTGACATGTAAGAATTTTGTTTTTTGTCTGTTGACATATTTTTGTGCTTATTTGGTCATATCTTGTTGTTCTGCAGGGAATTTGGTGATTTGAAAGGAGCCATCAGAGTTTTATTTAAAATGTGGTAAATGACATTCATAGTGATTTAGTTTGATGATTAGGTCTTATAGCTGGTGGAAATCTAATATTTCAGTATCTTAGTAAAAACCCTTATTGCATGCTAAAAAATAAAAGTATTTTTAACACAGAAATTATGTTTCATGACCCTGATGTGGCATTTATAGGACGATTGTTGACTCAAAGTCAAAGCAGATTAACGGAAGGCTGAGTAGGAGGGAAATGTGTGCAGAATGAATTAGTTTTTCATTACTGTGTATAATATTTTTACTGTGCAAGCAATAAAATTGAGTTTTTAATTCACTGTAAAACATAATCATTAACAAAAAACAGGAAATAGACACTTGAAATATATCACTGTTTCCAGTATAGCCTCATGAGTTTCACTTCTTTAGTTGAAGTACCAACATGGCAAAGCTTGCTTATGCCTCAGGCTGGTCTGGATATCAATAATGAAAATCAGTGGTGTCGTAAAAAAGGCAGAAATCTTCGGAGCCAGTATAGGGAGTATTTATTTTTGTATTTCCTGCGTGTTAAAATTAAAGTTTTAATTTCTCTCATTTTGAAATCATGCTACCACATATACAAGATAACTTTTTACACATCTTTACTGGTAGTACAAATTAAACGTGGTTTGTTGTTATAACAAACAAAGACTCAGATATTTTTTAATCAGGATGCATTTTTTGTTTATCAGGATGCATTTTTTTTTCAGTAGTTTTTTTTTTCCAGACAGCAAGCTTTGTGTGCGTGCGTGCGTGCGTGTGTTTGTGCCTGGTAAAAACCTGCCTGTGACTTCGCTTCTGTCCATTATGGAGAAGAGCGATAGATAGAGAGGCTAACAGACCACTGAAACCCACCACTCCAGCCTAAATCACATTTCAAAGGATAGAGGAGTCTATTATAGGAAATTAGAACGGCCTTGGATCTCAACAAGCCTATCCTTCAATTTTATTGAGTCTTCTCAGTAGCCCTCGGTGGATTGTGCGTACTTGTCAATAGCAATTCGTCTGCATTTGTTGTGTTGACAAACAGTGCCAAGCGTGTATGAGCAGATTGTAAAAAAAAAAAAGAAGAAGCGTGCGTGTGCATAAACGCGTGCAGACACGATCAGGTTAGATTTGTCTCCTTGATGGGAATTTTCTGGATTCCGGCAAGCAATTCCCTGCAGTCACTGGAGTAAATACATTTCAGACCTTTAGTGAACTGTTGCAGAAGATATGAGGATCTGCCATTGAACTGAATGCAGGAGACTGCATGTGCATTTTAAGCCTGTGGTTGCCGAGAAGGCAATAACGTTGTACATGTAGATCCACTGGTGGTTTATGATGTAAGGAATGTGGCTCACTGCCCAGGGAGCCATTCTTTCTGTGGGCGGTGCAAGAACTTCAAAAAAGATGTGGACTGGAATTATAACTCTTGCTTCTGTGCTACCAGTTCTCCATGTTGTGCCAAACAAAAGCACCTTGACTGAATGATGCCCAAGTTGGTATTCAAAATGACTAAAGGCCTTTTTCATTGTTTTCAAAGCCATCAGACTTGCTTTTCATCATGTCTAGTTAAATGTCAAAAGCCACCTGGGCTGTTAAAACTTAAAATTTGATTGTTCTGCACTGAACAGAGATTTTAAAAATACAGTTTGAAAACTACAGCTCCACCAGAAAGTATTCACAACCCATCACTTGAATGCAGGAGTGAGCAAATTTTCCATCAATTCTTGTTTGCATCATTTAATATAATAATCATAACAATTAAGTAGACATGAATTTGAGGGAAAGGGATTTGTAATTGATTGAATATCAAAAACATAGCAAGGATTTTTCAGTTGTTTTATTTAAAGAGATGTCTCTGATAAGAAAATAATTTGGGTGTTACTGTTTTCTTTTTAATTTTAGACCAGGTCTTCTCGTTTGATTCCTAGACTCAGAACCAGATGTGGAGAAGCAGCATTCGGTTTTTATGCTCCACTAATCTGGAACAAACTTCCAGAAGACTACAAAGATGCTGAAACACTGAGCTCCTGCTTTAGATGTTTCTGAAGTCTGGAATGCATTTCAAGTATATTCCAATTGATTAAACAACTGGATTTATGGTGAACATTTTTATTTAATTTTTTTACAATTGACAGTAGATATCTGTGCAGAAACCAATAATTGAAGCCGAAAAAATTGTCTGCGAAACTCAAATACTGGATTAAGTCGAAGAACAAAACAATTTCTGCACCACTGAACGTCATGCACAGCACAGTGATCTCCATTATTTGGAGAGGGATAAAGTCTTCCAACTGGCTACCTGACCCTGAATAATCAGGGATGAAGGACCTTGGACAAAGATGTAACCAAGAACCCAACAGTCACTAAGTAGAGGTCCAGTTTTTTTTTTCTGGAAGAAGAAGCAGTTCATCAATCAGCACTTTGGTGTAGAGAGTGGACAGCTCTCTCAAATTTTGCCAAAATTTACTTTAAAAGTTGTGAAACCAGGAGAAACTAAATTAAATTAAACTGGCCTGAATTTCATGGCAGGACAAAAATAGGAACTGATCATCAGCTGATTACTGTGAAGCATGGTGGTCGCAGCATCATGCTGTGGAGTGACTTTCTGTCGAAGAAAGTGGTACACTGCACTGCAGAGGGTGAGATTATTCTTCTAGCACAACAATGACTCAAAGCAGATCATTAGTGGACCTCCATAAATTAATACAGGTGGTAAAACTGCAATTTACTGACTTGTGCACATGATTCTTAAGTGAAAGTAGATTCTTAAGAAACACAGTATTTATGCAGGGGCTCATCCAGGACATCTTTCATGCTACTCAGAACATCTATATAGCACAATTTGACTTGCTAGCACCAAGAACTTCCCCCATGATTCTTCCTCCTTCATGTTTCTGTCCCTGCCCCCACATCCACAGCCTCACAGAGTGTCGCCCTGCTCAGATTCTCTGTGTGCCTTGTGTCAGATCAATAATGCAACCATAAATTTCATTTAAATAAACATTAGTGGCCTACTTAATTAATGAAACCTCATCTGCAATTTGTCAGTGTCAGAAGTGGTAACCCCTTTGATGTTGGTATGAATATTCCTTTTCAGAAAATGAAGCGCTCGCACGATTAGCTCCTATTGTGCCGTTAGCCTGTTCCTGCCTTTCCGCAGCTCTGCCTGGATCCGCGCGCGGCTTATCAAGGGTACACAGCATCGGCAGATTAAAATCATTTACTGAGCCGAGAGGACAATGGGAGGATGTAAAATGAGTGTGGGGAAACATGATGAAAAATAGTGGGGCTGAATATCTAATGAATCTAATCTACATACAAGCAATCTGACCAAATGCCGGAGCAATTCCAGGGCCCATACATCAAATGGTACACGACATTAACGTTGAATCAGCTTCAGAGAGGTTCACACCCATGAGCCATAATACTTGATAACCGACAGGGTTAGGAGAGATAAATAAAAATGAGAAATATAAAACAAACCATCATAATGTGAGATGAGTCTCTGACCCGTCCTTGTCGGTGCGCGAGAAGCAGCTGCTCATGACCCACTTTCACTCGGATACATAATTCAGCGGCGAGCGACACGACTTCCACGCCACCATAAAAATATTCATCAAAACGAGCGAGCAAATCTTCTTTAGCAGACTCGCTAACAATCCAGCATCAGCTGGGGGAACAAGTCACAAAAAGCCTCCCCGACCTAAATAAGTCAAGTTTATCAACTCGCTGCATGATTTACCGAGTTTAAAACATTCAAACAGGACTCGTTAATGATTAAATTAAAAATCAGACTGACAGCAGTTCAGCACACTCGGAAAAGAGGCGCAATAACGCCCGAGAAAAGATCACCTGACAGTCAAAATATGTTGGTATGAAAGCATAAAGATCAAAACAGCAACAGAAAACAGCACAGACAGGAAAGATCTGCTGAAATTGTGCAGCTTTATCCAATATTTACAAAGGTTGAAAACACAACAGTGAAAGGAATAAGAAATGTACGCTCTGCAAGGCACTGCAGAATGCTGCAATTTATAAAATAAAACAACAGAACAAAGCAAACAAAAAAAATATATCCCACATACAGTTGAACCTTTTTCACATAAAGTGGTGCTTAATTGTGAAGTGGAATGAAAATGATGCATGGTTATAAAAACGTTTTACATATTAAAATCTGGCAATCATGGCATTGCATTTATATTCACCCCCTTTCACTCTGACACCATTAAATATTTTAAAGTGCAGCCAATCGCCTTCCGAACTCACAGAAATGGTAGGTAGGATTATAAAAACATTTGCAAACACTAAAGACAGAAATTAATGATGCGTGTAAAAAGGTTACCAGTCTTCCAAATAGTGGACACCCCCAAAAAAAACCCACAAGATCAGACTGTGAAATGCTGAGAAACTAATAAAACAAGAGTTACACCTCAGACACTAAAGTTTTGTGTTTTTTTTTCCATTGAAGCAAAAGAACAAGACAAAAAACTCTCTTTGAAAGGGAGCAAAGTAAGTCTCTCTTCTCTAAACCAAAGTAAAACATCCCCTCAGTTAATGAACCACAACTGGCCAGATCACAATATGAGGTGAAATTAATACAAATACCCCAAAACAACTCCCAAGGTTGGTGGAAGAGGGGTGATGATATGTGCTTAATGGGATGCTTGTCTTTATAAGACGTTGCTGATGATTCACTAATATTTGTCAAAATGTTGTCTTTTCTTTTTAAAGATGCATTTTGGTGAAAAGCGTAAAAATAAACGATTGCAATGGCTTTGCATTTCCCCCCTATCAACCATGCAATGACTGTACAGCCCCAGGTTGGACTTGTAGATGAAGGTCTTAAAAATCTATTTAAAAAAAATATATATGTGGACTTGTAGAAAAATACAGCTAACAAGAGCAAATCAATCAATAACCATAAATACTACTGACTGACATTATTCAGGCTGTTTATGACTTAAATCCATCAAACTGGAGCCTTTACTGTGCTGATTACTGAGATGAGGAGTTGAACCCCAGAAACTACACGTGAAAGACTGCTTCATTCATATATTATAGTAAAAAAAACAAAAAAAAACTAGGTTATAGTATTAAGAGTCAAGCTGATTAAAGTTCAAGGTGTGAAGGAGACTGGATAAAAAAGGAGGAAATCACTCCCCATCCCTCTTTGGGACACCTGAAATAGGCCAGAGGCTGGCTTCCTCCTATCAGAGGAGTCCTGGGATGCCTGAGAGACTGCAGGGAAAAGAGGACAGGGAGGAGGTGTTGGGGTGGGGGATTCAGCTGGGCCTTAAGTGTGCTATCATAGGCACCTCTTGTGCCTGCCTGCTTTATTTGCAGTAGTCAGGTTAATGAGTCCACCAGCCCACTTGATGTTGAGAGGCCCACCACAAAGAGCTGCCTCATTAGAGCTAGCCTGGCACGCTGCTCTGAGACAAAGCGACATTCACGCCACTGAATGCCTTTATGCTGCTCAATGCTGCCAGCCTGCGAGGGCCAACGCCATGGCATGCCCCCCTCCTGCCCCCCCCCCATCCTGCACGCGTTCTGGCACCTGGCCAGCCACACCACGACCCTGAGGCTGAGCAGACTGCAAGGGGTGCAGGATGCTGCACTCGTCTGAGGAGCGGTCAGGAAGTAAGCAGAGATCACATGCAGGAAAACGTTCGACTGAATTGTTTCCAAACTCTTCTCTGCTTTGCCTCCGTTTTTACCCTTTCCTTTATATCCAAGTCTTACCTCAACCCTTTTTAGTTCCCGAGCCATCCGTCAAATTACAAACAAAAAAGAAGCTCCTGAAATTGTTATTCTAAATATATTCTCAACTCATCTTGAAATCACAATCGCTGCCCTCACTGTATCTAATTAGTGTGACATAATGACTGAAGTGCAGTTAGAGCGTCGTGACAGGAGCGCAGTTTCTGTCTGTGATACAAGGCGCTTTATCAGCCCAGGTGCAGGTATGACCTACTTAATGAGAGCTGTAACAAGGTAATTCAAATGTCACAGCTACGTGTAATTTCATGGTTTGCAGCTGGGGGTGACAAACTCCGTTTCAGCAAGACATTGAGCGTAACAACCAAAATAAAGTAACGACACATGTGTACGTTGAGCTGAAAGATAAGCGCAAGCTTTTAAATAAAAACACCCTGAAATGGGAGCGAAACAGCAGACGTCATAACGATCCTATATGTGTTTCAGGTCTAATATAACTGGCCAAACAACAGAGTGCCTTGCTAAAGAATTTACATCCTTTGATTTTTTTTTCCCCCCATTTTGTCCTGTCACAACCCCAAACTTAAACGTGCGAAATTGTGAGGTGAATGGCAATTGACACAGTCTCAAATATTATTCACAGGTTTGCATTTTCATTCAAACCTCAGTACTTTAGTACCCATAAATAAAATCCTTTGTAACCTCTTGCCTTCAAAGTAAATATATTCAAGTCTTTGGACCTATCAGAGGTTAGTTAGATAATATAAGTGAACAAAGAGCATTATGAAAACCGAGATACACCGCGGACAGGTTAGGGAGAAAGATAAAGCAGAATTATGTTATGAAACAATAGTTCAAGCTATGAAAATCTCACCAAACTATGTTCAATCAGTGACCTGAAGAAGAAAAACATATGGCAAAGTTAAAAATTTACCAAGAAATGCCAGTCCACTAAAGCTGATGGGTTGGACAGGGAGAGCATTAAACAGAAAAGCAGCAAAGACCAAGTAACTCTCAAGTAGCTGTAGAGACCTACAGCTCAGGTGGGAGAATTGACGTAACATCCGCCTCCATGCGGAAGTAGATCAAACCTCCGACAAACAGTGATGGAAGTAGTGGAACTCAATGCATCACCTAAGACATTTTTTAACTCATTAGCCAACACTGAGGCAAATACGACAGGCAAGAAAAAATCTCAAAAGAGTCCTACGTTAGGTCTGTAAGTTTTTTTGTTTGTTTGGTTTTTTTTGTTTTTTTGCAGCAAACAACAGAGAAATCTACGTTAAAGCTAAAGTCTTTAGCAGCCAGAGGAAAAATGGGGCACAAAGTTTCACTGAATGTGAGAGTGAATGCTGCGTCGGATGTACAAAATGGGTGAGTAATGACTTTTCCTTAATGACTTTTCTGCCTTAATGAAAATACTTAGAAATAAACATTAGCATAAAAAGATGCTAAAATGCAAGTACCGCAGTTACAATAGCACATGTTTTCAAGCTCAAATAAAGGAACCATTGGAATTTACACACACAAAATCAAGCATAGCTACCTAAACTTATTGACAGCTTTGACTATAAACGTTGTTATGACTAAAAAAAGATGTTTGCTACCAGTTACCTTCATACAGACGAACATGTGGCAGTTGCCGTCGATCACAGTTTCATCCAACTGGACATGAGGTCAGCTGCAGGCCTTGATCCAATTCTTGCATTATTCCGGACTCCATTAGTTTTGAAAATCTAATAAATTGTGTTCCGTCCTCTGTAATAGCTGTCGGGACTACATATTCCCTATTGGCAACATTTGAACATGATTTCTTGTTATTTTCCTCAAATCTCTATGACCGCAGTGTGACAAACCCCGACAATGTTGACGGAAGTGACGCTCCTCCAGATAAGGGGCGTGCACTTCGCGACAAATAGCGACCGCTGATTGGTCAGTTGCTGACAAACCCGCTGGAATGATTGACAGGCGTGGCCGTCAATTATGTTGAGAGGATAAGTATCAGAGGCGCCTTTATAAATCTGATCTTTATTAAAGTATGGCAAGGAGAAAGTAAAAAGAAACAAGTCGCTTGTTGTGCAACAATAGGTTTGATTTAGCAACAAATCCATGGCAAAGGCAAATAAAATGATTTCTGATTCTTATATTAACAAAACTGGTGATTTAAATCAAAATCACCAAGTTGGGGTTACACCTTATTATCAGGAAACACTAGCCAAATAGATTTCAGTCTCAGTTATTGCGTATGATGCCTGCAAAGCAGGTACAAAGCATGAACTGTGTTAAACATGATCAATCACATACAATTACAATAAAATCCAGTTGTGGGTTTATGACAAAATGTAAAACATGTTCAGTAGTAGTGGCTTATCTAGTTTAATTTATTCTACATGGCAGTTTTGTAGCTTTGAGTAGTTGTCCCTTCAAAGAACATTACTCGGCATGGACAATCCTGCGCATCAAACATCTTGCTCTACAAAATGTATTCAAATCTCACATAAGAAAAACAAGATGTTTTTTTTTTAGGTTTCCACAAACCCTGCTTTCAACTAAGAGATGACGCAAAGTTTTATAAAGTAACGTGCAAATTCCACCTATGCTTCACAGCTGTTGTAAAGGAGCAGATTAGGCAATATTTAAAAAAAGAAAAAAAAAAAAAAATCTCTCCCGGCTTCAGGTCAGGAGTCAAATATTTTCTGCATAGGCAATACGCTGTCTCCACCACACTATTTATAGCAGCAGGCAGAAACAGCTGAGCTGACTGCAGTGATGTCACTGGCGCTGATGGAATGCTTTGTTCCTCGGCGCGTGCGCATGCCACCTGCGTGTGCGCAAGCTGCAGCGAAGGACCAGGATGCAGGAGCCAAAATGGCTGAATATACATACACACACACACACACACGCATACACACACATACATATATATGGCAGTGTGTGTGTTTGTGTTTATAAAAGCATCCATATCACTGAAAGCCAGGTTTCTAATAAGCACCGTAACCTTCTGAAAGCATCCAGGCCTCAGTCAAGGGTGTCCGTGTTAATGCCACGGAGGGAATCAGTGTTTGTGGATGCCATTTGAAACTCGGAGCAAAATAACATCACGCTGCAGCTGAGAGCAGGAAAACATCTCATGCACGGTCTGAAGCGCTTAATGGTTCCGAGCTTCCCCCCCTCTCAGCATTCAGCCGTGGCGTTCAAGAAGCACCATACCCACGTATATATTTTTAGTAAGCCTTTGGGCTTCTTTCAGTGTCCCTAAAAGAGCATGGTTGCCCGGCAACCGTTATTGTTGCCATGGAGATTCATGTGTTGGCAGCTGCTGCAATCAGCATCAACTCGAGGCTGCACGTTCCCATTCCGATAGTCAGGCAGGCGATGAGGAAGGCAGCGAGGACACACAGCCAAAGAGAGAGAGAGAGAGAGAGAGGTTAGTAATCAGTGTGAAACATACATTCATCCTTTATCCCACTGCATTAATACAATTACATCAAGAAGAAATTTATGGCAGTGCTTTGGTGAGATGATCACACTGCAGATGGAGGAATAAAACTCCACCTCGGAGCCTAACTGATCTAGTTTCACTGAACGCAGTGGGACGATGCTGGTTTGCTTCCGACACAAACAAAAAAATAAAAATAAAAAAATAAAATGCTACATTTCAAACTGCTGCTGAAATGTGATGTCGATTTAACTTGTTAGCAAGGATAAGTGATATTTTACCCCCCTTCCAACCTCTATAGAAGTATGCATCTGTGTCCAAAGGAAGAATTGTAAACCCTGTTGAGAGTAAAAATGCATTGAATTCATAATAGCTGTTATTTCCTCTTCGGGCATTCCCCCCTTTCGTCTTCCTTTTCAGCTCTACCGTCGTTTCACTGTTGACATCACAGACCAATGTGGGGATAAAGAGGCAGAGAAAAACAATAACAGACCCATTGACCCCCATTTCACAAACCTTGGGGGTATGGGAGAGAGGGGGGAAAAAAAATGTCCACTTACAATGCTGGAACAGACCTGCTGATTTGGCGTCAATGGGTTTTCTATTGGAGGGAACAGGGAAAGTGCAGCTCCAGGTCCTGACTCCGGTCCAGTCCTGAGCGCACAAGCTCCCACACGGACCTACACCTGTTCTCTGAGACCTCTAAAATTGTGTCAGAGAGACAGCTGGGGATGTTGTGAATTAGAATTTTGTTTAATCAACTAATAAATAATTTTATTTGGAATTACAGCATGCAGTGGTATGTTTGAATTCATTTACTTCTCTTAATTGTGCTTATAGCCAGTTGAAAGTCCAAATTTGGTTTCTCCAACTGTGTTAATAGTGCATAAAAAGAAGTTGTTCATATAGAAATGTCAACCTATTAAAAAGTAAGTCCTTTTGCATAAACGACTTCAGCAAAGCACCTGATACGCTGGTACCTCTCGTCTTCGTCTTAACAGTACTCCATAGTGTTCTGGACGGTTTAGGTGAGGCCAGTTTGCGAGATTATTAGGAGCAGGGATGCCATGCCTATGGCTATGACAGGTATTACATCCTACTGATGAATAAAATCAGCACCTCTATAACGTTTTTTTTAGCTTGAAGACAACACAGAGTCACACAGGACAAATAATCATGCACTCAATTGCACCTAATGGCAATTTAGAGAGACCTGAGAGTCATTGTCTTGGACTGCAGGGGAAGTACCTAGAGAGAACCCACGTCTGCACATGGAGAACATGGAAACTGCAAACTCTGTGCAGAAAACCCTCAGGCTGGGATTCAAACCCAGGACCTTCAAGGCAGATCTGCTCCACTGTGCAGCCCTACTTTGAAAATCAAATTGAAATTGATTCTCATCTGAAAAGAGGGCACTGAAGTAGCATTTCTTCTTGTCGATTCAGGTTCAGGAATCACAGAGTTGTAGATCACGTCTTAACTTTGTTTTACAATCCTCTCAAGCTCATGGTTAACCTTGTTACTTGTGCATTGGGCCAGGTGATAAAACAATAATGATATCTTTGTCACGTGATCAGTATCAATTGATCTGATTCGATCAATTTCAATAAATTCTGATCCAGAACTGCACAGCATTCTGGAGGTTTGTAGGCAGAGAAAAAGACTTTAATCACTCAACATCGGCCCAGATAGGAGAGCTTTGTGCAATCAACTAACTCATTCACTCTTTTATTACCTAGCAACAGCTTAAGTAACATGGGCAGGAGCAGTTTCCTGTTGCCACCAACATCCTCAGGCGTACTTCACTCCTCAGAGGTCAAAGCGGACTCAAAGCGGACATCTGCACAAAGGAAAATTTCTACAACCACGAACGCATACGCATTGAGCACTGGCACAGGAAACTGCAAGATGTTCACATCGAACTGTTTTGTGTGCGGCACCGCGCTGACAATGTTGAGAGTCAGCTCAACCAGTCGCTCAATCACGATGCATACTGTGATTGAAGCTCTCTGTGCAGCACTGATAGGTGTGCAGTGGCTGCCCTGGTATAGAAGAAACGGGGCTAGGTTTCTATTAAAATTCTGGGAATCACAGCTGCTGGTATTTTACCGTAAATTAGAGACTTTTTTTGCTGTGTTCTTTAAACATGTGGTGGTGGACAAGAGGACATTATGGATGAACAACCAGCTTTTTTAGCAGACTCTTTGTGGTGTCAGTGACAGATTGTTAGACGACTGTTCTCCATGACTGTGTGGGCAATAATCCACCTATAAAACTAAATTTCTGAGTCAATCATACTTTCTTTATTGGTCTCATGCAATATGCAAATTGTAAGCTGTATTTTGGGGTTTAAAGATAATTACTCAAATGAACAGAAATAAATAATTTGTATGCTTATTTGTACATATGAAATATGGGTTTGTCTCTTTGAAGTAAATTGCTGAAATGAATTACCTCTTCCGTGTTATCGTAATTTATTGAGAGGCATCTCAGTGTAGATCGGATGCTGCTCTGAGCACTCTTTAAAATAACTGTGACCAGGAAAGATGAAGCAGGGGCACTCCAATAAAAGCCATTAGAAGTGAATGATTTCCAGGGAGACGAACACCTGTGTCCAAAATGAATCAGCTTGTTTAATTCGATTTCATTTTATGGGCACACAGGTCAGATAAAAAAAAAAAAAAAAACGTTTGTTGCATATATTGCTGTAAACACCGCTCTTTCTGAAACAAATCAAGACAAGGCAGCTTATTTTGGATTAGCATTAAAGTCTGCATTCACAATGACCCTTCCACCAGTGACTTCACTAAAACGAGATCGTAGTTAATGGTTCGATAAATTTCCCTTCCTTTACGGCTATAATTGCCTCGCACGCAGCAGAAACGTATCTTTAGGAGTTGGACGTGAGGATCTCCTGGCATACGCATGAAAATAGAGGCTCACCTCGCTTTCTGTGGATGCTGCTGGTTGACATTTAACATCACAGAGAGAGGGGAGGTGGAGAGCCCGGTGCCCTACATGCACATTTGACCCCCTGCTAATGTCAGAGGGGGAAGGTCCCAAACACATTCATCCGTACTTCGCTCACACAAAGCACTACCAGAGTACAAAGTATCTATCTCTGAAATTGCAGAGGCTTTACTAACTTCATAATGTTTATTTAGAGAAAGGTATAATTTAATCCGAGACAGCTACAGTGCAGGTAACAGATGGCAAAGGTTTACGCTGTGCTGTATGAGCAGAGTCTTTTGCCTCCGTTTCCCAACCAAAATTTTTAAAAAAAAATACTGAACAATATCTATAGTTATCCTTAAGTTTGTGACGCTTTAAAAGACCAGTTATTTCCTATCTGGGGAATTGTACAAACGTCTTAATCATATACTTTTGTTGTTGTTGTTTGTTTTTTGGAGGACGTTACAAACACAGCCAGCAGGCCTGCAACCCAGTGCAGCTGACCTGATTCTGCTTGCACGCAACCATGAAATAACAACTGCTCTTTGGAGTCTGGTGCTAGCTCGGGGAACGTACCGTCCCTGCTCGGGTGGAGCATGTGGGCAAACCTCACCATCAGGATTTTGTAAGAAGTAGAAAGGGAGAGAAAAAAAAGAAGAAATCACACAACGAGGTCACATTCTGAAAGTCAGAGCATATAATGCTATAGGAGCTAGCATGTAGGATGTCTGTTGCTGGGTGGGGGAGGCCTTTGCTGTAGGACCCAAAACATAAGGAGGGAGTGGAAAAAAAAAAGCTCATCTCTTCCCGGCAGCTTATAGAGCTGCAGAGCGCACATCAACCATTGTCTGTGCACAGAGTTTTTTTTGTGTGTGTGTGTTTTTTTTTATGTGCATCCTTCTGCTACAGGCTGCATTATTATTTTTTTCGTCGCAAAGAGTCCCAAGCAGATCAACATCGACGCTAAATTATGTATTTAAATGCGCACAAGCAAAAAAAAATTATTTCTTGCCGTCAAATTTAATCTTAAATAGAAATATATGTAGAAAAATAGAGTATTTTTTTGGGTAACGTGGTTAGGCTGAATAACAAAAGGCCTTTAGAAAATAATAATAAAAAAATTATAGTCCTGGTCGGAGATGCTTCTGCGCATTTAAACACACCGGAGAGAAAACGGCGCATATTCAGAGCTGCTTCCGTGACGCTTACTGCCTGCGCTGTTATTGTCTTTAAAAAAAAAAAAAAAAAAAAAAAAAAATATATATATATATATATATATATATGCATAAATAAAGTGTCCTCTTTTCTGTCCTTTGTTGTGGAGGATAAACTGCCTCTTTGCGACAGAAATCTTGCTCCGGGGAAACGTGCAGCGAGTATCCAGCAGAAGCGCAAATCAAATCCAAAACCGGTATGTTTCCAGAAGTGGCTCCAACTTTTCCAAACTTCTCTGCCCAAATGATGGAATGTGCTACTACAGCCGGTGGTCATTTCTTCCTCCTTCCCTCCCTTTTACGCCCCTCTTCTCGCCCATAGTTTTTTTTTTTCTCCTGCTCAGTCTCTGGCTCTTGATTAATAAATGTTTATGTGTTTTGAAGTGGAGCACAAAAGCGGGGTTGGCCTGTGACCCTTGGTAGCCCCGACCTTACGCGGGGTTCATTGTGAGGCGCTGGGAACGGAGACCCTGGGGCCACTGGCCCCCCCACTCCCTCCCACCACGCACACACACACTCACACACACACTCTCTTGAAGCCATTCATGTGCGCACCGCTGCTTGTCGCCCCGCAGCTTCCATTGTTTCAGTGGGAACAATGGCAGCACCTTCCGTCCTCCTCTCTCTCTCTCTCTCTCTGCAAGAGAAAATGCAGCTTTTCAAACTTCCCTCTATGTGCAGCCTGACGCAAGCCCGGGCAGAGTTTCCCCTCAACCCTTCAAAATAAAGAAGAAGAAAAAAAATGTTGACAAAACGTTAACACTCTTAGTGGTGTGATCGCTCATGTTGCATCACACGCAAAGGTTGCGTCACTGCATAGTGGATTCTTTCAAAGTCCATCAGTGAAGCAGAGTGAAACTGGGGGACAGAGGGCTGGATGCTGACGCAAAACCTGCATGTTCATTTTAAATGCACAATTTGAACAAGTTAGAAGTAACTACACGTTGGTGGGGTTCCCTTGCGCTTTACCTTGGCTGCAGGGCTGTTGAGGTTACTCAGGTGACATCATGTATGGTCCAGGGGCTCGACTGGATCTTTGACTGGTGGCCAATCACTGCAGGAAGTAAAGAGGGGAGATATAAATACTGCAGTCAATTCCCTCTGTCCTGAATGCACAAGCCAGAATGCAAGAATGTGTTTGCACTAATTGCACTGAGTCGTTGACTTGCAGCATTCACTCTTTCTATAGACGAACACAAAGAGTTCGTCCAGAAAGCGTTGCAATGTGTTGTTGATTTTACAGCAATCCGTTATACCAAGTATGCATGTAGCAACAGTGGAGAGGAAAAACTCCCATTTAACAGGGAGAAACCTCCAGCAGAACCTGGCACTATGAGTGGCCATCTGCCACGACGGAGTGGGGTTTTTGAGAAGAACTGATGTAGGAGTAATTTCTATGTTAATGAAAAGTAAAAAAAAAAAAAAAAGTTAATAGTAGGAGAGGGACGCATTTAATTGTTGGCAGCATTATCTCAGCCCATGCCCTCCTCCACGAAGGCACCACAGCCAAAACAGAACACCAGACCAGCCGTAGCTTCTATGGAGAGAAAAATACCGAGAGAAAGCATAAAATTAACAGCTGTAATAACAGCAAATAATGCAAATTGGAAAGTAGTGGCAGAAGAAATGGGGGTGGGGGGCAGTGGTCAGTTTGTCCTCCAGCGGCCCAAGCCTAACGCAGCATAACTACAACTCAGGATAACTTAACCCCTGAGAATGGGGCATGAGAGAGGACAAGAGAGTGCACCCTACCTCCGTCTACTCACCCCCTTGACTGGGAAAACATCTGCTTTAACAACATGCTTCATAAAAAAATAAAATAAAATAATTTTCAGCTGAACATCTCAGAGAGCACAGATCAGTCCGTCATCTAAAAGTGCAGATTATGGCACAGAAACACATAACTTAACATGGTCATTCACCTAAACTGACACTATACTTAAGGTGAGGATTGATTAGAGAAACAGCCAAGAGGCCTGTGGTATCTCTGGAGAAGCTGCAGGGACAGAGCACTCATGTGAAAGAATCTATACCACAAAAGTCCAATTTTCTGTTTGCCACAATCCGTGTAGGAGACAAAGCAACTTGTGGCCCAAAATGGCATGAACACACATGAATCTTGTTGGTGAAAAGAAAGAGCAAAATCCATACAAAGTATTGAGACGGGAGGGTGGAAAACAAATGCATTCCACACTTTTGAGATTATTTGTACAAAGTTTTTACAGCCATGTTTCTTTGTTTCTTCCACTTCAGAATTAGTTGTCTTGCAATCCCAGTAAAATACACTGAAGTTAACAATTTTGCAAGGCACTGTATGTGGACCCAATAAAGATTTTGCTCAGCTCAGATGGTTATTGAATCCAGCAGGCCTGGTACCATGCTAAATAGAGGAACCAATGCCAGGTAGGGACCCAATGAAGGTCTAATATATCATATTAGAAAATCAGTTGTCAAGAGTTGTCCTGCACCAGTTCTATGTAGGCATTTCAGATGAGATGACTGTCAATGTGTAAATTTGTGTAGACGTGCAAATTGTGAACTGTATGATGCAAAAACACATTAAAAATCTGGATTGAAATTATGTTTCAAAGCATGCAAATATCCCATGAAAATCACTAAATACGGGACTTCTGGAGCATTGCTGCGAAAATACATTAAATTCCTCAAGGCTAAAACGCAAAAACTGAAAATCAGTGCAGCATGCATGAGGATTCTTATCTAAAGCAAGCTAGTAATCACATAAAAACCCCAAATGTATTTATTTATTTATTTTTTTATTTTTTATTTTAGAGCAATTAAGTACTAAAACACATCAAATATTTCAGGGGAACCTGGAAATCTGTGCTGCATGCATGGATATATTAAAGTAAAAGAAGGGGATATAATCCCAAAAAAGGACTAAATACAGACCTTACAGAGCACGCGTGAGCGGTACGCGCTTGCGTGTGGGAAGCAAGAGAGAGAGAGAGATTTAACTCATTGTAATGCACACAACGACCTGCCCTCTTTTGAAAAAAAAAAAAAAAAAAAAAAAGAAGCGAGGAGCGAGAAAGCGCAGCCATGCTTTGCAGGGGCTACAGCGTCGCTCTCATTGGTAGTATGAGCCTCGTCGCCAAACGGAGTGTGTGCTTTGCTCGCCCGCTCGCCGCTGCACCGACACAAACCGGGAATTTAAGGCTCCGCGATGAAACGGTGAAGTAATCACAATGACGCCCGAAAACCAAGCAGGACGCGGATACATATGAGCTCATTGTGCTGGGATCCACCATATGGCGCGGACCGCTTCATGGTGAGTATCTCACTGGGTTGCGTTAATCAATTATTTACGAGTCAAATCTGCGTGTTTTTGGGGGCTTCAAATGTCCCTTTATTTATCTGCGAACCGAAAGAAGCAGCTGTTATCTGGAGATGTTTCGAGACGTAACGGTGCTGTGTCCTCTCCACTGCACGTTGCACTTGCCATTGTTATTGCGGGCTCTCGGGAATGAAGCAGTTCATGTGCAATAAAAAAAAAAAAAAAAAAAAAAAAAAAAAATATATATATATATATATATATATATATATAAATCGCTAAAACATGTGCAAACCGGCGCAGGCTGCAACCTGCAAATCGTTTCATGTCGACAATTGGATAATCTATATGAAGGGCTAAAAGAGGACGGTGTGTTTCGAGCTGCAGCGCGGCGCTTCAGGACAATAGGGTCGGGTTTTTTTTCTCTTTTTTTTCTTTCCTTTACCCCCTTCTCTTACTTTCCCCTTTGGTGGTCAGAGACCCAAAAACCCAGAGCAGGGATAACCGATATGATTCGCCCTGGATGGGGTCGTCTCTCAGAGTGACAACCGGTGATTTCCTTTGTTTCTGTATCCATCTCCTCTCCGTAACAGTGAGTGTATTCAACGCAATTAACATATGTGCTATGCCTGCGCCTCTCTATTCCCAGTTCTGTCAATTTTTTGCCCTTCAGTTGGAATAGAAGGAGCTTTTTCCCGGCTTAGATGCGTTCAGGGTCTTAAGCACGTACAGTCAGTACTGACTTCAATGGAATTTGGTTGGTGTTTAACGCGAATTGTGCGAATTTCAGCGTATGACGTTAGATACGAACATGTCTTTATAATATTCACTAAATGTGACAGGTACTAGAGCCTTTGCATTGCTTCCCCCCCCCCCCTCGTTTTACGTCCTTCTGATGACAGATGGGGGAAAACAGTGTTAAGGTTTTACTAAATGTCACTGATTGCACAGCTCTTCACATCAAAGCCAAAATGCAGCATTCGCTCCCCTCCAGCATCCCTCCCTCCATCACTGTATGCGAGGGAGTGCGCGGACGTGTGCGTGTGCGCATGCTCTAAACGATCCCGTATTAGTGTGAGCGTTGCTTCACAAGTGTTCCCATTTTTTTTTTCCTCCAATAGTGCAATGTTGCATAACTGTTCGCAGTCCAGCGCCAGATTTGGGACTTCGCAGCACACACTGAGGCTGAGTTGTCCGAGCCGCCGTAGAGCCGGTAACACGCATCCCGTCCTACATATTCTCACACGAACTGGGATAGTCGGAGAAAAATGTCCCTTCTGGTTTCAAGGACGCAGGTTAGGCGATGAAGAGGGGACTCTGGGTAATATAGAGAAACATCTGTTTGGCTAGTGACGTCACCAACTGCCGCTCCCCCCCCCTCTCCGCCCGTCATCCCAATCCTCTTCTGCTGAAAGCAGATTCCTCATTTGTTTGGCTGGAGCATCGTTAATCCCAAAGTCAGATTGGGGGGTGAGGGTGGAGGGAGGGGGGCACCGGACGGGGAGACGAACAGTCCCATTTAGCAGGTGTCAGTGCGCACGGTTCGGTCTCTGCGTCTCCGTTCCTTTGGACGTCAAAAAAAAAAAAAGCGAAGATGAGGATTCCGCAGTTGCTGCCCCGTTTTGAGATTTGCGGCATTTTCTAGGAATGTGCAGAAAAGCGAATTCTTTGAACGTTTTTTTTTTTTGTGGGGGGAGGGGGGGACTTTTCCTGTTTCTAAGTTGATAATGTGGAATGCTTACACTTCCTTTTTGAGGCTCATGGCGCATTTTTTTTGTTTTTTTTTTGTTTTGTTTTGTTTTTGTCTTCACCCCCGTAGGTTACATTATGGAATAATGGAGGACATCTATGCTGTCTGCTGCTTTGGACACTACATACGGAGTCATTTGCTTCATCTGCAAAAGCTGCCTGGGACGGTTAATAATTTTCCCTCAAAGCTGTCTTATTTGCCTTGTAACCTCACCTACTTAGGTAAATGTATGAATATTAGGAGATGTTTGCTAAAAGAAGAAGAAGAAAATAGCTTTCCTTCCCTGTTTTCGGTATGCAGGCCAGGGCGGCTGCAGAATAATAAGGTTACAGGCGCAATAAGAGGTTTCTTCCAGTTGTCTGTGTTTTTCCTGAAACAGAATGACAGCACTCGTATGTTTCTGTGCAAATCTCTCGCCGAGCAGCGGGTTGCGTCTCTCCGTGTTCACAGCGGACCTTGATTTAATGTCTTACAATTAAGGCACGCGGTGAATGCCAAGAGATGATCCTCCTCTCTTCGAAAAGACATCACGGACATCATGAAATCATTGAACTGTGTATATATTTATATTTTTTAAGTTTATAATGTATGTACTGCCTGTGTTTTTTAACAATAAAGTGATTGCGAGGAAGTTCTGGTTCCATCTGAGCATACATGCTCCTAGTGTGTGTGTGTGTGTGTGTGTGTGTGTGTGTGTGTGTGTGTGTGTGTGTGTGTGTCCAATAGAGCAATAGGAGCTTTCCATCCCAACACAGGCTGCCAGGAGCGCTGTCCACCTTCTGTGGTGCTGAAATCTGCAGCCTTTTGTTTCACTCGCCTGCAGCCGGCGTGGAAGCGGAAATCGTGCAGTGCGGGATTCAGATTGCGCAAAGTCTACACATCGGCGTTCGTTCGCATGCAACCTTCAGTGCTTTGTTTTATTTGAGCAAGTCAGATTATAACAAAATGCGCAAACATGAAGACAGCAGGGGTGAACACGTTCCCAGCTCAAATTTGTGATATAATGCACCAGCATTTACAAAGTAAATTTAAATGCTGGTCCAGTCCTTTTCTTAGAAATGCAACTATTTTACGTCTTTTTCTCATCATTTTTCGCCCTGTAATATGTCCCTAAAATCCAGGTGCATCAAAGCAGTAAGAAACCCGCTGTGTATATGCAGGGAGCGTACTTGAGCAGAGCTGCTTAAGACCAATGTCACATTAAATTAATATCAAAAGGTCGGAAAATGTGGCCCCGACTACATCTTCTACCACAGCAGGCGGCTGGCAGAGATCTAAATATCAGGAAATATAATTCTGCATGAATTCGACCAATTTGTTACAGTTTCAATTCGGAGTGTTTTGACAGCACCAAATCATTTCACGAGTCTGTGAAATTGTGTCATCTGATAAATGACTGGAGGTTGGATGGATGGATAGATGAAACATCCATTCATGCATTTTTAAGAAGCCGTTTTCTTAAAATGTGTTCAAAATAAGCACTCGGTACTCGTTTTATGTTTAAAAACACTTTAAATTTAAGGTCATTTCCCACCGAATAGGCTGGAAGAAATGTTGTGACAAAGAAACAGCATGCTGTTGTGTCTCTGTAGGAAGCCATAACCATCATCTGCATCGTTTCTTTTAAACGGCAGTTGTTAGGAGCCAAAAAAAAAAAAAAGAGCGCCTCCTATGTTTGCCATATCATGATTATTACACCTTGCCCCCTGTCGCAAACACGATTCAAATCCAAACTCAACAGCATGAGAGTCTGGCCTCTGCTGATAGCAAGAAGGGGAAAAAAAAATCTTTAAGTTGAATGAAATCCATAAAGCTGCCACCGAACATGTTCATGGATGTGCTGCTCCCCCTGGAGAGCCGTCTGGCTCCATCTCCTGTCTTCTTATGGAGGCTCTCCTGCCCTCTTGTGGTAGAAATCAGAAATATTGTCAAGCGTTCAGCCATATACTCGGCTTTTATAGATATATATCACAACAAATGTCACCTTGAGACACTTTACAAGTCAAGAATAACTAATTAATATCACGTTTTATAGAAACATATAGCTAAATTAAAAGTCCTACATTTAATATTTTATATGGCCTTTATCATAACAATAATAGTAATTGTTTTATTTATTTAGTTTAGCATTTTAGCTGATTATTGAGTGCTCTATGCAGCTTTTTTCATGTTTTAATTTATGCAGGGACACTTTAAGATTGCATAAAAATTAAAAATCTAAAATATGACAGAGTGAAAAACAAGAGTGCAACCTGGTTTGATAGCGTGTCTGTTTTTTCTCAGGAAGAGAATTGTTTTTTTTTTTTTGTTTTTTTTTACTTTGAATAGTTCAATTCAATTCTCATGTTATTGTATAATAAACAGCAAATTAATATAAATTACCTAATCATAGCAGAAGTTCTGGATTTTCCCATCTGTACACAGAAAGCTGCGACTGTTCTGCTTTTAGATGTGGAACCGTTCACATGATGGCAGCAGTTAAAAACCTCCATAAGGAAAATGTAAAGAGTCTCTGAGCGTGTTCACTGCTCCTGCAGCGGCTCTGAGGCAGACTCCCTCTCTGTGCCCTGCAGAGGACCTCTTATCTGCTATTTTTCAGCCAGAGCAGCACACAGAGATTGTGTCAGTGCAATCTCAACCACACCTCTGTAGAACGTGGTGAAGAGCTACAAGCGTTGTTTGTTTCCTCAGATAGCGATACGATGAAGTGGCCGGTTCTCTGTCCAGGTAAGATCAGCAGAGATCTTCACTCTGAGGTTTAATGCCACCCACTCTCTGTCTCCGTTGCAACGTAATCCACACAAAAGATGAAGAAAATCAGCTGAATGAACTGTTGGAAGTCACACAATAATCATTTGAACTAACTACAGTAACATTAAATGTAATAAGCTTTCTTGTCTTTGCTGACGTGTTGCCCCAGGATGACGCTGCCACCACCATGTTTCACAGAGACCCCCTACAATGCTTTATTTCAAACTCCAGGACGTCTCTAGCTTCCTTTATCAGAATTATCTGTGCAGGACTAAAACCTTTCCAATCAACAGATTCTCCATCCTGAGTTGTGAATCTTTGAAGCTCTGCCCGAGTTACCATGGGTGTCTTGGCTTTTTTTTCTTTCTGATCAATACTCTCCTTATCCTGAGGTTTTATGTTTGCAGCAGAGTTCTCCAGTTGCTGTTCCTTAGTCTCCACCGTTGTTCGTAATGCTCTTTAAAAACCTCGTAGGCCTTCAGAGAACAGCTACATTTATACTGAGAATAAGTTAAACAGCTCCTAATCCACCGTGTTTGTATTCTGACCTTTCTTTTTTATTGTTTATTTTTGCTTTTTAGGTCTTGCAATTTTCCGTTCTCCAAGATACAGATTTGATCTGTACTCAGCTAGAATATCAGATCACACAATCAAGAGGGGTGGGGAAAAAAAAAAAAGCAAAGGTCAAAAATCCAAAAACCACAAGATTGAAGAGAAAGGCTGGAATGCAGACAGACGCCGAGACAAACTAGCAAAGATGGGAGAAAACCCGAAAGCTTAAATACGAGACAGGCGATTATTGTGATGTAGAACAGTTTTGAGAGTGTTCAGAAACAAAATGGACACAGAACTTTCCAAAATCATTTTAATACCTACTGATCGTGACATCCATCAGTTTTGAACTTTGGTTCATTTCTCAAATACCTCATATATTGTTCTCATGTTATATTTGCCTCCATGTTTTTTAAAGAAGGATCATAATTTGTGCACAAAATTCTTTGGCAAACGCAGTTGTGTCTCTGGTGGATGACTCACAGGAGGCAAAAAGCAGCCCCCCACCCCCCTATTCTTTTCTTGCCCACATCATTCCTGTTTCACAATATGTAGCTGCCAGGGCGTCAAACAAGGATGAGGAAAAAATCTGTGACATATTCACAATGGTTTCAATTGGCAGGGGTCAGTCGTAATCACTGCTAAAGGTACCTTGCATGTGTGTGCAGAAACATGCCATGGTAACAAGACGCGGTACCTTGTTAGGACATAGAGACAGATTTTGTCCTTTAATGCATTTCACCGAGCATCTACAAATGGCTTCTTGGGGAGAGTAATTGCAAAATTGTCTCTTAGCGTGCCGGTGGAACATGTAAGGCGAAGGAAGAATGTTTAAAGAGTCGGTCGCATTGAACGAGCGCGCTGTGGGGATCGCAGGGGCTACGGAGAACGTCGGCGATGCCTGCGGAGATCAGGTGAGACTGATGTGAAATGAAAACTATGGAGCTGTCCAAAGTCCTGAACATTCAGAAAAATCACGCCGTTCCTTTGAAACACAAACTAATTATCCTGTCAGAGAGTGAGGTTTGAGTGCTAAAGGGACAACTTGGATGTTTTTCAAATGCACAGCAAGTTGAAAACTTTGAGCATTTCTTTCTTATTTTGTCATATTACAAAATAATGTGACAAAAAAATTAAGTACTGAATAATGTATTTTATTTGGGATTTTGAGTGATACCCTTAAATGAAGTCCAGTTCAGTCAATTGGCTGCAGAATTCACCTAATAAGAATAAAGCTCCATCTTTTGTAGTAAAAACAGCTACTCGGTCAGACATAGGAAGGTTGTTAATAAAACATTTGGGGAACATACGTAATCCCAAAGAGCAAATAACACAACAGACAGATCAGGGACAGAGCATGGGACAGGTTTGAAGCGTGACTGAATCATCAAGCAGCACGCCAAACTCTGAACGTATCATAAAGCGACGTTAGATTCATCTGAAAACGGAGAGTTTTCAGCAGTTTGCACTGCTGTGAACCTTCCAAGACATTTCCATCAATCCAGGCTAGTACAGAAGAGAAATAATCATCCACCTGGACACGCCGATGTCCTCAGTGGAGCATGTTGGTGGCAGCGTTATGGTGTGGGGATGTTTTTCTTCAGCAGGGACAAGGATGTCGGTCAGAGTTGATGAGAAAATGGAAAAAACAAATGGGAAGAAAAAACTCAGCAGCAGCTGCGTAACACTTGACGCTGCAGGAGAAGCAGCCCAGCAACCCTCAGCCTACAGCACAAAAGAAGTATTATTTTCTTTCCACATCACTATTGTGAACTCTTTGGATATTTTTTCTATTACAAACAATCTCAATAAAACCCAACAAAGGTTGTGGTTAAAACATGACATGAATCTGAAATGGGTTTAAATTGCTTTGAAAGGCACTTTAAATATGACGAGTGTCTTCATCATAGGCGGTGCAAAAACAGGAACATTGTAGTTTTATGTAGGAGACGTATTTCTATATTTTGTGTAATGGTGGATTTAGAGTTTCCAACCACTTGGGAATAGATTTGTCAACTTTTTAACGTCACAATGCTTAAGATTTTACAGCTTTGCTCTCTGCAAGAAAACTGAATTTATTATTAATTATTATTATTATTATTATTATTATTATTATTATTATTATTTTAACTCTGAGGCTTCAGTGCAAAATAAAACCTGGTTTTGACATTTCATATGCAAGGCCACCTTTCTGTGAGTAGATGCTAGCAGTACACTTCCAATATAAATAAAAAATCTGCAACATCTGGAATAGGAAATACAACCTTTTTTTTGTTGCTCACATTGACTTTTATTTAATTGCCAGCAGTATAAATCCAAGACATTTTATTTGCCTGGTTACCTGGGCTGCTGTTGTGGCTCAGGGATGTCAAAGTGGAGGTAGTTACTCCATCTTCTCCATCACATACCAAGTTGTCCTTTGGCAACACTGCCCCCTTTCTGCAACTCAAACAAGGGAAAAGTGTGACTGGAATAATAAAAGCGCTCCAAATGGTGAGTGTGACCAGGGGAAGGGCTGCAGTGAACGCACCATAGTTTGTCATGTTACGACCACAAACTTTAATGTGGTTTAGTGGGATTTTATGTTGCAGACCAAATCAAAGTAGTATAAAAAAAAAAACACAGTGAAAGGAAATCAAATGGTTTCCAAATTGTTTCACAAATACAAATATGAAAAGTGCATTTGTATTCAGCGTATCAACTTTGTGCTAAAAGTCTCTTTGCCCATGAAAAACCTGAAATAATCGCCCAGTCTTCTTCGTCAAACGGCTCAAGCTCAGTCAGATGGGATTGTTTGGTGGATGTCAATTTTCCAAACACATCCAGAATCATGTGAAGGCATCACTGTACATAAATAATTACTACATTTTAGTAATATATATGCAATATATAAATACATATATATCCAATTTGCTTTGAATAGTACAAGTTTAGTCTTTTTTGTTAATTTGGACTTAATCCAGTCTCCTACATTTTTTGTTCTTTAACGAATCAGTTTTGCAAAAAGCAGTTTACCAAAACTCCACAAGTTTGTCATTTTTTATTACTTTAAGCAACAACTCAGTCGCAAACATCCCTTTCGATAAAAAAATTAAATAAAATTATTTTGTCATTTGTGGCTCAGAAAAAAGGTTTCTCTTTATTATCATTTTTTAATCTCCAAAGCATAAGTTATCTATTTATTTTAAATATATAGATTGAGTAAATAAATGGATATTTCTTTCCTTTTATTTCCCCTTCTCCTGTGATTTTTTTTTTGCTGCTTTTTGCACTGATGGAAGCATCAGGAGGTGTGCGCTCAATAAAAGATCATCGCTCTTCTTTAGCAGATGTGATTTACGATTTCATCCAGAAGATGGCAGAATAAGCACAATTAATTTCCACTGAGCTGCATTAAAAACAGACTGGTGGAGATTCAGGACAATTGACTTTAAATAAATAAATAAATAAATTTAAAAATTGATAATTAATAAAGAAACACGTATCATTGACACTTCTTCTTAAACGTGAAAGTGAAAGAAAAAAGAAATTCGCCGAAAAATCAGACAGCAAGTCTAATTTACATTTTCTTTCTTTTCCGAACAAATCATCGAAGAAAAACAGCTTTGTGTTTGGCTTCGATCCGCTGAAGTAACTTAATTTTTATATGTTTTTAAAGTTTTATTCAGGCCATTTCATGAAGAGGATGGTGCCTGAAAACTGCTTTAAAGTCTTGTATAGACGCACACTCGCAGGATGCGCCGGTGCGCACGCTGTGGTGTTTGTTCCAGTTTAAACCGCGTTAATTAAAACGTTAACCTGATTGGGTGGAGAGTGAAGGGGAGGGAGGCTGTCTCAGCCCCAATAGGCGAATCCTTTTTAATAACCCGCCTCGAGATAATGATGTAAAAAGACTGAAGCGTCTTGTGCGTAACGAGGATGATGGTGGTGATCCGCTGAAGGTGAATCCAGCACAGATAGAGATAGTGAGAGAGAGAGAGAGAGAGAGAGAGAGAGAGAGAGAGAGAGAGAGAGAGAGAGAGAGAGAGAGAGTGACACTTTTTACACAAGTCTCTTCTTCATCACCGCACCTCAGCTGACAAGAGAAGCCCCAAACTTCGCCGTTGACGCGCAAACAGAGGGAGAAACTCACTGAGAGGCGTCAGGAGTTCCCGGAACCCACCAGGCCATGGACCGGAGGATGAACCTGAACGGCGGCGCGGCAGGGGACATTTTTCACAAAACTCTCAGCGCCGTGTCCGGCAAAAAGATGGACCCGTTCAGAGCGTCTGCCGGCATGGAGCTGCCGGCCAGAGACCGCCAGTCTCCAATTAGCTGCTTTGACCAAGTCGATCCTGACCCGATCCAGCCCGGTGGACTGGCTGGAAGCAGAGGGGGCACTTTGGGTCTGCCGACCGGATCTTTGTGCGTCAAGTACGGGGAGAGCGCCAACAGGACCTCGGCGGCGGAAAGCAGCGGCGGAGAGCAGAGCCCCGACGACGACAGCGACGGGCGGTGCGACATGGTCCTCCTGACGGACGTGCGGACAGCAGCCGGGGGCAAAGCTGAAGGAGGAGGTAAGAAAACCAAAGAGCAGAAAATGCTGCGGCTCAACATCAACGCCAGGGAGAGACGGCGGATGCACGACCTGAACGACGCGCTGGATGAACTCCGGGCGGTCATCCCCTACGCGCACAGCCCGTCGGTGCGCAAACTCTCCAAAATCGCCACCCTGCTGCTCGCCAAGAACTACATCCTCATGCAGGCGCAGGCGCTGGAGGAGATGAGGAGGCTGGTGGCGTACCTTAACCAGGGCCAGGCCATCTCCGCGGCTTCCATACCGGCCACCACCGCGCTGGCAGCTCCTCCACCCGGCCTGGGTGCGTACGAGCAACCGCCCGGATACCCGTTTCCCGCCGGGGTTGCTGCGCCCTCCTGCCCGGACAAATGCGCCCTATTCAACAACGCCGCGTCTAGCCTCTGCAAACAGTGCACTGACAAGCCTTAAAACTGACCACAGAGACTACAAAGAAGCACACAAGAAGGAGAAAAACCTGACAGAAGATCGAGTAGAGACAAAAATGAACATTTTTATAATATTTACTAAACGCATTAAACCTCGCTTCTGTTTTTTTTTTTTTTTCTCTGTTCGAACAACACTTGATTGTGTACATAAATCATCTTTAAAGTGCTGGTGTGAATGAAGGCCGAACAGAAGCTGAATTAAAGGCCTGTTGCTCCGTGATGGACCCTCTGTGGAGATTTCTGGGTGACCTGACAACCTGCGCGACTTTTTTTTTAATTTATTTTTTTTTATCCGGAGCGCAACAGCACCGACCTCACTCTGCTGCTTTCTCATGCGTTTACTTTGACTACTATATCAAAGGCCCAGTTTTCAAAAGAACCTTCCAAGTGAATGTTTCGGACGAGGAGAGTTAAAAAAAAAGAAAGAAGAAAGAAAACAAGTGAACCACTCGGTTAGGTACTTATTTAGTTGCGAAAGCTTTACTTTCAACTCAGCGAATTTAAAAAAAAAATCTGAAAAAGTAGAAAAGCATACATTTAGATCTACAAGGTGGTTTTATGTGTCTTTTGTAATTTATTAATTTGGGATATTTATGGTATTTATGCTTGCATTGCACATTGTCGTCCAAGTTGATGTGTTTTCTGCATTTTTTCATGATTTTTCGTTCTGATGAATCGCGCTGTCAGGTCAAGGCTTTGGTTTATTGCTGTAGATACTTTGGTTTGTTATAAGATCAAAGGGGGCCGTTTGTATGTATTTGAGTGTGGAAAAGCTTTATTAAAATATTTTGAACAACATCAGAAACATACATATCTGGTTATTTATCCAAGGCCGTCAGTGCAACTCGAAGCAGAGAAAGGTGCTTTTAAAGTGTTTGAACGTTGTGCGCATTTCACGGTTTAATCGTTTCGCTTTAATTCTGTACAGTTCACAACAAATCCCACCTTTATAAGACAAAACGCTTCAATTCATATCGAGCTCTGTCAGTCAGACAAATTCAGATTTCAGCGCGTTTGTTACACATTCAGGTAGTTTCTGTGCGTAAAGAATCTCTAATTTCTCAAGTTTCTTGGCTCTCGTCAGGTGTCAATAATTTTCCACTCCATCAAAACGGCTTCCTTCCTCCCCCCGCCCCCCCAGCTGATTTGCGCCAAATCCTTGGAGAGAATACCAGAATAGTGATGGCTGAAAACAGATCAATCATTCTTAAAAAGGGAGATCCGATTGCAGTTAAATTAATAATATTAGATCGACTTGCATTACGATGCGTAAGAGAATGTTAATGAAAAAAAAAAAAAACAGGTGATGAGAGTTGTCGCTGTAATACCTGCCTGCAGATAATCAAACCCCTCGTTTAAGGGCGATTACACCCTCACGATGTGATTAAGACATGTAATTACGCCGCTGTTCAATCATTGTCGCAGTTTTGCGTCTTTAATGAGAACGCAGCTGCAGTCGCAGCGACTTTGGCCCTTTGGCCCTCCTTTTATTTTAAAGGCCAAACGACACAATATTTCCCTAAAGTGCTGGTTATAAACATTATGGGAATTATTTTAATAGGAATCATTAAACAGTTGAAATCAGGCTTAAAAATGAAAAAAAAAAAAAAAAAAAAAAAAAAAAAGAATATAAGACAGTTTATAGTTTCTTATAAAAAATGTACTAAATGGAAACAATTATCCAGCAGATCCACAGCTCTGTTTTCATGATCAATCAACCTACTCAGGACATCAGTAATGTACAGCTATGACTGATTTGCTGTCAACTCAAGAAGCTTATTTTGGCTTTAAAATCTTACTGTAACTCCTGCTCCACTTCCATTACTGAGGAAGCCACGTAAAGCTACAGAAACAAACTGATTAGTTAGTGAACTCGCTGACAGGATGGTCTCACTGTGAAAACACTATGAAAGTTGACGTACTGCACTTTGTTTTAACACAGAAGAGCTGTTAAGGAACACAGTAGTTTTTCTGTGAACAAAGCAAAAGTTGTTTACAACACAGTGATATCTAAGTGAGATCTATGTTTGAAATATAATTTCTGAAAAATTGTCTTATCTGCAAAAAAACAACAACAAACAAACAAAAAAACACAACATATTTTACAATCCCTTTCTTCAGATTTCATGATTTGTTCTTAAGTATAATGTTTACTTCCTTTTTGTAAAACCATAATTTAGTTCAAACATGTATTGGCTAATTTACAGCTTCATAGTCTGCAGGATTTTTTTTGAAATGTTCAAAACTTTTTTTTGCTCATAATCTCTTTTCTACAAACAGAAAATATTGAAGTTTGGCAACTCCAATAGTTTCCCTTGAAGCGATCAAACTTTATGTAACCTTTAAAAGCAGACGGTGATAACTTTTTGTTGAATTTTGATTGGGAATTTTACCAACACAGAAGATGCATCCCGGGGCATATGCCTAAACTTTACGCTTATGCTTAAATCTTCAGTACATTCCACTACATGTTTTTAGTTTCTCTGACTTTACTATCATGTGTCAAGGAAAAGGAAAATGTTACTATTATCATTTCTTTTTACACCACAGGCAGCCCCAATTTCCAATTAAAAATCTAATAACTTTTGAGCATTTCTTTTCAGGAAATGACAAATAGTCCAGAAAATGTTTTTAGAAGTCAAATTATGTTAATTTACAATTTTGTCACTTTTGAAACAACCCAAGTTCTCAGAAATCAATACTTGGTGAAATAATCCTGATTTCCAGTTACAGCTTTGATGGGTGTTGTTCCATCCATCCATCCATCCATCCATCCATCCATCCATCCATCCATCCATCCATCCATCCATCCATCCATCCATCCATCCATCCATCCATCCATCCATCCATCCATCCATCCATCCATCCATCCATTTCTTCAAATACTTTTCGTCAAAAATTATCTTTACCCATCTCTGTAATTATAGGGGAAAATAAACAAACAAACATTATTGGCATAACAGCAATCAAATCATTCTGATAATTCCTGACCAGCTTTCGGATGCTTCCACTGAAATTTTTAGTGTTTTTCATTGATGTTGAGCTCCAAAATCTTTGAGGCGAGAAGATCTCTTTGCCATCCCTGTGGAGGGAGGAACAGATTAGGAGAATCTTTTACTCCCTTCACAGATTCATGTTGGGACTCCAAAACATTGACATTACATATTGTGAGAGGAAACATCTTCGTAAAAGTACTTAAGACTTACATCTGCCTGTTGCATGAACAATTTGGGGGATTGTGGACAGGAAACACTATAGGATTTCCTCCTATGATGTAAAAGTCATGAAACATTTGACGTCATTTTTTTCAGTTTTGAAAATTTATGGAAAATTTATTCTCATTTTTTATATATATCTTAAGCAGAGCTAAAAAATAAAACAAAAGTCATTCAGGCATTTTGTCGAAGCAGAGAATGCATGCATTTCCAGCCTCAGTTTGGGATCTAGATGAGCGTTTGATGCCTCAGATCCCCACCGGACGGTTCTTGGATCAAGAGTGGAAGCAACTCCAGTTGCAGGACTTCATCAAGATGTTTATTGCGTTTCATTTTTTTTCTCCCCCTCCTGCTGTGTAGAAACTGAGACTTCACAAAAACCATTAATTATGCAATATGCATTAATGCACAAATGAGAAAAGCATTTAACCCATACTAATACTCGCATTAGGCCACAGGGAGGAAATTCCCCAGGGGTGAGAAAGAGCCATATGTGTGGAGAAACAGACCCCAGCCTTTACCAGCACAACAAAATATGTGCAAAGGTAGAGAGTCCAGAAGTCTGAGACTCTGTATCAAACTACGAGTCACGTAGCTGGTGCTTTGGATGTCCACATGATGACCCCTGACATGTTGTTAGGAGGTGGTCTTGAAAAAGTAAAATTAAAAGTTGTTTTTTTTGTAGTTTTATTTCACAGCAACCAGAAGAAAAACATTGCTTTAAATCACAAGCCTATTAAAAATGAATCTGTAATAAAGGCTTTTAAAACCAGAAGCCAAGACTCATGAATAGAAATAGAAGATAAAAAAAACAAAAAAAAAACACCCGCTTAATAAACAAGAAAACGTCCAATTTACCATATCACACTCCAGCAGGGCGTCTCCTTCATAACAGGGCTGCCATACATGCTAAGGACGGCGAACATTAAAGTCAAAATATACATAAACAGGCAGAATTGAATATCATATCAGTAACAAGCGAAGCCACGCCAGCGGACTCATCCGCGCTGTGTCATGCAGTAGATATATGTGCCGCACCGGCCGAGGCACCAAATCAACCTCTGGGTGGTAATTCATTGTTGTCAGGCCACTCGTAGCACGGCATAATGTTGCCTTGTTGTTGTGCACACACAATGCTCGCTAATAAATCTGCAGCTGAGGGGGTCAAACTAAAACCTTTTTAATGTAGTTAGACCTCCATTTTTTGGGACGTTCTGGACCACAGACCTCTTCTGTTATTATGAAGAGATTGGCTTCTAAACTGGATCTTTGGAGTACTTTTTTTATGTTTTTAGCTTTTAGCAGGTCTATAATTGAGACTCCACTGGGAAATATTTCTCACATCACAATTACTGGGCAAAGAAAAACCTAACAGCAGCCACACTATCGCCAAATGTAAACGTCAGTAGTTTTACATGACTAAGAATCATTCAAATGATTCAAACCAAATAATGTAAGAAGTATGGGAGTTTTTTTTTTTTTTTAAATAAAGCAAATCATAAAGTAGTGCCGTGATAATTGTTAGCAGTTCTCACTGTAAGCTGGCCTGTTTTTCAACCCAGAGTGAGTGGAATATTTTACTCCGGTTTGTGTATTAACAAAATCCACATCTCCGATTTGTACTTATTGTATTTATTGGTTAATCATTTAAATTTATTTTGCGGAAAATATACTGATCTGCAAAATACACATCCAGGCCAAATTCCCTAAGAAATCAGTGGCATATTCTGTCCATATATTTTGCCCAGATGCACCAGTCAGCCTCGTTCGGACCGAGCTGACCACTTTTGATTTTGACCAATTGAGATTTTTCTTTCTTTTTTTTTTTTTTAAAAAAAGGACTATAAGACAAATATAAAGGTATTCCAGGGTTATCCTCACTTTTGCAAAGCTTATGTCTGTAATTTTCATTAGTATTTTTTTTATTTTTTAATTAAACACATAAAAACAGCATTATGCTGCTTTAGAGACCAAAAAAGGCAGCAGTTGTAAACTATGATGCTTTTTGCGAATAGTGGGGTTGATTTTCAGAATTTCACATCCCGTTCGTCAATCAGAGCTGACAGAATGAAAACTGGGCATTTCTCATCCCTAGGTAATTGAGGTGAATCCCTATTTATAGTGTTTTCCTTACTGACACATGTGCTCCTAATTCTTCACACCAGATATATTTTTTTAATCTCACTAAAGATCCAGTAAACATATGGTGGTTCGCTTGGCACAGAAACTTCTAACAGAGGACAACAAATGACGTAATGAAGTGTGATTATCTTCTCATCTAGAGTCCCACCATTGAGTAACATCTCTAATATTCCAGATGCTGCCATATTAATCAGATTAGAAAACCCAATCCCCTAATCCCTGTTTACCGATGGCTCTGTTTTTGTGCCGTAATCTGATGTTCTTTTATTCCCCCCCTGATTAAACTTTGTGGACAAAGTGGAAAATGAAGCATCACAGGTTGTTTACTCCACACAAAAAAAAAGTAAAGATAAACAATTTGCCATGGAGCTGAGCAAACAAAAACAGGTGCAATGACATTAAATGTTATTTTGCCAAAGAAGAAGAAATCTTTTACAAATGAGGAGGGGGAAATTTCTCTGATTTGCTTTGTTTGTAGGACTGACGCTGATTTTACTATTGTTTACTATTGTTTTTGATCCACGGAGCTCTTCACTTTTATTGGCACACCCACCTGGTGAAGGTTCGTGAGAAGACTTGAAATAAATTAAGATTTTATTAAAGCGGCATAATCTCATGCTGAAAAACAAGACACAGTCCTCTAACAGTGAGTTTTGGAGATTTGTAGAGATTTGCATGGATTTGAGACAAACCTGTGTTTTCCTCCAGCCTTGTTTGTCACACAGTTCCAGTTGTGTTAAACTGTTTAATTATGGCTCTGACTGCAGACATGGCCAAGTTAAGGTGTGCAGATTTAATGGTGCACTTTAAAAATTTAGCATTCATAGTTCATGTGACTCATTCATTACAAACTGAGTGATATACTCGATACATTATTTTTTGCTTATTTTGATGAATACAGTTTATTTGGTTAGAGAAAAACAAATTATTACTGCAGACGGTTGACTTGACAGTTGTCAGTAAGACATTTGCTGACACTTTCCACAAAGAGGGGAAGTCAAATAAGAGATTTGCTAAAGAAGCTGACCATGTGTAGAATATATATATATATATATATATATATATATATATATATATATATATATATATATATATATATATATATATATATATATATATATATGCATATATGCAAAAACAACAACGGTAGCAAAACCTTTGTTGAGAGCATTGTAAAACAAAGCCTATTCTTTTAACTTTATTTTTAACAAAACCTATTCTATTACAAAGTTGTTTCTTGACTAAATGTCAGGGCCTTAATTAACCGGAATGTTCTGTGGTCGTTTTGAATAACATCAAAGAGATACAAGCTTTTGTGTTACATGTTATTGAAAACCCAAAATGAAAATATTGAATTGCAATTAAAGCCCCATCAAATCTTACATTTACTTTGTAAGAATTGTTTGAGGTGCCAATAGTTTCGGCACCAGTGATTTTGTTAACAATTGGTGCCCTGACGTCACATTTTCTTCCTACTGAACGCTAAAATTAAAGTTTTGATTTTTCAAGCACTTTCTGAGGAAGATGAACAAATAAATGAATATAAAATTTAAAAAGCATATAAAATTTATTTATAGGCTTTTTTTTTCTTTTTTTTTAACCAAAGAGGCCAACAAACATGGAGGCTTCTGTGTCCTCAAAACCTCAAGGCTAAAAAGTAGCAGTGTGTACAAAGGCTGTAAAGTAGCCAAGACAGCTGTGATCTTTTCATTTGTGTGACCTTAACAATCAGATAATGCACTATGGTGTTTTTTCAGAGTAGATATGACCAAGCAGCCACACTGCATCACAAGAGCAGGCAGAGGCAGCAAGAAGCGCAATGCCATAACTATAAAAGGGAAGTAAAAACGACACCGCGACTGGATCTCTGTGGATGTTTTTGTGCGTTTTGAGTCTGTGCTCCGACGTGGATCGCTCGTCCCGATCAAAATGCAGATCCTGACCCTCTCAAGGTTCATTAGAGTCAAGGCGATGTGGATTTCATCTGCTCTCTGTGATATTCATTAACTCTGGCTTCCACATTAAAATAAAGACTTGAGGATGACACAGTAACAGCAAGAATTACTCGCCGCTCGGTTCACCACTCACACACACACACACACACACACACACACACGCACACGCACACACACACACACACACACACACACACACACACACACACACACGCCATCTCCTTTGTTTCTTTCAAACGCACACTACAGCTTTCAAGAAGACATCATCTAACACAGCCTCAGATTTTATGTTTCAACAAAGACATTTAAAGTATCTTGTTCAGACAACAGTTCGTCACCTGATTGCTACGGGAGTGCTTTGACATGTATTGTTAAATGTAAACAAAAGCCTCAAAGAGAATCATGAGAGTACTTTAAAAATTTCTAGGGAATTCATAAGAATCTACATGTTGGATCTGCGCTCATGACGTGAAAAAAAAAAAAGTATTATCCTCGTCACTGTATTCAAAATCTGTCACGTTACTGGAGCATGAAACCCTTGCGTTAGTGCAACACTTGCTTGGCTGATCTTCCTGATGTGCGGAGCGCCTACTCGAGGCTTGGTGTATCTGTCTGAGCGGAGGTCTTTAACAGCCATGAATGCCAAAGCATGGGGCGGGGGGTTGGAGGGAGGCAGGGCAGGCCAAGCGTAACTGCGACGGCCCGATGTCCTTGGCTCCTCGGCGGCCTTCACCTCGCACTCCCTGCACAGTGAATTTTATGGCTAATTTCCGGCAATTTATCCTGGCACTTTCAGAAGAGACATTCCTGAGGGAATAATGTGCATAATTTGCATAAATCATCCTGATAGAATGCATATCAGCATGTTACCCCTCCACCCCCATCTTTTTCTTTTTTTTTTGGCTGATGCTCCAGCGTTTACTTTGTAATCAAAACTGACTTCTTTCTACCCACAAATACATGAGAGTCAGGAGGAAAGGGTTCTGAGTTTAAGTGAGTAATTAAGAAAGAATGAAATCCATAAAAAGTCTGATTTCTGCTTCTCAAGTGTTACATCTAAATTGTGAAAAACACAAACACAAATCAGTGCAGTTATTTCAATTCAAATTGGTTTGTAAACCATTTTAAATGCATCCCTGTTGTGGGTTAAACAGCAGTGAGAAGTTAAAAACAGACTCAGATCTGTTTCTTTACAACGGGACTCAATCTGCTCTTTGTATGATATAAAATGATGCCCAGTAAAAAATTACATTTCATCTTAGATTTCCTCCTTTAAACTGATGAGCTGTGGTAATATTGTTTTAATTGATCAGGTAGGTCTGAAAGAAAAGAACAACAATGTTTAGTATCAGTTATTAAACCATTTGAAATTTTAGTCAAGTTTGATTATTACTCAATCAACGTTAAATTTCATAAAATAAGCTAATTAAATTTAGAAAAAAAAGTTCTCCCTAAACATGCTGGTCAGAAATGAACTGAAGTAGTTTGTTCCTCTTGGACTCTCCGTTCTAAACCTTTCCCCACGCGACACATGAGGCTCGATCTGGAATAAGTGGAAGACAATTTAAAAGGATGAATGGATGTTGTTTCAGTCTGATTTTCTGACTAATATTATATTTTGAATTAATCTATCATCTCTCTAGCAGTTAAAAATTGTCACAAGTTTCCATATTAGAGGAAGAACATAGTTTGCATCCAGCTTTTGCTGACTAGCGCTCATGCTAAGCTAAGCTAGCTAGCAGGCTGAGCTTCTCAATCCCAAACCAGTCGTTGCAAATAAGTGACACATTTTAGCTGTTGGCTAGCAAACATTTACACATCATCTTGTTAGACTGGATTTACTAAGTTCATATACAAGGATTTACTAAGTTCATATACAAGGATTTACTAAGTTCATATATAGCTTGAGCTAGTTTAGCAACATCGCTAATGCTATGGCCATTAGCAATGTCTTACCAAGCTAAGGTTGTCTACCTTGCAGTTTTGCAAAATTATTTACTTTCTCGTTATACTTTGCATGTTTTCGTACACTTGTTGCAATTGTTTTTTCAAAAAGCTACCGACAACAAACCTACTGACTTTTACTGGTATTACTGGATTGATGAAAACACGTGTTGTTCTTACTGTCTCTTAACAAGCAACAGGTGCTGTGGTGGGAGGTAAATACGAAATTGTCATTAGCCACAAATAAATCAATAAATAAATACAATAAAAATATTTCATTTCTATCTTTTGGTTTTTTCCTGCCTTCCTTTTAGTTGTAAGTAGCACTGTGGTCTTGCAGCATGAAGGCCCTGGGTTTGAGATTACTAAGGGAATCTATATGTCACAGTGAAATGTCATAATGATCAATATTACATTTTTTTGTAGAGATTCAATACAAACAACTTCAATGTAGTCAATTGGGTCTGACAAATTATTAAATATAATGATTCATTCCCTAAAGTTTACATGGCACTTTGTCAGATAAGTGTTTAAAAAGTTTACAATTAGTTCAGTAACGTTCATTTGGCCCAAGACAAACTGCTCATCATGCAGATGTTTTCTAACAAATTTAACTGACGAATGTCAAGAACTGTGTCTGAAGTACAACTTAACATAAAGCAGACTAGTTAGAACATGACTGATTAGAACAATTACATTGATATTATCTTAGAAAATTTGAATTAACACATTTTGTTCACTGAGTAAATTTTAATAACTGAAGTTTAACAATTGTATTTAAGCGCCTCTTAGGCCAGGAGGTAAAATAACAAAAAAAAACAAGATATATACTAAGCAACACTTTGGTTAAACCAAAAATAAAATGTGTGCAGATTGTTATGACAGTTTTAGTGGGTGAATTTTAACAACAGTGCATAAGACAATAAAAAGGAGAGGTTTTGGACTTCACTGCATGGAGAGACAAAAGACATGTAGGCCAATGGGCATGCAATGCAACACAGCCTGCAAGCTGCAAAAAAGAGGAGGTGGGTCAGCTAATCGGAGCAGACACACAGACAAAACAGAGCTGCACGGGAAAAGCGCTGCACACTTTGCATGCACACAGTTTTGTGACTGATGAAATGAGAAGAAACGTGTATGTGTGTGTGCGTGTGTGTGTGCTCTGAACATCCAAAGTACCAGCTTCAACCCAGAGAGTCTCAAAATCAAAGACTGTATCGCTGGTGACAACAGGACAGTCGTCTGCTGGCTGGACGTTAATCACAATAATACAGGGCAGGCCAATCATGACTCACTGATCAACTGCTTAATGACACGCCCGCCGTGGCCACTGTAACCAGCCTGCTGCTGAGGGATTCACAAACCAGGACTGGCTCGGATGTGTGTGTGGGGGGTGGATGGTGGTTATGAGGCTGGTGCACAGCCATCCAGACAATAATTACTCGATGACTGTGGTCACATTAGGGATCAGTCAAAGAAGATTAATTTCGACTGATAGCATTGGTCCCTCCTAAATGCAGATTTTCCTAATAAGAGTGAAATTGTGTCTCTGAGATGGTTGCAGACTGTGAGGTCAGCTATATAGGGGTAAATCGTCCAATTACTTATCTGGAGTGACAATGTCTTCTTCTTCTTCTTCTTCTTTACGCGAATCACACTGTAGCACGAATTTCACACACACACACGTGTTTCTGCAAGTCCTCTGGTCTGGTGTATGTGTCTGTGTGTTTTGTGTGCAGAGGTTGTGTGCATTGGCACAAATGACGGCGTGTGTTTGTGCGTGGTACGGGTGGGCCTTTCGGTAAATACCCAGAGACCACAAGAATTACCCAGAGCAGAGAGGACAGCATCTGTTTGTGTGCTTGTGCCGAGCAAACAAGGCAATTTAGAGAACACCAAGGGAGCTGCTAATAAACACAACCTTATTCCCCGTTCTTCCTGCACCTGGCTCTGACTACTGCAGCACCGCAGTGGGGAAGCCTGCCTGTCTTGTACGTTTCTGCAACTGTCCGTCTATGTGATAGAGGTTGATAGTGGGCAAACAAAAAAAAAGAAAAAACAAAGCGCGCATTGGAATAATGCGGCTCTACTTTTTCCTGTCCATTATGGAATATAACCTGGTCACTGGTAAAGAGGTAGAATTTTATTTAAGGAAAAAAAAAACACATTTCTGATAGGAACTATCTGAAAATAAAAATTTTTTTTTTTTTTTTTTCTGGTCATGCCATAAATCCAAACATGCTATACTAATGGCAACAATCTTCTGTGCTGATGTTGCTACTGAGAAAAAAAAAAGACTTAAATTTAACTTTTTTTTTTAAAATATAAAATCAGGGGAAACTCAAAAGGATTTATCATATTTTGCACATCTGTTTATGCTACAAAAAGACACTTTATGTGCAATGATAAGTATGATAATTTGACATTTAGTAACTGGTAAATCCTGATTAATTGCAAAGAAACTATTACCCACGCCCACAAACACACAGGGTTTGGGATTGCCCCTGGTCCTAACATACATAATTAATGAATGTTTAAAACAGAAAGCCTTTTGAGGCTCCTGTGTCGTTATAAGAAACACAGCAGCAACTGCGGCTTTTTCTTCTGAATCATGACATCAGAAACTACTGTTATTCTTTATTTATGCTTTAGTTCTGCTTTTCTTAAACTTCATTTTAGATTTAAAATATATTGTCGAGACAGTTCTGTTTTCAACTAATTGAGTAAGTAGCAAATAAAAAAGTTATTTTTAACTGTATATTAGAGACAAATCAGAATCCGCTATTTTCTGCACCAGAAGTTCAGAACTTTAAAATATCGGTGATCTGAAATTGGCACCTCTGTTTTTAATATTGGCGAGTAAAACTGTTAATTTAATTAAAATGCGTCATTCGTGTACTTAGGTGAAACATTATTTCAATGTTACGTCGTATGTTCTCCAAGCTTATCTATAAATTCATGCAGGGTTGTTTTCTGTGAACTTGCTCTTAATGAGACCTGCAGCTCTGCCCGCCTCCACCGCTGACTGTGATATGTAGCCAATGTGACACCCAGTGAAACCACGCATCAGACCAGACACAAAATGGCCGTCCAGTGCCAAACCCTGCCTTGGCTTTCACTTTACATCACACCACAGCGCCTGGCTGGAGAGCAAAAGCTTTACATGGCATTTAAAGGAAAAACTAAGGGGCCTTCTGCCTCCGTTTGTCCCCGACAGGAACAGCACTCAAATTACCGTCACCTATATCTGTATTGAAACTGTTACATTTTGTAAACGTGTTTAAAGCCCGCGTTTTAAGTGTAAAATCCACTCATTTATCCACTTTGTCCTTCCAATAGGAGCACTTCAAGGTCTCCTCACCTCTCATGCCACAAACCTGGCAGCCTCATAACAGCCTTTGAGCCTTCGAGCCAAGCACATCATGAAATGAAAGGGGAGAAAATAAGTGCAAAGGGAGGGGGGGGGGTTAATCTGAGTTATAACATTGATTAGATTTCCAGAAATATAATTAAAAGATGTTAAGACATGGGCCGAGCCAAGGATCAGTGGCCACTAATGAGGACCAATAGGCGTCTGTAATCTGTGCTGTAATGAGAGCAGCTTCAGTGTAAAGTTTGCTGGCAGACGAGTGGGGAGGAGGACAAAGAGATGTGGGAGTGGAGCAGCCTTCCTGTGAAACCAATCGTTTACCGTCACTGTGACCACTTGCAGGGTGAATTTAGAGTCTTAGAGTTAAAAAATAGATGAGCTGAAGCAAATAAAAAAAAAAATACTATTACATTAAGAGGTGGCCTTGGCAGTACAAATACTTCATTAAGGTGCTTAAAAGGGTGAAGGTGACGTATCGAGTTGTTTTATGAGAGAACTGTTGAGACGGAAATCGCACTTTCCATGACGAGGTTCTAGTCGGGGAAGCGATCCGATGTAGCATCGGCGCCAGATCCGATACCGATGTCAGTCTGGGATCACAGGTCCATCCATCAACTCAGATTCCACGAGTCTGTGTTTCTGTAGGTCTGATTTTAGGTTATTTCACCCAAAATGTTTAAACTGACATCTAAATAATAACAATATATGAACAGTAATCTTATAAACTGCATCTAAACAGAGATTTCAAGATAATTCTGTTTTTACAATGGCCAGATTTAACAAATTTTAGAGTGTCACACTAAGCTGTCAGTGAACTTTTTCTTTTTTTGCATTTATTTTAAAGTTAAGGCAGAAAATACAAAAAAATTGACTATTTAATAGATACTATTATATCTTAGATTGTTAAGGCAATGAAAAAAGGAGAAAACTGCAAACACAAAAAAATTTTCAGCCATTAAAAAAAAATCTGAGTTTAAAACAGTCAGCAAATAGAAATAATATTGTAATCCTAGTTCAAACTGATGTCAGACAGCGAGAAAAAAAGATCACGTGTCTTTTTACAGTGAGTGCAAAAATCTTTGTCTTAACTTCTACAATACAACTACCAGGAAAACAGAAGTAAAATGAAATCAGATGCTGAAGTAAAGTCATTCCGAAGCGATCGGCGCTGTGAGATACTCGTTTGATTTGACGCCGAACAGAACCTGAGGAGGGGGAAGAAGATGGCAGAGTAATACAAAGCAGACGGCTAAGGAGTGAGCTGAAATTAGAGAGGATGTTACTTATTCAGTGGATCCTTGTTATTAGCAAATGAGTCTCACTGACAGGTGCGCCACGCTCATTTACAAATGACAACATATCACCATAATCAGCCCGCTAATTCATCCCAAATAATGAGTTGTGGTAAAAACAGGCTGGTAAATACTTGAGGGGAAGATCACCCTAATGGGGCTCACCTGTCACACTGTTTACGCCTGCTGGCTCGCAGCGTGTTGGACGGAGTTCGAACAAACAGAGTTTTATTAAATGTGTCGTAGCACGACTGAAGACTCATCCCTGAAGTTTAACCACGAGTGCATTTTAAAGTTATATAAGAAACCAGATATTATGCTGAAACGACGTCTGTAGGTGTTTCTACACACTACAGATTCAGGCAGACTGGATATAAAAGCAGCCTACACTTCTCAGGTTCTTATTTGGAAAAGATCTTGCAAACCATGTATCGTTTTTCTTCCACTTTACTATAAAACGCGTTGGTCTGCCACATTAAATCTTAACCACATACTCTGAAGTTTGAGGTTGAAAAGCGACAAAATTTGCTGAAAGTTGAAAGCGTCTTAACACTTTTGCAAGGTGTTGTATTTGCAGGATTATATATAATGACCACAAAAGCCCAGTTCCAGACCGGATCGTCACTGTATGACCAAGCTGGTGATCGTGTAGGATCCTAGAGTTAGGATTCAGGATTCAACAATTAAGTGTAACCTGACACCAGAAGCTTGGATCTTTACAAAAACACTTCACATTTCATTTAGAAGTGCTTGTAAGCATTGTAAGCTTATAAAAAATGTAACACAAAAAGTCTCCTTCTAGTCTTAGATAAACATAGTCATAAAGTCTCCAGGCAGCCTTCCTTACTGGTGGCGACACACGGCAGCAAGAGGCAGCATTTGTAAATGTGTTTAACCAAGCTTAGTGCCTAATATCCAGCCCGCCTTATGGTGCAGAAAAAAAAATTACAGCAGCAGTATGACAACGCTGATAGGCTATAAAACCATGTCGTTTAATACCCCCGCGCTCTCCTCCCTCTGTGTGCTCCACCCACCATTAAGCCAATTCATCACCTCTTAAGAGAAGGCCATAAGACAGATCCAGTCTATCAGTCACTCTGCTCAGGTTGCTGCTCTGATGATCCTGGATGTGAACAGTGAAGCCATGTAAACAGCGATTTTAGAGAGCAACGAAAAACTTGGTTTTGGAAAGATATTTGAATTTGATCGGACGGAGAGCGAATTAATTTTCTCTGTCGTTATGACTCGGTTGTTTGAGATATCACTTGTCTAATGACCTCATGAGGGAGGACCGCGGATTTGCATTTTTTGTCCCTGCTTCCATAATGAAAAAAGGGTCGAGCGTGGCATATTTCACTGAGCCTGTCAAATTCACTCACACCCCTTTACGAAGCCTTCAGAAACTTCATCCCAAAGCCTCCCACTCTCAGGGTCTGGCTTTAAAATCAACTGTGACAAAATTAGCAAACCTAGACTGTTTGGACACTTTCCCAATATAGTAGCTTTTCCTTCTTTTCTTTTTTTTTTTTTTTTTTCCCGAAATGCAATCAAGCTCCCGAACATCAAACGTGAAGAAGTCTCCTTGAAAGTCGTTCAGTCTCGAGGGTGCCAGAGTGGCTATAGATTTATGTAATCGCAAGCTTGTTAGGAAGATTTCTCCAGTTTATTGACAGTGATGTGCGCAGGGATTTGGCAGATCCGACACGTGGGAAGCACAGTTCTGAGGCACCACCTCACAAAAGCAATTAGAGATCTATATTCCCAGACAGGTCTGGACTTGTTCTGCGGTGGAAGGGTCCGTACTCTTTAGGGCTTTTATTAACATGACATGCATGTCTCAAAGATTGTCTCCGGATGACAGTGAATGGGGGTCATCAACGAATGGGTGCAACAATTGCTTAAATTGTGGTTTTTGAACAACATCGGAATGTATTTTCCAACTGAGTTCTCATAGGGGGCTGATTGTCAAAGAAAGTATTTTTCCTACCTCCCATTCAGATGATGATAACTAAGACTGCAGCATTTATAACACACCAGGCTGCAGGAAACACAGTAGAGTGGTTAATTAGAAAAGATTTGAAAGATTTGATACGGGCTGGACAATCTCAGGATTAAGCACTGAACGTCAACTGGCTAAAGTAATTAGTTCAGTCTATTAATTACTGTAATCACCCATGATCATGTTAGCCTTTGGTTGAACATGTTTCATGGATGTAAAGAGGCTGTGCAGACAGTGTTACCAGGGGATATCGTCAGTGCTGGGAGATAATTATGCTGCACATAAAGGATAAAGATTGTTTTATATTCAGTAATTTGAGCTTAAAGCCTGCTTGTTTGAACTGATAGTGCTGCTGTATGTTCAGAGCCTTGACAAATCATTAACAGCCTCTGAGTTTTTTTCAAATTTGACCACGTTATAACAATAAAACTTATGAAAATTTCATATTTTCATTGTTTTTTTTTTTACAAATAAAAAATGTTGAGTATGTTTTCAGCTCTCCTGAGTCAACACTCGACTCATTCTTCTTTTTAAAAATAGATGAAACTCAGTCTGATTGGATGTCGAACAGGAAGGTGTAAATCTGCCTCGATCTCACTACTTTTGCAGCCTCCAACAGATTTTCTTCCATGATTATCCTGTGATGTTTCTCCTGAAGAATACATACTCGAATACTCCGGTCATACTGTGGGACTCGCAGTATGATGCTGCCACTGCCAGTTTTCACTGTTTTTAAGCAACGCTAATTTTCTTCCACGTAGTATTTTGCATGTAGCCCAAAAAATATCTTGAGCTCACTGAGACCAGAGCAGGTTATTCCATGCCTTTATTAAAGGCTGCCTTTAATAAATTATAGTCCCTAAAGGTGAAGAATGAGAGCCATCATGTAAATTCAAGTTGTTTTTTTTTGTATTGATGTTATGTTAAATCCTGGAGTGTTGCCTTGCTCCTCCAGACTAGCGGCAGCAGCAACGTTAACAGTTGTACTGTAGTACACATCATTTTACAAGTATGGATAAAAGCATGCATCATTGTCCTTCCACATCACATTTTTCAAACATTAATCTCACATTTCACGAGATTTAAATATGTCTGCCACTGTATCTGTTTGTAGCTACAGTTTATTTTTATTTTAGGTCTGAGCTGCTGTGGGCTGGTCCAATTTTTATTTCACAAGGTTACAATACACACTAGCTTATTTTTGAAAATGCAATCGACATTAATCATAAGAAATGTGCCATAGTGTTTCTGTTCAAGGTAGACGTTTTCAACCGAAAGACTATAAAGAGATTATTAGGAAAATCTCCAACAAACATTCTTTTTTATGTTGCATTTGGATTTTAAAAAAAGTAAGAATTTTCTGTTTTTGTATATTTTACTAAGAAATAAATATTATTTTCTGCAACTTGAGATCACCATTCAGAGCTGATAAAGTAAATCTGTTCAGCCCGATTTGATTTATAACTAAAGGCTTGAATAGACAACAAATATATTAATTACAGATGCAATTCATTGTTTTCTTTGTGACCAAAATCACATTTTCCAACTTTTTTTTATGAATTTTTCTTTTGTTTGTTTTGTAGGAACCTTTACATCCCTCCTCTGTGAGCTGTGATGAAATAAGGCTGGGGCCTGAAGAGATAGAAGTGGGGTAAACAAGGCGGCCCTGCTCCCCGACTGTGAAGGTGACACGGAGACGCTACACGCAGAACAAGCCCTTTTGATTAATCACAGGATATTTACTAGCTCAGATCTAATCAAGGACCACAGGATCACAGAGCTACATCATACACGGCCCAGAAATTTACGCAGCAGAGTTAACCTGTCACCTGCCACTGTCCTTTCCTTACATCTATAAACACCGTGTGCACGGGCCGGCCTGGTGCTACACACGCCACAGGCGGGCAGGCGTTTTGTAAACGGCGCTGAAAGTGATTGTTTTATTTCAGCGGCAACAATATAACCTGCAGTCAGATAGTCAACACATGTCGCTTGATATAAAACCTTATGGCAGAAGGGAGAAAGAGCCATTTATCTCAAGGTGGTCATGGTAATGGGACACAGGGACGTGAGCCGCTTTACCTCTAAGTAAACCACAGCACTATGTGGAGCAAAGTGTCATCCGCCTGTGGATGTGGGACTGTAATGCTGCGAGGAAGACATGTAAACCCAGGCCTAATCCGTGATTACAAGCGGAAAGGGATTGTGAGATTGTGATCTCTGACAGCTTAAGACTTTTTGACAATAAGGGTTTTTTTTTTTTCCAACTTTCAGTGAATGAACCATGCCACTTTTGGAGACTATTATGTTAGTTAAAAGAGCTGCATATATTTTCAGGATGGGATGGAGTTTGGGCTCTGACTACAATGAAACATGACTTGATATTAAAAAGTTATTCAAAAGAACTGGTCATCCTCTATAAGTCCAGCCGTCTTATGACTGCTCTTGTTTAATTTTCATATAAAAGGACCAAATGGCAATGTGCAATAATAAAGAAAGAAAGAAGATTTGTTAAAAGTTCTGTCATTTAACATTATCATGGTAAGTATAGATAATAAGAGTGGCTTATAGATTGACTTGTAAAAGTATTACCGGCAGAATTTTTTCACATTTTGTTAGATTGCATGCGAAAACTTCAGTGTACATCAGATGACACAACAGTGGTGTGTTTGTGTTGAATCTCCTTCAAGCTGATAACCCTTGGCGTTACAAGTCCCCTAATTAGGAAATAGATTCTCTTCTCTGAAGGCCTCGGATGACATTAGAGAGCAAGCTGAACCGTGAAGGTCAAGCAGATACACACAGCAGACCCATCAAAGAGAAGGATGTGGAAAAGGTAAAAGCAGGGTAAGGCCGTTAAACAATATCCCACGCTTTGAACATTTCTTGGAGCCCTGCTAAATTTGATAATCTGAAAAGTGGAGAATTTTACAGAACTACAAAACTACCACCTAAACTAACAGACTGGGGAAGGAGAACATTAATCAGAGAAGCAGCAAGGACGCCTTTTTGAAGAAGCTGCAGCTCAGACAGGAGAATCTGTTGACGAGACTTTGGTCTTTATCGCCACGAATCTGGCCTTTGCTGAAAGGAAGCCGTGTTTCTGTTTAGATCAAGGCATGTAGGGGACGCAGGAACTATAAGGGCACAAATGAAGTGATCAAAGGAGACCATAATTTCAATTTTTATTTTACATGCAAAAAAAAAAAAAAAAGTGGTGGAAAACTAACACAGCACGTCACCCTGAACATCTTATCTCCTGGTGGTGGCAGCACAGTGCAAAGTTTAACAGGACGCTATTACTTTCAGATATTTTTGCCAGTCAAAATAATTATATTTAATTTATAAAGAGCAGTAACCCTTGACTGTATGAAATGGGAAAAGACATAACCTTTAGTGTGAACTGGGTCCTGTCCTTTGCTATTAGCATTTTGCTCAAAGAGACAACGGCAGAGTAAAGGAAGTGCTGCAGCCCCGCCGCGTTCAGGAAAGTGTTGGAGTGCGGCTTGTGCCATTGTGTTGCCTGGAAAATGTCACTCTGTAGGGGGGAAGAGTCTCAGTTCGGCCAGGTTTACGGAAAAACACTGGCAGAGAAAAAAATTCAGATAACTCCAGTTTTTTTTTTCCCCCAGGAAGATGAGTCTATATGCATCTCTCCTGCATCTACAGATCCAATAAATTACAAGCAATCTGAGATTTGTGAGTAATAGATCACTCGGTGGTCTTCAGCCACAATCTCACCACTTGAGCTCCTTACAAAAAGTCTATTAGACGAGAGTGTTTTTGTCAGCCTTCCCGTCTCGCCGATATTTCCTCAGAGTGACGAGACACATTTGAAGCCTGGGAGGGAGAGTAATTTCTGTGTCACATCCCTTTAGCCCAACCTCCCTGACAATTGCCAACACAAGAGCTTTCCCACTAAAAATTAATCACATTTGCCTTTTTAATGGCGTCCCTCATACCTCTGCCAAGAATTCACAATCATCCTGCTGCGGTTGTGTCCCTAGTTGCTCCGTTTCTCACAAAGAGACATGAAGGAGTGAATAAATACTTACATGACCCCTTTGGTTTTTTTCTCTCTCTTTTTAGCCGCCGCTGCAGTTTTCAGAGCCGGAAACGCTCAGAGCTAAGCAGGTGTAAGTTCTTTTTTTTAAAATTATTGTCATGGACTCAACTTAAATATGAAAGGTAATTTTTTTCTTATGATGAAGAATAGAGAGATTGGTCAAATAGTAAGTTTTAGGTTGAAAAAAATCAATAAAAGTTAAATACGGTAAAAGTAGGACAGTGGATTTTTATGAATTTCAAAGGCTTTTCATTAATTTTAAACTCATGATGCGTGATTTAATCAACTTTTAAAGCAGAGTGAAGTAGTAGTTATTTGATGGATAATGACGAGTTTCTAGATTAAAGCAGGAGGTGAATTTCTGCTTGAAACACACTGCATGATTTGATCCAGAATGGCTAAACAAGCAGAGCAAACTGAAATATTTCAGACTGATTTGACCTTCCTTATATCTATTATAAAAAAAATTATTGTACCCAACAAGAGTTTGTTTTGTTCTTTTCATTGTTTGTGGCAAACTACAAATAGTTGCTTCCGTAAAGGACTAATATTTGTCCTGTTGACAGATTCTCCCACCTGAGTTGTGGATTTCTGCAGCTACTCCAGAGTTATGATGGGCATCTCTGGTGCTTTTCCAAAAGATACCACAGTTTTATATTTAAATCTACAATCATCTGGAAGCTATCTTCACTTTCCAATTTATCTGATGGAAAAAATAAATAAAAGAGTCGTCTCAGTAAAAACAAGCCTTGGCATCAAATATTCAGACAGACACATGATTCCTTGTGAGTGAGACTGCCTGTAAAAATGACGGAAAAACAAAATACCCACAGTAAAACAATGTTCAGAGGACATTCTGTCAGATTCCTCTCTTTTTTACAGATTTCACCACTGAGCCGTTGTGGCATAAATGCCTTAAAACACTTTGACATAACCGTGCCGCGTCCAGAGACCCCTGGTCCTGAATAATGAATCTGCAGTATGTCCCGAACAGCTGTCTACATGCAAAATGCTTTTTAAGGCTTTCTTAAATCTTCATTTTCAGGCAGCTGCATAATTTAAGTATAATCCACCTGGTTCTCACCTGGCAACCATTAATCTAATGGCTCGTTCTCAAAATCCAGAAAAGCTGCTGCCGTTTATGAAGCAGAAGAGACAAAGTCCAGACCATCCTCGATTCATGCTCTGCTCTCTTCATATTTAATTCAGAGGTTGTGTATTTCTTTATGATTGCAACATCTGTTTGGTCCCAGTGCCAGCTCCCTCTGTCAGCCACCCTCTGTTCAATAATTCCTGTCCTGACCCCTAAGAGGCCCGGACATCACAGCGCCGGCTGCTGCTCAAACTTCCCTGGGAGCAGACACAAAGGGACAGGTGCTCACAGGCGACTAAATCATCCTGCTCACATACTCGGTTCACCTGCACTGTTTAGATCCATGACTTTGTTGTGTTAGAGAAAGAAACCAAAAACCGTTTCAGGCATTTTCTGCAAACTACAGCACTCCACTGTGGGACTTTACAAAGTTGTGCAGAACTATAAAGTGAAAGGAAAAGGACACAGTTTTGAAACTCCAATACCAATTCCTTCATGAATGATTGAGAAATGTTTGAAACTTCTGGGCTTGCATAAATGCTTTAAAGAGAAGGATATTCTTAAAGAGACAGAGGCCAATTTCAAGGCATCAAATTGGGAGGTCAAATTTGTTTGATGTATGCAGGATTTTCATAGCAGCTGAAGGTAAGCAAGTTATTTGATTTATGTGCCTGGCAAACATGTTGTACTCCCCCTTTAAGTGAAGTCATCCCAGAAAAGTGGAACTGTAACAAACTAAATAAATTTAGTCAAAGCAGACCTCACTTTGTCTGGGCTTGTCATCTTTGAAAAAAGAGCACAGCAGACAGAACTTGGGAGTTCAGCAGTCGCAAGTTGTGATCTTTGCACACTGTATTATAATCGCTTCGAAGGAGGTCTGTAACATTCAAAGACATTTCATAAATAAGGCAACGAGCGAACAGCTGTGGCAGCGCCTCGGCTGCTTCGGTTTGTAAAGGAGCGACAAGGATTGTGCTTGTTTTTATTTTTGTCTCAGAACATAAACCATTTAAAACCCTAAAACATAACTTTGGTTGAAGGAGTTACTCATGTTTTGGCTTTTTAAACAGATGTTTAGAATATTAAACCTATTTTGTTAAAGTGGAAAAAAAGACATGATTATTTCAATCTGGTATGATTAAAATCATACCATTATGATTTTTACATAATGGTTACATAAAACTCCATCAAATAAGTACTTTCTTCTGACCATAGCCATTTTCTGGGGCACATTCCTTCAAATGGGCAAAATGTTTTTAGGGGCAATAAGAATGACCCCAGAATGATACTCTAGTACCCGAAAAAGGTTCCTGTACTGAAAACACACCCCAGTTTAATAATGAATCAGAAATGGCAGAGAAGTTTAAAAGTTTAAACTGGAAGATGAACAAGTGCTCTGCTAGTCAGAAATGCTTAACACCTGAATCCTTGGAAGTCCTGTCTTGCTAGCAGGGATAGATTTACACCCTGTTTTCATGTTTGGGCCCTGGTTGCTGCCATGGAAACAGCTGGGATTTAGCAATGTCCCCAGAAAAATATGCAGAAAAGTATGCACCTTTAAAAAATCAGGTTGAAAAGAATCAAGTTTCGAGTTATATTTTGTGTGTTATAAGACTAATTAACTTCCAGCAGATTTATTGTATCCCAACGGTTATAAACTGATCTAAACTGATCGTAGTGTTTTGTCTGGTTTTCATAGTCGGAGACACCGAAGGTGGCGGTGTCTGTGACAGATGCTACCCACCGACCTCATAAACATGGCGGAGGGGCCAGATGTTTGGACGACCTCACAACCTTGGTACCAGCTGATGTGGCAGTGATGGAGATGGGTTCTGGCAGACAAAACAGATCCAGTGACATCTAAGGTTCCCATTTTTCCCACTTTTTCCGCGTTGGTCTTTACTCCACCCGCCCCCCTGCTCCACACAGGGCAATCCTGGAAGGCAGGGAAAGATGGAGGATGGACAAGGAGAAACATGCAAACACAAAAGAGAGAAAGAGGCAGAGGGAGAGAACTGGTCAGTGGTGCTGACGGTTGTCACAGATGTTGAGTTCAGCACAAAACTCTGCCAGAAGCCATCATGTCAGAGCTAAGTTCGCCGAACGAACAAGAACAACTCCAGGCCCTGCCACTTTCTATCTTGCTCAAAGTTCAACAGCTGTTTCTTGAACGAATGCAGATGCAAAATAATGATAATAATGATTACTTACAGCTCCTGCTTAGACGTAAATACTCCTTCCAGACCACACCCAGCGCACATGGGTTCTCATTAGATCTTTACTGCTGCAGCTCTTTTGGTAGACCTAATTTTAGAGGCAGAAGATGGTTTTTGGCAGTCACTGTCACAGAGAGAAAACAAAGAGTTGTTATTCTCGATTTGCACAATTAACTCCCTAATCATCCAGCTGGTTTCGAATCATACACATTTAATATTTCTTTAGTTTTCAATGGGTGTCTAAAGCAAACAGCGAGTTAGACAGTTGTCAAAAACATGCAGAGCCTCTTTGTAACATGCATCCATAGTGTTGGAGTTGCTTCAACATCATTTCTCCTCAAATCAACGCTTGTGCTTGTCGATTCTGGCATGTGAAATTTGTAACATTTTGACTGGGCGCATCTTGGCTCCGAGCATCTTCACTCAGCTCAGAGAACGTCTTTGTGCCAAGGCCGCAGCCTGTGGCGGTTTTCCGAGTGACAGATGAGTATGTCAACAAAGTTGCATGTGTGTGTGTGTGTGTATGATGAAACAATAGGTTTGATAAAGTGTGAACTGCACTATTTTGGACTAAAATGCCTGGTCGTTCTGTAACTAATCAGAAAGCTTGTCAGAGAAAATGAACGCACAAGCTTCACTTTATCATGCAAACCCGCATGAATTTGGTGAAGACACCGATTGTCATGAACCGACAACTACAGTTGGAAGAGCAAACGCATCTGAGAATTAGAAATAAACTTGCCAAACAACCAGCCACATAAAAAATATTGAACAGGGACGGGAACTGCGACGTGAAGATCTAAATCTATCCGTCCTGTCTTCAGGCCTCTTGGCAAAGGGCAGCTCAGCTGTAGCAGACAGATTGTGTGAACAGCAGACTATGAACATCTCTCCACAGGCCATACCAAGGTGTCTAATCCAGGAAACACTGTGAACACACGCCCTTTGGGCTCCCGCAGTGCATCACATAGCCTAGATCAGTGGACCGCTGCAACTCGCTTCCGTCTCAAGTTTGTTTATTCCTTCGGCCACAGAATCCAAACCGTTAGAGGAGGAGACAGTGTGACGGCGCGATGATACTCGTTCCCTTTGTTTCCTATGAGCATCCAGTTATTGATGACTGGGTGTGAGATTAAATTAAGATTTTTAATTGGATGATATTGCAGTAGATTATCTATCTTTAATTAACTTAACATACATCATAATACTACAAAAAAATACTACCTGTAGTTTTTGGAAAACGCTACACTTAGAGATACGTCATGAAGTTTATGTTAAAATAAAATTTGTCAGATATAAAAAGAAATGATTACTTTTCGTAGCTCTGATGTTTTCTTCTTCTGCTCTCCATGCACACATTGACCTTTATTTCCTTTCTCTGTTTTTCTTTTCATTGAATGTATATCTTTGTTTATATGTTTTCTTGATGGAGATATTGAAAGAGGAATTGGTGCCATTAACTTTATGCACTCTTTGGGTGACATAGATTAGATCCTTTTTTTTTTTTTAAAATAACGCTTTGTTTTTCTTCCCATAAAAAGTACTCCAAGTTACGTTATTCTGTGTTTCTTTGAAATTAAATTAATTTCCCTTTTTGACTATTTTGATAAATGTTTTTTATTATATATCAGACTATCGGAATGGGATGAACTCATTGATAATGCCCTGACACATTTCGGCACTTTACCTGGAGAAACGTTGCCATCTCACTAAACCGGTGGGTCTGCTCTGCTCTCCAGCACCTGTCATAACAGCTGAGCGTCACCAACATCAGAAAGCGCTGCGAGATGACAGCACCCAACGTTGGCAAAGATAAAGCCTCGGGAAGAGGGGAAAGCAGGATAGATCTAAATTTCATTCTCTAGAGTATATCAAAGTGACTCCTGTCAGCATTGCATCAAAGCAGAGAAACAGGAACTGTTCACTTTTACAGCTGAGAGTCGTTCAGCGGAGGGAGTGGACGTGTAGGGGGGCTGTCAGGTGAGCACCAGAAATTAAATTGGTTGAAAAACAGGGAAAGGGATAAGAATAAAACGGGCCTTGTTAACTATCACTAGTTCAGATTTATGATGGGAGAGTAAAAATAAGGTTGTGCCAGAGGGTGAAACTGAAGTGGGACTTTTAAGAAAACATCTATGTAAAGCTACTGGTGCAAATCAAGTTAGTCGAATTTATTTTTATAGCACATTTCAGCAACAAAGAAAAAGAAACATTACATTACAGTGGCAAAGAATCTAAGCAAATTACTTTTTAGCCTGGATTTAAATGAAGTCAGGACTTCAGCAGTTTTGCGGTTTTCCAGAAGTTTGTTCCTAGTTTGATTTTAAGAAAATTAATTTTTTAAAAACACATTTTAAGAAAAATATATTGTCTTAAAAATATATTTTGGTAGTGCTATCAAATGCCAGTTTTCTTACCTCTGGTAGTGATACTGCACCACTAATGTTTGCATAAAAAAATAATTCTGACCTTATTAATTTCAGGCCCGGAATATTTACCAATGCTATTTCTGTGGTGGAGAAATTAAGTGCAGAAGGAAAAACCCAGATCAGCACTCAACATAAAACAACATTGACAGTTACCATGGGGCAGGCCTGTTTACCTAAGCAGCCTGAATAACAACTGAGTGTTTTTGCTACAGTACAGTGCCACAGCATACAGGAATGCTGGTGCACAGATGACAAATATTAGATGCTTACGGCTTAGGAAAAAAAATCAAGGCAAGACAAATCTTTGTTTGTCCCTGGGCCAAACCCTGCACTGCTCTGTGGGCCATTTCTGATTTCTGCACTAGCTGGTGTAACGCAACCAGCCATGCATTAGCATTGGCCCTGCAGTTAGAGCAGACTCTTAGGATCCTGTCACCCAAACTTATCATACACTCCTACGCTAACACACACACAGCCAGACGTGCAAGCAAACACTGAAATATGGCTTGCTGGCTGCAGCATATTTTATTTTCAGGAGACCTATCTTAGTTTCCTCTAATATCCGAAGCAAACAAATCCACTTTTGTTTCTCACTGTATAAGCTGACCTCTACTCTTTTAGCTGAAATTTGCACTGCTTCACAGTTGTTCATGTTGGGGTTTTCTACATAACAGTTTTTTTTTTGTTTTTTTGTTTTTTTAAAAGGACATAACTCAGAGTTTTTGAAGTGAGATCCTTTGAAAGGAAAAAAATATATATATTTCTCGCAGTTATAATTTCTCTCACTGTCTTCATTTAGGCTGAAGTTAAAGGATAGTCAGGGAAGGTCCAAAACATTTCTACCATTTTATATCAACTTCATCCAAAAACTATTTTATGAACACTTGTACCTGCATTACGTTTGCATCAGGCAGATTTTTGTTTTTCATTTAAAAAAATTGAGGTAGGAGGATTTTTTTGCAATTCTCTTTCAGTTTGAAAGACATTGGATGAACAAAGTATATAGAGCTATTTCCACTAAAACTAAGTGATAAAAAATTAAAGCAGTGGGAACAGCAAAAAAAAAAGAAGAAAAAAAGAAGAACGTAACATCATTGATAAAATAGTGTTTGTCTAAGATGCTGTTATGCATAAAGATTTTTTGCACTTTTAAGGAGACAAAAATCCATCTGTGGTCTTGACATCTCTCCAGTTACCTTTTAGCTTCAGCCAACAGGTCCAACTAAACTAAACTTTCTACTAAGATGCCAAAAGAGTTATCAGCTGTAGTTGGTCCAGGAAGATGAAGCTAAAATTTTCTCAAAGCGGACTTTTCTTTAGACTAGATCATCTAAAAGTGCTTTTGTCTTCCCCACTGTCTCTGACTACCAGCTAGCTTCAGTCTATGTAATCTATATTTATAGTAAATGAGGGAACCAATGGAGTCATCTACTGGAGGTAAGATAATAAATACATATAACCTTTTACTAGAACTCCACTTTAAACCCTTCATTCTTCCTGCCAAAGCTGGCTCATGAACAGGGGGCTCAAGCCAGCACACAAAGTTCAACAACTGTGAAGAAGGAACTATTAAAAAGGACACACAAAGCAGTGACCTTGACTGACAAGTGCTCTTCATTCTGGCCATAAACAGCAGCGGGCCCTGATAAGTGTTCAGCGATGCAGGGAGTAATGACCTATCCGTCAGCAGTGGTCGGGCCGTGTGAGCTAGTATAAATGGAACATACATAATGTACAGCAATAATACCAGCACACTCCCAGCCTAATGTATTATCATTATTCTTGAAGACCAGGACCCTTTCTTTTCTTTTTTCTTTCTTTTCCCCCACTTCCTGTAACGCCGTACAATGTGACTCAACAAGGAGGGTAAATGTCTTCGGGCCACGATAATTTCATTTTAATCTTTGTTCCATATTATAATTTCATGGTCAGAAATATGCCGGGCAGCGACGGCACGTTTCTCTCAAAGGCTAAACAGAACACAGACCATAACCGGAGATTTTATGTGAGGGTATAACGGCCCGCTCACAGGCACCAGGTCAATTTACGATAAGACAGAGAGAGCTGTAAATTTACATGTGATGGCCCATCTCCTCATCTCAAACAACATCATTATGTTCCCAACTAGCCTCTGATTATGACGCTGGTTCTGCTTAAACAGAACCAGTATAGTTCCTCCGTCATAATACCACGTAAATATACAAATGAAATCTAGCATGTGGGAAAAGAAGACCCAAAATCAACACATTTGTAACCTACAGTACAGCAGTATTCACTTTTTAATCATTTGCCATATTACAAATACAAACACTGATCTATTTTTATGTAGATTTCCTGCAACACAAAGTAGTAAATAACTGTGAAGTGAAAGGAAAAAAATTATAAACATTTTTCAACATTTTTTGTTTCAGAGTTTATTGACAATTACACCTGCAGGCGTTTTGACATATTTCTATAAGAGCTTTGCACATTTAGAGATTAAAATTTTGCCAGCTCTTTCTCAGATCTTTTGTAATTTGAAACATGTTTTCCTGCAGGGACTGGTGTGTTTAGCATGATGTGCAGTTTGAAAACTGAAGATAAAATGTCACTTTCAGCATCAAAGTTAGTCCAAGCATAAATCCAAACCAACAAAATGGAGACTAGACCGGAAGACAAAAGTTTAGGAATCGAGAAGTAAATCCGATAGAAATATGATGAGATGTAGATCCATGATGAGATGTTGTCCAGTCTTCCAAGGAAGACTGGACAAAAATGAGGCGAGCTGTGAGCCTCCTTTATGAAAGAATGCTGAAATTAATGCAAAACATATTGCCTGCAAAATGTAGTGTTGGTTCAAGAGTGTACTTGTGCAATCAGGTCATTGTAGATTTTTATTTCTTAGATTTCCTTCCGCAACAGATTTGTCGGTAGGTGAGAAACCTCAACTTGTCAAGTGTCAAAAACAGAAATTCAGAAAAAATTTGTACATTTCTGAGACACACTTTGGACTATCATTCATCAAACTAACTTTAATCAAGTGTTGGTTAAATGTTACAGATTGGGAAAAACCCTGATCAGTTGTAGCAGTTAAGGCTTAACAAACAGAAGCTTTAGCACCACTTTAACCACGAGTTAAATGAGGTTTTGATACATTGAAGCACATTTAACAGAATTTTTTAAACTTAATTTTCTGGTCCTTTGCAGAATTTTGACTCATGCGTTTCTGTTGTTGCATCCTTCCCTTACATCTCATGGCTTAAAACACTCATGCAATAAATATCATCTCCCAAAATACAACCAGTGACAGCTTATTTAGTCCTGTCCCTGTACTAGTTGTGCTGAGAGTTATCGTGTAACGGCATTAATTAACAGGCGTCTCCAAAGCCTCCCACTCACATATTGCATCAAAGTCACAGCCAGTGTCCTTGTCCAAAAACTCAACTCTATCAAATCAAGAATATGCAGAGCTACTATGCAACACAATGCCGCGTACAATAGAGAGATATTTAAAATAAGGTAATGAGTGCAAAAATAAAAGTGAAGCTTTTAGATTGCAACCTTATCACAAGCAGTTTTAATGAAAACCAGCAGCAAGGAGGCTGAATTAGGGTGAAAATTGCACACATTTCTGTCTCATCCCGCAAAGGTATCCCTCCATAGTAGAGTAAAAAATGAGGAAAGCCTCCAAAGCTTGGCCAGTAATCTCTCCTCTGGAGGTCAAATCTAACATGGCAGGTTAGTGTCTGTGGAGATTGACAGCCTGGAGAAATACGGCTGCCAGGCGCTCACAATGCACAGTGACAGTGAACACCTCCCAGGAAAAAGGCTGGTTACCAAGCCTTATAGAGCGACTGTCAGAGGGCGCCCGCCGTCAGAGCTGCTGCCGACTCCACGCTGACAGACTCTGTCAACCCGTCTCTATCATATCGAAGCCATCTCAGTCATGTAAACACCAGCTTGTCTGAGACGTGGACAGATCTGAGCGGTACTCGTCTCAATCTGAGGCATTTTCCAGGCAACAAATTTCATTAAAACTCTTTTTTCTTTGGCGCTTACATTTTTTTTAAGGCTATGAAATGAGCGACTGATACGGAATGATGGTTTATTTTTTTGTTTTACTGTAAAGAAAATAAATTAGATCCGCAACAATAAATATTTCATGAGTACGTAATTTCACGCGCTTGCCATTTTATTTTGATGTAACTAAATAAAATAAACACATTTTCAGTGTTATACTTCCACATTACTTCTTTTTTATTGTCAAGGGATTATAGTTATGTTTTTAAAATATATATTCACCTGAATACATCTAAAGAAATATATTATTTGCTGCAAAATAAAAAAAAAACTCACTTAAGGAGAACCTTCCTAACTACACGAAGTAGACAAAAAGATCTTAAAAAGAAAATTTAAAATGGACATCCTTTAGTTTAGAAAGGGTATAATTTCTGTTTCTTTTTTAAAGCAAGCCTTCACATGCACATTCCGAAAGAAATGTTACAAAACGATGTTGTTTACTGTGACGCTGTGTGTAAAAATAAAGTACAGCACACCACTAATTGCATGAAATATGTTATCTTACAGGCTTGTGCTGTCTGCGTTTCATAAACAAAGGCTGACAGATCATGCCCTCAACCAGTGACCCTGCTGTGAGCATATGCACTAATGCAAGGTCACACTGGAGACTGGCCACATGAGGGGAAAACAGCCATCCAATTTGCCTCGTGAACCCAGCAGACACAAACTCCTAATGCAGTCATCGTGCCCTACAATAAAATGTCAGTTTGTTTAACAGGAGCCTTTTCCCCCATTAGCAGCTCCAATAAAGAGCTCTTGTGCTGAACAGAGGATTCCCTTTTATGTGTGGGAGAGGATAAAAAAAAAATGATAAGAGGATATCGTTGCCAAAAATCTGTTGCATACTCAGTTTTGAGGAGGCTTTGTTGGCTCCCACAGGGCTCAGCTGTGCGCAAAAGCGTGGCAGCCTTTGATTTTCATGATGACAGGTGGCCATATTTAAATCAGAGATCCAGTTAATACCAGCTATAAACCGCAGAGGCTGGTATTCAGTCGGATCTGCAAGTATTTTGACAGAGATACAATTTCTTTAAATGCGAGTCTGTGCATCACTGTGAATATCAAATTAAGATGCAAATGATCGTTCCAAGAAATTTCCGACGCTTTTAATTTATTTTTTTTTAAAGTTGTTTACATGCAACCAAACATAAAAATAATAATTGGGATAACAATTAATTTACTTGAAAGTCTTGTCTCTCTAAAAGGCAAAGTGAAAAAGTAAATGAACGATTTAAAAAAAAAACGATTAACCTTTATCATCTTCAAAATGTTGGAGCCTTTGTCAGGTCATTTGTTTCATTTAGCTTATTTTTCATTAAACTCAAAGGAAAATATGTTTTATTCTAAGTTTCAGGTCAAATCCACATCTACTGTTTTCCAGGGTCACTGAGCTGCAACTTATGGTTTCATCCCTGTTCCAAGGTGCCTCAATCAATGATGTCAATCAAGTTAATGTTTGCAAAACTTGCTCACATGCTAAGGAGGTAATTCAGCCTTTTGGTTCAGGTATTTATGGATCCAAAAGTAACAAAAATAATGGCACTCAAGGGCTAGAATTACAGACTCCTAGATTAAAAAAAAGTCAGATTTTTCACATTTGTGGTCCAAAACAAAAATGTATTCCTCCTACAAATTTCTTTCTTTCTTTTTAATCAAACATACTAGATCCTCTTATGTTTTTTATATAGGGAAAGATTACCTTGATTCAATACAAAAAGCAGTTTTGAAATTATAATGTAATTTATAAAAGGGAATATGAATGTCCAAAACCAACCAAAATAAAATTAAATGTTTACCACATTTTTGTTTTTGTTCAGTACCTCAAGCCTGATTAAAGCCTTCAGCTCACACCACCCTCATGTTAAAAAAAAAACAACAAAATAAACTTTGAAAATGTTATTCAATTCACAAAACTACAAATTTTTTTTGCATGTTAATATTGAAATGAGAATGGAATGGTAACTTTATGTAAAATGTCTCTGTAAAAAAAGTCTTCTTTGTAGGACAAGTAACATTTAAACGTGTCAATTACATGTGAAATGTGATTCATATTTCAAATCTATAGATTACCAAGAAAGACCAGCGACACACCATTGAATGACTGTTTTTATCAAGAATCACCTTGTTTCATTAATGACGAGTCTTACTGGAAAGCTGAAAAGCTGGTTTTATATTTGCATTTTGAAGTTGAAGTTGAAGCTGAATGAGAAGATTGTAGATTAATAAAAATGGAATATCAAGTAATAAAACTGGGACTTGCTTCATCGTGAGCATGGTTTGACGAGCGTTTTGCAGGTGGCAGCAAGCTAAAGCAGGAGGCCAACGGAGGTTACTGTGAGTTTTGTGGGTAAAAGACGTCGTCGGGTTCTCCCTTCATCCTCTGCTTGCCCTTTGTCATGCATCCTCACCTCCAGAGCTGTCACTGACTTGTCAGAACCAATCAAAGGATGCCATGCTGTCTGCCAGCCATGTACCAGTTTGGACAGGATGACATCAAATTTCTGGTGCTACGTGTCAAGGACCATATGAAAACAGATGTCCTCATTACTGCCTCATCCCACCGCAGAAGAAATGATCTGTACTGAACTATTCATTATTAGAAAAAAAAAGAAAACATGAATCATCTCAATATTTCTCTTTATGGTTTCACCTTTAACCCTGAAGCATGTCTTAAAGAAAGTCGTTTTGGAAGTTGGCCATATAATCCGCATTTTAGTAAAAAAATAGCACCATTAAAGTCCAATAAGCAAAGTCAGCAAGCTAGAATCTGATCCATGTCCGCACACGGTGCTGTAGAACAGCGACATGTCAAAGCTCAGTGTTATCCATATATGAGGCCCTGTGAGATCCAGCATGACAAAAGTAACTTTATTGAATGGGACAGATCGCCGCTTGTCTGACTGACTTAATCTGTTTGATTGAGCAACGGGACGCCTTCGGCTTCACAAGTCCTTCAAAGGCCGCAGATTCTGCAAGTGTGAAAAAAAGAGGGAGGGGAAAAAGGCAAGAGGGGAAAAAAAATCTCCTAACACCCCTTCCTCTCCATATGACATCCACGCACAGTGCAGCAGCAATCAGAGGATTTGTGTATCGGTTTATTCATTGTGCTACAATTGAAATTCAGATTATGAATCGAAGGTCCATAAAGGCAAATAAAAACTGTTCCGTTGAAGTAACACAGAGCTCAGTTTGAATAGCGACTAAACTTTCGTCCTACACCTAAAAATGCAGCGTCCATCAGCAAAGCCTGCATTCATTTGCTCATGCTTGGCCATCTTATTAAGGGGGGGATCTAACTTTCCTCCCCGCCCCCTTTTCACTCGCCTGTCCAAACACAAAGCAGACCTCGGCTATCATTGTGCTTGATCTGAATTTTATTTGGAGCTCCATATGCTTCCACAGCCCCGCTCTTAAAAGGCTGGTGTCGATGCTCAGCCCCTCTTGGCCTATTGAGCATTAAAAAGAGGCTCCGTTCTGGCACCACACCGCCTATTGTCGGCTTTCAAAGTGCACAGACAAAAGTGGGAGATCATGAATGAGTGCCTGAGAGTCTATTAAATGGTTTTTCAAACAACTTAAACAAGAATCCTGGTCTGATGAAAAGCAAAGTACTTTTTTCTTTTGCTGGATTTCTATTCACTTTTGGTGCTATGATGAATAATTATTTGTAAACGGAAAACAAGTAGTCGAATCACAAATGTTATGACTTGTTTGACAAAAAAAAAAGTTGACCACACAAAACTACATGAATGTTCCACATCTCTGTCTTCTCTGAACTATTTTCCCCACTTAAAATGCCCAAAACTCTGTCTCTCATTCTCCAGGATCCCCCGTTAGTGACAATTTGTCCACATCAGAGAGCGATCACGCCTAACGAGATCTGACTTGTGACACGCAGATGGGGAGGGGCTGGGCACGGGCGGCGGCACTGCTGGGTGCTCAGATGCCCGGGGGCTACAGAAAAACGCTCGGCTCAGACTGTGAGAGGACACAACTGCTTTCTGCTAAACTCTGCTTTACCACCATGAGCCCTAGCACCCCACAGCCTACATCACTGAACCATTACAAAGAAAAGATTCAAAAGAATCACTGAAGGAAGTCCCGATTGGTATCCTGCAATAGACCTGGTTGTTTACACATAAATCACATCAATCTGGACCTTTAAATGTGTCCAGGTTTAGACAGAGGTTGGTCTAAAAGTGGTCTAAGCTGAGACGTAGAAATAGAAATATGATCAAGGGCCAGAAAAATGTCTGTAAATCAGGCATAAACTAAAATACAGCTTTATTTAATCCGGTATCATGATACTTTTATTCTAGTCATAAAAGTCTAGTGGTAAATAAAATGACGTATTTACAGCTTAGTACTGTACAGACAAATTAAATCATGCACTTGGATCTAAGATTTTTCTTAACATCTCATCTATGGACAAAAAAAACTTTTTCTGTATCGTCAGAAAAAGTTCTGAATCATAATTAACACAATAATTATGATTTCACAAAAAAAAAAAAAAACAGCAGATGTTTAGTATGAATAATAATGTCTAACCAGAGGTGACAAGGCAATGAAGTACTTGAATATATATCTTGATTTGTACCTAAATTTTCTTAACAGTAGCACAATATGGTAAAAATTGTAATCAAGAGTTTCTGAGTTCCCAGTTCTTGACACATTTTACTTTTGTCAATCTCGGCTAAAACAGGCCCACGTTTTCACTAAACGACAACAAACTCTCATCAGATGACTTAATCTACTCAACAGGAAGTAGCTCTATAATTACTTATATATACATATAAAACAGCAATAGGTTGAACACTCGTATATACCAACTTATTCTTGCTGGGCCACTGGGTGGGTATCTCCAGCGGTCATCAGGTGAGAGGTGGGGAACGCTCTGCTCAGGTCATCAGTCTATCAATGGGCAACACAGAGCGACACGGGTCAAACGGTGACACACACATTCACACATTAGGTCAATTTACAGAGATCAGTAACCTAATAGTTATGTTTCAGGATTGTTTTTGGGAGGAAGCTGGGGTCCCCGGACAGAACCCAGGCATTCAGGGTGAACATGCAAACTCCTTCCAGATCGTTTTCCTGCAAGGTGACAGCGCTACCAACTGTGCAGCTTTACTATATCCGAGTTCATGATGACACTTTACATTTATTCACACAACAAAGACACGTATGCTACTCGATAACGTTTATGAGACAGACCTTCCTCTGATAGGAAACTTGTAATGTTTTGATTGGACCGTGTTACATCGTTAATGTGCGGGGTGGGAGGACTGAGGCAGTAACCACTATAATTATTCACTTGGTAAAATACAATTAAAACAAACTGCTCAGCAAATATCACTTCTGGCTCACATATTTCCCATGATTTTTGGAAAGAATCTGCGATGTTTTGCAAGTTAAACTTGCCACTAATGCTTTTATAACAGATCCAATATCCACAGCATGTTGACTTTAGCAGATAATAATTTTTTTAACTTTGTTTTTTCAAGAATTCCTCTTTATTGGGGTAATTTATATGTCTTTTAAAGTTTGTCCTTCAATTATTCACCTTTGTGCATGGTGGTCTACTGTCATGTTACATATGGACAGGGATGCGTTGCCTGTTTTAAACCCCCACACACTCTGTACTCTTAAAATCACAGCGTGTCGTTTCCAGTCAAGTGCATCAGCCCGGCCAATATATGAAATTAGGTCAGGCTGGCCATATAGGGGATAACAGTCACTCTCTATTTCAAATAAAAAGTTAAATCCTATCAGAGTGGAAAGAAAAAGTATCTATGGGGAGTTCAATTAGAAAAAGGAAATAGTAGACTGAAATTGTGCACTATTATACCAAGTATAATGAGCTGTATTAACCTGTTTTTAGAATCAAAATGTACCAAGGAATTTGACTTTGGATCTGCTTTTCTCAAAATAAATACATTTAACACAGAGGAAGACACAGTTGTTTCAGAGCTAATAGGCATCGATGGATCGATGGTAGATCGATCGGCTATCTCTCTGTCCATCAGAGAAACAACCTGGGGGAAGAAACTGAATCTGTGGCAGCTGATTTTTGCAAATAGCGCTCTGTAGTGTAGAGGCGACCTAAGGGTGAAAGTCTAAACGGTTTGTGTCCAGGATGTGTGATTTCTGCAAAGATGCTCAACTTCAGGTAATTTCTGTCCAGAGAGTCGTTTCTTTATTGGGTTTTGCTTGATGCAGAGCTGCAAAAGTGACTTATAGTTTATGTCCTTTAAGAATAATAACTTTGATTCTATTTAGATTGATTCTACCGAGCAATCCGGCATTAGATTTTAGAAATTTTGCTCAGTCTTCGCAGGGCAAAATGAGGTGCTAGAGATCAAAATGATCAGATTTTTTTTTGTTGAATAATCTTGCATATGCTTAATCTCTTGTCTCTTTAAAATTAAACAAAAATACTTTACTTTGGAGACTTAAAAACACAACTACTTCTATTTATTCCAGTCATTTTAACTGTTCCAGCTATGATTCTGTGTCTTTGCTCTCATGCGTTTTATTTTTTCCTGCTTTCAGTGAGTCCTGCAGCATCCTCGGCCCTGCTGGTTGCTCTCACCTCTCTCTTGTGGCCCTCTGGCTTTCATCCTTGGCTCTGGCTCCTGACAACCTCACCCACTGAGCTACAGATTGGCCGGCACACAATGCCCCAGATCCTCATTCACCAACACAATGCGCTCCCTGGCCATACACCTTCCTCTCCTCCTTGCTGTCCTCACCACATCCTTTTCTGTCCAATTCCCCCATTTCCTTTCCCGTCTTATTCATTTCATTTGCTCGAATAATTTCTTGTTCCTCCCTCCAAGTCGATGTCTTCTGCTCCGATTGTGTCTTCCTGGCAACTTGGTGACTGGTAGTGCAACAACAGAAACCATCTCCTGCCTTGTTCGGTTGCGGGGCTGCACGAGCAGGACGAGCCAGAGCTCACAAAGCCTCTACCGAGAGAAACAATGGTTGTGTGCTCCATCATTCAAACCGAGGGACACTCCGACAGCTGCCTCCGCCACGCTCACACTGACAAACGGCCAGAAAAACAGATGGTTTGTGCATTCATGACCAGTTTAGTGGAAGCCCAGGAGTCACCCTCCATTCAAGGGGAGGGTTTGTGTCAGCCATTCCATGATAAAGCTTTTCAGTCTGGTAGAAAATTAGAAATGCATTTTAAAATTGTCCCTTAATTATCGAGGTCATCCCCAGCCCCGTGGAGGAGAGGGGAGGAAAGAGTCTGGGCTCTGGCTTTGTGACACATGACTGATCTGAGAAGATGGGCTGCCTCATTTCACTTTTTAAATCCTGCCAACGCATTAACATACGTTTGTCAGTTGCTTCTAAAAAAGCAGACGCGTTGAATTTCTGAAGCCAATGTAATCAACTCGTCTTCTGATCAGCGCTGGCACCGGAAGACTAAACTTTACCAAAACAGACTTACAAACACGCATTGACTTGCAAACATACTCCCACTCCTCCAAACTTGTCACATTTTTCGCATTATAATCTAAGACTTATATTTATTTTATTAGGGTTTTTTTTTAAAGAAAGCCACCATTAAACTGATACCCCCCCCCAAAAAAAAATAAAATCCAGACACCAGACTGGTGTGAATATATTTGTAGAGATGTTTAAAGCTTTGTTAGGTTCTAAAACAACATCTCAGGCTTTAAACATCCTGAGATAAATATGAGAAGATTCAAATGAAACCTATCAAGAAATGTTGTCTACCTGAACCAACAAGCCAGGAAAGAGGAGCGTTGATCAAAGAAGCAGATCGTGACCCATTGTAACCAATTCCAACGAGAATCAGTTGACAGCAATCGATATAGACGTACACAAATACGACCTTCATGATCAGAACAAAGCTTGCAGAAAGTCAGCCATCTCAAGTCCTATTTAATATTTCCACAACTTTGGGACTCAGCAAATACTTGTGAGAAGGAGACGAGGTATATAACTCAAAAACTAACAGCCTCCCTTCACCTTGAACACACCACGGTGGTGGTTGTGTCATGCCGTGGAGATGCTTTTCTTCACAGAGACGGAAAAGCTGCTCAAAGTTGATATGGAGATAAAAGCACGGAAATCCTGGAAGGAAACATCTTAGAGGGTACAAACAATTGAGACTGAGATGGAGGTCAAAGTTCAAACCTATCCAACAGAAAATATGTAGCAAGACTAACTTGAAAATTACAGTTCATAAACACTCCATCCAAATTTTGAAAAGAAGAACAGGCAAAAATAACAATGCCGTCAGCAGGCCATTCCTTTTTTTATTTAAAAACATCCACATAAACTCTACCCTGTACTGGTTTATCCCAAAAAAAAACAACAAATTCATTGACATTTGTAGTTGTAGTTTTACAAAATGTTAAAGCTTCAGAGGATATGACTACGTTTGCTAGGCATCATTTGCTGAGGCTAAGTCTAGACAAAAATAAATCCATGTACATTTCAACACTTAAAACCTGCAAACTGTGGTCTGATCTTCTGTTACAGTGAAACAGCAACATCTACATACTGAGAGCAGAATGTTAAACATCTTTTGTCTTTGTATTCCAAATATACAACAAATGCATGGTTAATGGTTAGCTTTAATCCTTTATCACAAAGAAGGTCAAAATAAAGGATAAAAATGCTTCATATTTTTACTTGCATGCCCTTTGTTGTTCTATAAATACTAAGCAGGCAATGTCACAAGACGTAAACAGGTATGTGAGACTAAGTCGACCACAACAATGGTGTGTGTCATGTCATTAAAAAGAGCTTAGCGATTGCTATGACTCAGTGAGGCGTGAACCATACTGGGCTTCTGAGCATCATCATCATCAAGCTGCTGGCAACACATCCCAAAAAAGTCATTTCCAATTGTAAGAGAAAGCTTGCACCAAGTTGCACTGTATCACAAGCAACACTATTTACACAAATTAGTAAAAGTGCCAGCCAAAGTGACACTGACTGAACTTTGTTCTCCCGTAATAAATTAGTTGCGAGTCTCGTGGCGCCCGAGAGACGGGGCCCTAACGGCTGAGCAGATATGAATTAAAGATAATGCCAAGCCACTGCACGTCTGTCTCTGCCTGGAAACCATCTGGACGTTCAATATTACATCCTTGTCTACACTTTTCACACTGATCGGGATCACAGTTTTTTTGTTGTTGTTGTTTTTGAAGGGCCTTCGTGACGCATCACACCCAGATGTGGTTGCTGACTGAACACATTTGTCCAAGGATCACTCTCGCTCTCCTTAGCCGTCACATTGTGACCCTGAATTGTCACAGAGAAAATGCACAGCTGGAGGAAGAGGTCCCAAATGCACCAAAACGGCCAAAATCAGGATCTTGTATTAAACATTAAACAAATTCATGTCATCATTTAGAAAGTGATAGAAATTAACATAAAGCAGACAAGTCTGATATAAGAAAACAAACAAAAAAACACAAGCATATCTTAAGTAGTTTGTGATCTAACATGTTGTGATCCTATTAATAATCATGGTGGCTCAGCATCATTGCATCGGACTGGTGGAGTCAAATTAACATAATTATTGCCATGATTAGCATAATCTCTGCACTAGTTTGTCTGTGTTACTTACTGTAACACACAGCACAGCAGAGACACCCAACAGCATGTTACACGCTGCAGATAATGGCAAACCAAGCCCTCTTACTGACCTGCAGGAGACCCACACCGCTTGCAGAACATAAACAAGAATGTGCACGGCTCTTCTGTGCAAACACACACAACTTCTCATGACACCGCTTGTTTTTGTTCCCACTTAAGCACTGCCCTCCTCTGACTGTCTGAGGTAGTGCACAGCAGAGAAGTGACTTGAAGCATCGCTTCTTTTTTTCCCCTCATACTTCCAGGTTAAGTTTACTGCTTGCCCATAGGGTGTATTAGGCAGATGACTAGACCTCTCTCCGTTCTAGCTTTTTTTTTTTTTCAGTACCATTTGTTGTTGCGATACACCCCTTTGGCACCAGATAGGAATCACTTCCTCAGAATATGATGTGGGAGGCATTCAAAGATAGACACTGACAGAAATGTGCATCTGTTGCCAAAAGCACTGGCATTGCAATGACACAAGTGATGACTCTAAGATGGATGTGATTTGATAAGAAAAAAAAAGTGATAAATGCGTGAATTTGGGCAAGAAATAGTAACTGGATTAAAGATAAAGCACAAACTAGAAAGTGCTGTAAGCAACTTGGAAAATAAGTCAAATAATGTTGCTATGATACAAACAAAATTATTTTTTTCAACTGCAAAAAAAAAAAAAAAAAAGTACATCTTTGCTGCCAGGCTGGCCTTTTGGTAAGGTTTTTATTTGCGTTGTTGTAATTTTAAGCTCAACCATCTGGTTACATGATGAAAACCAGCCTCGTTTTCATCCAAATCTTTCCTAAAGAAAAGAACAAACTGCTCCTCGGCACTTAAAGGGATAGCTCACAATTTCTGAAGGGAAGTTTTGCTTAAAAATGTTAAATGCAGTCTATCATGACCACTATCAAAACTGGTATTGCCACCATCTTTGCTTTTATTAAAATTGTTTTGTTTATAAGTTCACTTTTGAGAGAATAAAAGGATTTTCATCTTATCTCCAGAATATTTGTCAAGGTTTTCAAAGACATATCTATTCATTTAAGAGTGTTACTTCAAGAGGATCTAATCTTTTTTTTATTTGTGACCTCTGTTAAACTGTTCTGCAAAACATCTCAACTTCACGCAGATGATGCAGTTATACACACAGATAACAAAGAAGACTGCTAGCATACAACATGCTAGGAAATGTATGCTTAATACCCAGGAGTGGCTCATTCATTGCCACTAGTTGCTGGATTTTAAATGCAATGCTTCACATGCTACATTCTGAGAGTATGTTTCACACAGGTAGACCACTGGTGATGCACCACCTCCTACTTCCATTTCCTGTGTAAATAATGATCAACCGCTCTGCCAAAACCAAAGAAGACAGTAGAAATCCACTTTTGTCTTGGTCCTTCATGGACCAGCCATTAGCTGCTGGTCCAACCAATCGGTTGTGTTTATTCTAAATGGAGACTCCAAGTGAGTTATTGATGGTAAACCACCGAATGCGTGCAACCTTTCATCAGAACCTCAGTTCAAACACCATAAACTATCTCTACTAAGTAGAACATAATTATTAAACTCCCTGCAGGGTCTAATCAGCATTCGTGAGTGTCATCAGCACTAAGTATGATATACACTACAAAGCCTGTCAAGGTGATTTCTCGCCGCTCACCATGGCTGTCCCACTTTCACAGATTTAGACACACACACACACACACGCACGCACACAAAATTAATATCCACAAGTGAATCCGTGACCTGCAGAAGGCAGCCCCGACCTACCATTCCACAGCTTCTGGATGGATACACCCCCTGAGCCCATTGCTCTGCTTGTCCTCCCTCAATCTCGCACCCCTGAACACTGAGCAAGGACAAAACCTTAATGAGAAGAATGAGATGAGTCACTACTACAATATCTTAAACTATAAGTCAGTATTCTGATTATTTCATCAAATAAATTCATTATAAGTGGAGCTTAAATGTGTTGGTTTTCCACCTTTCTTGTACTATCTAAACAAGGTACGTTAATTAAGAACTCTAAAATACCATTTGGTTATGGATAATATGACACACAAGACGCTAGAAGATGAGTCCTTTCATGGTACTTTTATTTTGAAGGGAGAAGGAAGTTGTTTTTTGAGTTTCCCTACTGCGGCAGTCCGGACTGTCCACTACTGCTGACAGTGGCAGCAATAGCAGGTACGTTTCAAAAATATTCTGTGACAGAGTAGCAGACTAGATCTGTACTGTGGTAGGCTAATCGTTTACTCCTAACAATGCTAACGTTAGCATCTGTCACTGAGCTCAATGCTAATGTCAAACGAAACTAATCAAACCAGATATTTCTTGAACACCTGTAAATGAAAACAAAAATTTGTCCCTCTATTTTTTTTTTAACAATACTCCTTTAAATAGCATAGCAAGAATATTAAAATATAAAGACAATAAACACAAACCTCAATCATTCACGTTGTCTGCTGGAGTCTGTTTTCTCTGCACATGTTTGCTTTGCATCAAGAGGACACAGGGTTGGACAGAAGCTGGACGAAAGTAAATGAGGACACTCAAGGCCACAGGAACAATCATGGACCTTGTCTGTACAGTCACCAAATGGCTACTGCTTGGTTAGCTGTAAGCTCCATTTTGGGACCTTTGGTTCCCACATTTAATTAAAAATCCATTATCACCTCTCAGCGTTGCGAGCAGCACTTTAGCCCATAGTATTCCGATCTGAATTCCTAATTGGTCCTAAATGGCTAAATAGCCTTTTAATGCAATCAGTCTTTGAGTTTTCCAAAAGGAAGAGAGAAAAATATTTAAGTAGTTTTAATCCACGTTAAAACTAATCCTTCCCCTTGCAAAATGAAAAAAAAACAAAAAAAAACATGTCCAACATTTAACTTCTAGAGAATACCAACCCACACAGCAGAGGCAGACCTTGTGGCAGACCTTGCAGGCAAACTGTTTAGATGACAAATTAAAATTCAAAAGGTGATGCTGCCAAAGTACCTTGAGCAGATGCACACGGGCACGCCCTGATTGGCTGAATGAGTGAAGGAACAAACTGAGAGAATGGCTGGAACAAGAAAGACTGAGGTGAAAACAAGCGTTTCATCTAAAAGTAAAGAGAACAGAAAGAAAAGGTGGAGTCCCCTTCACATCCCAGCACCACTCTCCTTTCATCATTACCTCGATGAGTGCGGCCAGGCTCCAGCTCCCCTGGCAGAAACTAAGTGGCTTGCTGGCATATGGTGTAACCTCCATTTGAGTGCTAAAAGCTGGATATTGTTTTTGTGGAGCAGATGTTGGCGGGCCTGGCAAACGGCACAGCTGACTGGGCGACACAGCTGGGAACGGTGTGTGTGTGTGTGACCCACATACAGGGGGAGCGATTGTCAACTGAGAGCAACAACCTTAATGGAGAATGACAAAACATAGTGCAATGCTGGTTCCTTCATTGTCTCTACAAGCTGTGAGCTCATCAATAAAGACTGTTTTAGGTGTTATAGCTTGGGTTCTTCTGCTTTGTCCTATGTTACAACCAGTGGCATTTTTTGATGTAAGCAAAGAGGCACGCCACCCAGGGTGTCACCAGTTTTAGGGGACATCATGAACATTAAATGGAAAAATAAGGTTATGTCTCTGAATGGGTTTTGTATTACCTGTTTGATTTTCCAGTCGGACTTACTACCATTGTGAGATAGATAGATAGATAGATTCCATCTATCTATCTATCTATCTATCTATCTATCTATCTATCTATCTATCTATCTATCTATCTATCTATCTATCTATCTATCTATCTATCTATCTATCTATCTATCTATCTATCTATCTATCTATCTATCTGTGGTTGTTCATAGTGACCCAGTGATGTATAAGGATCTGATTTTAATCTAATATTTTGTTCTTAAAATACCAAATCCGTGTTAGAGAGCCACCCTCCCCGTCCGGATGGCATCCCACTTTGATCCGATTTATAGAACGATGAGGCTTTAATTCCCAATGACTACTTTAATTTGCTGAGGTTTATTGGAGCTAATAACAGCAGGACTGACATGAACTCCAGTCCTGTGTCTGTGCGCCTCTCGAAAACGAAAAACCTTCATGTTTTAAATTGGAATTAAATGAGCTTTCGCGACTAAATTTGAGCTAATGAAAACGAACCGAGGACATTTAAGAGTCTTGACTGATTTTTCTAAACCCAGAAGTGTCCTGATGCCAAAAGTGGACAAATGAAGATTATGCTGAGATTATAATAAGGATGCCAAAGCCATTATCCAGTCTACTTTGACAAATGTTGTGCCTCTCTGTGAGCAGATGGGACCAAGAGTTTGGGTGGGGAAACAGGCAGAGTATCCTTCACCCAGTTGGCGAGAAAACACAGGGATAAACGGGAAGCCAAGGCTCTGTCCAGAATTACCAAAATTACATGTAAGTTTATGTGCAAATATTTGTAACAATCTATGCTTGATTAAAACTTAGTTTGGAATAGAACAAATATGAAAAAGTGTAATTACCCACAGACAAAATTTGTGACGCGCTAAAAACTGTGTATTTTAAATGAAAAGACATCACTAACTTCTTGATGAATTCTCTAATACCCCACTTATACCTTAACATTTGACACTTGGACTCCTTCATAATGAGAGTGTTAATGCCATATGTTGTGGGCTGAGGCAAAACAAACTGGCCAGAGGTTGCTGCGATTGTTGTTTCCCCTTGTGACCGAGGATTAGAGAGGCCTGTCACTCAGCAGGGTCATATAGAGCCCAGACACCACTTAAAAAGTCATTTAGTGAATTAAGATGTCCCCTGTTAGCCTCCAATCAGGACAAACAAACATAAACAGCATTTTATAACAATCAATGAAAAATACTCACCAAAAGCTCTTAATCTGTTTGTTTTTAAGTTGTTCTCTACCGTGTCTTAGAAACATTAAGACCTTTTTTCAAAGTGTGAAAGTAGAAAGAAACAGATTTTTTTTTTCCTCATTTTTTGGAAGATGCTTCTGCCTTTTTACAAAGACTGTTTCAGTTCTGAAAAATTAGAGACGTCTTCAAGGAAGAAGAGAAGAATTGCAGTTGCCTTCTGCTTAAATGTCCAAGGATTATCATGTACAAATGTCGGAGGTCCAAATATAAGTGGAGGCCTTGGACTTTTTTATCCACAATGTTTTACAAATACTTGAACTTCACATTTTGTCTTATTACAACCACCAATACAAACCAACAAAAAGAAAAGGTAGAAATGAACATAGTTTTCATTTTTAGTACAGCTACTGTTTTTGCTTTTCTTTTAAAATTAAAAGAAAGGATATCCAAGGAACTTCTGATTCCAGTGTGAGATGATGTATAACCTATAAAATGATGGCTGCGTGTCATATCTGGCCGAATAGTTAATGACATAAATGATACTTATAAATCAGCGAGGTCATACACACACACACAGGGTGGTTATTAAGCCAAGGGAGCAATTAGTGCGTGGCCACCACAGGTCGTGAATCAAAGAGTATCTCCTTTAGCTGTGCTGTCGGGATCAGTCCCATTTAGGATAGGGAGGCATGATAGGCTGAATCACGAGGGGGGGAGACAACAACAACAAAAAAAACTAAGTAGGTCCTTTTAGGCAGCACAGAGTGAGAAAAAACAAACACCATGGAGACTGTCAACTGAAGAGGCAACAGGTTTGGATCTGACAAAGAATGAATAAAAATGGAGAAGCTTTCATATGAGTGAGGGTAGTTATTGTATGGGATGAAGATACATGGCCACAAATAGGCTGCAGCTTAAAATGTCAACTCTGTAGACATTTTTTATTGTAAAATAGTAAAAAAAAAAAAAAACGTTTTGAAGCATTTGTGGTATGACACCACCTCTGCTCATATTTTAAATATTTACTAATGCTAATTAGTATTGCTGCGAAACAAACAAAAAAATATTTTGAATGGTGTTTTATTAAAGTTCTTGAGGAGAGATCTGAAGGGTCTAAATTAGACTTTGGTTGCTCAACATTGCAAAAGTGAAGATGGGAAATAGACCAGAAAAATTGTTTATGTGTATCTGTGTGTAGGTGCGTGTGTGTGTGCAAATACTATTAAAAGATCCTTTGTAGTCAATTAATTATGCACAGTGCAGAATTTGTGTTGACAGATATGGTAAATGAAGTAATCTGATAGTCATAAAAACATTGAAAGAAACTAAATAATTAAAGGTAAAAATAGAACGATAAAAATTTAAGAAACACTTTCTCTCATGCATAAATAGTGATAGTTGGTCAGAAAACTCTGGTGCAGCACATAAAACACATGCAAAATCAGAGAAGTTGAGGAGGGGCTATAACAGCATTTTCAAGATTTGTAACCAAGAGTGTCATTTCTTTTTCACATTCTATAATTTCTTCCCAAAGATGTTTCAGCGTTCTAAAAAGACATTTACTCTGTGGATGCGAGGCTAACACAATAAAAAAAGACTTTAAGCTTTTCCACTGTGGATGTGAATCCTTTAATTTATTGTACATAACTTTAAAGGATGCTTTAAAGGCATTAGATCACGGCTTCACTTCACAAACCCAAGAAGAGACAAAATTCAGTGCAGGTTACAGCGATTAAATCCAGATTACTGAGCACTGCCTCTCCGTGCAGCTTCTGGAAGGACAGATTGAATGATGCCACTTTGACAGAAGTTATGAATACTGATCAGACCTCATCACTGACAGGCCTCTGATAGACGCTCAGGGCCTCTGGGACTGAGCAAATGATTTGACAGGAAGATATGAAGAGCTGCTACTGAACAGGACGGGGTGGGTAAGAACCACAAAGTAAGATAGTTGTACATTTTGTGTTTCGTGACAATTGAATGAAATTCTAAAAACAAATGTGTGAAGATTTAGTTTAAGAACCAAAACATTTGATCGCGCTAAAAAAAGTAATTAAATAACTTTCAGTTCAGTTATTAATCCAGAATAAAAACCAAAAACAAATTTATTAACAGTCAACATCAAACACAATAATGTGTGTACATAATTAAAGAATAAAAAAAATTGTTGAATCTTCAACATAAATTCCGGTGTGCAAATTTTTTTCTGTTTTAGAATACGTTTTGTTAAATCTTATAGAATTATATTTCCTCAGGTTTGTGTTTTTGTCTTTCATTCATAAAACACGTGAAACTGATGCCTTTTCTGGTCCAGGTCCTAAAAGAGTTTTTGTTTTGATGTTATGAAAAGTAAAACTTATGACCACAAGCGCCATGTGGTAGAGAAAACACAGAAACGCGAGTCGAGAAGTGTTTTAATAAGAAGACTGAAGTGGGCTGAAAGATGACACAAATTCACTTTTCCATCCGTAGATGAGAGTAAGAACACAGATCAACTTGTAAAACGAAGGCTTTGTCTTCCTGCTCAGCTCTCTTCATCTCAACCCGGAACAACTTGGTTGTTGCTCTGCAAGATTGTTGTTTTCGTCAACTAACACTTTTCATGCTTGCCACTCTATTAGCCTCCATACTGTCTTCGAATGTGATCCAGAAGTTTCATCCGCAGATTCTGTGTCGGCTGATGCACGGTGGCAGCTCGTTGTGCTGAGAGTGACAGTCTGATTCCTGAGCCTGTGCATGAGTCAGTGCCACCCTTCCATCTCTGCAGCAGGCCTCAGCCCTCATGCCTCGTATCAGCCTGACTTTGATGGACACGTGCTCCAGCTGCGCTTGGCAGGACGGTCTTTTTCAGAAACTCAACCAAAATGGCAACCACGGCGATCGGGTCGACACACGCCGTTGCCCCCAGATCCACGTCTAACGAAATCGCAGACATGCTCTCGTTTGCTCAAGCATTCAGCTGATGGTTCAAAATGCTGTTTGGCAAGACACAAGACCTGCAAGATGTCTGCACCTAGAAGCTTGAGATGGTTTTATATTATTTAGTTGACACTGGTGGTGAAATTAGAAAACTGCATCCATCCAAACATTAAATAACAAAACCAGAACTAAATGTCAATTTTACCCAATTTAATAATTACACTTGAATCACCTGAGTTCTTGCCAACACATCAGTCACGGTGCCAACACTCTCCACCGTCTTTATTCAGCATGGGGGCTGAAGCAAGGTCTACTCCTTCTCTAACAGACAAAGGGAGTCCAGCGCTACGTCTATGTCAGTCTGCTCATCCCATTATATCCACTCTGCTGCTCCCAGTCGTCAGCTATGACGAGTCTTCACCTGAGTTGACAGGTGACTGTCCCGAGGCAACGCGGCACCCAACAGGGAAGCCTTAACCTGCCAACTTTCTGTCAGTCCCCCAAAACCAGCTCTGTCATGTCATCTCCCCCACGCCAATCACGGTGACACATCAAGTTTATGTCAGGAAACAGTGTTGGAGATTACAATCTAATACAACACTGCCCCAGGCAAGCGGGAGGATTGGGCCATCGTTATAAGACGGAGATGACTGTGTAAACGTTGCAGGGTCACAGAAAAATAACATTTTAAATAGAATGTTTTAGCTACGGGCTAAAACCTTGTAATATGATTGCTTGTGGAGTATGAATTGCCCAGGAGACGGCAGGCGATATGAAAATTAATAGTCAGGACAAGTAAATTATGCATTAAGTAAATTTAGCAAAGCATTGCAATTCAGCCAAAGTTATAAGAAAGATCATTTACATACAGTTTAGTTGGGGGATTTTCCCCATAAGCAGTAGAATAAAAAGTCTACTGCATTTCATGTAAAATTGACTGTCAAGCAAACAACTAAAAATCCTGCAAATAAATGTATCCATACTCTTTTTTTTTTTATTCCAAAAACATATGTATTTATTTTGCTTTATATACAACTAGATGGAAAATCATTTGTGCATTGGTAGAGACTATAGTGGCATACCACAGCAGTCACAGATTTTTTAAGGTTTACTGGGGCGAGAAGCAGCCGGTGCCATATGGCTAACCATCACAATAATAAATCAATTTCAAACAACCCATCATAATTTATCTGAGATTATTTTTTTCCATTCAGCTGATTAGGGATAGTTACTGTGGCATTCTTGGGCCTCAGTTGAAAAGTAGCGAGAAGGTAAAGCTAGAAGAAATTTAACCTGCTGCTGCAACATTATACGGGACCAACATGAAAGCATTCACAATCAGCTGACAGATTTCCTCATATGTAAATGAGTAACCTTTAGCAGGGCGCTGGGTGGCAGAGGTGGCAGATGGGCAGTAGGCATAATGGGGTGAAGGGTGACTTGAATAAATATCCCATGTTTTGAACCTCGGCTAGTTTAGCATCACAAATCTAGCTGAGGATTTGTGATGCTAAGCAAGAAACAACTCCTGTGTAGGAAGACTTTGGTGGATCAATACTTTAAGATTTATGTGCACATAGATAAAGGGTCAAGGAATTAACAAAGGTTTTTCTCAGGTAGATCCCGGAGAAGTGAACAAAACAGTGAACATTTTTCATTTCAACTTTATGTAAGGAAATTCTCAATAGCATTTGTAACAAGCATCTTATTTGCTGTGCAGGAAACCTCCACCACTATAGTGCATAATTTCTGAACTCCACTAAAAAGATAAAGTAATAATCATGCATGTCTCATCTAAATTACTTTATTTGAGAGCTAATGTGCTCAGCAAGAGGAGATGGACCAGCCCTCTGCAAAATGTCCAGCTATTGCTCAAAGAAAACTGAAAAAAAAAAAAAAAAAAAAAAAAAAATCAAAACCAGTTGCTATAGAAATTCGGCTTTTATTTTTGTCGAAACTCTTTTTTTTCTGTTCTTTTGCATAAAACGGTGTCAAAAAATCTATTTTATCCCTCCTCCCTTTATTAACACAAGTATAATTTCTTGTGAGATAAATATGGCAAAACAAAATTCACATTAAGTAAAAATATGTGCTAATACGTTCGAGAAACTAAAGCAAAGAAATACAAAAAACACTGCATTTCCCTATTGCAGCCTGGAATTACCAGGACAGTGGCTTCCTCAATAACACAAAAGTGAGTGATTAGTATTATCGCTCAAATTGTAATTTGGCAGTTAATTAAACTGACCTTGGTTGCTATTGCTGCATCTGTAAATGGGCACCCAGAGTGCAGTTCTGACTCTCGGCCGTCTGTGAAGACCTTTGTCGTCCGTGCCCGCTGCAGGATTAAGTCACCCCAGTGACAAAATCAAATTAAGCAGCTGCCACTGCCTACCTGCAGCTCAGAACCTAAAATGATCAACTTATGAGAAGCAGGGGAGCAGAGACGTAGCCCCGTCTCCTTCCTCCTCCTTGGTTTAAGACTTTTCTAATGATTAGTTTTACGACTTTTTTTTTAATCATTATTCGGAAAAGCGAGACATTATGAATGAACTACATAAAATCTTTGTTAACGCTCCATAATAATGGGTGAAAAACTGCGACACACCATTTGAAAAGCAACTGAGTGTGTTTAGCAATTAGATTTTCGGTTGTGAGTGGAAAATTGTTTGTTGCGCTCCAACGTAGATTTAAGCATGCAAAACTGAGAATTTAACAAAAATGCAAGCGACTGAGATCTCTGGAGTGGAACACTCCTGAAACATCCTCGGAGAAACGAGATGAGGTCAGTGGAGTGGGAAATGTAAAATTTCATTTATAAACTTCATATGTAACCCTCTGGATGATACAAAGAAAGATGTCACACACACAGGGCATGGCTTTCGATCACTAAAATAATATTTGAAATATTACAATTTGTACATATGATTTTTCAGTACATGTTTACACAGGAAGATCAAATCACCTTCAACCTCCACATCTTGTGTAAATAATCATCAACTTCTGTGTAAGTAAGCACCCATTGTGACAGTGGTTTAAAGGCTCATAAAATAAGATAAACAACTGTTATTGTTTTGTTTTTTTTAACAGAAAAGATACGATAATTTTAAGAGTTCACCAGTCCAATTTGTTTGGAGGTTTTCTCTGGTTTGTTTCTTTGGACACTAACCTGGATTTATACTAAATGAAAACGTCACGAGGAGGTTTTTTTTAATTAATCGATTGTCTGATTATGTTAATGTGATCAATTTGGACCGAAACTGAAGGAGTTTAAAAAGGAGGACCAGCTACACACTTATGAATGATTCCCAACATTTTTTAACAATCAAGTTGTTGGTGTCAGATTTTGTTGTTATTGTCATGTATTGTTGGGTTTATTAGGTTTTGATTTCTAAACCTCCTGTTATGCTGTAATCTCACGTCCGACTTTGAAAAGAAATCACAAATGATCTTATCTCTACAACAATAATCTAGTTAATTTAGGGCACAGATGGAAATAATAATATTAATAAAACCTCTGTGTTGCCTTCTGTATACAGACTGAATCAAAGTAAAATGTTTGATTATTAAGACTGTGAGCCTGTGGGATCTGTTCATCCTCTGGGCCACGGCTCGTCTGTCTGTGTATTTCCCAGCTCCAACAAACTGAGTCAGTCATGTGACATGGGTGGCCATTTATCTGCTTTGCGAATTGTGTCAGGTAATAAACTGCGTCTCCAGAGAGTATTTAGCCTGATAGGAAAAGCTGATTGGGACAAAAGGCCTCTGAATCTCATTTCTGCTCCCTCAGCGTCAGGTGACTCCTGAGGTAAACATAGTCCGGTGGTAAAGTTTAGATATTATCATGGCAATGGTTTCTAAGTAAATGTGTGAGAAAGAAGAAAATGAGGCACAGTGGAAGATATTGTGATTGTATGCAGCAGAAAAGGATTGTGTTTGCAGGTAAATGCATGTGGGCAATTTTTGCTCAACATAAAAAAATGACAAAATTTACAGCCAAACAATTCAGATTATGTAGATTATGACACAAACCCGATGAAAGCTCACCGGGATGCTGTCTTGTTTGGCTTTGTTTGCTTGAGCCTGAGAGAAACGGAGAGGGAAAGGCAGCATGGTCAGAGCAGGCAGCAGCTGTATCCACAGATGCTCATGTAAAAACATCCGTATTCACATGTTCCCCTCCACTTGTTTGTTTCCTGGTAATTTAGCCCTTCAGCACAAGAAAAAAAGAAAAAAAGAAAAAAAGGAAAAGGAAAATGCTGCTTTGTTTTCATACTAACAAGGCAATTAGCAATCATTACAAATTTACACACTGGGCTGGCCTACAGGCAGATAACGATAATGATTAACCAATGTATTTCATGTCCATTTTATGCATTTGCCTTTGTAAACATGTACATTATTTAGACAACAATGAGACGCAGGAAAGATAAAAATCTTTAGCTGTAACTAAGTACATAAAGGAATGTTTTTTGCACATTATCCGTTGCAAATTAGATCAAGGTCAGCCTGACTGGATGGAGATCATATGTGAACATCAATGTTTAAGTTTTGCTACAGTTTCTCAATTGACCTAATCTTTCCATCGAAGATCTGACTTAGCGTTTTTCTCTTTCTGCATTTTTTGCAGGATTGCCTTTTATTTACCTCCATAAACTCTGACCAGCTACCCTGGAACGGAAGAAGAGCCACTTCAAGGCATGATGCTGTCACCTTATGTGTTTATTTTCTGCCATAGTCCTGCATTTTGGCAAAATAATAATAATAATATAAAAAGTTCCATTTTAGTCTCATTGAACCAGAACATTTTAGCAGTAGCTTATTTCTTGCCGACTTTCCAGCATGACTTTCCAGTGAACAACTAACAGATGAGATTCTCCCATCCAATTTGTGGACCTTTGCAGGTACAAAATTACTATAGGCTCTTGCCTGCTTGTCTAATTCTTGACCTCCTAATGTTTGCCGGCCTGTTAGCTTCGGTGGGCAGCCATGACTTGGCAGATGTTTAATCCTGCTATACTCGCTCCGTGTTTGGATGATGGAATGACCAGTGCTTGACAAAATATTCAAGTTTAGAATATTGTCTGAAAAACCAACTTTCATACATTCCGAGTCCATGTCAGGCCCGTCTCCTGGTCAATCAAGTAGAGTGATATCAGGGTCTTGAAAGCAGGTAGGTAGCGGTACTTTTGACAGTGGGAACAGATGCCACACCCTGTTGAAAAATAAAATAAACATCTCCATAAAGCTCGTCAAGAGAGGGAAACATGAAGTGCTCTAACATTTTATAGATGGCTTCGTTGACTTTGGACTTGATAAAACACAGCGGACCAACACTGGCAGATGTCGTGGCTCCCAGAATCACCCATGAAATAAACTAACTTTATGTTTCGGATTTATAGAGTTGTGCCATATGTACCTTATTTTAATGACTGCAGTTTTAAAAGTCAACAAGTAATTGTTCTGCTATGATAAATCAACAAATGCAAAAAAATTATGTTTGTTTGCATTTACTTATTTTTGATTCCCCGTTGTCTAATTGCACTGGGACAAGGTAATTCAACGCATAAAACCATTGAGAGGACGAGATTTTATCCTAGATTACACAGGCTAAAAAAAACATAAATGCATTCATAAAGCAGTTCTAGGTTCTTCACTGTGAGTCTATTTTTTATGTTTTTATGTCTTGCTCCAGCAGCTTAGACAATCTGCACAGTAGGACTGGAGTGGACAGGTTGCTTTGTAATGCCGGTGGCAAATAATATGCTCTAAAATTGGGGCAAAGTAAGTTTCCCCTGTGGCAACGGTCTTTGGTATGATAGGTTCTTACATTGCTGTTCCTAAACTCATTAGTTCAAGTGACGAGAGATGCAACAGCTGTGTAAAACCCACCGTGCAACTGTACGGTTCCAGTAAACATTTCCCTTCTTAGCAGACACACAGCAGATGAGATGAGGGGTCTTCTACATTTTTTGTCATCATGCTCATGGTCGCCAGCTCTATGTGGCCTCATTTCATATGCAGATTCATCTGGCTCGGAGCAGCAGTGGCCCTTGCTGCAGAGTGCCCCTAATCGTCCCCAGGGTCAGGCCCTCTGTTTAGTGTCCCCATGGGCCAACCTCCCCCTTCGCCCCGTTTTACCTGCTTCAGCTCATATGAGCAACTATGGCTGCCATATGTGAGGCCACAGGAAAGCAGATGCTGTTTTTCCATTTGTGAAATCAAGCTTTTGGAAAGCACGCAGCATTTTGATGGTCCAAGAGAAGTCACTGAGAGAGTGCAAAGGGGAGAGGGCAGTAGAGAGACGGTAGTCGCATCCATTTGGTGCCAACACTGCCAAGTTCTGATCAAAACTGTGAGGATGTTGTTCTGACTAATCTGGAGCACGGATGTAGTTTTGTACGTGTACGAACATGGATACTTACATCCATGTTAGTACTAAGACTTCCAAGACAGTCAGTACACTAATGTCTGTCCGCGTGTGAGCAGTTCCTGCTGATACTTACAGACAATACGGGGGTGAAGGTGTGTGTCATGAAAGGAAAAGCCTGAATGAAATGACAGACTCTCGCAATCGTCCACCTCTCACTGTCTCCAAACGTCCACCATCACCCGGAGCAGCCGGAGGAGCTATGACAAGCCTGACACCCGTCAGTCATGCACTCAAGAGACAGGATGGGGAGGACAGCAGCAGTCACTGTTCCACATGTTACAGCAGAGTTCTTCTGCATAAATCCAGAGTCACAGTGCCCCGCAGAAGTATTCACACCCATTTAGTCAAGTTATCAGACTTTTGAGATTGTATCGTCATTTGCTCTGCTCTGCGACAGCCTCAGAAGCTTGCTAAAGAACGTTAGTGAATAAACAGGATCATGAACATGAAGGAATGTTGGAGGCAAGTTAAAGAAATTTAAAACAGGTTTATGTTATAAAACAATGTCCCATTCTAGAGCACTGTTCAATCAATAATCTGGAAATGGAAAGAGTGTTGGACAGCTGTAAACTTACTAAAACCACTTAAACCTACAGGCGAGGCCAGCAGGTTTTGGAGAGATCATGGAATAAAACCTATTAGAGGGCAAATCAGATGGAGCTTGACCCATTTTGAAAAATAAAATGGCTGATTGCAGAGAAAGTTGGTCCAATAAAGTAGTGGCTCAGGGAGGTTACACACTTCTTTTTTTTTTCTTCTTCTACTTCTGAGAAGTTTTTAATTGTCATTGTCTGTGAATTAGCCTGGTAAAAATCAGCCCCTTGGACTCTGTTAAAGAATAAAATTTTACCTAATCGCTAACTTTTGTTCGTGACATAAGTTAGGCTCAGTTAGCTTACCGGAAATGTCAGACGTACCGAGCAGAACAAGATGGCTGTTAATATTAATTTAATATTTGAAAGAACACAGATTGAATGGCTTGGTTCACTTCCTCCGCTACCATTGCTAAAACTACTATAATTCTAAAACAGAAAAGGAACTCATCGTCGTTCGCAACTTTTTCTTCTGTTTGCTGATTGGCTCAGTAAAAACATCTGCTGGAGAAATCCCCTTCAATGGGAGAAAACACAGACGGAGCAGTGAAGCAAGATTTGAATCAAGAGGAATTGCATGGGAAGGCAATGGCCAGGCTATTCCATGATGATTAAAAACATAGAATCTTGAATAAATCGAATAAATGTGTTCAAGTTTGTGGCAAAATGTGAAATATTTTGCAAAGCACAGTAAACCATTGCTTCCCATTCAGATTTTAATCTTAAGGAACTTAAATATAACATTAGCTGTTTTATTTTATATATTTTTCAACAGTCTGAAAGCAACAGACCATCAAGTTTTACATCGCTGAATGTTTTGATGTGGATGACATTAACGCCACAATTAAAGTTGTGCTGACTTGAAGTTTGAAAGGTTAGATTTCCCACAATTATGTGTCAAAGCATTGAACGACTTGCCGCCGCCCACTCCCTCCTGGCGACAAATTTCATTACCAAACCTGATGTATACAGCAAACGCAGGCACAGTTCAAATGGAGGACATAAATTTCAGCCTGTGGGGTACAGCAGTCACATTACAACCAATCAACTTTGCTCTCCCTGTACCCGTCGTCCATTCACACGAGTGAGGGGAGATGAAAGGGATATACAGTGTGATGTGTTATTTCTAATCAGCATAAATTACCAGCATACATCAGGTGAGGCTCAAATTAAAATCCTCATCTGACAAAGCAAGGGGAAATGTGCAACTTCAATCATGGATCTGTTGATTTAATGCGGTCACGTGAGCCCCCAAAGAAAAAGAGTCCACCCAGTGGCCCTGATGCAGATTTTTCCATTAAAAAGGGAGGGCCACATGATGAGGGTCAGCCGAGTAGATACACGATCCTGGGATTGAAAAGAAAAGTCTTTGCATAGATTGGCAAATGCAGACATTATTGATTCTGTGAGGGACATTGTGTCAGTATAAAATCTTTATCATGATTCACGAGAAGGAAAAAGAAGCATTTTTTTTCTGAAAGGTAGAGTGCTTTATATAAAACATCAGGAAGTGTGTTTTAGAGAAGCATGATATTAACATGTTTTGCTGTATATTAATGTAAAAAAAACATTTAGGGTAAATCGACTGAATTTATCTCCCTCTTTTTCAGTCATACTGATCACTCAAATGGCTTTATCTCCCAATTACACTCACAAATGCACACACATTTATTCACATATCTGTAGGCAACTTGGCCTACAGATCAATATACCCAGAGGCATATTGACATGTGACAGGAGGAAGCTAGAATTGAATCTACAACCTTCTTATTGCAAAACCCAAAATCCCACTGAGCCATCTGTGGTTGGGTTTTGGTTTTCAATCATTTCCTTGTACTTTTGGTTCTTGCCATATTGTGCTCATGTCTCTGTGTCCATTTTATGTTCTAGTTAGACTTCCCCATCCCATATTCGTTCATTCCACTGTTCTGTAAGGAAGGTTAAACTATTTATTAGACTATAAGCTTGGTTTTGTATTTTTATTTTAGTTTTCCGAGCCTATGTTAGGTCAGTAAATGCCCTGGAGACAATGTTAGTATCGCGAGATTCATAGTTTCATGTTCTGGTGTTAGTTACGGCTCTCTCTGCTCACTGCCGTCTCTGTGCCAGAGCTAGAGGCTGGAAATGACACAGTTCTTACATTAGAACAACTCAGTTGCCATTCTAACTCACCTGTTACTGGAAGAAGTAGAGTTCATGCAAGAGACCCTTTTTTCTTGTCGCGTATCTTCACCTACCGACACCTCCATCACACCGGAAAGCAAAAGCACGACAGTATTTTGTTTTTTAGTTTACTCTTGTGAATTTAGACTTAGTTTCTTTCACTAAATGTTGTTCCTTTCCTTTTGATTTGTGCTTTCTTTGATTCCTAGCTCAGGTCTTTTCCCCCAACCCGCCTGTTTGCTACCTTTCACAGCTGCTCCCAATCACTTGGTTTCCTCACCTGCGTCTAACGTTGTTCTCCTCTAGTGTTGTTTGGAAAAGTTTAATCAGCAACATTTTAGGAAAGTGTACGCTATCTGTCAAGTAGTGTACATGTTTAGCCTCTTATAAAAAGAGGCTAGGCGAATCTTATTTGTGCTTTGTATGGCAACAGTCACTTAGCATTGGCCCATGAATTTGGAAGTGGTTATTCTTCCTGTGTATAAAACACAGGAAAATAGAACATGTGTTGATTTTGGTCAGTACATTCACACTGGACTTGGATTCTGAGTTAAATCAAATTTGCGTGTAAAAAATCAATGAATGACATCGCTTTCCACACTTTTCTTGAGAAAGAGACCCATCTTATCTTCTTCCCCCCAAATTTAGTGCCTGATCCACTGCCAGCAAGAACTCAGTCACAACTTCCTAATCATCTGATTATCCGATCAGCTGTCCATCTGTTCAATCTGCTGCCAAAAGAAGGACAAATGTCCAGCCTTGATAGTTACCAGACAGAATGATATTACTTCCTCTTCCCCTCAATCTGGCTGCTACAGATCCTGTCCTAACTGGTTTTAATTTATAATGACATCATATCCTGTTAGTCTTTCATTATAAATACATTGACACACAGCATGCTTTTTCACAAAATTAGCACCCCTTTTTTTTTGTTGCAGCAGCATGATCTCACACTGGTTTATTTATATATATCCAGCATGAAGACCAAAACTGACACCTTTAATAAACTGGAACATGCTGGAAAACCAGTGTTGCGGACCACAGTAAAGTCAGTTTTACATGACCTTGAACTGAGAGGAAGCTGTCCAAGAAAGAGGTTTCTACCCAGAACAACCACCGTCTAGCATGAATAAGGTTTATGTCTTCCTACATGAATTAATCAGCTGTCCTCTGAAGAAAAGTATCATGACTGGAAGAGACAAAGATCAAACTGTTTGGCCATATTATAAATGTGTTTGAATGGTACAAGATGATGTTTTTAAACCGAAGATCACTGAAAGGCATAGTAGTACTCGGGTTGTTTAGGTTACAGATGGAGGCACGAGAGAAAGAACTGTCAAGACATTAGCAGAAAGCCACCAAGTCTTTTTTGACAACTGAACTCGTGAAGCTGATTGGCACAATTAATCTAATTATTAATAAAAGTGCACATATTTAATATTTGTATAATGTTTAAAAGTGGATGATTGAGAGTTCTTGGAAACGTCCCAATACAACATGGAGGTAAAGGGAGACAATGGGAAGTCCAATTATTCAAATAAGTGTGGTAATTACCTAAGTGAGAGCTGAGGGGCTGCAGTGAATGAGGACAGATATTTCTTTTCCTGAAAGTACTACTTATGATCACTTATTTTGAAGATGGGCAAGAGGCTAAATTCAGATGTTCAGTGTGAAATAAAGGTGCTTGCAGCCAAATTTACAATGTTAAGGATGCTTACTGTAGGAAGAATGTAAAGAGACACATTCGTGACTTTTCAACCAACAACGTTAATTTATTTTGTATCGCTTATTATAGTGTCAACAGTGAAGTTGGAAAGAAAAAGAAAAAGAAAATTCATGCCTTGCCAGCTTTAGTCCATCCTCTAAATATCTCAAGCTCACTTGAATGAATGAAAACTGTCTGCAACCAACTTTTAAGTCTTGCCACAGAGTTCAGGTTTGTTTTCTTGCCACACATACTGTTTTGCTTGTAAGCCAAGAAGCTCAAGTTTGGTCTCATTTGATCAGACCAACTTCTTCAGTTCATGTTAAAAATAATTGTTTTATAATCTAATCCTGCTTTAGATCATTGAGCAGCTGTATTCCTGACTTGTTTGGCATGTTCCTTGGACTTATGTTTAAGTTTCTTACACATTAATTCAACTTAGGAAACCCCAGAAGTCAATTAGCTGCTCTGGATTTATGGGTATCAGAGTAGATGGGGTTGAGTACAAATTCAAGGCACTTTGAAAAGCAGATGACCTTTTAACAATCACACACTTACCCCATCGCAATCTATTCTGTAAAGAAAATACACTACAATTGGGCATGTGATTAAGCAAAATGTGTCAAATTTTAAAGCATTTGAAAACGTTTGCATGATAGATATGACCAGAAAACCCACTTCCTGTCTTTTGCAAATGAAAAATAATACTATTTCTGAACCTTGTGATATTGGGTTTAGAGGCAAGAAACAAATGCAATGAGGACGGTCTTGGAACCGGCTCTCTGTGCCTAGATTAGTTTTATTGAACAGATGGCATTTCAATTTTGAACTTTTGCACTGGTGCAAAAAAAAAAAGCTTGGAGAGTCAGGCTGTTTTTCTCACATCACTGACAGAAGCTGCGCATCAGATGAAGGGGATGTGTGAAATAGCGTTCCCAAGCATTTGTGTCTCCATGCTCAGGACACAAACACTCAGACAGAGACGGTGCGGAGGCTGGACCATGCTGCTCTATCAGATGTTAAATGGAAAAATCCATCAAAGGCAGGAAAACCAAGACAAACTTTCCTCAAATGCTGCTGCCCATTCCATTCTCCTACGTTGTACCATTGAAGGGAAATACTGTTATATACCGAATGTGCTGGGTTTTGTGAGGTTGTACGCAATTATGTAAATGTGTAATGAAATAAACAAAGAGAGCCAAATCGTTGGGGTTCCTGTCACATCAAGAACTGATAACCAGTCGCTGATTTAATGTCTGTCCTCCACCGTCCGCTGATATTGCCCCACATTAGCGGCATCATGTTCTCAATTTTCCCCCAGCAGCATTGCCCGTCCTGGCAGCCAGCTTGCCCACGCAGGCACGAGTCGAGAGGACAACTGGAGAAAGATCACAGTTCAGGCGCAGTCAGATGGAAAATATGGAAATCAGGCGGCGGATGGACGGACCGCTGTGTGTTCCCCCTGTTTCAGCAAGCTGCCACAGTTTGACTGACAAACTGACTTTTTGAGGGTCCTGTGCCCATTCCAGTCAGAGTTTATTGAAGGTGATTTTGATCTCCTCCATGAGGCCACAGCAGTGGTGCCGCCATCTGTCACCTTGATTGCATGGCGGCCTCTCTGGGGGGAGCGCCATGGCTCCTGATCGTTTACAGATTGTGCTGCTTTCGCCTCCATAAGGGCCACATGCACAGGGCCAGATGGTGAGCATACACGCTTATTATGAGTCTTTATCTCTGTGCAGGAAGGAGTGGAACCATTAGGCCTCCCTCAGGATCTCCGCTCCTCTCTACAGCCATGCTGTTCCTCCACAAATACAGTCCTCTTCCTCAGCTGTCACTGGCCCGCGACAATACTCTCACACGCGCGAGCAAGTGCATAACACACAGGACCACTTGTCAAAGAAAAGCAAACACAGATCTACTCAGGACACGTGAGAGCCGTGTTAATCCAACAGCACACACCAAAAACAGACACCTGTTCAAAATGCTAAATAAAGGGAGTATACGACATGTAGTGAGGCGGTGGAGGGGTGAGCGTTGTTCCTCATGACGTGTGTGACATGTAGGACTCTTGACATATGCTGAGAATGTCACATCTCTACGTGTTACGTTATGGCATCCTGCTGGATCATTGGATGCAGAAGCTGGGGTCAGGTGTGACTAAAGACACATCGGTGTATGTCAGGAAACCAGGAAGAATGGGTGTCGCGTGACCGCCGTGATCTTACGTCAGTGTCACTGCCATGTTGACAATTTCATTTAGACACATGCAAAAAGCTGTGCAAGCTAGTTCTGTTCCAAGCATTTCAAGTCATGCTGTGTGACCTCATGGTCAGCTGTGATGTTATCGCATAATACAATGCAAAATAAAAAAGAGGGTGTGTTGAAACTTTCCTCAATTTCAGAAGCTTACATACATTTGCTTAGTGTTTAGTTGAATTACTTTTTGACTTGTGTTCGTTGTCAATCCAGTGGCTTCTGGCCATAGTTTGCTACAATTTGAGCCCATCCTCCGTGGCAAAACTGGTGTTAGTGGGTCACTTATGTAGGTCAATTAGTAATACAAATCTAAGCTTTTATTACAAATTTCCAATGGGATTGAGATCATGGCTTTGTGATGTGACTTCCAAACATTGTTACATCAGAGCAATGTTTTGGAGCTAAGCTACTTTAGAGTCATTGTTCCTTTGAAATATCTGTTTGTGTCCAAGCTTCACCTTCCTGTCTGATGTCTTCCGCTGCTCTTTCAATTTTCCACACACTGCAGCAAATAGCTACACCATATTTCACTGTTGGAACTGTGTTCCCAGGCTTATAGGCATTCAAATGTTTCCTTCAAATGTAACAATGGTTATTATGGCTAAACAATTCCATTCATTTTCATCAGACCACAGGACCTGTCTCCAAATTTGAAAATATTTGTCCCTGTATGTATTTGCAAACTGCAGTACTAAAAAAGAGCCACTACTTTTTTGGAGCAGTGGCCTTTCGGTCCATGTTGTTGCAGGATATAAAGGTTCTTCTGTTGATTTGCACACTTCCAACCGAAACTCGTTCATCTCTGGGACACAGAATTTGTCTCCTTCCTAAGCGGTATGATGATTGGACATATGTCTATACTTGCATATTTGAACAGATGAATGCCACGTCTTCAAGCATCTGAAAATTGTTCCCAAGAATGAACCAGACTCCAGAACTCTCTTCCTTTCTTTTCACATTCCCATCATGTCAAACAAGACGTGACAGGAAGCTGGAAATGAACCTGCAACCAGTAGAAATCATTCTGTACGTAAACTTCTGCTATTCAAGACATCAAGAAATAAATCTAAGGCATGTTCTCTCTATCATTACTGTGGTATTTAGCAAATAGAAGTAATTCTGGCGAGTCTACCATGTCTTGCCACTCTTTATAGTGGGCTACCTGATGTATTATTTCTGTTGGACAATGAAGCAAATCCACCTTCCACTCTTCCTTGTCTATATCTGGAAAATATCATCAGGCACTGAGCGCACTTTGCTGAGCAACTGTGTTAGAGTGCACAAATGTCCATTCATGTGTGACCGTGATTCACAAAGATCAGGCCCAGTATGAGACTCTGGCAGGAGGCTGCTGTCCCAATCCTTGACATATGCACAGCATGACCAGGAGGGTAAGAAGTATGTTCAGGATTTAAAACCGACATGTGTGACGTCAACATGCATTTGTTATGCTCCTGCGGAGGCCCAAAGTTTGTATGCTTTAATGGCACTCACTGTTTAGTAAAGTGGGGGATTTTACTGCTACATGCTTCAATCGATGTCGTATTGAGCATTACTAACATCTTCAAATTTCAATTGCTCCAAGATAACAAAAAAGCATTTTAGTGCACAATGTGGCATTAAAGGCTTAACTGCTCACAGATTAGTTTCATTTCTCTCAATTACATCTAATCCAGTGTTTGAAATGCCTCAGCAAAGATACACCACTCAAGCAAAAACATGATCTAATGTGAAGAGGTACTCAGCTCCATAAAAAGCTTCTCAAAGTCTTCACAGATGCAAACTAAAAAAAATATATTATTCCTATGTGCAAGAGCCAACATTTCGTTAAATTGTTGTTTGTTTATTTAACAGGGATGGACATTAACCGCGCGCTCCATTGTCCTTTGCTGTCCCTGATTTTCTACCCTCAGGCGATGCGGCAGCGTGTTGCACTTTTAGGACAACAGCCGGCTTTCTGTGAGGGTAAGTCCCCTCGTCACTCTCCTACACGCTGCACAAACTGACATACTGTTTGCCAGCCTGTGGTCATATTTTTGCTCCGAGCAAAGCAGAGATACGCTCTGCGTCCGCAGACTGCACCATGACTTTGGTCAGGCAGAGGACCGGAAACCTTAAAATATGTTAAAAGTACAATCCTTGATTCATCATCTGGTTTATTTGATAGTGCAATCCTAAATTTAATGGTTGGTTCAATGACACCTGGACAACATTTAAAACACGCTCCATACATATTCAGTAACGTTGAGATGAGGGTCTTTCCAGAAGCTTAATGTTAGCCTGCTTTATTCTTTTCAGAACCAGTTTTGATAAGATTTAGATCATCTTGTTTGTTTTTAAGTTTCAATCATCTCACCCAAGCTGTGATGCTCAGATGAAAGTAAATTTGTCAGTTTATCCAAAGTCACGTCCCAAGCCACCAAGCCTCAAACCAAACCTAAATCAGACGATACTGAGACACCAAAGGGACTTTCACATCAACATGAACTGAGAGGTTAGCAACAAGGAAGAAGTGTCTCCTTTAAAATCAACACCTTTGAACTCATTTTAGATTCATACTTATGTGGTCATTTATGATCTGAGGAGACCAAGACTGAGCTCTTTGGCTCTGAAGAGAAGAAACATGTTGTGAAAGGTTGAGGGAAAGCCTTCAAACTTAAAAACATTGTAAAAACTTCTGATGTCGAGTATGATGGACAAGCTTCAAATTCTTCAATTTAACCTCATATCAACAAGTATCACCTTATATGAAATTGAGTCATTCAGCAGGATGTGGTGCACAAAAATAAATGCGCCTGAACAGGGTGTGTATATCTACATTGAATTCTGAAAAGCTTCAATTTAATGACAACCAGTGCCGATGGGTGTATGCAAAATGTTTAACACACTGGTTTATCTTGTTGCATTTATCACAAAATATGGCAAAACATAAGCTGCACAGTTACAAAAAGCCGATAAGAGAAATGTGTACCTGATCATCAAAGAAGGTCAACTGAGCCTTTAGGGTTGCTGGGCTGTTCTAAGCAGCACCTGAACGGGACCCAAGTGCAGATCAGTCGGGTATCGTTGGGAAGTGCCACAAGCAGTTGACCCTTGCCGTCCTATCACCCGCTGATGGTTTTAACCCAGGAAACAGCAGTTAAATTAACCTCTGCGAGCTGCGACTCAACACAGCCTGCGGCATGCCAGCAAAGTCCAACCGAGCTCTTTCTCAGTCACTGCCTGGTCCCCGGAAGCAAGGGACGAAGGGTAGCAGTCCCAAAAACGAAATTTTCTTTGACAGTAATCAAAATTTTTCTGAATATAAAGGTTCAGCAGAAAGTTTAGCACCCAGATTTAAAAGATGATTTGATTTGGTAAACGTACAGACCTGTGCTGTTGGACTAGAAAACTCCTTCAGTGACAATGAGTCTTTGGCTTTCCAATCAAATGAAGAGTCTGTTTATACTGAACACACAGTAATGTCATACGGATTTCAGTTCATGTAAAATTGGACAAAGAAATAAATTACAACTGATGATAATTGAACAAGGAAGTTGATTATTTTCTCAAGTAGGACAAAGTTGGTGTGGTTTGTTTTCTATTTCTAATGCTAACTTTTGTTTGACAATCAGCTTGGTTTAAAAGAGTAATATTATTAGTGCAAATGCTACTTTGAGGGGTGAACATGTCCTGCACTGGGATTCAGTGGAAACAAACGTCCTCAGTTTTGAAATAAGTTGGTAAATGAAGGTTCTGACACAAGAACCAATCATTCTATGAGTCCGTAACAGTTGCTGTTTGGACATATTAATTGGACTCTTTAGTATACAGTAATGATTAACGTCATAAAAATGCTAAAGAAGCAACAGCAGTCAAGCAGGTAAAGGTAACTGCAGCAATATTTGTTCCCTGTAGGACCTGTTGAAGTGTTTTAGACACAAACGCCAAGTTTCAGATTGAGAGAGATCATTTAAAAAAAATAAAATGATGCTACTCAAATATACTGCCTGTGTTTTTGTAGAGGATTTGGTGGCCAAACGACTATGTAACTGAGGAATCTTTTTTAGACTCCAGTGAAGACATACCATTGGAGAACAGCAGATCTGAGTTGCTTAGAGAAAGCTTCGTCTTGTTTGCGTTGGCATTGGCTCAGGGAGCAAATCTACACATACACACAAATTCAGTACGCACACTTGCTCTCAGCCTTTTTCACCCCTCTGCATCAATCTGTTCCCAAGCTGTTCCCACATTTTGGTGAAATTCCCAGGCTTATTCCTTGGCAGACAGGGACACTGGGGCTGATTACTTTAGCATGAACCCACCAAGACTGCCCAGTCTGCATGCTCAAGAATGAAAAAAATAAAAAAAAGCAACAACCTTGAGCTTTTTAAAGCAATCTAAATGTTATGAATGCTAAATCACAAAGTACAACCTCGTTTAATTTTAGCACAGACACTTAAACGCTATCGTTTCCGTGCTTCACTTTGACGCAGAAAGGCAAATTCAGACTTCACCGAGCAACAGAAATTCAAAATCTGACCTGGCACCAAATCAAATGCATATTTTCTCCCCATCTTTATGTCTCATAAATTACAGTTCTGGTGTGCTGCGCAAATATTACCAAGCTGTAAGACAGCTGTGCCCCATTAAAATGTGTTATGGTTGCTGATTTCCTACAGCACACGGTCATCTCGCCAAATCTACGGCTAGTAATTAGAGGAGATGAAATGTTTAATTGTGCCTTAATTTTGATAAAATTTGACTGTCATCCATCCTATAATCAGGCATTATGCTTGCAAATCAACTTCAGCAGATGTAGGCAGGGAGACATGTGCTGACCTGACAGACATGTCTAGATGTCACAGCCGCACTCAGACTGCATAGACCCCTGGAAACAGGTTGGTGCATTAATACTGATTAGCACACTGAGAGGTTCTAATGATTTACAATCACAGATAACAAGACTGTGTGCTAGTCAACAGTCCTAGTTAACACTCTGATGCAATCTGATGTTGAGAAGTGTCTTGCGAGGCATTTTGTAACAATTTTGTTAGATTTTATGACAAGCAAGTGCATGATTTGGAAATATAAGAAAAAAGAAATCTTTCTTATGAATAATAATCTGAAAAGTGTGGCGTACATTTCTAGCCCACCCCACTATTCAGCATATTTCTATATTTGGTTGCACCTTTCTGATCCTTCCTTGCTGAAGAAAAGTCTCCCCACAGCATGATGCTGCCACCACCATGTTTCACAGCAGATATTATGTGCTCCATAAGATATGTGGGGTTTGTTTTCACAAGTTAAGCATTTAATACAAAAACTTTTATTTGACCTTATCTGACCTTGTCCCACATGTTTGCTGTGTTCCCTGCATGACTTGTTGTAAATTGCAAATATGTCTTCTTACGGTTTTGTTTTGTTTTCACCACTGCAACCCCCATAGCATGATACTGCCACCGCCATGCCACATTTCATCGTTTGTTTGTTTTTTTGTTTGTTTTTTTAATAAAAGAATTTTTAAAAAAGTGCATCATTTGTTTTACTTCACAATTCTGCATCACCTTGCGTTGGTTCGTCTCATAAAATTCCATATTCAGAAAATTGGTTTGCAAATGGAAATGAAAGAGGTTTGAATAATTCTCCAAGGCACAGATATGGGGAGTGCTAATAACCCGATTACTTCGCAGCTTTGCGAACAATCGCGGTCCAACCGGAGAGGCGCACGCGGGTGATCGTGTCAGAATCGCAGGACAACAGGGAGGAAGCATTCTCTGACAGATGGATGACAGGAGTGCAGGAGTGGGAGAAGGTCAAGATGGGAGAGATGTACACAAAGCCTTCCTCGCTGACGGCCAGAGAGCGTGTGATTTCTCAGGGTGCTAAACCGCGCAGCTCTGCCAAAGCACGACGCAGGCGAACTGACAAGGGCCGCTTCGTGGGGATGAAAGGACTCAAGATGACGCGGAGGAGAGGAGCCATGATAATGGCGTAATGCAACAAAAGGCTGGACTGTTGGGTCAATATCCGACTGCTCTCGAAAACACTAAGAAAGAGCGTGTTGGGGTTTATTTATTAATTTTTTTTTCATGAAAGAGTCGACCTGTGAAGGAAATTTGCATATTTATGATCAACGTCCTCTGTCGAGAGAGTCCGCCCCCTCCCCTCGAGACATTAGGGGTGATTATTGTCATCCCAGAGCAAGTCAGTTTCCCCCAACATCACAGCATAAAACATATCATTACAAAGGGCCACGACAGGAAATGAGACGCAGGGCAGGGCTCCAGGAGCAGCCCATCCTAATCGCAGCGGCCAACTGTCACCCCCTCCCCCCCCCACCTCCCACCGTCCATATCGGCTCGTCTGCCACAGCTTTAAGCGGCAAGCGTGGAAGGATTTCACTGCAAACTTCTGAGTGGATCTGCAGTGGTAGGACATCCTGCCTAACATGTGGCACCCACAATAATTACGGCAGAATTAACACAGGCGGGTTTATAGCCCTTCTGCCGCCGGGAGACGGCTGCCAGATAGACACAGGCCTCATGTTTGAGCAGCCGTACTCGGGTCCAGACGCCCACCCGTCTCCAACACTTCTCACAGCAACAACTGTTCCGCAGGAGAGGACCACTTTCAGCAGAGCTGCCTGTCACAAGCCCTCTCATCCTCGCTGCAAAGGCTGCATAAATCGAGGGAAATGGCAAACTACAACGTGAGAGGAGCCAAATGAATATTGTTAGTGGTAGACTTATTCTCATCTCAACCACCTGCTTCGATCGTTGTCAATCCCTTACACCACTGCCATCTCAATAGTGGCCATTTTGCTTTTAAATATGGAATAATAGTTAGTAGTTACTAACCACATTGACAGAGCATGTTGCTGGTAACATGCACTGCTCGTATTTTGTCTTTTTGACTTGAAAATTTAAACCAGTGATGTCCAAACTTTTACCATGTTGACGAGAAATATTGTGTCGAAAGTACGCAAAAATAAGTTTCTAGTGAAATGATTTTTTTTTTTAATATACCTGCTCAAAAATAAACTAAACAGGCAATATTTTAATAAAACATTGGCAAAAATAAATGTCTTCTATTATTTTATCTTGGGATAGAAAAATTGTTTACTCTATCCTTTTCAACAATAAAAGTTTTTTTTAGAAATATTCTTTATTGTCCCACAGTGGGGAAACTGAGGTGTCACAGCAGCAGAGTGACAGGGAATCAAGGCATGTTGCTTCACAGAAATTTAAAAAGCATAAACAATATGTAAACAAGAAAAGGACCTGAGTCACTTCTCTATAAAAGTGCTCCATTTTGTCAAATTTAATTAAAGGGTGGCTTTGAGCGAACGCTGCTATGTTATGTTCACTTAAAGTGAGAGCAAAACACATGGTTAATGACAGATAATTTGCTCGTCTTGTACGTATTTTTTTTTTTTTTTTTTTACTTTTAAGGATAATTTTACTTTCAAAGTGAAAATATTAACATAAATTTAAAAACAAAACTGCCCATCAAATGGCCTCACTGGTTTAAACTCACTGAGGAATTAATTCATGCAATAGCTTTAATGGAATCAGATCTTCTTGTCTACAAACAGAGGAGTTTGTTTTGTAGATAACAGAACAAACTACAAACTCTTGTATATATGGTGAGTGAATCGGGCATCCAGACCCTTTAAAGCACATATGTCAGAGTCAAGGCCCGCGGGCCACATCCGGCCCGCGAGAAGGTTTTTTACGGCCCCTGGGATGATCTTGATTTATTATTAGAACAGGCCCGCAGACCGCAGCAAGCCGGCACCCCGTCTGAAAAAAAATATCTTCCTTATTTGAACTGTAAGTAGTTCTTTAAATGTTCTGTGAGATGATGTACTTACCCATGTATCCATAACAACCGGAACCTTCAATATCCACCATGTTATTGCCGAAATATACCGTCTATTAAACGAGTGCCCCCCGGATTAATTACACTCTGCAGCTGCAGCTGCGAAGTTACCGTATTAACCCGATACTTGCTGGAAAGTGCAACGTCTCCCCTTTCAGAAACCGTTGGAATTTTTCCACTTAGCGCTACGTGTGGCGGAATTACGGTACTGCAAATTTAGATGTGTCGCCGGCGACACATCTAAATGCCTTGACTCTGACATATGTGGATTAATAGATTTTTGCACTTTATTTTATTGTATTTCAATCCAATTATATTTTAAAAATATTTCAGTTGTGTCTGTTGAAAATTAAAGATTACTGACAGAGCCATAAGAAAATATTGCTTTATTTATCTGATCATATTGGAATATATTTGTTAGGTTTTCAGTAGGTTCAATTAGGTTCACTAGACTATATGCGTCATTTAAAAAAATTTCAATGAACATTCGATCAGTCCGGCCCTCGGCTTGTAGCTAAATTTTTAATTTGGCCCTCCATCCATTTGACTTTGACACCCCTGCTTTAAAGCCTTTGAGTTTCCCCCCGTCCTTATCTGTGAAGTGCCACCAGGGATGGGACATCAATAAAAAAAGAAGAGGCAGCCACCCTCTTGTCCTTGATTTCCTTTTTTTGTTGTTCCAGGATTAAAGAAGAACATTTGCATTTTGAAATGCCATGATCAAAAACAATTACCCTCCTCCATCTGTATTTTTCTCACAGCAAACGAAGCGGATTACAAGCTTTGCGGAGCACCGGTTCCTTCCCTGCCTCTTTCTCGCCGGCGATATTTGAAGTTTCCTGCAGTAACTTCATTAGCTGTATTTTGTCCAGAATTAGTGGAGCGTGCTGAAAATTGCTAATGACAGATGTTTCTCCACACTGTCACACTCCTTGTATCATTTGATTTGGGAAGCAGCATACGGTGTTCTGCTCCATCAGTATGTCACAGACTGTCTGCAAACAGCTGGTCATAACTCAGTTCAGTGAAAACCATTACTTTCCAATGAGGAGCTGGATGGGGTCCAAATTGGGGTTCTGGCATGGCCCCGGCGGCACCCGTGACGCACTGCAGCCCTGCATATCGCAGGTATACATGAAGGAGTGGCGAAGAGGTTCTCTATGAGCACGCTGCCTGCTCTGCAGATAACAGGGTCCCTTAGAGATGGGTATTATGAGAGCAGCCAAAGGGGATGAAACCCAGACGAAATTTAAGATGCAAAGAGCCTTATATTTACACCGGTTGTACCTTTATACGCTTTGGTTTGCTACGACTACAGATTTCATTGTATTTTATTTAAATTGCCCGTGAAAGACCAACGCAAAGCGGCAGAGGATTGGTTGAGATTGGATTTATGTTGCAAAACCACAAAAAGTGTTTTGCTCCAGTTTTTAGTGGACACGTCTTAGTGCACTTGAAATAAGACAAAACTAACTTACAAGTAACTTATCAGCAAGAAAAACAAGCTTGTTTTGAGTAAATATTAATATTGATGAAACAGTATTGGTTCCATTATTCCACTTATAACATGAGAAAAATGTCTTATGAGTGAAATAAATCTGGACTTTAACTAGGCCGTTCAACCACATTGGTATGTTTTGATCTGAACCATTCTGTTGTATTTTTGGCTTTATGTTTTAGGTTGTGTTCTTCCTCTCTCCACCAGTATCAATATTCATCTGACCAGTTTTCCTGTCCATTTAGCAAAACGAATCACCTCAGTATGATGCTGCCATCACCATATTTCACCTTTGAGATGGTGTGTTAAAAGTAATGCACCGTCTTCCTGACATAGCACCTTCTATATACGTCAAAACATTTTATTTGGTCTTATCTGACCAGAGCTCTGGTAAGGTCAGAGTTTGCTGGAAAAGCAAAGTAAAACCTTGAAACTTGTGGCTCAAGATGCGTCAAATGATGTTGTAAACTCTGGTTCGTTGGAAGCAAATCACCCAAAAATGAAGGATAATCCAGTCGTTTATTTTACAGCAAAATACCCCCGAATTAATAAATGGATTTTGCTTTAAAGTCTGTTTCATATGATTGCTGTTGTGAAAATATCTCCATATTGAGTCATTCTTGACTCTTCATCCTGAGGCTTCATTTGCAATGAAAAGTATTAAAAAGAGCATGCAACTTTTACCAAACATCATTATATTACACTCAGTAGCAATGTGAGACTCTTTTTATTTGCCAAAGGCAGCAATATATGTTGTTTTACATGGTTGAACGTTTCACATTATTCTGAGTAAATATGCTGATGATTAATGATCACGGTGAGACAATTTTCCATCTTAAGGCTTAAAATTATGTTCCTTCTAAAACCTTTTGCTTACTGTAAAGCAATGGTACGCTGTAATGATGTAAAAGGAAGCCTTATGATGAAAGGCTACCTTTCATCATAAAGGAAGCCTTTAAATTTACTACATTTAATTTTTTTTTTTTTTTTTTTACAGAAATCAAAAATGCAGAAATTGTAAAACATGAATTTTATGCAATTAATGTAAAAACTAATGTAAAGTTGCAGTATAATTTAATTTTTTTCATTGAGATTTATTTATTTATTTATTTATTTTGTGAGGCTAAAAGCTCTGGCCACCAAGCGCGGACTGTGTGCCAGGACATCTCACAGCTCAGCTGCTGCCTGCATTCAGCAGAAGTGTCATTGACACCTCGCTCCATCTCTAAAGATAAGGCAGCTATGACGTTCAGTGTTCCCAGGCTCTGTGTGTGTGTTAGTCATTATTGGGTCCAACTGGTAAAGAGGCTCTGCAGCAAATTACCATGCTGACAGCATATGGCAAAATAATCAAAAATCATTCATTTTAGACACAGCTTCCTCCTTTTCAAAGGATTATATTGTTAGAAAATGTGAATTAAATTGTTTCAAAAGGTCCATTAGTCAGTGATTCATTCACTACAGTGTAATGCAACCGTACTTATAGTAATTTTATTGTCATTTATTTCATAAAGCAATAGCGATCCAAATGAAAATAGCCTAACATTATTTACTAATAAAAATCTGAAAAATGGGATGTGCTGATGCAGTTCCTTCCTCTTCAGCACTTTATAAAAAATTATCTTTCTTTTGTTGAAATTACTCCTCCAAGCATTAAAACTGAAAATTCATCCCAGTTCCAGCTCAGTCAGGTTGGCTGGAGATCGACACCTTGTTGAGAAATTCCAATTGGATTTGGGGATGGACTTTGACTGAGCCGCTCTAATACATGAATGCACTTTGATCTAAATCATTTCACTGTTGCTTTGGTTCTATTTTTTTTAGGAGTGTTGCATGTAAATGTCTTCTGCAGCCTCAACCAGGTTTTCTTCCAAGACTGACCTGCTTCTTGTTCCCATTAGCTCTTATAAGTGCCACAGTCTTTGTAAAAACAAAGAAGTATGCCCACAGAGGGTACTACAGAGTTACCATACCCTAACAACACAGAGATGTCATATTTACATTATCGGTCAATATCAGGTTGTTTTGTCTCTTCTGTTGGTGAACAAACTGACAAAAAGGGAGAAGAATTGAAATAACGAAGACGAATGTGTTGACTCGGTTCTATGAACGCCGTCCTTTCCGCTCCCTGTGGATTGAATCTGCTCTGCAGAAGGTCGTCCTCTCAATCACTGTAATAAGGCTGATCCCAGTCGGAGCTGTGACGGCTCCGGGAGGAGGATGTCCTCATTCTGGTTTGCACAAAGGGATTCTGCTAACAAACTGGAATCCTTCCATTACTGCCCAGTAAACTGTATACAGACCATTTAAGGAAACAATATCATACCAATTTAAGGTCCCAAGCTTTGAGGTGTTGATGATTTATTAAAAGAGGCATTGTAGTTCTGAGTCAGAGATGCTGCCAAGAGGCTAATGGTAACTCTGGAGGAGCTGCAAAGATCCAGAGCTCAGTTCAAGGAATCTGTTGATATGTCAATTCAACAGCAATCCTAATAACTACTTTTGTAATTATTTACAGTAAATATATTCGTGTGTTACAATGGTCCACGTAAATCCAGGCCTAAGCTTGAAATCTTGTGTTTACAGATTCTCCTTTTGTATGTGAAGCTTAACATCTTTCTCCTATAAAGAAAATAAACATAGGGATTTATCAGTGGAAAAGTCAAGATTCACTTTTAAAAAAAGAAATAATTCACATTGTAGCTCTACACTTTATTTGAAGGGGTGAGTATAAGACTGACAAGACAGTGTCATAAGCAATACGTATCACCTTACATGAAAGGTTTACTCTTTTAATTGACTTTTTATGCACATTTTAATAGAACTTTGCATTAAAATGATCATTATTGACCAAATAAAGCAAAGCTTTTGCTTTTAATGAACTTTTAACACAACTTTTAGAGCAAATTTGCATTAAAAGTGTCATTATTTACCAAGTGACACTTCACGACAACAGTCCCAAACATTCATGAACACTCCTTTATTTGTCATGTTTATGACAGTGTCATGTCAGTCTTATGCATGCCCCTTCAAATAATGTGCCACTAAAGTGTCAACTAAAATGTGAATTGTTTGTCAACTAGACAAGCAATTGTCTAGTTGTTTCATGAGTTTCTTTCCCACAAGAAACAAAAAGCTGTTGTGTTCCCTCTTTAGCTCCGGTGTGTTGTCATCGGATCAGCCAGAGCAATCTGGAGGAATATCGTCCATGATGCTGCAAAGTTGTCTCTGCAAGGTTAGACTCGTTTATTTCTCACATCCGTGTCGCTTTCTGTGCAGAACAGTGAAGCGGCGCTATTTAGTCATGAACATTATTTGTGCTTTCATGGTCACGTAAGCAGACAATGCTTGGGATGTCCCTGCTTTTAATGGGATGTTTTCTTTTTTAAGTGAGCTGTAAAGAAGCATGTCTAATGGAGTCCTACCTCACATTCCTCTCGTTGTGGTGCAGCGATGCGGTCGGCCTCTCGTGCTTTATACAGTAGGTGTCAAATTAAGGCAAAAGTGACAGCATTAATACCTTTAACGCAACTAATTGCTGTTAATAAATGAGATATCTTACCGTTTTTCTTCGCTGATCGTTGTCTTCAGTCCCCTGACCCAAAACTGACAATTGTGTTAATTACGTCTGATGAGGTTAGGTGACACAAATTTACATTTAACTATGTTACAGTGAGAGGAAGAGGATGTCGCACCCTCCGAGTCATCAGCTCAGTCAGCACTAATGACTCTAATGCTTCCTTGAATTTAGTATTTAACACAAATGTATTTGAGGCTCAACCCAGAAAAACAAGACTGGAGAAAATTATGTGAAAAGGACAAGAGGCTGACGTTTTACAATTTTTGACCAAGCATACGGTCAGTTAAAAGAGCCTAAATAAAATAATAATGAGACATGTCATAACTCCTACAGGAGAAAATACTTAAATGTATCCAGAGATATTTAAACGTGTCATTTCTGATTGTATTGATAAATAATTAATCATGAAATATGAGATCATTTTTTGACATTTTGAATTTATGATGCGTTCTGAATGTGATAGTATTTCAGTGATTCTTGAGAATAGGGACAAAATGGGTTTTAATTTTCCCATATTTTTTTTTATTATTTCTCAACCTTATGTATGCAAATATGACAAATAATGTTTAGAAAATATGAAGATGCTAAGGTACAGGCTCCCAGATGCGAATTTTTTTTTAAAAATTACATTTTTAATCGACCTGACCCAAAACTTTGTCATCACCATCTGACAAAAATAAATCTAAAATGATTTTTAAAATACCCCATTAGTGATATTTTTACTCAATTTACAGACAAATGCTTCTCAAGAAATGAAATAAATATTATTTAAAACAAAAAACAAGAAAAAGTCCATCTGATGGAGTTGACAGTGCATGACGGAGTTGACACAGAACTGAAGGTGGTGACAAACTAGTGAGTAAAATGAAAAACGTGGTACATGTGAAGTAATGCAATTCATGTAAAATACATTAAAATGAATTAGTTGCACAATTAAGTGAGATTTGACAACAATTTCCCTGAAAGAGTCAGAAAAACTCTGATGGAGTTGACATCTGACGGAGTTGACGAAATGCCAAACTACCTCAATTTATATGATGTTATTCTGAAGGAGGCCGTATTGTAGCTCGTCAGGTCCATGAAATCTTTACAGTTTACCAAAATTAAGCTTTTATTTCGCAAAATTTCATCAAAGTTTTGTAAATTGTCAGTTATGGAGTTGACACATCATGGTTGTGACAAACAACTTAGGAATAAAACAGAAGAAAAAACTAAAGAATAACTTAAGCTAACCGGAGCTAACTAGCCCTCCTAGCAAAGGAAGAGAAAAGACAACGTCATGGGGTCCTCAGAAGTTCTGGTGCCCCCCAATAATGCCTGATTTTTTTTACATTCTTTTCATTTCTGACGGTGTTGACAAAAACTAAGGACAAATTTCAACGGAGTTGGAAAATATCTAAAAATTATTTTTAATTCAATTTATCGATACTTTTATAATTATTTATATGACTACTTATACTTAATTGTCATAATATATAATTTAGTATTTCTTTAATTGTTTTAAACTATAAGAATGTATTGAGTTCTGCTCCTGGACAAGGGCTTTTACAGGCATCATCCACCGACTACAATGTTTAAAATAAAAAAATATTCAGCAAAAAAAAGAAAAATATACATTGTTGTGCTCACATGACCCAGGTTAGTTTAGTTAGATATTTGAAAAAAATATATTTTGTGTATATTTTATTCAAATTTCATGCTTTATCCATAGGACCTGTTTTGTCCCTATTCTCAAGAATCACTGATTTGATTATTTTAAAGTTCCTTTGTCCCCACCCACTGACACTGATGGGTAAAGCATAGAAATAAATTCATGATTTGCTTCAGCACATTACCACAACAGATTCAAAAGTAATTATAAGATTTTGAGGGGTAAAAACAAATAAAAATATTTTTAAAATTTAATTTATGTACAAAGGCTGAACAGATGGACAGATAGATTTATCTATTTAATCACTGAATATATTTTGCATGTATTTATCTTCAATTTGTATTATTTACTGACACATTAAGTGATTATTTAATTATTTATAGCAAGTGAAATTAATTTTGAATGTGCTTTATATGTATACTTTTAACGTTTATCACTTAATTACATTTATAATTAATATATACACATACAATGCTATGTACTCATTTATTTATTGTACATTTTTCAAAATTTATAATTTTACAGACTATATAAAACACTTATTTATTGAATGGAAGCATCTTTATTACTTGGTGCTATGATACCTCCTTAATATATTTTGTTTTTTAATACTAGAGAAAAAATCTAATACGGTGAAAACTAAAACGAGTCTTATAGTTTTTATATAAATGGAGACTTTTTAAATGACATTTCCTGTTTTATTGTGTCCGTCTGAATCTCCCGTCCTCCAATACGTGTCTGTCGACGTCTCCCTTGTCGTTTCTCGGCCATTGCTTCAATGAAAAGCATCTCTCAGCTCAATCTGGCATGCACTGAAGCTCCACTTCGATTTCTTCAAGAATCCCCTTCCAAACAAAAGCTCACATTTATCTCCATAATTGGTCGCAGCATTTAGGTGGATAAAGTGGTTATTACTGCATTCCTTCGTTCACTTTTTCCTCTCCACTGCTCATTTCATCCTCTCTCTGTTTATTTATTTATTTATTTATTTTTTTTTGAGACTGTTGAGCTGGTAAGTTCAATGCAGAGGCACGTATGCACTCTGGAAAGGTAATCTAGCAGCCAGTTGAGCCATGACAAATAGGGACAGCTGGCCTAATTGAATCATTTGAGCTAAGACAGCTCAACTTGGTTATCCCCTCTGCAGCCCGCGCTGATATTAGTGTGGGAATCATTAGCCATGAAATCATGTCTGCTCTCTTCGACTGCATCTTTTATGACATGACAGCCAGCCCGGCTTGTCTCTTTCGCTCTTGCGCCGAAAGGAGCCGTTCATCATAAACAGGCAGAGGAGAAGGCAACCGGGGCTGAGTGGGATGTCTTTTTGTCTATTTCTGGGTGCTTGTGCTTATTAGGCTGTTTCGCCAGATGACAAGAGCAGTGCATTGTAGTTAACAGCAGAGCCCGAGTGCAACCAAATGATATTCTCCTCTGTCGGATTCGGAATATTGCTTTAGCAGATACTGTCTTTCTTTTTTCGGTTAACCCTTTTTAGTCCTTTTCTGTCGGCCTTTAATGAGGCACAATTACATCGATTGAGGCCACTCAAGAGTAATGCAATTGGGTTGAGCATGATGGGCTCCGGCGGAGGACTAGTGGGCCCCTAGGTGGAGGAAAACAGGGGTACCGCATGTTGTGAGAGCTCTCTGGTGTCACAGCCTGTTTTCTGTGCTTCTCGCTGCAGGTGCTCACACAGCATTCCGGGCAAACGTCAGAGACGAGAGGGAGAGAAAAACCACAACAAGGAGAACAAGGGAGCAAATACGTACGGAACAAATGGGAAATTAGTCAATTGTTTGAATTTTATATGGATAGAGCAATGGCTTCTTATAGCATTTGTTGCAATGAGATGAAATGTGGAAAAAGTTCACCGGTACAGTGAGATTATCCCCTCAATGGATGGTCCTTGCGCTCTACCTAATAATGGACATCCATTCCAGAGAGATCATGCCTGGTTTAATGGAGCTCATACTGGGGGTACTGTGCAATGTTCAGGCCCATTTCCTTTTGACTCACATTGCAAAGGGGGTGGCATGACCCCAATGAGACGCCTGCTTTCCCCAGGTGTCAGTGAGCGATGCTCTTCTGCAGAGGAGGAGCAGGTGACCGAGGAGACCCCTCTTCACCCAGCCGGGTTGGGCTGAAGAAATAGACGTCCACGTGGGCTTACCAAGTCTCAGCGGCACCCTTCGGCCCCCTCGGGGGTCTCCTGCCCACTTTCAAGGAAATTTTGACATCAGCAATTATTGAGCGTTAGGAAGTGACAGGTCTTGTTCTAGGTTTCAAGCAAGCGGACTGACGGCTACCACTCCAGTTAAGCCAGTCCACCGAACTAACTGAGCTGTGTGTCTGTTTTCTTCCCCTCAGGGCTTTTTAGATGAGGTTCCTTCCCCCCCTCTCTCTCTTTCTCTCTCTCTGGATGTTTACACATCATTAGGGTCTCTGTCTCATCTCTACTCCATGTAGTCCATGGTGAAGCAAACAGCAGAAAGGAAACAATGCCGCAGAGGAGGCAGCAGGAAGTGAGAAAACACTTGACTTTGTGTCGATCAGCTTGTGCACTGTCAAAACGTTCTTGAGATAAAGTTCCACCCTATCATTGTGATTTTAAATTATTTTATTTTGCAATTAGGAGCCGTCGTGCCAGCTACCGCAAACGTCTCTACCGAAAAATCTTTCACAAACGAAAGTCTGAAAAATGCAGCCCGTGTTTGTAATCGGTGAGGTCTATTACCTGCAAATAAAATCCAGCCCATCTACATGCCTTCATAAGTCACATAATTAACAAATAGAGCCCATCTGTGGGCAATTTAATCTAAGTATGAATCCAGCTGTTCTGCGAAGGCCACGGAGCTTTGTTAGAGCACATTAGCGGGCAAATAGTTTGAAGACCAGGCAGATGGGTCAGGGATAAATTGGTGGAAATGTTTAAAGCAGTGGCAGGTTATAAAAGAATATTTCAAGCTTTGCGTTCATCACAGAGCAATGTTTAATATGCCATCCTAAAATGACAAGGGCATTACACAATGCAAGCTTCAAGGCATGGCCGTCCATCCAAACTGGCCGGCCGCAGACAGACCTTTCGGACCCATCGTAGCTCTGGAGATGGGAGGATCAAAGTCCAAAGTACAATGACCTCAAGAAGAGTGATGCAGTTTCTTCAACAGATACAGGACAACTTGTAAGACCTAAAAATAAAAGTTAAAAACTGTTGGAGGCTACAGAAGACTTGAGATTGGTCAAGGTCAAGATAACTACCCAAAACATGCAGCTGGTGACGCAATCCGATTGTTTAGAGCAAAACGTTTTCATCCAATCTGACTGGCATGCAGTTATTTAGCCAATAAAACCTAAACATTTCCAATAAAAACTTTTTTACATCTCCAGAAATGTAAGGCTGGACGAGACATTTTCCAGAAGAACTGCACCTCCTGAAAAGCCGGCTCTAAAGTATCGTCTCAGGTGGACTGAATAGAAATCATCAGTACTATTTTATATTTTTATAGGTAAACGGATTTTTGAATGCATTTTGAAGGGATTCACTACTTTGTGTCGGTCACAAAACTTCGACAAATTTTCTTGAAGCTTGTGGCTGAAACTGCAACAAAACCAAAAGAGCTATACTTTTATATTATATTTTGTGAGTACCATATATGAATTTCCGCTAACATTTTTTTTAGAAAATTATGCATTTAATATGTTTTAATTCCAATAACCTGGACGTCATTCTAAAGTACTTCTGCGTGTTTCTTTAGACTTTGTCTATTTGAAAGGAAAGTCTGTCTCCTTAAAGAGAAGCCAAAGCATCTTAAAAGAAACGTGAAAATCTGACTTCTGAAAGGAAAAAAGTAGCAGCAGGAAAGTGTGTTGTGTGGCAGACACGTTAGACAACACTGGTAATGAAGCATTGGCAGAAAGCGATAATTATTTTAATTAATGATAATGATTTTAATGATTCAACATTTTGGCTAATTGATTATGATTGATTGCACATTACCAAACAAGGAAAGTGAATCAGGGAGGTAATCAGGGAGATGACAGCACGGGTCAACACTACAGCGTGACGGAACATACACTACACATGCTAATCAGACCCAGGGAGACGGAGAGAGGGAGCCGCAGAGACGGGCAGATGGAGGCGGGGAGGATGAGTGGAGCAGGGAAGTGGATTAAACGAACTTAAAGGTAAAAATGCCAGACAACAGGAAACATTTGAAAAACTTTCTCTCTCTCTCTCTCTCTCTCTCTCTCTCTTTCTTTGTCGGTTATTTGCGCGGGATTTTACATGCTCTTCAAATGCTGAAGTACCTCAGTGTCGGGAAGGAGGTCCTCCATCTCCTGCTTCCTCATCACATCATACAGGACTGTTGACCTCTGACCCAGACAGTGATTAACGTTTGAGGCTGGAGTTCCTCTTCTCCGTCTCCCCTTCCTGTACTTGTCACAAGGATTTTATCACTTCTCAGGCTCCCCACTCCACCTCCATCATCAGCTCCTATTGTCTAAACCTTTACACCTCTCTTATAGCCGGTGGAGTTTGTAACATGCAAATTTCATGCCGAGGTGGTGCATGGCACGGTGGAGTGTCCTGGCCTTTGAACTTCCACCCCCGCCCCCCGCACAGTTTTCTGTCCATGGGTGGACAGGGTTTGAGTTTAATTAATGAAATGTATGATAATGTGATTTCTTTAATAGAATGACAAAGTCTAATGGTGTTTTGTGATTATGATTAATATGGCTCTCTGGTGGGAGAGAGCATCAGCCAGCCGCTAAATGAGGACCTCAGCTCCCCTCGGTTCCAGTGCTGGACACATTTCAGCTTCGCCTTGGATCTCTTAGCTCAGACAGTGCAGAGCGTCTTGCAGCTCAGTGCTTTCTAAAGACAGTTTAAGATTTTTGGAGAGTACCTGTTCTGATAACTCACAATACATGGATCAGTGCAAAGGTACTTTAACAAAGAGATTCCTCCTATTGGACATGTAAGGCTGGTTCATGGGGCAAGATTGTAGAGCAATGTTGAGTTTTTGTCTTGTTTCATCACATTCACTTCTTGTTTTTTTTTTTCCCTGTCAGCAGGTAGGACGTCCCCAGCCACCAGTTGCCTTCATCGTTACAGCTGGTGTCTATAGCTACATTTGTTTGATTTAAAATATAACAAAAAAAAAATCAAAATCCAAACAAATCTGCAATTTTTTTCATGGCACAGTTTGTGTGTTCTCTCCTGAAAAACTTAAGCTTTAGCTTTAGCTTTGCGACCAAGAGGTAACACGTATCTTTACCGGGTAATTAGACGCTCTTGATCAAAACGCTCTTCTCCTGACACTTTAAATCACCACCTGTCTGAAGGTTGCTTGAAGGACTCATGTGCAGCCATTGTCTGGAGAGACAGTAGGCCTAAAGGAAGCGATTCGCCACAATCGTTTGTCACACTGATATTTGGTAAATGTGATAATTAATACTGTAATTTCGCTAAACCCACTCTGTGAGGGCCGTAATTAAAACTGATGTACCTACTTAGCGCACCAAGCATCACAGGTGGGCCCAAATTAATCTGCAAATAGAGCTAAATTGCCTGTGCTTAGCATTTTCGTCAACATCCCTCACTTTGGGGGGAAGAATCGGTAATTAATTCTGATATAACAAAGCCATAAATTTGAGGTTAAACGCAGCCTTGACAACAGACGCGATGACAGCGAGAGACCTCATCTAGACATCCCAGATGGGATCCAAGAGTCCGCTTTCTCCCAAGAACTTGGCTGAGACTTCTTTTGACAACTGTTAGCTGCAGTAAACACAAGAGCAGACATTCGGAGGCAGAATCTCTTCTTACTTCCCTGTTCAAGTCTTTTGGGGGACATTTACATAAATTGAATTGAAAGCCACCTTTGGGGATGCAGAGTAAAAACTGAAATGATTGCGTCCGGATGGAAGCCAAATGAGTGAGTGCTTTTTTTTATTTCGGCATGCCGGGAAGTGAAGTTGCATTCACACAGTGGTGGAAAAGGAAAAGTACATGCAGTTACAGGTTTTTCATACTCCTGCAGTACCTCAACAATAAGCCAGAGGTTGTTTGACGAGTCAAACTCACATCCTGTTTTAGTAAAAAGCAAATCACTCTAAAAGGTATTTTTTTTAAGTCAGGTTTAGAAAAAAAAGTTCCCTTTTTCAATCAAAAGTTTGTTCAGCTGAAACTAGAAGACTACAGTTCAAGTATTTGATAGAAGAAAATGGAGAACAAAATGTATTTCAGATTAGTTTCATTTTGGAGAGGCAAATTATAAAATAGTCATTGTTATGAACTGTGAAAATCTCAACAGGTGTGAAATGATTAACAAAAGTAAGTAACATATGTCAGTGTTAAAACTTCGTATGGCTTTATGTCTGCTGCGTCGCAGTAGGGACTGTTATGGAGAAACGGAGAAAGCAGAAGTTTGCAGAAGTTTCTGAATAATCCCAGAAACACATCCGGCCTCACTTTCATCACTCAAAATAAGAGTCTATGATTCAGTCATTGCAGACCCTGCAAAAAGAAATTTCCTTCACAGTGAAATAAAAGTGCCAGTTATTGCAAATGCTTGATGAATGTTCTTTGCTGTCCAGGGTGGCAGAAGCTCTTAGGAGGCAATTACTTTTTCACATGTTGCCAGGATAGTGTGGATAGATTTTTCCTTCAATAAATATTTATCCGATATTCCACAAGTTTGATTATGTGAAACATTTTAATGAGACAACAAAAGAATTGCAATTGTTTTTTTTCACATAACTGTTTTTAGTTTTGCAAATTATCCAAATAAAAATATAGACGACAAGCACAAAGTTAAACGAAAGTGGAAGAACTCTCACTATCAGAGATTCCCTTTGTTTGTTTGTTTTGGACAGAGCAGAAACTGGCTCCTGTAGGTATTGTTGAGGGGAAACGCCGAATTAAACTAAACGACAGTCAAATCAGAGAAATAATCACATATTTATGAATATTTAATGCGGTCATGGCAAATAAGGCGAGTAATTAGGACTTTCCGTGATTTAGTAAATTGTTATTTCATGTTAATGAGAGATCTTCAGCTTTTTCCCGATGAATAATTCATAAAAGAAGCCCAGAAAGTTTTTTTTTTGTGTGTGTGTGCGTGTGTGTAGAACGAATCAGGAAGTTTTCTGTTGATCAGACGTGCACACGTGTGCAGAGACGCACGACTGCACAGCTTTTGTTTCACTTCTTATTGCTTTTGTTCAGCTTGATCCTTGATACTTCTGGAAATGGCAACATTTTTTATGTACAAGGCAGCCGGCTCTGAGTAGTTTTGGAAGAAGAGGTGATACTGGCATCACACACAAGCGCCTGTTCATGGCCGTTTTTGCTCAACAAGTATCCAAAGAGGAATAGTTTATAAATTCAAAAAGAGGGGAGGGGGATAAGCTGGTGAGATGGAAGACAAACGCGCCACTGGCTGTCAAACATTTCCGGAGCGCCAGGATTTTGTAAGTGATCGGTGGACAGAGGAGATCCTGGCTGACTCGAGGGGGTTGAGGGGGGCGGGAGGGGATCTCCTTCTAAAGGGGTTAATGTGAAGGCGGGGGGAGAGGATGTGGGTGGGGCAGGAAGGGCAGCGAGTCAGAAAACAAGAGCAAAACAAATCTGTGATCTGGAACTCTGAGAGCAGCCACTCAGGAGGGATTAATGAGAAGTAGGAGGCTGTGAAATTATGTGGCCTTTGAGTGGGGAGAATGGCCCTACCGGAGCGTGGCCCTGAAATGAGGTGAGACAAACTTCACCTGATCCACAATTAATGGCATCATGCGGATGGGTGACACTGAGGAAGGAGGAGGGGGAAGAAACGCACAGTTCACTTTGTGGAAATTATCACCCCTCGGAAAGAGGCAGCCATTGGAAACCGGGGGCTTAGCGAGGAGGGGAAAGGATTTTATGCGTTTTTTTTTTTCGTTTTTTTTTTTTTTTTTTCTAGAAATGTACACAATGACGAAAGCGTGGAAAGATTTAGACGAAACGAGGGCAGAAGATAATTTTAAGACAAATAACAGAATGGAAAAATATAAATAAGGAGCAAAGGAGTGAGAGACAGAAGGGGGGGAAATGAGGTAGAGTTGATTGCACACAGGGTGAAGAGCAATAACAGGAGCCCGAATGATTAAGTGGTGTTAGGGACCAGGAACACTTGTTTGCAAGGACAATCTTTGTGTGCTTTTGTTGTCTGCCGGCCGCCTTTATCTTTGTGTAATTCTCCGTCTGATGAAATGTGTTTAAAGAGATGAATTGGGATCGGAGGAGCCGTCCTGACATGATTATGAGGGATTCATCTGCAGCCATCTGCCACCGTTATGAAGGGAGGGTTGGAGGTGGAGGGGGGGGGGTTGTGGAGAGATAGAAAGGGAGGGAGGGAAGTGCAGACCTTCTGTTCGGGAGCCTTGCCACAGAACCACCATTACACAAGCCTCTGGCTTCCAGTTTATCATGGAGACTTCCTTTATCCTCGTATGTGAAGGTGAGATTCAGATCAAATAATAAACAGGAAGTCTTCCATTTGTCAGCAGAGCACATTAAACCACAAGCTTTAATATAGAGAGGGATTGTAGGTCCTTATATGAAATGTTGCCTTTTTGTCATATTGTATAGCTGGTACTCAGTCTGCAACATGGCAGTCAAAAGGGCCCTGTGGAGGACAGTGAGGGGAGCTGAGTTTAATAGTATTATCACTGCTAACTATAAAATTAAATATCCTTCTATAATCATATTTAATATTGACTTGATAGACAAAAAGAGCCTTTTAGAAGATGGTCAGGGAAGCCATGATTATTAATGTTAGCATGATTCATTGTAAAACCAAACATTGGTGCAGACCAGGCCAGGAAAAAAAAAGAACATCTATTTATTGGGTTTTACATTTATGTCTTGATTAAACGAGATGATTCTGTGTGCCTGGAGGCGCCATTGAAAACGAATCTTGCTTCTTTCTTTATCTCGTCGTATTGTGGCCGACCACCAGTGGGCTTGATTTAAATATGGCGCTTGCCATCTCCGTTGTTATCAGCTGGAGTGGAGTGTACGAGTGATGTTTTATTCTGTTATACTCTTCCACAATTTTGTATATCATTAGTTGGATTGGATTGGATAGCATAGCATATTGGCACATCCGGTCCAGTTGCTAAATGGCAGGCAAGAGGTCCCTGCAGAGGATTGTGAGGGAAACTGCGAATATTAGCTTTAGCATTAGCTTTATGGTCATAATTAGCTCAGATGAACCAAATAGTGTCCCTTTTTTCGTATTGCATATCATCTTATAGTGTTCTGCAGCTGGTATTCCAGCTGCAATGTCACAAACAAAAGGGCCCTGCAGAGGGTAGTGGGGGAGTAGATATTATTAGCATAATAATTAGCATTATGGGTGCTAACCCTTAAATCAGTGCATATCATCGAGTATTTTGCAGCGACTACACCAACTGCAACGTGATTAGACAGAAGGCCAGTGCCCTACTAAAGCTATATTTCTGTAAGATTAAATGTAGTTTAAGAGGGAGCCGTCAATATGACGAACCAATGTATTTTATCAACTATTTATCTAAAGGTTTCACTATATATGTTATCCATCCAAGAGAACTGCTGTGTTGTTAACTGTTGTAGTACATAATAAGCAATGAAACATGAAATTGATTTGAGTCGATATTTTCCAGGTACTACTTGTATTAACTGTGTTCCCACCGTGAGATGAAAATAGCACCTTCAGACTCAGTCCTGTTCACACACCAGTTGGAGAAGAGGGCACAGCAGATGGGTCCGTTGCTCATCACAATGTCCACTTGTTCTAAAGGGGAAAGCGGGGGCCTCAGACAGCATGTCTTAAGTTGTGTAATCGGCTCTTAGTGTCACAAATAATAATCACGCTTGCTTTTTTTTTTTTTCTCAGGTTGTTTCTTTTTCTTTGCCATCTTGTTTAAACTGAGACATTTTGTGGCATCACTGAATGTAAAAAAAAAAATTGCATTTCACAGACCAATGTGGTGTCATGAGAAAATAAATCGCTTCTTCTTACAGTGTTGCTGCTTTAACAGCATCTGGCTCCCAGTTTGTCACAGAATCATCTTTGTGAATTGACAGCTGTTCTGATTTTTTTTTTCCTTTCACAAAAAAAAAAGAAAAGAAAAATCAAGTAGTTCTCCTGTGTTTTAACAAAGCAGCCTCATTTCATTCTCTCCCACTTTACAACTCAACCATCTCTTCATATTACAGGTCAGCGCGGCGGTGCTTAATTATGTGCCGGCTGCTTGGGGGCCTCTAATAACCTGTCATTGAGGGGAATTTGAATGTCACACCATTTTGTTGGGCCCTAATGGCAGCAGGCAGATCCACTGATGAGCCGTTTTGGGACAATTACAGAGGATATTCAAATCACAGGTCCTGGATGTGTGGCGAAGAAACGCTCGCGCGCACAGCCTTGATCGGGGCTCAGTCCAAACCCAGTACGCGCACAAACACGTGCACGTCCACACTTGTTGTATCTTGACCCTGCAATCCACGTCCTTTGACACACATAGATGCTGCCCCCCTCCATCCCATCCCACCCCCATCACTGCTGCAGCTCAAACTGTTTCACTGTAGCTTGAAAGCTTTTATTATCCATCTAATCCAGCGATGTCATCAAGCCGGGAAGATATGCATATCATGAATTATTTTGACACTGGGACCTTTTAATTTTCACCGGCAATATTTCATCCCACCAATCAGCGCCTGGAGTGGTTGTCGCCAGGCGGACCACTATGTCACCCCCCCCCCCACACACACACACACACACACCGCCCCACCCATCACTGCCACAGAGAGGATCCAAATCATCCAGGGGACTGTAATGAGTTAGGGCCACAATTGTGTGAGTGTGCGTGCATCTCATCAAGGCCCCACGCAAGCTGCAGGAGGCAATGCACAATATGAGGAATGACATGTTATGATAAAGACTCAAATACTTTGACATAATTTTAAAAAGGAAGACAGCCAAACTCATAAGCTACTGGCTCAAGTTGCACTTCAATATTTCAAAGTCAAACTGTATCAAGTCGCTGGAAACTAAATATGCTGAGTTACAAGTCGGTGTCAGACTCTACAGACGTTCGCCTCTGCAGGGTTTTGTTATCCAGTTTTTAACTTTGAAGCTGAATTACATAAACTGAACTCAGTGAAGTTCAAAAAGGCCACAGAGTTAATCTCACAGCTTCAGTCTATGTTGTTTGAAATCAAGCACAAAGGTTATGGTGATGAGTTTGATTTTGGCCGCTTTAGGTGCTTCTTCAGAAATCATTGTTGGGATAAAGAGGTTACTCTGAAAAATAAAAGAAAAAACCCCAGAAAACTGGTTCATGTTTGTATTTTCAGTAGGTTTGATCATCACCATGGTGATTTTTCTTGTCTCTTTAAAAAAAGTGGACATCATCAGCAGCAGCAGCAGATTATTCAAGATGCTGCTGCCTGAATCCTGACCAGCACCAGGAAAAATTGATCAAAGCACACCAGTTCTTACATAATTTCAATAGCTTTATCTTTGTTGAAGGATGAACTTTTAAATTCTTCTATTAACCTGTAAATCACCAAAGGTTTGTGGGTCAAAATATGTTTCGTGAGTTTTAATTTTGGATTTCATTTACTCAAATGCTTGAATTGTTTGGTGATATTCTAATTCATTGCACTCCATCTGTATTTAACGTTAAGGTTAAGGCTATCTAGCTGTAAACTCAGAGGCATGGCATTCCCTCACCGCCGCCTGCAGTGTGAATGTGCGGAGTGCTCTGTGTAACTCACCCAGCTCCCAGTAGAGCGGGTATTATGTGAGCAAATTGGATGCTCAAACAGTCAGTCCGTGACCTTCCCTCATCCCGGATGTTGACCCCCGTATAAAGAGAGACATTACATCTCGTTACACAACAACACGGCCCCGGCGCCTTGCCGCAGATAAAGAAAAATGTCTCAATTAAATCTTCACCGGGGCCCCTCCGTCGAAGAGTTATCGCCGCTCCGGCAGGGCTGATCGCTTACACTCACACATCCTCAAAAGTTATTTGACATAAATTGCAGGAGTCACATCATTTCCTGCCACAGTCTGAGCGGGATTTACGGCTGATCCCATTGACTGGGAGCTGAACCTTCAATAAAACTCCTCAGGAGACTCACCTTATCTCCTCTCCATCAGAGCCCCATCTTTCTCTCCCCCCACCCCAAGAGCAGATTAAACATGCAAATGCACGCAGGCGGGAGGGTGATGCCGAAAACACGTTTATGCACACAGAGCTTTCTGCATGCAAGTGGCCTGATATGGGGTGGAGGCACGAGGCTGATTGAGTTTTATCAGCAGCAGGGAGAGTGAGAAGGAGGCTCTGCATCGCTGCTTATCGGAGATTCGGAGAGGAGGGAAATTATATGAAGGTTTTATTTGAAGGTAAGAGGCAAGGCCTGCATGTGCCTTGTGTGAACATCGTTGGAAACCTTTAAGAGAGAATGAAGGACTGAAACAATCAAAGCGCTGAGGAGAACATTAACCCCTGAAGCACTGTGATTGAGAACAAAGTCAGAAAATGGCTACAACTTGGCCATTCTTTTAATGGAGGTTAAAAACCTATAGCCAAGCCCTGGGCCGGACAGTCATAAACAAGTCCTCCTTTATACGCGATGAGTTTGGTCTGGATGGCTCACTTTCTCCTCTGCCGTCTTTCTGTCTCTCTCTAGTGGTGGAGTGCAGGAAATAAATTTCAGAGAAGTGTTTGAGTACACTGGTTCATTTATGCTTCATGCTAATAAATACCTTAAGGATTCTGGAGGTATTATCACTGGCACTGCTGATAATACTAGTACATTCATCTTTTATTGCATATAGTGAACATTCACATTTACTTTGAAGGGAAAAAGTGACCAAATTCTTAAGTTTTTGGTTAGTTTCAGGAAAAAAAAAACTCTTCTGGAAGTCCAGAGGGGTCAGATTTGAAACTAAACAAACATCCAGATGATGCGGAAACTGAGTAAAGGCCTTCTCCACAGCTTGGCACAGGATTTCATTGGAGCCTCAGCATCAGCAGCATCAGTGGCTCCAGGGCTTCCAGCTGGACTTGGCACCTACCTCTGCCTGCCTGCCTACCAGCACCTCGGCTGTGTGGTGTGTGTGTGTGTGTGTGTGTGTGTTGGTGGGGAGTGGTAGGCAGGATTGCCCCGAGGCACCAGGATTATGCACCAGCAAAGAAAACTGAATTTTTTCTCCGCTCTCTCTCTCTCGCTGCCTGGGGAACGCTCCCCACGCTCAGCACTCTGATTTGAGACGTAGAGGACGACCGGACGGCAGCGATGTGAGGTCAAAGTACGCCAGACAAACACAACAAAAGATCAACAGCGACAACAGAAATGAGAAGCCGGCACCGTTTCTCTTATTTCAATGTTTATCATCGTTCGCATCAACAGTGTACAGGAATCTACAGCTTTTAAAATCTGCACAGGTTATATTACATCTGCCAAGTTTGTACACAAGAGGTTACATTTTCGAGGATTTTGTCAGAGGCTCTTTCTCGATATTACCGCTGAGGCAAATGACGAAAAAGAAAAAAGAAAGAAATCTGAACAGGTTTCAAGTATTTTCTTTTGCAAAATGAGCTGAAATACTAAAAACAAACATGCAACAAAGATTAACTGCAACGTGGACAAATAAAGAAGAGAGTAATACTGCTGACATATGCAAGTCGCGCTGACGTTAGTCTGCGAGGTGTTGTTGACCTATGATGACATCAAACAGAAAAAAAATATTGCTTTTCAAAAACATGGCCACCGCCAGTTTTGCTTTTCTCTGCCGTTTTCCCAGTTTGAACCCAACCAAACGTGACGTCTCCGTACCATGAAAGACGGAAAGTGGCTCGCTCAGCACTGGATGTAATAACTGTTAATGACACAAGTCAGAATAATTAAACCTGAGGTGAAATTCAGGAGATTAAAAAGAAACATCAGCTGCTACGAGCTCTTGTCGTAATTTGTGACCTATAATAAAATCCAGAATTATTAAAACTAAAAGTAAGATAAAAAAAAAAAAAAAAAATCCTTCATGTCAGGGAATGAGGCACCATTTACAAAATATACATCTCCTCCACGGCGTTTGTGTGAGTCCTTCGAATGTGAGAGTGTGCTCCAACATGATCGCTGCTTTAAGGACACTGCTGGCTAAGCTGTCATGACAATACTGCGAAGAAATGGCCGAGGAATTCAAGGAAACGCGGGGGGAATATTTACCAAGCAGGCGGCTTCATCATGCAGAGCTGTGGTGTTACTGACAGAAGATCACAGCCCAGGTTGACGTGAAGGGCGAGGCTGAGAGCAGAGGTAGCATCGTCAATGAAGGACCGCTAACAGAGGAGCTGACCTCAGAGAGGCTACCTGCAGAAGGTTACCTTGGATGGATTTAAGTTTTCTAAAGCAATCAAACACATTAAAAAGGGTGTAATGAACGGCACCTAAACACATGAAAAATCACCCAAAAGCTTAAATATTTCAGTAAGTCAAGTTAAAAAGTGAAGTACATTGTGTCATATCTGGATTCGTCACACAAAGGGTGAAATATTTTGAGCTTTCATTTCTGTTCATTGTGATGACGGCTTACACGTAGTAAAAACCCAAACTTCAGTTTGTCTGACAATTTTTATAGCACATAGGATCAATAAAGCATTAATTTTGATGCAGATATTAAGTGCTACAACCTAAACCAGGCGAAGGCCCTCAGTCAAGTCAAATAAAACTTGTCTGGAGCCGCAAATATTAAATGAACTGTCATTTGAATTTGTTACTTTTATAAATATCAATATATGTATTGATATATATATACTATCATAGATACATTTTCTTCAGTGGGATGTTGATGTTTGTTGAAAAAATCCTGTAAAGCACAAAGTTTCTAACCAAGTTTGTTTAAGTTAAAACAAACTTGTGCAGCTTCGCCTCATTCTGTAGTGGAAATTTAATGTGACTAATTATTACTTGAAAAAAACCCACAGAAGGGCTGAAACCTGAATTCATTAGTTAAAACTTTACTAAGAGTCATGTAGAAGATCCAAAGAGCCACATGTGGGCTGCAAACCCCTTGACCTAAATCGGTTGGCCCAGATGGACATCGACGTTCTCCACAGGCGTTCGAAATAAGCTGGTCTTCTACAGAGAGCATGTTAATGGAAAGTTGAGAGGAAGGAAAACGTATGGTGGGAGACGTTGCAGGGATATCAACAGTCTGGAGAGGATTGTAATATAAAACTCATTCCTTAGATTTGAAGCGTTACAAGGTCTGGACTGAAGTGGAGTCAGAACTTTACACAGAGACGTATCCAGGACTTGAGCTACGACAGTCAGTCGGTGATGTCATGTGCTGGTGTTGGTCCTCTGTGTTTCCTGAAGTCCTAAGTCAGCACAGACATCCACCAGAAATATTACAGCAGTTCATGCTTCCACTGCTAAGTTGATTCCATTTTAAAGCAGAACTTTCATGCTGTAATTCGCACAAGAACGAGCCATGACCAAACTGAGAGGCTAACATTTCCGTTTTAAAAGCTTTTTTTTTTTTATTAATCTAATGTAATATAATTTTCCACAGAAGTTAATTTTGGGTTTTCATCAGCTGTAAGCCAGAGTCATCAAAGCTAACAGAAATAAACATTTGAAATACAGCCGTGTGAAATGAAGCTTCACTTTTTAAAACTGAATTACTTCATTAAATTAACTCACAGATGACGTTTGGATGTATCTAGACGCCCTGCACCAATCAGTCAAAACACTCATATGAGCTGTGATTTAAAAATCACAATTCAGTCCAACGCGTGGGAGCCGGCGGCTGAATGAGCAGCGGTTTCTGCTGGTATCTACTTTTTTTTTTTCCTGTGAACTAACAGCGTTTGCTCAGAGCTCTCAAATTAATTGCGTAAAGTATGAATAAATAATTACAAACTAACTCTCAAAAACCACACAAATTATGTGTGGACGTAGGCAACGGGCGAGATTGGCACGTAGCATGCTGAGCAGAACAAACAAAACGTGACTGAAAATGTGACAAATTTAAAGGACAAAGAATTAATGAAGAAACATTGGAATCGATGGAAGGAAATGAAGAACCGAACTCGTGCACAGAAAAAGATGAAACTGACCCTCCCATTGGTGTACTAGTTCAACATAGCGCTACTCATTTCCAGGAAGCTATTTGGTTCTGTTGAGTCCTTTGGCTATGTCCTCTAGATATCTGCAGTTAGTTTATAGTTGTGAACAGACAGCCTTGTTGTGGGATTTGTAGCCTAATATTTGCACATGTTAAAGTTATTGCATGTTCCAACTGGCAGTCCAGCACATGTGCTGTTGAGAAGGGGAATCTAAAACTAGTGACGCAGGGTGAAAACCGACACTGTGCCGAGTGAGGCGCGCGGGGAAGCCGTCACCAGTAGAACGAGCGTGTCAGGAAGTTGGCGGCCGTGCTGAGCCAGCCCAGGCCGTCTGTGACCGAGCCCACCCGGGTGACGGCCTTGTCCTGCTCCTGCGATGGACTCTCGTCCTCGGGTAGGTAGTCTGGGATGTCCGTGTTCTCCTCCACCAGCACCGACGCGTCCTCCTGGAATGGTACCATCAGCTGTAGCAAAGACAGAGAGCGAAACGCACGGAACGCGGAGAGTGATTTGTTTACGATAATCAACGCAATTTACCTGAAAATAATATCAGCTCAAGTAAACAGCTGATAGCTTAATAGGGTCACAGTGAAGCCAAGAGTCCTCAAGTGTACGTACAAGATATGACTGAGGTTTGACTGACCCCTGCTGGCCACACGATGAACTGTTACAAATGTTCCCTCTGTGTGTGTTTAAACTGCAGGAACCGGCGCCAAATCAGTTTACCAGAACATTATGTCATCACTTATAATTTTAGTATCAGAGTGGACAATATTAATACCATAAAGGACTAATTGTAAAACAGTTTGTTGCCTATTACACTGGATGGATAGAGTCTAACTGAAGTACATAAGGAATTAATCAATCAATTAGATGAAAAGTTAAATAAGCTTAATAATTTCCATTCTGATGATTCATATTTTTCTTTGAAGTACAATTTTGTTTACAAAAACATCAATTGATTTTATTTATGGTTTCGGTTATGTGTACTTTTTATTTCCTTTGTATTGATTGCTTTTGGCTGTTGTGTTTTAGTTTGGGTTTTTAAAAGTTCTCTGCTGCTAAATGTTCTGTACAAAATTTAAGTTTACTTAGTCTTAGGGAGGGACAACTTGAATTGTTATGCCATTATCAATATAATTCTTGAAAATGGTCTCAAAGCAACAATACTGGTTAACTCAATAATTTCTGGGACAATTTATCGTCCAGAAACATTTGTAGGAAGCCCACTGCTGAAACTACGTCACAAAGCGGGATGGACAAAGCGGGGTGGAAGCCGATAAGTGGCAGTGTCTTCCAGTAATAAAGCCATCTCATGATTTTCATGAAGCAAAAAATGTCATGGTAGAGATCTACCCCAGAAAACAGCCCTGCTGTACTTATTCTTATGTATTTCCACAGATCCAGCTACAACATTTTCTATTCAGGGACTCATTTTCCCAAAACCCATTTTTAACCCTGACCCACAGTTTTGTTCCTTTTGGCGGTGAAGTGTAGAATCAAGATGTTTACGTAAACAGAAAACTTCTCATATTGATGCAGCAAACAGAGGGGAAACTACAACAGAAACCTCCTGAACGCAACTAAAAACCGTTTTTCCAGTTCGTGGAAAAAAGATTCCTGTGGCGGAAAAGAAACTCAAGTGTGAAGGTTTTATTGTTGAGGGTGTGCAAAACATTTCCTAATGGATGAATGTTCGCAGAATTGTTTATACCCAAAGTCTAATAGGTTCTACAGTCAAGATATTCTGTTTAAATAACAATTTTTTTGTTTTTGCTTGCAAACAACTTTTAAACTCTGTCACTGATGTTAAATGCCACAGAGCTGGGCCTCTCACTCACAAACCCACACTTGGGCACACAATTGCTTTGCAATCAATTGTTTAGAGTGACTTTACTTTGCTTTTAAACTGTAATCGCTATGAAACCATCCCAGATTAAATTTGTATTTGTCTACTTTCACTTTTTTTTGTCCCATCCTGAACTCTGATGTGACCACTGATCACCCCGAATGTGAAGCAGCGATCCTTCCGCTCTCCACAGTTTTGTGGTACAAATCCACACAACCACTGCAAAAAAAAGCAAAAAAAAAAAAAAAGACTACAAAACATAATGACACATTCAGATTTAATCTAATTCCCATAAGAGGAAGAGATGTGACAAATCATGTCAGCATGAATAAATTTGAGCCAAGACCAGTGAACTACATCTCCTGTCCACAGACTCACACCACATCTAACACACTGACTTTTCATCTAACTTCCTCTGTGGGGCGGGGTGGTAACTTTATGTAAAGCAGTTTGAATAAACAGTGCAACTTCCCAGCTGTCCTTACCTCTCCGCCGTCCTCTGTCTTCACCACCTGCTGAGCCTTCATTACTTTGGTGGAGTTAATTGCTGTTCCCAATGCCTGAGAGAAGACATTCAACGTTATAAAATTAATCTATCCAATGATATTACGCAGAGAATCAGTTTCCCCCCTGGGGCTTCCGCATAAATCGAGGGTAAACTTGAGTTGTTATCTGTTTCAAAAGGGAATACCTCAGCTTTAAGGTCGGAACGGATGCGGACGACGCATCGCTTCACGGCCATCTGGAAGGTGAAGCTGATGACTCCTCGTATCTTTAGCAAAGCCTCCTCACACAGGCTCCTTCGAGTCTGACGAGAAAGAAAGGACGCAGATAAAGAGAAGGGTTCACATCCCGAAGGCATACGAAACAATCATTTTGTTTGCGCGAGCTGTTAAACGTGGAAACGACTTTCAAACGCTGCGCAAACACCGAGTGTGTAGAGGTTCTGAGCCTCTGCAGCGTTGTGTGTTAGTGCGGCCCACCGGAGGCCGTCTGTCTGCGGTAATGCAATCTGGCTCGATGCGCGTTTCCTGCTGAGCAACATTCAGGTTCAATCTCAGCATCCTGCTGTTCAATGGCTGACATTTACAACCTGCGCCCTTAACCTTCTTATAAGCCGCGCAGACGCACCTAGGATGATGTGGCATATCTGTCAATATGACAGCAGCAAACATGTTGATCTGAAGTGGATATTTGCACGTCGACCGACACCGGGTGTGTGTGTGTGTGTGTCGATGTGACAGGGGCAGGGTAAAAGTCCCGACGCGTCGTTTGAACGCTTACAGAGTCGTCCAGTCCGTCGATGTGCAAAACTACAGTTTTGGCCCTCTTGTTGTTGGAGCCGAGGAAGAAGTGGGCTTTACGGCGGCAGGAGGCGGCGGCTGCCTCGGCCTGCTCGGCCTCTTCTTTACCGGCAGACTGCAGAATCTCATATATCTCAGACGCCAGCAGTTTGGTCTCCCCGGGCGACGTGCTCCTTCACGGTCAGAGAGAACAAAAAGAAACGCAATTAGAAACACAGTCGTGTGAAAATGAAGTGAAATGATTGGTGCTGATCAACTGAATGGAGGTGTGGATCTATAAATATGAGAGTCAGGATAAGATTTTCTTTTTTTTTTTTACAAAAATAAAATCTGAATGTTAGAGGAATACAGTCAAAGTGAGATGAGAACAATGTCTTAATATTAACAGAATAAAGTTGTAATATTAGGAAAATGAATTTTATGAGAACTCCAATATGAAAAATAAGAAATTAATTATCCTGTTTAAAATGTTTTTTTCCTGCTTATATTATGACTATTCTCTTGTAATGAAACAATAAAAAATCTCGTTGCCAAGTCCTAACTCTCTGTCATGCAACTCACAGAAGGGATGAGTGAAATAAGTCACATTTCGAAAATATTTCCTGTCGTTTGTAATTTCCTTTTTAGAAAATAAAGTGAGGAAAAAAAAATCAATTAAAATTGGAAATTGAATCTGGTATTTAAAAAATGTGAGATTTTATTTTTAAGCCACACTGCCCAGCCCTAGTTTTTTAAACAAATCCAGATTACAAAATTCAACCAGGTATCAAAAATTGTAAGGCAAACATTTCATGAAGTTATTAGGTATTTTGCTGAACTTGTACTTAATACATCCCATTAAATCCTGACTAAATAAAGGGACTGTCACCACAAACCCTTAAATAAAACTGTTATGTCTGGCACCTCCACAGACTACACTTCCATTTAACAAACAACTGGCCATCATTTGTATTGTTTTATTTTTATTGGTTTTTAAAAGTTTTAATTGAAAAATAATTAAATTCATCTCCACATCAGTTAACAGTGAGAAACATGCATGTCGACTGCGTCCGCAGGCAGCGTTTTACATGACCGGCCCTCTGCAGTAATTCAGCTTTAATAACACTCAGCCTGAGATGACAAGTAAAATCCAACATTGCCCAGAAATATTGCAGAAACTGTCCAAGCAAAAAAAATAAAATAAAATAAAATAAAAAATAAAAAAAATCTAAGGTCTATAAAACAAAGTGCACCGTAAGCATGCATTTCTGACATGCTGCAGACAGAGACTTACTTCTGCATGACATTCTGCAAGCTCAGCATCATGCCCAGCTCGCTCTTCAGCTTCTCCCTGTTGGCCCGACATTCTGCCAGGTAGCGCACAGCCTGCAAGGGAGAGGGGCAGCTTTTATCCGTCTACTGCTAAACGTCACAGAGACGCGTTTTAAAAAAAGGCACCCGTGGTCAGCTGCACATACATTACCAAAGCTCTTGACTTTGTGTTCGTAATTAATAGATCTCTTACATCAAACCAACTAAACGCGTAGCAGCAGTAACACGTGGTGTCGCGCAAAAGTGTTTCAGTGAATTAAAATGCGAGGATGAGACGAAGCCTGGACTGCATTTGCATCACAACAGGCAGCAGCACAAAAGAACGAGGCTGTTTTTGTGCCACAAATAACTTTACAGCTGCAACTAAAATCTGCTTCTATCCAGTAAAGGTGGGAAGGAGCAAAAAAAAAAAACACAAACACTTCAACAGCAAATGAATGAATACACTTTATTAATACCAGAGAGAAATTCACATATTTCAGAAACCACTAGAAAACATAGTCAGGACACATTTTGCGTAACACCATTTATGTTGCTAGTTTATTCATATAAATCGGAACAATCTCCATCTTTACATGATGGTAAAAACCAAAAAAAAAAAAAAAAAAAAAACTTTATAGGTTTTAGGTAGTGCTTACCAATAGTGCAGAGTAGACAACCTGTGGGTTAGGATGGTCGAAAAAAAGGATGAGCCCCGGCAGGCAACCCTGGTCCTCAACTATGGCTCTTCGATTCAGGGGGTCCGCAGCGAGATCTCTCAGCTGGTTTACCACAGTCAGTGCATCCACCTCCGCACTCATGGTGCCTCCAGCTTTGATGGCACGTGCATCAAACCAACCTGTTCTCTTTACTGGAAAAAGAAAAATGCGGTAACATCTGGAATCCGACTTTCTGAAATTAAGGTGAAGGGAAAATCATATTTTTCTTGTGCCAATTATCGTGTTAGGAATTGTCAAAACTGAAGTCTTAAAAACAGTCAGGTGACTTTAGCAAAGTTAAAAGACCTGTTGCGTGCAAAAAAGTAATATTAGAAACCCCATAGTAGAAGGTTTTTTTTTCTAAAAAAAAAAAAAAAAAAAAAAGATATAATTTTACAACAAACTTCAGCTCAGGTGTATCAATTTTCCACTAATTATTCAGATATTTCTACAACTTAGTTGGATTAAAACGGTGAACATGACTTGGAATGCAACAAACTCGTCTTTATTAAGGTCTCACAGTAGACAGTGATTTTTAGAGCACAAACCAAACACTGAACCTAAAGGAATCATCTGTGGACCTTTAAGGGCCACTTGCATAAAAGCATAAAACAGATGAAGGATTAGAACTAAGGGTAACAAAAGCATGTGGTTTCCATTATTTGTAAAAAGTTTGGAACCATTTCTACATCTGGATAAAGAGTACTGAAACCAAATACACGTCACTTATAGAAACACGCCAAAGAAGAATTTAGATTGTGAAATGAAATAAATATATATTGCATAAAAATAAACCTATATGTAATTTATGTTATCAAATATACACTAACACCAAGCTACTACAGGTCATAACTCGTGCTACATGACATGCAATATACCATGATAATTCAATATTAGCTATATATGTTGTGTTATACTTTCGTATTAAATTAAATTACACATTGAATTAGAGTTAAAACCACCTAAAATATGTTAATAAATATACTTAGCTTGTTTGAAACCTACAGATAGGTGTCTGATAGGATTTCTATGAGCCCCAATCGTTGTGATATTACACCAGCTGGCAGGACATAGATTGATTTTATTGACACACACTAAAAAATACCCGCAGTTGTCATATGCAACAAAATATATTTTTGTATGTGGTTGGAGGAATATTTCAAAAATAAATCCGTTCACGACAGCACATTAAGGCTTACGTATTAAAAGGTTTATAACAATGAACGTATAGGCTCGGGTTTTTTTGTCCCCAGGCTCACCTTAAATCACGCCCTGTGGTACACAGCCGATTCAGCAGCGGCTAGGCTAAGCTAACAATCCGTACTCCAAAGCTAGCTTTATGTCAGTTGGTCATGAAAGTCCCAAGCCAAATCCGGATCGACTCAGCCACTACGAATACAAAATTGACACCCGAACCAATAGCTATGTTACGAAACTACCTAAAATAAATAGTATCAAAAACAATTTCACCACCCCTTGGCCTGTGTCCCCTTTCTTCCCCTGCGCTTCTTTAGCTAGCAGCTGTGCACAGTGTTTGGGTTTTGAAGCACACCGACAGGGTGCAGCTGTTTTGTTATCAAGGACATTCCAGTGCCACCGATGGGATGTCAGTAATTTTAAGTGTCATTTTTCCACCGGGATGTGCGGGAATATAAAACAAACGTTGAAAGCTTCCCTGAAATCTGATTGGACGGGGAAACTTGAGCGACTGTACATGCCGTACGATACGTCATAGCGTTTGCCATATTGTGAATGGCATTTTCACTTTAGGAAAAAGTTTTGCTAATATTTTGTGCGATTGATTTTTTATATTTAGTCGCTTCTATATATAAAATAAAGCTGGAGATGCTCCATAGATCCAAACTTGTTCGGCTGACCCGAACAAAATATGTACCTTTTGAGCTAAGGCCAGAAAGTGATTGGTTTATAAGCAGTGCTTTTCATTTCAGCTATCACTGATCATATTTCTGCATTTCTGCTTTCTACTTTCCATTTACTATTACTTACTTTCAAATATTAAACAGGTGAGCCACCAGGGGTAAAAGTAGTTTTAATTTCTTGGGGGTACTATGGCAATATGCCCTCCGGCTGCAATGTTGACATGTTGAGATGCCATGAGACCTAAATTCTGAACATCATGGCATGGAGTGCACCAGTTTTCCATGTCTGGCATATAACCATTCATTTTAGCGTTTAAACTGGTTATATTGATCCTGTGTCCAGACAGAGGGATAATCAGTAGCCTAGCATCATGACCTGTTTGTTCTGAAGATCCTGCAGCTTCCACTTCCTCTTCCTAACATGGCGCCTCCTCACCCTGACTCTCATACTGATAGGAGGAACCACAGAGCACTGATAAGTTAAAAGCATATCTTCTGAAATTGGGATATTTTTCCTCCAACAGGTTCCAGAGGAATCACCTCAAACCAGATGTTGGACTGGATTTTATTTCAATGTCATTTGTGAATGTTAGAGCCTCATTTTCAACAGTGGAGCTATAAAGGTTGGAAAAGGTTATCATTTTGGAGAAAGTCTCATCAACATCAATATTTCCACTAAATAAGAAGTAAAAAATAAAATAAAATAAAAAGTAGTTTGATACAGGGAAAGAGCCTCATTTTCAACAGTGGAGCTATAAAGGTTGAAAAAGGTTATCATTTTGGAGAAAGTCTCATCAACATCAATATTTCCACTAAATAAGAAGTAAAAAAATAAAAAAAATAAAAAGTAGTTTGATACAGGGAAAGCCTCTCAGACTCTGAGCCCTACAGCCCCAAACTATTTTTTTTAAATTAGACAATTAATTTAAGTTCACGTACTTATCGAGGTAGAAGCCATTTGTTTATGAAACATATTTACCGTGTTTGATGTTTGTTGTAAATGACGTATACTCACAAAGAACGAGGTAATTAGTCCACGTTTGTCGTTTATTGAATGTTCAGAAACTACAGTGGCTGTGATGAGCTACAGCAAAGGTAAACAAAGATAAAATAAACCGAACAGGTGATCAACTCTAAACCACTCACACATTTTGACTCTCCGTCTCTCTCTTTGTCGTTTAAGCACACCCGTTGCCATGCCAACCTCCTGCGCTCCACAAGCCGACCAGAGATTACGTTAAAAACATAACATTCAGTCCGTCACGATATTAGGTTTGCAGGCTTGATATTTATTTTTGCGATCATTAATAAGCCTCTCATGAACACAGCGGTGGTTGATTAGTTAATTTTAAACTCCTGCTCTGCTAGTTATTTTGGTAATGGAACCGAAACGCACAGAATTGCAACACCTTGTTGAAACAATAATTACTGAGATTATTATTGTTGTTGGGTCATTAATTTGAACACGTTTTGTTGATTTGTTGTTGTTGTTCTTTAGTTACGAACGTTTTAAGCCAATCAGTGGAGGAAGTGCTGGCCTCAGCCTCCTGGCGGTGGTCAGTTTGTCTCCTAATGCCGAGATCTACTCAAAACTTTAAGCGATCGACGTGTTGCAGTCCTGCTCTAACAAAGCACGAACTGTTCAGAAACAATATGAAATGGGGAAAAAGTTATTTATTAACTGATTAAGTCGTGTTTTAGATTGTTCTTGAAAAACTAATCACTCACGGCTGATTAATGGGTGCACATAGAACCCATTGTTTTTTTGTTGTTGTTTTTTTTTGTTTTTACAGCTGACAGCCGCTCCTCTCTTTTGCAGGTACTGCGTACCCCCGCTTAATCTTTTAGGGGTACGAAGTACCCTACCGTACCCCCCTACATTCACCCCTGTGAGCCACACAAACTACACAATCACAAAGTTTAAGCGAAAGAATCTAATGCCACACAAAATATGGAGGTAATTTGGTAATCTATCCATCTCACGGTAAAGTAGTGGGATGGTCTATTACTGATTGGTGAAATGGTTAGTCACTCAACACAAACAACCAATCCGTGCTCTGTAAATCCAATAATCCAATTGGTTAAGAATGCAATCCTAAAGTTCTTCCCACATTATTTATCCCTACATGCTCGGCGTCGTGTTTGGAAGGTGCCTAAACTAGCGACAGCGGCTTTCAGTAAGTTTAACTTTATGCAGCTGATTTTCGGCCACATATATAGCGGTAAAAATCAAATGGTCAATAACACTTCCACATTTAACTTAATTAAGACTTGAGCTTAAATCTTGAGGAGCGTAAAGTGTGGATTAGCCAAGAACCTCTGCTATCGTTAGCCTTAGTTAGCATTGTGACCCGCTAATCGAAGGTCTGGAAAGTCCAGCTAACTAAAGAATAATGTCACTAAAAGTATGGCTGCCTGCTGTCGCCCTCTTTGAACTGAGGTATTTCTGTTGATTTTTAAAGTGGCCAAATATCGAAACAAACCTCGGTGTTGGGTAACTTTCATTATGCAGCTTTGCCCTGCGTGTTTATTTCCACGGATACAGACAAGGTTACATTGGGAAAATTTGATACGTTCTAAGAAATGAGAAAATTGAGAAACGAGCACAAGCATTGCTATCAGAAGTATGTTTGCTTGTACTTTCTTTGTTAGATCCCTTTTTTTCCTTTCACAGTTGTACGACTTGCACCACTTCTTGGAAGGATTTGTAAAGAAATGCTTTTTTTTGGATCAAAATTTACTTTAATGATAGCATTGGAGGACAAAACTAACATCATAGCAAGGGTTGGCATAGAGTATATTGCATAAAGCATTTTCAGTTTGTGTATTCTGTTTTTCTCTCTCTCTCTCTCTTCCAGCTCCTCTTTTCAGGCTCTGTCTGTGGATCATGCTGATGTGGAGACATGTTCCTATGTGTTTTTGAAACTGATCAACAGAAATGAGTAAAGAACATGCAAAGATCGAAATGGACCTGGTGGGTGACTGTTTTATTTATTTATTTATTTATTTATTTAAGCGCTGTACAATATGTGAAATTGCAATATCAAGAGTCTTGACGTCTCAGTCGCCGAGACCTGATCCCTACAGCACAGGACAAAGATTTGGAAGCAAGATTATATTCATATTGTTTTCAATATACTTTGTTTAAAAAAAACACTTGTTAAAAAAAACCCTGCGTATCAGAATACATTAGAGTATTTCCTTCAAATTTATTCAAATAAGTTGCCTGGTTTTAACAGCACGGAAGAGATGCAATATTCAAGCTTTTGTTACTTTTGGAATTGAGTAACTACTTTTACTGATCTTCTAGCGGTTGTGTTGTTGCTAATGTGTAGTCTAATGATTTGGCAACATGGAAGTATATCTAGAGGTAAACCAGTGCTAGTCATAGTTTGATTTATACAGTTAATGGATATCAAAATCCACAGATATCATGTGACAAAAACACATTTTGTACGACAATAAATTGTCCCAGACGTTATTGTGATAAATGATAACGTTGTTGTTTCAAACCATTGTCATGTAATGGCGATGGCATAATAATGCAAGAACAAATTCTCAAATATCAATAAACTAATGAACATTTAACAGTGGAACTGGACGACATTTTAAACATCCAAAATAAATAAACAAAAGAGACAAAAATGGGCCAGTTCAGACCAAAATCACCAGACTGAAGACTTTTGTCATCCAGTGTTCGGTAGACAGAAAAAGAGAAAAACAATAAATCATTCAAATGTAAATTATCATGCTGATAATTGATCTATTGCGGCAGGCCTAGTCATGCTCGTATTATTATTATTATTATTGTTGTTGTACTGGCTGATTTTGCAGACCTTATGGCCAGAGATGGGGAAAGCTCAGTTAGAGTGGTGGGAACTTTGTGATTATGGAAGAGAATATTGGTGAGAAAAATTTGACGCCAACCAATACTGTGATTTTATTATATTGTTTTAGCAACAGCTCTACGTTTTATTCATATCCAAACCAGGAACCGCCACCCTGTTTGTTCCAGTGAACATATAAAGTGTCCTTTGATGCCATATTGGTGGGAATAGTCATCTTGTGTCCCCTAAGTAAACAGGAGTCCCTGTCACAGACATGTTGATGCTTGTATTTTATTTTCCCCTTGCAGGCTTTTGGCTCAGGGAAGCCTTATGGTTCTTCCAGAAGCTTGGTAAGGAGAATCGCGTCCAGTCTTCCCATTAAGCCATGCCCCCGGGTTCATTTTCAGGTATGGCCTTTTTATTTTTATCCAAATCTTAACATTTCTGAGGGGATTTGAAGTTCTTTCAAGTTATCAGTGGCTGCTTCGGCCGTGTTTTTCACCGTTTTTCCATCCATTTGTTCAAACTCATGTCAAATCCGTGTACCAACGAAGCTCACGCCCTCATCAGTGTTTGTTTTTGGGTTTTTTTTTCTTCTTCTTCTTTGGCTGTTTTCACTTATGAACCATAAACAGAGAGCGTCACTGAACTCATGATCACACGTAGGATTTTACCAATGAATGCTGACTGTTGGGATACAAGACTTTGGAGATTTGATTGACATCTGATTTCCTTTCCTTTCTGCTTTTTCCTCTTTTCAAAACTGTGCCCTTTCTTCTTTTTCTCTTCTTTCTACAGCTGCCCTCCCTTTCTCTGAGGAATGCAGTCTGTCTGCTTTAGGTCAGTCTTGCTCAGCAACCGTCAACAACCTTGAGCTTATTGAAGACTTACTGAGTCACTGATGCATGTAGTCAGGCTGTAGACCTTCTTCTGCGCTTTCTGTATTTAACTGTATGTATGAGACTGAATAGCACACAAATGGACTAGGTTTTCTAATGATTGACTTCTATATGGAATCCTTTGCACAGGTTTTTTATAGGGACACCAAAATAATGGAAGCTGAAAATAAATGCGTGCAACATGCCAAATTAAGATTTTATTTATTTATTTATTTATTGAAAAGAAAGCAAAAATATTTTCTTAGTACTATAAAATGTATAACATTCATTAAAGGTTGTGATTCTTATGAGATAAAATATGAAAAAGTTCAAGTGTTGTGAATACTTTTGATATTTGTGATTTAATCCCAGAACCATGCTTTAAAAAAAAAAAAAAAAGTTAAAGTTTCTCCTCTTGCTCATCACTTCTAATATTATTTCTAATATAATGTTTGAAGCATTTGTGATTTTTTTTTTTTATTCTTGGGAGTGTGGTAGCATTTGGTGTAATTTTAATTCTCGCAGCCCAAACAGTATCTGCTAAGCTCTGCTAACGTGTTTGTCCATGTCTGGTTGCTCTGATCATTTTAATAATCCAATGATCAGTGTGTAAATGTGGTGTACTTTGGAGCACGTCACACAGTTTTGATGTGACAGGTTACATCAAAATACATGTGCTTTACTCACATTTTGCCATTCCGGTGTGGCTTAATGATTCATCAGCACGCTTAAATATGACATAACCAGAAAATACCTCTTCCTATGAGTGAAGAAATATACAAATGTATTGATTACACAGTGAAATGGTGATTTGGTCTGTTGCCTTTGTGCAGTGTTGGAGTTGCATTGATTTCCAAATACTTCATTTTGTTTTCATTTTCATACATGACTGTATGGATAAACGGTTTTCCTCATCCCTGCAGCTTTACCCGTACACTGAGGAGGCTGGAGTTCTCATCAGAGCCAAGAGGCAGACCAACCCGGTCGCCTCCCTCGCCGACGTTGCCTGGATAGAAGGGGACGAAGAGGATGATGAAGGCTACTTTGGCAGATCCAGGTGAAGGCACTGAACAAAAAAGTCTTCCTATGTTTGCATATTTCCACATATGTAGGGGAAACGTGGGAAAAACGCTGGTGATTTTAGAAAATGCAGAGCACACCGTCCCTGAAGTGGAACACGGTAGTGGCAGTGTCATGCTGTGCAGCTCTAGAGCAGGGACAGGGAAGCTTGTTATTTGTGAAGACGGATGGAGATGAATACAGGGCGATCCTGCAAGAAGACTTCACGGTTGAAAAAGACTTTCTGGTGCTGTTGCAGTGAAAGTCTAATAAAGTGCATCCTAATTTGTGACTAAATGTGAAAAAGCCGAAGGAGTAAAACGAAGTTTGTGAAGCTCTGTATTTAAGCGTTGAAACTGCGGTCTGGTTGAAGCAGGCCAGGAGTCCCGCCGGGCTTCATGTTTCGGGCCCAGCAGCCTCGTCCTCAGAGGAAACCGGTCGCCCGCCGGCGCTCCCTGCCCACTCTGCACGAGGACGCACCTGACCCGCGTGGACCAACAGCCGCAAACGACGAGGCGATCCAGAAGATCAGCGCGCTGGAGACCGAACTTGCCAAACTCAGAGCGCAGATAGCTCAGATCGTCTTGGCTCAGGAAAGGACGGCGCAGTCGGGTAAAATGTTTATTTCTGGCCAATCTGATCGTTTGTCTTCTACTCTAATTCACCGTTGTTTCCTCTAGATGGCAGCAGACTTCTACATGACTTAAAGCTTTTATTCTTAACTTCCCATTTCTCTCCAGCTGTTGTTGCTGGGGCTCCTCCACCTTCTGGAAGCGTCCCTCCTCCTCCTCCTCCGCCGCCACCTCCTCCTCCACCTCCTGCACCAGCACTACAGCGAACATTTTCAGCCATCGAGCTGATAAAAGAGAGAAGGGGGAAGAAGAAAGATGAGCAGACGCCTGTGTATTCAAAGCCAGCAGATATCCCCAGCATGCTGGACATCCTGAAGGACATAGACAAAGTTAAGCTGCGGTCGGTCAAAAGGTTCGTCTTGCACCTTCAGGCTCGGTTTTGATGCACCGATTGTTTTATTCATTGATTCAGAATTTTTTTTCTTTTTGTAACTTTTTTTTATAGTCGCTTAGAGAACGTTGAAGACAAAACGAAGTCCAACGAGCCGGCCGACCCTGCGGGTCTCATCGCCGAAGCTCTCAAACGCAAGTTCGCCCATCGGTTTCGAAAAAACAGCGGACAAGAAGGAAGCGACAGAGAAGACGTGAAGGTCGCCGACCCAGAAGACAAACCTCAAAGTGAAGCCCCTCTGGTGAGACGGATACTTTTGTCCATCAGATTTCCAAGAGGATTAGCGCCACTGGGAAGAAAAAAAAAATAAGGAAATAAAATTACTTGAATCTCAGAATTCTGACTTTCATTCACAGAATTGGCTTCTTTTTTTTTTTTTTTTTTCATATAATTCTGACATTAAACTCAGATTTAACTCTGTTAATCTGTCAAAAATCCAAATAACCAAACGCACTTCTTGTCTTGTCTCCTCATCAGTTTGGGCAGCACATGCTGAAACCAACTGGAAGGAAAAAGCTGCTTTGACCGGAGGAGCCTGAACTGCTCATCCAGAGAATCTGTAGCTTCTCTCTGCTGACCTGGCTGGACCGATTTTTAATCATCTCAGTCCAAAGTTATGGATTGCTCTTTTGTTGCTGTTGTTGCACTTTTATAACTTATATCAGCTTTATATTTTAAACTATGGTTGTCATGTGACCACAAACACTAGACAATTATTATTATTATTATTAACCTTATTTTGTAATTATTTGTTTTAACTTGTTGCACATGGAAGAGGAGAAAAGCTGGAGAAGCTCATTTAACATGGAAGGGAGAAAAAAAAGCACTTTCAGACATTTGGTGCAGTATTGTTGAAGAACATGTTTAAATTGTAGTTTAATTTGAGTGGGAGGAGATTATTTATATCGCAGCTCAGGTAGGTGCTGCAGTTTGTTTTTAGCAGTGAATGATGTGACGGACTCGTCCATGGTTCGTTTCTAAGGTACTCAACCAAACGTGGATGGACATTTGAAAGAATTTCGTCTTCTGTCAGGATCACCAGTTCCAGTAAAATGTGTTTTTAGTTTATAGAATTTTGTTTTATTGTCTTCCAAAAGCCAAAGACATTCATTCCACTGATGTCCTGCAGGATTCTGCATTTTGTTCCCGTTTTTCTTAAACTGTACGGAAAGTTAATATCTCTTTAAAATTGCTGCAGTGTTCAGTAATGGTTATGCGTCCAAGAAAACAATCTTATGTTATGATTCCTGATGTTTTGAGCCATCATAAGTCTTTTATCATTTCACTTCACAACTGCTTATTTATAAGGGAAGGCGGACAAGTTGTCAGTAATGTTTTTATTGTTGGTTTTGCAGAAGAGTTCTCCAAGAAACTGTAAATCATTTTAATAAAAGTTGGTCTCTCGACCTTTTGGTGTTGATTCATTCTTCGCAAATGTTTGAGAAATTACTTCCATTGAACAGTTTCTAGGAAGACTAATGAATATTTAATAGTCATATTTTCTGTGTAGATAATTTCACATACGGGGCCGTGAAAAAGCTACTATTTTTACTGTTTATAACTTCAATTTGATGTATTTTTACAGGATTTTAAACCTGCAATTTAAGTTTGTAGAAGTGGCATTAAAGTGATCAGGGAAATCTCCAACTATGGAGAAAACTGGCTCATTGGAGTCCCTCACTTCATCCATTATGGCTGAGCTTCAGCTGTCTAATACTTCTGCAACCACTTGTACAAATGCACCTAGATGTCGCACGGCAAAATAAGTACTTATTTTACAACTATTAAATTGAACATAAGTGAAAAGCTGTGCCAATAAAAAATGGAGAAATGTTACATCAGAACCATGAAGCACATCATGAAAACTGTCCACAGGACTCATGTAGTTTGGAGGTTTACATTAATTGCATTTCAATTTAACCGTTTGTCAAGGTGCGATCATATTAAAAATACATCTTAAAGCCGAAAGCAGGTTGCGAAGGTTATCTTCATCTGAAAGATCACTTATTTATTAAATTTGGTAAAATATCATTGTTCACTCGACTCCCCTGGTTTGGAAGAAGCTGCAGAATGACTGAAAAATGAGAGAATGAATGCTTCTAAATCAAAATTAAATCTTTGAGGCCAACTCCGTAACATGAAACTAATAATTTAGATTGCTTGCAATCTTAAATCAAATTTTAATCCATTTTGTTCATGGTTTGATTGTGTTTAACTTTGTAACTGATACTTGCATGTCTTTCTTGGCCAAATTTCCCTCGGAAAGGGAGTTTTCTAGTCTGGGATCTTGCTGCATAAATAAAGGTTACATAAAACAGCTTAAGAAGTCAGAGCAAAGGAGGACAAAAAACAAAGTTTGTTTAAAGAAAAAAGTTGGAAGGATCTCTAAGAACCTCTGTGAGGCAGAAGTATTAAACTGAATACTCATGGAAAATTCATCAACAGGATTTATTATTCAAATTGTAACTGCAACAAGCATGTATCAAAAAGGTCAATACAGCAAAGCCTTTACAAAAATCTGGCTCGACACTGAAGTCTTCCCAAAAATGGCTGTCGCAACAAATTGTAAACAGTTGTATCAACAGTCTTACAGCACTTTACAGCAAAATACAAATCAGCTAAAGTAAGAAAAGCACCTGTTATCGTTCCAAACGCTTCAACACAAACACAACCTGTGCCACTGTACAGAATCAAAACGGACAAACCCAAAACAAACAAAAAAAAAGGAATGGAATGTTTTTGATTCACTCGACTGGTTCCGTATCCATACAAAAAGGAGGGGGTGGGGGGGGAAGAAGAGAGAAAAAGCTGGAGTTATTCCTCACAACAGGAAAAAAAAAGAAAAAAAGCAAAGGGCGTCAGACAGTGCATTCACAAACAAGCACACCATGAACTTGATGGGAACAGGAGTTGGTTTGGTCACTTAGCATAGTTTGTGCATAGTTATAAGGCATCAGTCGAGCAGTCCGTCAGGTTTCATGTGGCCGTGAGAGACATTCTTTGCCGAGGGAGTCTCCTTCGGTTTATCCAAACCAACAGGGGAAAGAAAAAAAAAAAAAAAAAAAAAAAAAAGAAAACCCTGCATCGTCTGTAGCCACCTCCGTCTCCCTCCCCCCTCATTCGCTGGATAAAATAAAAGACTGGTAAAAACCCTGAGCGAGTGGAGTTGCATGGAGTGGCGATCCAGGTGAGATCTGGGAGAGTCTGAGCCCTCTCCGGTAGGCGGGGGGGGGGGGGGGGGCACCGGGGTGATGCAGAAACACGGTCGGCGCCTCGCTTCACCAGGAGAGAGTCAGGGAGACGACGTGCAGGAACACACGCTAGCACAGGTGAAGTTAATATGGCATCTGGTTTGTTTTGAATAAAGTTCAGCTCATGGCTTCAACAGTGGGACAACAGTTCAATCGAGTGGTTCGCTTCTTTTCGTATGCCTGTGCTTCGAAGGCAAACTGTGGAGCCGACGGGAGTCGCTTCAGTTCAAAAGGAAAAAAAGACAAAAAGTACAACAAATATGGAGATGCGTAAACAGTCTTCTCAGAGGCAGCAGAAGGACTGGGCTTGTCACATTTCTTTTTTTCTCTCTCGTTTTTTTGTACATAAGGAAGAATCTTCAGTACAAATGCAACACGGCAAACTGAAAAAGTCTCAGGAGGGTCTCCGAATACTCCAGTTGTCCGTCAAATTTTTTTTATTTTATTTTATTTTTTTGTTTTCAAATGGCACTTCAAAAAAAAAAAACGAAATTAAGTTTTCAGTTTATACTGCTTTCACCTTAACGTTCCACGACAACAAAAAAAGTGGCATATTTAGTCGTTAATGCCTCAAAAATACAGTCCTCAAATAAATAAAACAAAGCAAATAAGAGAAAATACAGCAGTTGCCAAATGAGGTATCTATGTATTGCTCTATGCCAATTTTTTTTTTCATTAAATAAATTAAATAAAAAGAAAAAAAAAATCAGTGGTTTATTGTGATGGGAGGCCAAAGCAACAACATATCAACAAGGTGTTCAAATTAGGCCGGGCCGGCGGTGGGAGCTCCACTTGCCCTCAGTGTGTGGATGAGGCCCCTGGGGTCAGGGGTCAGGAGGTTGAAGTGAAAGGGCAAACAAGGAGTGTCAGGATTCTCTGCTTCCCTGAGGTATTTCTTTGGAGCGGCTTCCTCCTGCGTCGGCGCCGGCCGCGCTCGGCTCCGTCTCCTCGGAGACGGCGGTTTGCTCCGGCTGCAGGCCGCCCCAGCTGGCCTTGTTCAGCCCCATGTGACCCAGCATGGTCTGAGACAGGCGCGTGTCCGAGAACCGGGCCCACTCTCCGAACAGCGGCTCTGCCACGTACGTCATGAAGCCTGGAGGCGACAGATCGGCAGAGGCTTTAGCTAGGACATTTACGGACCCCCCCGTTTATACGCACTCATCATCAGAACGGACATTACGGATGCATTTGACTTCTCGCCTCATGACAGCTGGATGGATTTGAGCAGGTCTTTATTTTATGGGTGAATTATTTTAAATTTACTGCGGATTTTCTCTAATCAACACAAGCATGTAAATATGCTTCCAATGTTTCAGTTAGACAGCTCAGGCATTAAGATGCTGACACATTCAGTCAGAATTATGCTAGAAGTTTGTTAGCTTCCTTGCAACTTGCTGAGGCACATTTACCAAATATTCGTAGGGATGGATGCAAACCTTTGAGTCTGCTATGATTTTGGACTAAACATCGATGACAGAAAATTTACAAATTCAAATTTTGAGAAAGAACCGATTCAAAATGAATCATTAAAATCCCCAGATTAATATGACATGCTGGTGGGGCATCGGCTGGGATAATGCTGCCAACTAACAAACGTTTTCTCTCTCCTGACATCAACTTTCTGTAAAACGTTTTAAAACGACATTTGTTGTGGATAGACGTGACACAAATAAACTTAACTGAATTAAACATCACTCGTATCCACCACCCTTACCTATCTGGATGTTGCCGACGGTGTTCGTCTCTCTGTCGCAGAGCGGGCTGACTTGAAGTTTGTGTTTCTTCTCGATGTCTCCTGCACGAGTCAAGCAACAAGTCAAAAGTCAAACCATCTACGTGCGAACAGTTTCAGAGTTAGAACAAAGTAAAGCTAAAAGCACAAAGTTTAAGTGGCCAAACACAACACATGCCATGCAACAGATACCCTGTTCGAAGAACTCCTCCGTCACTTTCTCGCTCCACTGCTTGCTCAGCTCCCAGGGTCTGCAGGGGTTACAGATGTCTGCACACTTCAGAGCCATCTGCACAGGAGACGGAGAGAAAAGCGGGATAAGAACTCGCCCGTCTGCCGACAGGCTAGAGACTGCGTGCATGTGTGTATCCAACCTGCAGGACAAAGTGACGATGGCTGGCGTTGCTCAAGCACAGGCTCTCCTGGTCCAGGTGGGTGCGAAATCTGGACAGGTAGTCGTTCTGTCTGCTGATGTCGGTAGCCAGGATTAAAGAGCCCAGTTCCCTCTCCATGTTCATGCTGTGGTTAAAGAGACAAACGCACGATCAGACATTCGTCTTAGTGCTACAGCCGAGAGGCCTGAGTATTTGTTGCCCAGGTTACCTGTCCTCAGGCGGCAGGTGAGAGAACAGTCCGGTCTCTCTGAGGAGACCCACTGCCGACTTCCAGTGGTGGTTTTCCAGAACCGAGGTATTCTGTTTAATCGAGAAAAAAAAAAAAAAAAAGGAAAGTTGCAACCATTTCAGTTCCGATTTCCTGAACGGCAACTAAGGCGGGTTAGTTCGTAACGTTTACGGCATCTTACTCTATAGAGTGTGGCTAAATAGTGGTCAGTCTTAATGAGGAAGGGCTGATTGACCCCAGGATGGTCCAGGTCGTGTGTGGCAGCCGCAAGAAGTCCCAGCAGGATGTCGTACGACGTTAGAGACTTCGACAGCTGACGGGACAACGGCAACACAGGCATCTTTGTTTTGGCGCGTTTTCCTTAGCAAATAAAACGTGAAAGGCTTCGGCTGCTTGTCTCACCATGGGCTCCTGCAGGTAGCAGTACATGGCCTGTGTCACGTCTGCAGCATGAACGGAGTTGTGATATGGGTTGTCGTTGTGGTAGTCTTCCTGCACCAGGACCAGGAACCTCCAAAGCTTGACCATGTCCAGCTGGAAGAGGTCCACCAGGCCGTACTGGTTGAGCAGGTGGAGAGTCAGGGTGATCAGGCTGTTTCCTGTGCAGAAAGAGTTGCAGTTAGCTTCTGGTTTTTGTGAGCATTCAGTCTTTATTTGATTAACTGCTAGATTTAATGTCTCTGTAAGTAATTGGATCTCTGCATCTCCTCCAGAGTAACCACAGGCTGCTTCTCTTATTAATCCTGTCCCTGCCGGGTCTGTCTGCCGAGTTCGTTGGTCTTCATGATGCTGTTTGTTCACTAATATTCTTTAACAAACCTCTCAGACATTCACAGAACACCTGGATTCATACTGAGATTAAATTAAACGCGACTTCTGTATGTGACACCCTTCTAATATGAAACCCACACATTGTATTACCATTTCAAAATTATGCACTGCTTTGTGTTGACCTGTCACGTTGCATCCCAATAAAAACCCATCCTGCACATCATATATTATCTAGTGATTTAATTTGAGACTAGAAACCGACTGTTTATTCACTCGGGCTGATTTAATCACTCAAAGAAAGTTGACTTTAATCTACTGCTGGAAGATTACCTCTAACAAAGTTATCTGGACTAAAATAGACGACATGAACAAAGGAGAGATTTGATTGTTTTACAAATCTTCAAAAAAAAAAAAAAAAAAAGTTCCCATCATAAAAATATAGCCCATTATTGTCTTAAATTATTGCTGTTAAAATTATTCTTACAATGTTAACTACAGTAAACTTTTTATCTTTTCTGGGGACATTTCTCTAAATTACCTGCACACATTTGAAAGAACTGCATGTCACTGTATTTTCGGAGATGGTTTAGCAAAGTGTGAAATTTTCAGAAAAGACCAAAAAAAAAAAAAAAAAAAAAAAAAAAAAAACTTCGCTTTTAGACCAGTGTCTAAACAAATTACCTTAAAAAAAATTGTTAAAGATTTTTTAAAATGTTTTCCATGTTCAATCTGGGACTTATATGGAGGTTAATCTTAAAACAAGATTAATTGATAAACACAATGTCCACTAGATGGCAGCATTGGTAGCGGTTCTTAAACAGCCTCTTTATTTTTATGCGACCTCACATCTTCTACTCACCATTTGTCAGCTTGTCAAAGAGGAAAATGTCAAAATTCCAGTTGCCAACTTTTTCCAACATGCACTGAAAGACAAAGAAGAGAAGGCATAACGTTAAAGATGCTGGGGGGGAAAAAACCCCCCAAAAAACTTCTTTACGTTGTATTGAGTTATTCTACTGAACGGTGGGCATCGTACTCTAGCCTGTCCGCTGTAGTCTTCGTCGAGGATGTGGAGGGGGATCTGCTGGGGGATTCCCCGCAGCAGGCGGGACGAGTGCAGGTATCGCTGGAAGCTGAGCAGCCTGTGGACCCTCTTTTCAGTACCAGAGTCAGCCGGCGAGGATCCGCAGCTCAGCCGCGCTGCACACAGAAATATTATTCAAACGATGCAACATATGAATGAAACTGTTGGTGTGTCCCCCCCCCTCCCCCAACCCTCCAGAAGCTCATTAGGCTTGGAGAAGCATTTGGCTGGGCACGGCCTCGGTGGGGATCCGACACCAACACAGCGATATCCAAACAGTCGCTGCTGACACAGCCGCCTACTCGTAAGCCTTTCGTCTGGGATCACACGGCAGACATGCTTTGTCAGTGGTCTCTCCCTTTTCATGCACACACAAACACGCACTGTGCAAAGGCGAAGGGTCTGTGCAAACTGCGGCTGTGCTCTGGAAATATGTCAGCGGGAGGTGGGATTACTTTGGGGGTCAAAATGTCAGCAGGAGAAAAATAATAATAATAATAATAATAATAATAATAATAAATCTAAATGAATTTTAATAACATTTAATAGCATTAAACAAAGACACACCTAACTAAGACTTCCAGAAGAGGAACCAACCAACGCCTCTTGTTATCAGAGGCTGGCTTGATCAGTCAATATGCCATAATGGACCTAATGCTAGGTTATGCTTGAATGACCAGTTGAAAGGCTTGGATCATTTAAAGCAACACGCATTGAAGACATATAGGTCGGTTGGAAGTTTATATACACTAATCCGACTGATTTTGTTAGAAATGAGTTTGAATTTATCTTCTCTAGTCCAAATGGGGTCAAAATTAAGCAAACTGGTTTCAATATAGCCGTTCACCTCACCAACGTTTGGTTAACCACATGCTTTTTATAGAAATTAACAGGCTGCAGCCATCGTTCTGGCTCTGAATTAGACCAATCCTCTTGGCAGGAATAGTAGCGCTAATTTATGCAGATTCACTTCCAGGCTGAGAACCGGCGTTTATGTGTAGCGTATACATTTTCTGAAGGACCGAGGAGAGGGCTTTAACAGAAACCCAATGCTAACCTGATGCGTGTTTAGGATTATTTTTCTGCTACTAGAAAAATCCTACAACGTCCAGGTTTCACTCATCAGACCAAAACCATCACATCAGAAGAAAAGGAATTAGAGCTGCAACAAACAATTATTTTAGGAATCGATTAATCTATCGATTGTTTTGACGATTAATCTGATTTTTTTTTTTTTAAATGGCACATTCTGCAGATATTTCTTTGACCACCAGAATCGTTTTTTTATACAATATTAGAAATATGCTAAAAGACGCAAATGAACAAATAACTCAGTTCCTTTTTAAAATAATAATAAAAAATAAACATTTTACTGCCTAGAATGCAATAACGGCATTCTTTTAGTGAACACTTCATCGTTTGTAGCAAAGGATACATCTGCAGATAAATACACACTTCTGACATCAACATGTGAAAAACACAACCCTTTTTCACTTAGGGTGCAAGACTGACCTTTTGATTATGTTTTTGGGGTTAACCAGTTAATAATTAGATAGTGGAATGTGGTTCTTTTTATCTTTAATGCAAAATGTGAATATTTTTACACAGTTTTGGCTTAATTACTGCTCTGAAAATGGCTTCTTTTTTGAGTCTGGATACTCCAGTTAACAGCTGACTACTAAATTATTTGGCAATTATTTCAACTATCAAGTCACCATGATTAACCTGAACAATTATTTCAGACCAAGTCATGATGTCAAACCCTCTACGAGCTGAAAACAATTGGATCACCGGCGTCATCCTCCACACAGTTAATCGAGATTTAAATCACTGTGGACTCAGAGTAGCACCTCCTCCACAACTAAAACCGTAAAGTTTCTGGAGAAACTTAGTTTGGACTTGACGTTTCTGGAGAAAAAGACTGAGAAGTCAAGACGACACTTTAAAACCAAAAAGATTACACCAACTGCAAGGCACGGTGGAAGTAGCATCATGCTGAGTGGACGTTTTGGACCAACTCCTTCCCCTCCAATCAGTAGCTTGAGGAACTTGGACACAGTTGGGTGTTTAAACTGGACAGTGGTGCTTAGCACATCGATGTTGGTTTTAACGCGAGTCCTCTGGTGCGACCCAGACCCGTATGCACATTTATGACCTTGTGTGCATCAAAGGACATTAATAATTCAAACCTGTGCACAAATTATTTTTTCGCAAAAAGCGGTGAAGTTTATCGAGCGTTAGTAATTCTGCCTCACAATGTTTACATTTATCACCAAAAAAAAAAAAAAAAAAAATCAAAAATAATTATGGCATCCATGGCGATGATGAGTGTATGTAAACTTTTGACCGGTCCTATGTGGCTTGGCTGGTTAAATGCATGGGAAACATATTTTCTAGGTGTTCAGTCATGGGTTTGATCTAGTGGGGAAAGATTTAAAGACACTGGACTGAGGTCCATACTCACTGTGAAGAGTTCGGAAGTCTATGCAAAGGTAGGGGTGGGAGCTTCGGCGTTCCGGTTCAAATCCAACCTGACTTCGTACTCTCACATCTCCTAGAAGAAATTAACACTCGTTTCCTCAAGATTTGTACCGTGCAAAAAAAAAAAAAAATACATAAATAAAAGTATCATTGTTCTAAAAACAAAACAAAAAAAAGAACTACTTAGAAGTTATATTTCAAGACTGATCTGATTTACATGATTTTATCCCTTTTTTTTTTTTTTTAAGTGCCATGAGGACGGGCTTGACCACATGATGATGTACGGAGCAGGAGAACAAACCAAGCGCTCACTAAATTTAAACGACAAAAATCAGTGGGATGTTAAACCTTTTCAGTGCCATTTAAAAGAGCTCCTTAAGGAAAGCCAAACTAAATGATCCTGGGTTTCTGGCAACATCCAAAGAAAAGCTCAGAGTTGTTAAATAACTATTTTTCCGTTTTATTTGTTTTTAGAATATGCACATAATAGTTTACAAACACCTAAAAATAAATATTGTAACAATCCCCTCACTACTTTTGTTGCATCTTGCCAGGATAAACTCGACTCCATTTTGTTTTCCCTTTTTGAAGAGTGGCAAGAAAAACTGTGGGACGCACTGTAGTTGTGTGTACATAGCAAATTTTAAATGGCCATAATCATTGTTTTTAATTTAGAGTTTAGAAGGAACTCTAAACTCGGGTAAGATCTTTGACATTATGCCGAACTAGGCTGCAGTCTGGGGCTGTCTACCAAATGGCGTTTTTTAAAACTGCACTCCACACACGTATATAAATCTGTAAGCTTTGTTATTCTGCAGATGTTTGCGTTCAAATGTCTATTGAATGTGTTAATGAAAAGGAAAAATGTGTGAATAGCTTAATTTGAAGTTTGACACATTTTTGGGGTGGGGGGGGGAAATGCAAATAAAAATGAATTAAAAAGTTGCCTTTCGATTCTTGTCAGAAAATAGTTTTCCTTTACTTTGGAGATTTGACAGAAAACCCTTCGAATAAGAAGAAGAATTTTAACGTATCTGTTTATTGGAATAGCTACAACCAGGTCAATAATATGGTAAAACCCATCACGCTGGCATTCTCAGAAAATTAAGAAACAAGCAGAAGCTGCGATTTCAGAAAGTACGATTTGACCCAGGTCTAGCGGGTGCTATTCATATGCAGGAACAGTCGCACACAAACACACACTCCCATGTCCCAGAAGAGGAAACAGACAGATAAGTGAACAGCTGAGCATGCAGTGCCATATCAGGACAGTCTGCTCTACTATTAGTACCCAGAGCCACTGAGGGCGACCTGGAGTCGAACTACGACCGGTTTTAGTAGTCAGGCGGAGGAGCGGGCTCCGAAGCTGGACCCCACGGACGGCGGACGGATCAGCATGTAGACTGCAGTCAGGAGCGAGATTATAGTGAGGTGGCAGAACGATGCTGTGACGCTGATGCAGCAAAATGCCAGAGTGTTGATTCCAGGCAAGGCTCTACAGAGCCTCCCAAAAGTATCCATGCCCCTAAACCTTTCCACGTTTTGTCAGGTAAAAAAAAAAACAAAATAAAAAACAACCAATTGAAGTTTTGTGCGATAGACCAACACAAGGAAGCACGTACTTGCAAATAAGTGCAAAAAAAAAAAAAAAATCTTTTTAAAAAACGGCCATGTACTGTTGATCCACCCTTTGCTGCAACAACAGATGCGAGTGTTTTGAGGCAGATCTCTTCCAGCTTTACTCGTTTTGAGATGGAACTGACTCAATTATTTGCAAAATAGCTCAGATTCAGTCAGATAGCATAAGTGTGAATACCAAGTTTCAAATCCTGCTACAAATTGGGGATAAGATCAAGTTTCAATGCATTCAATTTCCAGCTTGATCAAAGGTTGATACTCGATTACGTTAATGGCCTATGAGCTAAGTTTGAGAAAGCCAGAGGGTGGAAATTAGGAGCAAACTTTCGATAAGGACATGAGGTCATGTGTACCACATCCTGTGCCCTCTGTGCCAAAGGAAGAGCGAGTTGAAAAGGAGCCACACCACATGTAGGCTTAGTAAGACGGAGAGGAAATATGTCAAAATTAGAAAAATATGAGGAACTGTAAAAGACGTTTCAACCAGAACCTGCAGCAGTAGGCTAGTGCAGCAACCTGCAGCAGAGCATCAAACTAGTACTGTCAAATCTTCGCCTTAGCTCTGAGTCGCTGATTTTTACTGTGTAGCTCTCGAGACTCGTTAAGAACCAGGGCTTTTGCGCTCTGGAGCCATCTTTGGCTCAATATCCCACTTAAAGGTTTGTCACTGCTTTGCAATCTATGTGGAAAAACTGACCAACTTCCTTGTCGCTTGCAGTAGAAAGCATTCCCTCAGCCTGATGGTGCCAAGCCCCACGTTTCGCCATGAGGATGGTGCGCATTGAGCAGAGTCGAGCTTTTGTCATCTGATGGAGAAATCGTTTCCCACGTTTGCCGTGTCTCGTACGAGGTCAGTAGAGATCCACAAACAAGATATCACTCCTCCCTTAAAAAGAAACAGCCAACCGATTCACCCACCCGAGTTGTGGATCTCTGCAACTCCTCGGGAATGACTATGGGCCTCGACTGTTCCTCTAGTTAATGTTCTCCATTTTAGGTTTGTGCCATACTTTTATCATCTTCCTACGGTTCATAAAAAGTGCTTCGGTTTAAAACTTGACACATTGTTTTATAGAAAGAGATTAGATCCTTACTCGTAAAACCGTTTACAATCACGCATCTCTCTTCTTCATCGTCAGTAATTTACTGGTGTGTGTTGGTCTATCACAAGAAACCCCAGTAAAAACATTGATGTTTGTGGTTGTGACCAATTGTGGAAATAGCTTAAGGGGTATTTCTTTTCACAAGGCTCTGCACATGGAAGTTAACTGATCAAGGAGCTAGACATCGAAATGTTACGTTCCCAGCATGGCACGTCAGATTGTCATGTGTGCATCGAAATTAAAGAGCAAAGTCGCACGCATGTGAACCCACAACCGGCACGTTACTTACTTGCAAACAGCTGTTTGAACACTACACAAGCTCCTATCAAAATACCAAAAACTTTGAATTACAATTCAAGGCATAAACAATGCTTCACAATTTGTTGAGAAGGACTTTGATCTGGGGGGAAAAAAAAAGAAAAAGAAACGATGGATAACTAAAAACACAAGAGTGCATGCATTCCTGGGCACTGAGTGTGTGTTTGTATGTATAAACATCTGTCACATGTGCAGATACATGTGCTTCGGGTCAACATCGAGTGTGTGTGTGTGAGATTAGTGTGTTTTTGAGAGTCACAGAGTCCATGTTTCCCCCCCACCCCCAATGGTGCATTAGTGCCGGTACTCTGGGGTGGATGTAGGTCAGGTCATTATAACTGATGTGGCAAAAGCTCTGAGTGCTGCTATTTGAAAGCACATCAGCATTAAGTTAGCCGGCTAAAGCCGGGCACAGGCAAACACCAGTCTGCATTAGCGTGCTTCTCCTGCGCACACGCCACTTAATCTAAAAAAAATAAAAATAAAAAAATCCTGCAGACACAGATGCTTTATGCCAATGACGTACGAGACTGCCGTCATACTTGGCCATGGAAAATGATTAAAAACCCCCTTCAGTCAGCTCAGCCAAGGCTCTGAGTGGCCGTTTCGTGCATGAATTATGACAGACTCACTAGGATTAAGTGGATTAAATCATCCACAGGAATGATTTTTATTTTATTTCTTTTTTTTTTAAATAATATTTGCCTTTCGAAGAGTTTTTCACACGTCCACCAAGGTGGTCAACATAAACTTAGACTTTGAAATACAAATTGATATTTTATACTGAGTGAGCAGAAAACAAGCCCAAATCTAAGACTCTAAGGAAAATGTGACCTCGTCTCTGACTCCTGAGCTCTCTGTGCTTCTCCTTCTCATTCTTCTCGTTTTGCTTTTTGTTGCTCAACGGTGTATTTCAACAACGCGCATTCCCCACAAAAACAACAGTGACACGGCTGAGCGTCGTCATCAGTAAACTCAATTGGAGGTATACAGATCTAGGGTGCACACACCAGTCCTATTTGGTCTACTTTAACCAAACACTGGTTTGTTTGTCTAGAAAGTTTGGTTCGGTTTGACCAGGCAAACTCTGGTCCACCTGCAAACCCAAGTCTCGGTTCGGTTGAAGTGAACTCTGACGCGGTTCCAATGCATATGTGGATGGCAAATGTACTGAATATCATTCCAAAAGCAGAACAGACTCTGTAACGTAGGACATCCTGGTTAAATACAACCTAAACAAACGTACGAGTCTGGCTCTAATAGGAGAAATGCCTTGTGGTCTTTTGCCAAAGACAAAAGAGAAATCCTACAACCACTAAAATCCGACGCCACTCCATTTTTGTTACATTATGTAAAGAAGGCAGTTGTGCTCCGTGTCTTCTTCAGCGGTTTTCATGTTGTTTCCTTTCGGGGTTCGTGGTGGAGCGCCGCCACAGGCAAAAGGGAGAACCTGGTTTATTTGACAGTGCAGTGTGAAAGTGAACCGCACCAGCTGAAACTGTAACAAATGTTGCAACTTTGGTCCTGATAGAACCAAGTTTACTGTACTGTCTGATTTTAAAACACCCTAAGAATCCACTTACAACTCGTATATTGCAGTTTTTCCCTTTCTTGAGAGACATTCAGAGGCCCCGTCTAACATCATCTCCATTTAGATATTAGCTCCACTACACTATATGACGGTCTCTGATTTATATCAGTTCAGCCTTTTAAACTAAAATGACACGAGCTGTGTTAAAAGTTTTTACACTTTTTAATGTGTAAATAAAAAATTTTACCTGATTCTTCTCTGCTGTTATTTTTTATAATATTCTGGTCATTTGAGTAAAATATTAGCATCCTTTATCTACATAGTACACAAAGTAGAATCCCTAAAATTTGCTTCTGATTTGCTTTTTCGGGATCTAGGCTAACTTAATTACAACAAATTAAAATGATAAATCAACTTTTTTTGGACTAAAATAAGGACTGAAATATTCTACATTAAGTGCTGATTGTCTATATGGTTTCTAAAAACAGTTTACAGTTTAGTGTTTTAGTGCATTTTAAAATCAAATCAATTTTGGTGCAACCTCTATTTTACGTTGACTTGAGACCAAAAACAGTTGTGAAATTGTTGCTTTTTTAGTTTAGTTTTTTTTGAATGAGTGTCCAAAAGCAAAACCAAATACTGATGGGTGAAATGTTAAAATCAAGTTGTGATTAGATGAACCAAAGACAGGGCACATAATTGATAACCTTTAAGCCTAACATTTATGGGTTCGAACAGAGAGAGGGAGCCGGAGGTCCCAGAAAAAAACACCACAAAGAAGAGAAATGCCTTGGTCAGGATTCGAAGAGCTTCCAGGTTAATCTCTTCCTATTAAAGGGCTGGTTAGATATTTATGTAATATTCAACATTTACAAAAGACTACTGGCAGGGTATATTTGAAGAAGAATACCTTGCCAGTACGTGCAGCTACACTGGTCGGCTAGAAGGCGGCAGAGTAAGGAGTAACAAACCACACACACACACGTACACAGCTTTTCAATAGCCATCTACGGCAGTGACCACTGTGCAAGAAGGCGTTTGACTTACAAGGAAGTAGTTAAATCATGATGGAGCCGGAGGAGAATAAAAGTATAAAAGTATATGGATCTTATGATTAAATAAAAAAGTTAAACAGTTTTCAATTTTATTGTTTCCCGGTAAGATCCTTCTACAGTTTGAACTTCGCAGGTCAGCATTTGAGCGACTCTTCTCCGATTATTCCCTTGCTTCCACTCAAAAAAGTGTTTGTACTAAGGGACAGAAGCTGCCTTCACACTCCCACATCAACGATAAATAGACAGCCCGCAGTGGTATAACCAGCCTCTAATCACATCCATCCCCAATAACCTTATTGATTAGGAAGCAGCTGCTGATCCAGCTCCTTCCGAGACGCATTTCGCTCCATCTGACTGGCAGATCTATCAGTCCTCCATCCTCTCTTCCATTTTCTAAACTGCTTACTCTGGTTGGAGTCACTCAGGGCAAATGGATGGTGCTACACACATACAGTATGTACACAACGGCACGTGGAAAAACACCAGTCAGCCCAGCTACACACCAGCTCTTACTCTGGCGAGGGCGGAAAGTCTGTACTTTAAATCTGATAAAACCCAAAAGACTCCCGGTGTTGCAAACCAAACTTGGTGTGACGGAGATAAAAACAAAAGCAGGGATCAAGTTATTTAAAATATAAACTGTATAAACTAGCCACTGGGAATACACAACAACCACTAAACATTTCTAACATCTGCAAAGTGTTCATGTGTGTGTCTGAGGGTGAGGACAGGGAAACACTTACCTAGCATACGAATGTACAGCGCCGTCTGATCAGAGCTGTCATAGGAGATGGCCCCTCGTCTCTGCAAAGAGAGAGATGTAATCAGATGTAATCGGCAGTTCATGTTAAAAAAAAATAAGATAACACTTTGCTTGTTTTCTCCAGAAATGACTATGACCCTTTTCAAACTGACTCATATCAGTGTCACATCGTCTGCTGCTTTTTGAGATATTTTAGCCTACTTCATGCTGTCGAACAGGTTCTATTAAAGTGACTTCTAGCCTTGTGGCTAAGCGAAACTGCTTTACTACTGTTAATTTACAAATTAAAGTAAAAATGGCGTCATTTTAAAACTAATTTGTTTTTACGTCAACATTTTTAATGATTTGAAATCATTTAAAATGTGGGAAAACACAGAACAAACTTAAAGCACTTTTTCACAGAACGATACAGGCATCATTTTCAGATGGATGTACTTAGTATCTGCTCCGTTTGCTGCTAATCTGTGTGCAGATGAGCGTGCGCATACATCACTGCTACACTGATAAACATGTTCCTGCTTCGTATCACCAGCCTGATACGGCGCTGCTATCAGTCATGCGAAAAACACATGTGCAACGAGGAAACGCACACACACACACACACACACAAGTATAAATGCGACCACAAACACGCGGTGTTGTACAAGAAGGTAATTATAAACACCGGTCCCAATTGGACCCCACCCAGGACGCTTGGATTTACTTCCCTTTGAAAGCCTGTCAAAAAGCTCTGCTGCAAATGCACAGATGGTAACGTGTAGATTAAAAAGGGAATAAATAAATAACTCTTCCCTTTTCTGACGTCAGCCGGTGATGCGAGATAGTCAGGAAAATTAGCCTCTGGCTACAATCTTGTGTGTTTACATTTACACCGTAAATGTTCCTCAGCACACAGGCCATTCCTGTTTCAATGTAAATGACACTGAAATTAATAGTTAAATGCATCCAAGTCTGTTTACATCAAGTAAACACTAATAACCAATAGGACATTAAATAGTTTTAATGATTTAAACATTGTAAATATCCATCGAATGTGACCAAAAGTTATGTTAATTGTTAAGATATATAAAAAGCTAGTCTAAATCTACCGTAGCTTTAGACTTTTTTAGCACATTTGTCCCAATCCTGTTCAGGGCCCTGAGAAAGTGTCGGCCCCACTAAGTCAGGCAGTCAGTGTTAGCCAGGCAGCTATAGCGTTAGCCAACCTAACTATCATTTTTCCAATCTTTACCATGACACAGACCGTAAAAAAGACTGTAATAGTTGCTGCAACTTTCTTTCAGTGCCGCATGATCTGCTCTGCGTGCTGGGAGCTGAAATATTCCTCCAGGACTTATGGAGATGGGGTCAGGAAATCGGTCGCCAACGTCTCTGCAGATCCCACACATCCTGGACACGAGTTGTTCAGACCTTTGCCTGAGAGTTGGTGCTGCTTGCAAAAACCAGTCCCAACACTTTACAGAGTGCTCGGCTAATCTGTTTACATGTGCAATATTCTAGCCCATCTTGGAAAAAAAACGACTGAGTGAACACGGTGAGCATATGAAACCAAAGTTAAATGCATCAAAGTTAAATGTGTTTTTGCACAAAAACAAAATGGATTCCGAAAATTTAACAGCATTCAAAACTAAGCATTTCATTTTAGATTAATTTCTGGACATGAAGTGAAATGCAATACAAGCTAAATTATCAACCAGACTTTATCAAAACAGAGTTTGCAGCATTGGTCTTCTGCAAACTAATCCAGATGAAAATAAAGTCAGTGGGAGAAAGACATGAGTGAACTGACAACTGCAGAGCTCTGTGTGGCGAGTCTTATCTTTAGAAACAAGCAATTAAGACTGTACGGGTTTTAGGTGACAGTTTTCTTTACCTCACTAACCTCAATAGCAGCTTATTAAAGCCGAGATGCAGAAACTGCTGGTGTGATAAATTCTCTTTAGCTTTTAAAGAAAAAAAAAGAAAAAAACACACACTGGCTACGTACAGAGCTATGGGGCGTTTTACCCTGACACATAATAAAAATGGTACATTTACAAGCATGGGAATGGAGGCTTGTGTTCTACCTTGTGTTCTCAGTCTAGTTTCATTTAGATTATTTAAAAAGATTTTTGTCTTTTCTTCACAACTTACCAAGAGAAATGCTTATAATGGTGCAAAGTTTCTCTGTTAATTTTAAATGCTAACTTTTAAAATTGCTGTATTTTCTTAAACATAATTAAAAAAAACAACAGTTTTTAAAATGAACATTGAAACTGAATCTCATTGCCGCACTTCACAACTAAAACTCTAGATCTGTTTGATTTTCTGTCAAAATAAAGAGATGTCAGTTCAACTGGAAATGCTGTGTCTGTGTTGTGGACTTTATAAATGTGCAGGAAATGTTTTGATGATGCGCGTCATTGCTTCATGCAAAAGTTATCCTCTTAATCTCGCAGCTTCAACCTACTAGGTGGCCAGTAAAAGTCATTTAACTTTTGCTTCAGTCAGAATAGTTTTCTTGGCTTAAGTTGTTTCCAGCCTTGTATCAGTGGCTGCTTGAACTTGTTTACAAAAAAATAATAATAAATAATGAGGCATTCTGCTCGAAGCAGTTCAATGAGAGTCTGTTTTATAGCATCAATGACAGACGAACTGATAAAACCCTCCCTCAAGTCTTCACAATAAAAGTTTTCACCACACACACTGTGTTCTGAACATCATTTAAGCTGGCAGTGAGAGTATTAGTTGTGGTAATAATATTTATACTGAAGATAAACTGACAACTGTGAAGGATTTTTGCATGATAAACAGAAGATTTCCATCCCGGTACATCCTCCTCTTGAAAAAGCAGAATTTTAATATCTTGTCGTTTCCCCTTGGAGCGAGCTAAAACTGTAAGGCAAAGCCGTTTAAAATCTGTCCCGTTTTGTGCTAAATGCGCCGTTATGTCTTTTCATGATAAACTAAAACTTGCGATTTAAAAAACCTGATCTTTTAGCCACATTTCCCAGCCTTGCTCTTTATCTAAACCAGTATCTAGAGCCAGCTGGTCCTTCCAGGCCAGAGGCATCTGCAGCAGGAGAGTCACAATCAGAGTGGGAGCCGTGGCTGGCTTCACTGCTCTAAATGTATATTTGCTCTGTCGACAACCAGCTGCTTGGAGCTGCACTGAGGTGTTGGCTCACCTCATTTTGCACTCTGCATATGCTGGCGCCCCTCCAGGCCGCCACTTCGCTCTTCTTTCTGGGGCGTCCCTTGCATACAGTTAAGAGGAATGACATGTTTAATGGATGGCTGAGTTAATGGATGTTTGAGTGAGCAACGAGAGTCCGGCTGGACTTGCAGCTCTTAGAAAAGGTCTGCCAACTTAAAAACAAAATTAGCTTTAAACTTGTGTTTTGGCTAAAAGTAAAAGGAAAGTAACTTTTAAGAAAGAAAAAAAGCGATAAAACCTGACAGCACAGTGACATCTTGTTCATTCTGTCTGTTTACTATGATAATTTGAAGACAACTGTCTGGTCAAACCTCAAACACAGACAAACACAAATGATCCTGCTCGTATGCTCATGACTTCGTATCCTTGGGCTTAACCGTGGCTCCACTTCACACACACACACACACACACACCTAACAGCGCCTGTCCGATGAGCTCATGACAGCCGCCAATCCAAAGCTAATATTTTACCAGCTAGCAAACACCTCGAGTCAGGGTGTGCAAAGCTGTATTTTAGTGTCAACAAGACTCTGTATTTACACACAGTGCAAGTGTTTAGTTTTGGCATTATATATTGTGTGCATGTATGCATGGGTTCGTGTGCGCATGAGTGCAAGACGGCGGTAAACGTAAAGTGTGGGAACGACACGATGCAGTCTCGGGGGGGATTTAGAGTCGAGAACGGTCTGTGTGGAAAAACCAAAGGTTTTCGTCAGAATTTGAACGGGAACAAAAAAATCTAAACAATGCGTATGTGCAGTCACGGTGTTGCGAACAGATTTATGTCCTGAACAAACGGGAAAGTTTAGTCTTACTGTCAAAGTGGCAGAAAGCAGACACCCCTGTCTTTCACCCGCCCATCACGCTGTCTGGGTTCAGCAGGAAATAGTGCTGATTTGTAGGAGCGGCGCATTAGAGCGGAAGGTTTCATGTTGGTCAGCTAAAGACAAAGGAAACTTCTTCACAGCTCCTATTTGGGGCCCACTGCTGTGCACGTTTCAGCTGAAATGATGCAGATGTCACATACGCGTGCAATGCATGACATGTTTACACCGAGTGGAGCAGCAGACGCATTTAACGAGGAGGACAAAGACTTCTGAGTTATCAGAATCAAGAATAATTTAAATGTTTTACATTCAAAAGTTTGTGTTGATGTCTTTAAAATGAATTTTTTAATTTAAATGAAGCACTAATAGTGACACATTTATAGGGCTGCAGCTTTTTTAGTAGGCATGCCCTCACTTAAAAAAAAAAAAAAAATTAATACAAAAATGTCTAAAATGAACAATAACAAAATTTTTAAAAATACTCCAACATATTGATTTTACAGTTACATTGCTATAAATAAAATGCATGTGTTTATTTTTATTTTATAAAAATATTAAAGCAGAAATGTAGCATGCATATTAAACTTAGTTTTCAAATCCACATTGCTCTATAGGTGTATCTCAGTCAAAATATGACCTGAAAGTTCATTAATTTGTTAATAAAACACTAAATGAAACTCCTTAGTTGTTATTCAAAACTTTTGATTCCACTGATTTTGATCATTATTGCTTAATGTTCATAAAAACCCACAATTCAGTTCATCAGAATAATAAAACATAACAGAAATGTTATGTCATTGCATATCAGTCATGCAATCATAAGCAAGACTGCTAATGTTCTCTACAAGAAAGGTAAGACAAAAATGTCTTAGCTGTAGGAACTGGATGTTTGTAGAGCGCCATACACAAGCATATTATTGGAAAGGTTAGTGGAAGGAAAAAGTGCGGCACAAGCAACAGCGAAACCCAACCTCAGCCTTAAACTATGATTGTGAAGCAAAGAGTTTGTAGTAGATTCAGTAAAACTTCCTTTTCCGTGATATGTACATTTTTATTACATCTCATGATCGAAGAGAACGTACCCAGCAAAGATCAGAGGTTTTAAGTAAAAAAAAAAAGATTTTTCAAAAGAAATTTACACTTTACAGAGCTAGTACCTGGAAAAGCCATCCATTGCCAACATCAGATATGTGATGTTTTCACTACGAAGCAACTAGAATGTTTTCATTTCATGACCGCTTTCTCTTAAAGCTCAGTCTTTGTCCTCAGGCTTGTTGTCTTGGGAGGAAATATGGGTGGTACAGTCCCTATATCTCGGCGTTTGATCAGTGACGCTAACCAGAGTGTCATAGCAAAGCTAATCTGCCGGCTGATCACAGGCTGAAAAACAAAAACGGATAGGGGCTTTCTGTTAACTTTTATTTCATCACAACCTTTGTTAGTCAATTAGCCACAGGAGCACACAAAGACAGGGCTTGACTCACTGAAGAAAGGGAAACGTAAAAATATTTGATGTTTTTAGCACTGGTTTTATTACACTTGGGTGGATTAAGGAGATCGTCGGCGAAAGAGTCAAGAGATAAACCAGCAGAGAGCAACACAAAACAAATGTGGCAGGCAAAATATGTGGATGCTGTTGCAGTTTTTAAAAATAAAGTCACAAGAAAGCACGAAAGATGTAGGAAGCCATTTTGAAACAAATGTGTTTCTCTTACAATTTCATGACTGTTTTCTAAATTCATTACGTCTAAAGATAATAAAAAAGAAAATGTTTTACCACTGAACACTATAAAAGAAAAAAAAACAGTCAACCGAAGTTGGAATAGGTAAGACCAGGTGGGGAATTGGGATTTAAACAGGACAAATTAGTAAAAATATCATATAATTTTAGTAATATTAACATTTTCAGGCACTCCAACCAGAATCCAAACATGGATCCGACAGAAATCCGCAGAGCGAGCTAAAGGTAATACTCATTCATGCCAGTGCATACGTGCAGAAAGCTAAACAAATACAAAGAGCTACATCACTGCTTTTATATCCCAAATAATGAACACGTACTATAAAAAGGTAAAACTGATGTTTAACTAACTACACACCAGATATTTCAAAGTGTAACTTCAAACACCGAAGCCCAGTTGTTATAAAATAACCACCAAGAAATCAGCGCACACAGACAACACGGGAAAACAAAAGACTAAATCGTTACCGATCTGCATTTAATACTTCCCTTTACGGTCGTCAGGTTCAGCATTTTTGATACGTCAAACCTCCCGGGTATATTTATTATGTAGAGTTAAATCAGCTGACTGGACCGCTTTTTTTTATGTCGTTTTGAAAAATGGCATCAAATGCCGACTCTGACCTCAAGAACTGCAAAGCTTTTCTAAATTGGAAAAGTATTTATATGCAATCAGGTGACTCATGTACACAGTTTATAAATGCCAAATTAAAAGTGATTGTTTGAAATCTGCACTAAAGCTGTGCCTCCAGGTGACCTAGTTCACCTTTGTAGACTTTAAAAAAAAATGCCACGTGATCTGATCACAGGTCTGGTTTCCTTTTTCTCCACTTTCCCTGAGAATTTCAGTGAAACCACAAATCTCCACAGCTGCAGAGTTCAAAACAGCTCGCGATATCAACAATGTTCTCATGTGAGCAGAAGACTCAATTCAGGCCGGGCCTGCACGAGCATGCGGCTGAAATGCGTCCCGCGTACATATCCGTAAGCAGGAACAATAATGCCAGTTTCTGCTTTTGAGTGCATTTTGCCTTGCAGCCCTCGGCGTTCGCCGCGTTTGATTCGCCTGGCCCCCAGAGTTGCACTTAGCTGGTGTTCCCCCCGCAGCACTTTGAACACAAACTAAACACCGCTTTGTTTGGAGTGTGCTGCGAGCGTAACAATCTGCTCATTGTGCTCTGCAATGTAAGCTCGTTTACATACGTCTCCGCTCCTTATCTCGGCTTAGTCCAACAGCCTGAGGTCAGAACGCTCAGGTTTCTGAGGTCAGGACCTAGTGTCAAAAATTCCTGATAGAGTAAGCAGCCCGGGGCTTTGGTGTCTGTCATTTTCTGACTCCTCTAGTCCCAGAGATAGTAGAGGAGAAAAAAAAGGGAACAAAAGGTTCATGTATATGAACTCAAATTGACCTTACAGGCAATTGGTGAGATTTTAAAAGTTTTATTTCAGAAAGAGAACATAAAACACACTAGAGGGGTTTAAGCTAAAACGAAGACAAAAAAAAAAAAAAAACGTGTAGCTTAGCTTTGTGTTTGATCTCCTCTTTCAGTCCACTGCCTTTCAAATGCTATCAGAGCCATACAGCTTCCTTGTATCAAAGATAGGTGTAAAACCTGCTTTTATTGTGTTATTACACTTTAAACATGGGGTGTAACCGAGGATAGAATGGCTACAGACAGCCAGCGGAGGCTAAGCAAATGAGCCCCAGCACTAACCTCATAAACCGACATATCACAAACAAAGGAAAAACACACACACACACACACACACACGCAAATCCCCCCTCCGAGATAAAAGCAACAGACTCAATGCCGTTTCATAAACTAAACGTTTCCTTCCGAGTTGTGACCCAGCGCGGAGCTTTGCTGTGTGGGACAGCACATTCCAGCAACCGAGCGCTAAGCCATAAACACGGGCAGACTTGGAGAGAGGGCGAGTGACTCCATCTGTGTGTGTGTGTGTGTGTGTGTGTGTGTGTGTGTGAGCTTCAGCAGCTACACGCACAAGAAGTCCTCCATGGAGTCTACCTGGTGGAGGAGTGGTTTAAGAGCGCCGCGATCAGTCTGACACACTTCAGCTGCTGTGAATTTTAAGAGCAGGCCGCTGGATTGATGAAGGGGGGGAACTGACCCTTGATATCTCAGCAAACCAAGTGACAATGAGCACGGCTGCAGGACAAAGCTGCACGCTCGTAAGGCAACTTATGATTTTTTTTTTTTAATTTTTTTTTACTGGCAGGGAAAGTGCCATAAAATAATTCACTTTACACAGAGTGCTCCATCTGCCCTTTGTGTACCTGGGCTTTTAGCGTTGCTGTATGAAACGAGCAGAGTAACGAGGAGATGCTTCAGATTCTCTCCGGCCGTCTAACACTGTGCAGGAATTTCATTCATTTAAATGTCATCCCCCGACTCTGATTGCCTCTCGGGATCAACTAACTGCCCCCTCTTTTCTTAACCTTCAGGGCAAACAAAACCGTGGCTCTCATTGTAGGTGAAAGCTGCAAGAATAAAACCTATGATTCACATTGTCCGTCTTCCTTCTTTGGATCCAATGCTTCAAATGTATGTTTGCAGGTACCGGAGAAATATGGGTAATATTTACATTTGTGCTGTTTTACTTTATTAAAAAATAAATAAATAAATCAAACCTGAATGCAGCTGCTGTTTTGACAACAACCTTGCTGCATTGCAATACAGTTTCTTGTTGATTTTACCAAAACATCTGCATGCCCCCCTAAAAAAAAAATAAAAAACAGTTTCACAATACATATACCCTTTACTAGTAGCATTCCACAACCCTCTAATGGCTGCTGTTTGTGCACTTTTCCACCGAATTTTCTTTTCTTCCACTAAACTTTTCATTAACTTGCGGCTCTGAATAGCAAGCCTATTTAGTTAAGATCTTTTTGGCTTGCCCTTCTTGTGGAGGACGGGTCAGCAGTGTGCTCCTTTATCGTATAAAGCAGTGGTCCCCAACCCCCGGTCCGAGGACCAATTGGTACCGGGCCGCGCAAGAAATAATTAAATATTTCCGTTTTATGTATTATTTGAGTCTGGAGGATCTTTTATTTTGAAAATCATTTAACCGGATTCTCTGTTACTTGTGCGCCAACACTGAGCCCACAAGCAGCAAAATGAGTAAGAAACGGATCAGATGTCTTTGTAAAGTTTCTTTGCAAAGGGGAAAAGGCCCAGAGAAGAGACGGGAGGATGGATTTATCCCGGACCGGTAGGTGAGTCAAACATTACAAGCCGCTCTGCGTAACATGCGGCGACCGGCTGCTAATGAGGCAACGAAGCTTCAAACTGCTTCGCCACGTAGAGACCCAGCAGGCTGTGGATATAAGCAACACTTCGGATGTTATTGTCTCCATCACTCCCAGATGGGACCGTCAGAGAAACAAGCTCAGGGCTCCCGTTAGTCATTATCGTGAGCTAAAATTTTCACGAAAGTAAAATGCTCGTTTTTGTGGCGCATCTGTACCTTATTTTGAAGGGATATGTAAACGTTACCATAGCAACCAGAGTCAGAGACCGTTTGGGCAGTGGTCGAGACGAGATGAGTAGAGCTTGTCTGGTTTAGACGGCAAGATTTAAGGATTGTCGGCCGATTCTCCAAACCTCTGTGATCACAGAGCTGATAAAAGTACAACAGGTTCAATCGGTTCGTGTCTCATGGCAGGAGCAACACGAACCGATTCCAGTCAAGAACATCGCGATTCCAGAGAATAATCCATAAAACCCCCAACATAGCATACGGGAATTTAGAATGACCAAACGCGGATGACGATGTAGAAGCAATAGTGACAGTTTGTGGACTTATTTTAAGAGATAAAAGAAACAAAAAGAAAAGGCGGTGGATAATAGACGACGGGAGCAGCCGCTCTATTTGCTGCACTATGATTTGGAAGCGACTATGTTTTTTCATAGTTAACATTTTTAACTTAATAAACATAATAATAAACATTTCCACATATCATCTCCGATATCCACCGTACTCTCAGTTGCGCGATATGTCAGCTGTTTGGGATTCCCGTCTGTTCTTACATCGCCACGCTTTCTGATTGGCTACCCGTCTTCAGCAGGTTGTATTATCGTTCCCAGTCAGGGAAAACCCCACAGGCTGCGATAAAAGGGCCAAGACAACCCAAATTGGGCATATTCAAGATTTAGCGGGAACACCAACATGCAGAAGCCTTATCTGACAGTTCACGACTTAATTTAACGCATATTTTTGTGCATCAATTATGTGGCTACAAGCAATTTTATGATGACGTGTCTCACTGGAGCTGCTTGTGTAAAGTTGTTGATTTTACTCAAGAATTGTGAAACATTTTCTAAGTCACATGTTAATATTTCAGCCATTTAAGAAAATTATATTTTATCAATTTGAATTAGACTAAGAATCATAAATATAAAAGTGGCATGCACCTTTTGATACATTGCGATAAATGCAAGTTATTTTTAGGGCCAATGACAAAAAGGATGTAAAACAAAAATAATTGAGGGTTAAAATCAAACCAATAGTTTTTAAAAAAAATCTACCAAAACTTTAAAGATGTGCATTACATTAGTCAGCTTGGGTAGTTATTGTGTGTCTGAAAGTGTGTCAATGTGTAAAACCACTTTTGCTTGGTTGATTGCACTCATCGTTGCAGCACAAAAACATCGCGGTCATGTGACATCAGCACCCCCCCTTCCTCACAGACAGAGACAAACGTGATGTGAATCATGAAAAGTGTCTCGGTGAAAACAGGATGTTGTCCATTTACCACAAAATAAACATTCTGAAAAGCCCTCCAGGTCATTTCAGCAAAGCTGGTTTAAAACCTATGTTTCGGTGCAGCGGGGGTTAAAAGTTTGCGAAAGATTTTGAAACGCCCGGCTCAGTCAGAGTCTGAGCAGCTCCTCTAGCATTCTTACCACATCCTGAAACGACGTCAATCTGATGGCAGTTTGAATCAACAAAGTAACTCCCAGAAGAAGAAACCGCTGCCTCGTGTTCCCTTATCAAATCTGTGCAGAGACGAATCTACGCTGCGTGGAACAAACACACCCATCTCTTACCCTCATGCACAAAGCTTATCGTCTCCCTAAGCATCTCAAATTTGAAGGGGGTTATCTGCAATCGGATGACAAAACAATCTTGACGGCCCGTCTGACGGTGACGTAACAGACTGAGTAGATCACGGTGTACAGCCCCGAGCTGCTTTCCTGCCATTATCACCCAAAACAACGTGACAACACAGAACAAATCAATGCCATTTGTTTACCAGTGTTTTCACCAGAATTGTTGGTATGTGGATGTGAATGAATGCAGCTATTGAAAAAACTGGGGAGCAAAATGTCTTTTCATCAAGTTGCTGGATTTAGATTTTACAATTCTGTCGCGCAAAAGTACTCGTATGGCGTAAACTTTTAACATTCGGTCATGAATTTATTCGTATGTTATACGAGTTTAACAATAAGTGGCATATAGCTGCAAATCTCACAGTGGCCTCCTGGTATTCCTGGAAGATAGAGACCACAGCTGCTAATGAAAAACTAAAAATACACAGATACTTTAGACTCCCTATTAAAATGCTTATAAACTGTCTATTTTCATAGTTCAAACACAGCTTAATGTATATTAATTCGCCCACTGGAAACCGTCTTAGCTCTACCGCAGAAGTTGGCATCTATGGTTTCCTTATCTCTGCTTTTAGGCATACAGCCAATCAGCACCAAGGAAAATGAATGGCACTCCTGGATTGGCTGCTTTGCAAACAGCAGCCAGTAGCATATAAAATAGCAGCTAGCTATTGCAGCTTCCACAAACTGCATTTTCTTTCAACTATTTTAGAGAAAAAATCTGCAGACAAATTTATCACAAATAACTTAGAACTAAATTCCACAAAAAAAAATACACACAAATTTAATTTTTCTCTCTTCAGCCTTGTAAAAAAAAGTCGGATATGGGTTGCAAATGGGAAGAAAAAAAAATTGGATTTGTGTCGCCTGCTGTGTGAGCGTTGCCTAAGCACTGCTTATATTTGTAAAAAAAAAAAGAAACTGTAAACTTCGTTTTTACACATTACTTGCTACTTTGAGTTGGTAAGTAGCATAAAATCCAAATAATACACAAGTTTTTTGGATGCATTTTGACAAAACTGCAAAAAAAAAGTTCTACGGTTCCGAATACTTTTTCAAGTCACTGTCGGTAAAAATGTGTGCAGCAATGCAGAGCAGAGGAATCAGTGTTTCATAGTTTATAGGAGAACCACATGACCTGTTCCTGCATCCTTCTCCCTGCATGTCGCTTCTAGACTTTCCAATTTGCACCAATTTAATTAGTCGCTGGCTCGTGTTTACCTGTCGTTTTTCTTCAAAGAAAGAATATTTCAGGGGAACCAGCTTTCCTGAATGCATTCTGGCAAAAAACTCACTTTATCTTCCAACAATTCAGGACGCCAACATGTGTCACATGGATACAAAGACAACAGAAGAAGAAAAATCTATTCATTGGCGAAGGTCTTCCCCCCACCCCCTTCGACCAAATCATAAGCATTCCACAGCCACTAAGGGAGATATCCTTCTGAGACAGAGTTGTGTCTTCAACCCAACTCTTTTGTCCACTGTTTACAAGAGGAAATGTCTTCATCTGCGAGGGAAGGGGCGGCGGGAAGGGGTAGAGGAGGAAGAAAGAGGGGAGCTTGTGAGTGAGCGGAACAAGATAGCCGGAGAAAGAAGAGAGACTGAGACTCCGGCCATCTGTGAATGTGGAAGCGAGCCAAACCACTGCCCACAGAGCACAGGCACATGCCTAACTGCCTCTTTCTGCCATGGCAGTCCTGCCCTGCTTCCACAAACAACAGGCTTGTTGAACCACACACAAAAACACAGCAGCCACCAAGGACAAACGCACCCTTGTGGTCATAAATAAGGCCTAAACATAATATTTGTGGAAGTGTAATTGCTCTGTAGCAACGGCTGAATGACACCACTGCATGCATACATGCAGGTTCACCCATTTTTGTTAATGTTTGCAAGAGGAGAGGTGAAGCATTTCAGCTGCAGGTCTTAATGTTTCTAATTTAGTTGTTTTGTTTTTTTACTTTTTATGGCAAAAAAAAAATAGGTAAAATGCCAGAACTGCAACAGAAAGACTAGAAAGGAAAAAGCAATGTAGCTCAAACTGGAAGGATAGTGTAGCAACTTGTGTTTGTTAGCAGATGAGCAGCACAGAAATTGAACCACAATGTCAACTCAGAGGCGTCGCGACCTTTCCAGGGAACTCTCCCTGGTTTTGGTCCGAGATCCAAGTTCCAAGAATCACAGTGAAAAAAAGCGATTTAAGGTCTTATAGCTGCTGGAGGCAGAGTGTTGAGACGGAGCAAAGGGAGAATTTTACTGCACTGACCGAAACCATTTCACCAGAAACCCTTGGAGATCTACTAAACGTCTGACATCAACATAAATGCATCCAAAACAGCTCAAGAATGGTAACCGACCTCTTCACTTGCATGTTGTTTAAATTATCCTAAAGAGATGAAACCTTTTAGCTTTTAGTGGTCTGTAAAGGTTATTCTATGAACAAGGTGTTAAATAAAGTTCTCCAAGTTCAGAAAAAAATATCTGGGTACACCAAGGAAAAGCAAACCCAAGAACCAGAAATCCTGCAACGTGTCTGAAGGTGTTAAAAGTTCTTAAATAAGTGAGAAGTTTACCCAATACAGGTTTGTGCAAACAAAGCATACCAGTGCGGTTGTCTCGTTTGGCTCAGTTACAGTTTAAATTATAAAGTACAACAGTGGAAATCTACACAACGGAATCAGATGTTAAAGTTAAAAAGGAGCGTTACACTGAATCTAATCTGAAGGTTCTGGAAAATAAATAAAATCTATTCAATTTATCACAATGTTGTTCCACATGACATCCAAAATGGAAACCATTTTCAATTCGTGGAAACTCAATTTCTTATTCCTGAATGCATCTTCACCGCCATCTCCTGAAACAAATTCTTGACCAGATCAGATGGGTTTGTGGGAAAAGCAAAAGAGTTAAAGAGTTTTCAGTAGATGTTAAATGAATAGACTTTATTTGAAATGGAAAGCACACTATGGCTCAATTACTGGTTTTGAGGAAGAAATGGTAAAAAAAAGTCGGACATTTTACGCTGCCAAACTTTCTGCACAAGAGAGACTGCAGCTTGAAGCCATCAGAATTGCTTAGATTTTGTGAAAGCTACACTTTGGCTGATAATCCTTTGAAACACGGAAGGAAATTTTGAAAACCAAGCAGACTATAGCTGAAAGACTCGTGGAGACGTACAAAACAGACTATCACTGTGCAGATAACATATTTAGCATAGCTAAAAAGTATCCTGTAGTGACTAACAGACCAAAGTTTAAGTTCACAGGCCGTTTAGTCATTCTTTACTAAACTTAGCTCTAGTGTATTGGTTTCTTTCTGCGCCATATTTTTGTCAGATATTATGATGTTAATTTGTCCTCTAGTCAGTATTTAAGGCCTGTGTGACATTATTAATGCAGTTTTTCTCTTATTTTCATCCTCCTAAAGTAATGGCCCAACTCATTTGGGGTTTTTTTTGCAAAGAAATGAATTAAATCACTTTTGACAAAAATGATTTGTAGGCCATTATTTTAGGAAGATGACAATATGATGTACTATGGCTTGTTTTTGCAGAATTATTCACATATCTCATCAACAATTTTTACACTTAGCAACCAAATTGTTCCTTAACTAAACTGGTTAAAATTCCTTCTACTTTTGGATTGTGTGGAAGGACAGCTGGTTGCAGCAGCACGAACATATATATTGTGACCAGTTATCAATAATGAAAAATACAGATCAACTATATTTAACCCCATTTCAATAAAACCCTACAAACTTTTTCATATAAGGTTATCGTCCAGGTAAAAATCAAATTATGTATAGATGCTCTGTCAATGGAGTTTTATCCTTGATAGACATCAACATTTTCTGAAATATGAAAGTATGGCGTCATCTGCATAAAGTTGCATGCCACCTACTGACATGGTCTTCTAACGGTTTTTACTTCATAACTGAAACTAAAATATGACGGCTGAACTGTTCTAAAAGTGCTGTTAAACCAACTTCTACGACATTTCACAACATCAGCCGGTAGATGTCATTACAGACATGAATACAAGCTTAATTTCTCAACACCATACATTGGGTCTTGACACCCTCTGAGCATGAATAAAAAAAGTTATCAGTAGGAACTGCTGCATATAGCTTAAACAGACATCCATCTAAAACGGTCACAAGTACACAGTAGAGGTTTGCACAAAAGCTAGAAGTCAAAAATGACAAACAAAACTTGCAATGCAATTGTAAGATGACAAGAAAACCAACAAAATTAAGAAAAATCAAAAAATCCTCAGCAGGGAGTATTTAAAAAAAAAAAAAAAAGGTAAAAGCATATAAATACCTGATGACTTGTCTCTAAAACATCTTTCCTGAGCACACAGGGAATACCTAGCACCCATTATTCTTCTGCACAAAGAACTAATGGGCGCCACGTCAAAGACAAACGCTTCAAATGACTCAGTACAAGCTAACGCAAGGAAGACATCATAAAAGGCAGAAATGTGACCTTACAACTTGAAGATGGTTGTTTCTGCCTACACTTTTTATCTTTACCCACACAGCAGGTGAAATAAATAGAGGCATGCAAACCAGAGGGATATTTTCAATGCGCTACAAGAAAAAAAAAAAAGGAAGTTCACGTCTTACTCAAAAATTTATGCTATGTCAATGTGTCAGTGTATGATAACATAAATAACAGAGTGGCACGTTCCTTCTGATAAATCCCAGGAGGAAACTCCAGCATCGTGTTAGCGCCCGCTGAAAGAGGGGCCTTTTATCTGAGGTCAACATGCACAAATACAAAAAGTTGGGAGACAGCTTCTTGTCTGCTGTAAAAGGTCCAACTGATAAGAACATGGTGAGGACTTCTGTGCAACTGAAAGCTCATTTTATGTGTTTGCATTTGTGTGTGTGTGTGAATGTGTGTGTGTGGACTAGTACCAGTACTACAATACAAAGGCTCTAAAAAGTCAAAAATGTTAATTATTCATCATACCATTCCTTTTTAATGAACTGCTAAATTTTTAATGAACTGCTAAATGCTTGAAACTGTTAAATTATAGTTTGAGATCTGGAATCTTCAGTTTTTCACAGCTTTTAATGCCTAAACTTTTACATTTTAACTACATTTAACACACATTTAATGTACGGGTTAGTGGTAAGAAGTGACAAGTTGTAGCCTATACAACTTGTAGTCAATGTCAATTTAATGTTCTAGTAGGAACAGAAATACAAACTTTTGTGTGTTCAAAAATGTTAATACCCAGCAACCACCTGCAAGATTTTTGCAGATTATGCATTCTGTGGAAAGATGTTTGTTAGGGGCCTGTGTGAGCACAAACATGACCGTACAGTTGTTATTGAAGATATTTAGATTAACTGTGACACCTGTTATGGATCTGGGGCCCCGTTACGTGGAGGCTTTAATATAAACATTCAACAAACAATATTTTCTTTCTTAACAAGATTCTGGCATACTTTTGGACATTTAGATGGCCTCTCCTCTATAGGCAGACTAACTAGAGCTTATTAGATTCCACCGACAGACTCTGTTTTTAGGCATTAACCAAACATTTGAGATTTGATTTGGGTAAGGGTCCTTCCAGAAGCTTAATATTTGTGATATCTGATCTGCCCACTTTTGTGTTTGGGATGGACACACCCAATCGTGTCCACTTTTCAAGCACCCCGCTGTTGTGACACCAACTCTCTGGCAGTAAAACAGACCTTCAGCATGATGCTGCCACCACCATGCTTGACAGATAGAAGGTGTCTGAAAGCTTCCCATCTGCATACTAAAAAACTGGATTCAGCTAAATGTCCTCATAAGGATGGAGATACTAATTAGTTTGCGTGTGTGTGCAGAAACCTCTAACAACCACCTGCACGATTCCTGCAAATTATTAATGCACTTGCTGTGAAATTCCTCATTGCAGACGAGTGCATGCCCTACTGTAAAAGTAAAATTGATATATATATATATATATATATATATATATATATATATATATATATATATATATATATATATATATATATATATATATATATATACATACATTATTGTCTTTTTTTTTTTTTTACCTGTGACAGCTGTCTTGGATCAGGAGCCCCGAAAAGGGAAGAGCTGGAGCTGAAACTAATGGCCCCCCTCCGGCTGAGGACATGCTTGGGAACCGGCCTGTCTAGAGGCAAAACCGGCAACTGATAACATACTTCCATTGAACAGTCAGGGCTGGTTCCGGATCAAAAATATAAAAGAAAAAATAAATAAAACATGCAATGTTAAAAAAAAAAGGAGAGAGAGAGAGAGATATGACTGATGAATTGGAAAAATTTCCAAAAAAGGCGAAAGGAAATAGCTTTCAGTATGGTGAAAACGATCTGACACGAAGCTGTGAAGTGTTTCTGTTCATTATGAGCGACTCAAAACTTGTCCAGATCGCCTTCATCGATGCTGCGTCTCGTCTACCTCCGCCGTTTTACATCCCTCGGTGTCATTCTGTGGGAAACTATTCATGCCGTCGCTGTTGCGTTCGCCCCTTTCTTTCTCATTTTGCTCAAATCCGGGCCCACGGACGACGAGACCTTCTTGCCATTTTCTGGGTCTTTATGAAATCGCTTCCTCATTTTTCAAAGCAGAGCAAAAACGTCCGCTCGTCCGGGCTCCGTGGCGTCCCCGCGGATCCGCATATCGCAAACCCCGAGATGAAAACAAAAGGCACGACCGCTTCCAGAAAATATCATCAACATATCATTTTCTGGTGCCAACACCGGCGGGCGAAGGAGAACAGAGGCAGCTCCGGGAATGGGGGGGATCCTGACGGCGGCCGCGGTCGTGAAGGACTCCTCTCTCATTCAGGACTCGGCCGGTGGTGAGATATATTCAACATGTAGGGGCTTTTCCGTCTTTTTTCTGAGGCTGCATGTTGAAGGAGCTGTTGTCTAATTCACCGCTGGTTGTAAAACACAAAGTGTCTGGCTCAGAGAGAGGAGAGAGGGGAACCCCGACGTTCCTCTCATTCACCGCCGCTCCGCTGGGGTCCGCAGCGACTTCAGTGGCACAAACATAAACGCGTAAAACAAAAAAAAGAACAAAAAAGAACCTAAAGAGAGCTTAATTCTCTACAACTACCTGCCTATCGTCCTAAAAATTACCCTACTGTGTGGTTTTAAAGCGCACAACACCTGCCAGAGATGGTGCTGTTGGAGCGAGCACCCCAAAAAACGCCCTTGTTTACGGTTAGCCAATAGCGTGAAGGAAGTGTTTGTAAAACAGACGGTGATTGGATAATGCTTTCAGGGCTGTATGCAACGACACACGTGAGTGGCTGCGGAGCCAGGGCGATCCCTAGAATTATATGAGCAGTCATTTGCAGACGGCGTGGACTTTCTCAAGGGTATTCCTCCACAACGGGGCTTGCCCTGCAGCGGTCCACATTATTGCCTGTGATTACCTTTCTCTCATGAGTCATACTACTTGGGAGCTGAAATACAGCTTAGCAAACGTTTCAAAATGTTGCATCTCTGTTAAGCTATGGCAATTTTGCTGCATGTGTGTGGTGACTAAAAATGTCAAATTTAACCACACAGACGCATTTAGAAGGAAGAATATCATCAAAAAGTTCACTACCTTTTCAATAAATCAAACCTCACATATTGTATGCATTCATTCCACATAGAGTGCAACATTTCAAGCCTTAATATTTGTTAATGTAAATGTTAATAATTATGGCTTACAGAAAACGAATACCTCAAATTTAGTGTCTCTGAAAGTATGAATAAAACATAGGATACATTTTAAAAAGGATATTTTAAACTGAAATGTCAGACTTCCTAACAGCATGTTGATTTCTATGCACGAAATACTCTCCTTTTGCAGAATTATTGCGTTAATGCAGCATGCCTTGGAGGTTATCAGCCTGTGGTTCTGCTGAGGTGTGATGGAAGCCCAGATGTTTTTTTAATGGTGGCCTTCAGGTCATCTGCACTGTTAGATCTGGTGTTTCTTCTCTTCTTCTCCAATACCTTCTAGGTTCTGTGTGGGGTGTATGTCAGGCGGGTTTGCTGGCCAATTAAGCTCAGTAACACCATGGTTATTGAACCAGCTGTTAGTACCTTTGGCAGTGTGTGAAGGTGTCAAGTCCTGCTGGAAAGTGAAATCATCCCTTCCATAAATTTTGTCTGCAGAGGAAAGACGGCTGCTCTGACTGTGGACTCCAGTAGATGACATAGCACCTGAATCATCACTGAATGTGGAAACTTCACACAGGACTTCAAGCGATGTGAATTGCTCCACTCTTTCTCCAGACTACATAGTTTTCCCAATTAAATGCAAACTTTACTTTCATCTGGAAAGAGGACTTTGGATCACTGAGCAACAGGTCAGTTCTTTTTCTCCTCAAGCCAGATAAGAAGCGTCTGACGTCTCTGGTTCAGGATTGTAGCTCTTCATGCGCTGACTCTGGCCTCAGCCCACTCTTTGTGAAGCTTCTTAAATTGATTTTGCTTGACAATCCTCTCAAGGCTGCACTTCTCTCTGTTGCTGATGCGGGATTGCCTACCAAACGTTTTTCCTTCCACTCGACTTTTTTCAAATATTCTCGGATACGGCATTCTGTGAGCAACCAGTCTCTTTAGCAGTTACTTTTTGTGGCTTGCTCTCCTTGTTGATGGTGTCAATGAGACACCTCTACAGCCTAAAGCAGTCTTCCCCAGGATAAGTGATCTTCTGACCCAGAATGAGAAACTATTTGTAGGCTCAGGAAAGCATCGCAGATGTTTAGAGATTATTAGCTTATTAGGATGTGACACTTGGAGATGCCAGTATTTAACTTTTTAGGATACTCTAATGTTCTGATACTCTAAATGTTGGGTTTTCATTAAGAGTAAGCCATAAAATATTTAACTAAATGTGTAATTGCTCTATATTCACTTTCTGAAATAAGAGACATAAAAAACACGTTTTTCATGATATCCTAATTTCTCCAAATTAGGATATCAACTGGTAAACATTATAGTGTTTTCGATAAATAAAATGATCCTACATTGTTTTCAGGACACTGATGTATTGGAACACCACCTATCACTCTTGTTGAAGTAATTATGTTTTAAAAATGCAGCTTGAATGCTATGAGTCTTTGGTCTTTCTTTTTTCAGTAGGAGCTGCCACTCAGCTGCCTAATACACTTTTCCTTTACTTAAATGAAAAACTGAAACTGAAGAAAACCACATAATCAAATCATATTAAGCACTTTTTTTTGTTTAAAATTGTTGTGTAAATGCCTTTATATTGTACTATTTTTACTCAAGGTTATCATACTGTTTTAATTTTATACCTACCTATACTTTTTTTTTTACATATACCCTTTTGATTTAAATAATTATCTGTTTCACCAGAGAAATAGCTGCCTTCCTGTACTATCCAAGTATCACCAGTATTGCATTAGTCATGCAGAATATGCCCATTTTCACTCAAGGTTTCTCCTGCCATATCCATGTGTTGGGGGACAATGAGTGCACCATGGCAACAGCCATCCAGGGCCAATGTCAGCACAAGCATAAGCCTCATGCTCCCTATTTCCATGGCCCTGAACATGGCTGTCGGCCATCATCCTCCCAAGTGAACTGCACTCCACATTTAAGGGCAAGTAAAGTAAAATAATGCATTTGTCCATTCTTGCATGATTTTATTTATAGAGGATCTTGTCCTTACAACATCCAACAACAATTATTTCAATTAAGTTTGTTGTTGTTGTTTTTGTTTTTTGAGACTTTTACCTTTAGGTAAAACATGTGTGTTGCTAAAAATATCAAATAAATTATCTTATTATTATTATTATTATTATTATTATTATTATTATTATTATTATTATTATTATTATTATATATTTATCTAGGTTAAAAAGATAAATAAAGTTGAGTAAAATACTCAATTTACTCAAATACTTGAACATGCTGATAAATTTTCTTTCTTTGGAGCTAACAGTTGGGTAAAATGCATGAAAAGTTGGTGTATTTCAATAAACCCAGGCTAAAATTATGTTTCTGGAACCTCCTCAGATACTCTAAAAGTCTATGAACCATGTCTAAAAGCCGAGTACAATCTAGAAAACCAGGCAATTTAGGTGAAGTCCAAGACCTGGCTGACGGCTACACAAAAACATGTGGCTTGTCTGCAACTTGCTGAGGAACATTTATGAAAAATATTTTGATGATTAGGAATATTTGTAGATTTGAGAAAATCCAGCTAAAAATTTTGAAGTTGTGGAACAATATTTTTGTAAAAAAACAAAAAATAAATAAAGTTGCATGCAAAATAAGGTTGCTGCAGTGGAAAAAGAGAGGGTTAAGCATATCTTTAAAGCTCAAATATGCACAAAATTTATTCTGATGATGAAGTGTTTTTTTTTATTAAAAAGAAGATTTTCAATTTCTAAAACTTGACCTCCTAAAACATTTTCTTGTCATATGAGAAAAGTAAGTTTTTATTTGTATTAGATTAATAAATAGTACTACAATAAAGAAGCATATATGGAAGTAACAAAGGATTCGGGATGCCTAACTGCTTATTTACTGCATACCCTGTAAAAGTGGAATAGCCTTGAATTGTTTAAATGGAAAAAAATTATTAAAAAGGAACACTCTTAGTTACCCAGCAGAGATCAGGGGTTTTCACTCAGACAGCACTTTATTAATTCTTTTAAGATGGAGAATAACAAGCAGTCTTTGTACAGTCTGTCTGTTCTAACTAGACAGAGAGTCACTACCTTGTTGAGGTTTCTCACAGGGAGTCTGGGAATCAGCCTTTCTGGCTCCGATCAGCAGCAGCGTAACTCTTAGGATGTTGACAAGACCTTCAAAACCTTGAAAATAGTGGAGCGCTTCGTTCTTATCTCTAAACCCTCCCTAAGTTCCAGCAGAGTGAAAATACGGTAAATACTTCTTTTCAGGTTATACAAACAGTTAAGAAGAAGCTTTTTTCAAAATTCCTGGGAAAAAAAATCATGAGATCCTCAAATCTAATGTTAACGAGCCTAATCTGAAGTTGCACTTTCAGATATCTGTTGTACCCTACTGAGAATCTGCAATCCGGCTGTTGCCTGACGACAGGTTTAATCAGTATTACACCTGTCTCAGTGTGTGCACACAGCGCAGTATATATTTTACACCATCTACATCAAGTTCTCATGGGGGAAATTGTTTAGGAAGCCGTTGAGTTAATTAATTTACCCCACAGTCTGTTTTTGCCTTTCACAGTAGTGCAGACACACAGAACATGCCAAGGGGAACACATTTGCAGCAGGTATGATGAGCTCTTGAGTAACGGTCTCCAGAGCTTAAATACAAGTGAGCTGCTAATTTCCTTCACAGGTTCAGTACCTGCTTGCACTGCTCCCCAGTGCAATCCTCACATTGGCTCTACTTCTACTTACAAGTAATTGATTTATGTTAAGGTAATTCACAAACTATCGTTCTCCCTAAATTCCAATATTTTTCATGGAGAAGCATATTTGTTCTTTAAATCTTGTCACATCATTTTAGGAGTCTATATTTGCATTATTGTCAGGTTTTATTCGAAGCAAAGAAGAAGAAAAAAGAGAACATGGTTACTCTTTGCTTGCAGAGCCATCTTGTGGAAGAAAGGTGTAATTACAATAGCAGTCTGTTAAACGTATGCCATGGGTGTCAAGCTAATATTCATTTTGGGCCACATCAAGGTCATGAAGTCAGTCATCATTGGGCGGCTCTCTTTGCATTATTAATAAGTTTTTAATTTTTAATTTGACGTGTGCCTCAAGTTATTGTTGTTACCATTTTTTTTAATAATCTGTATGCCCCATAAAATTATTGAAAGCAAACTTTGACTTTGACTAGATCTTAATTTTGACAAGCAACCCCTCAACATGATTCTGCCAGCACCGTGTGTCACCATGGCAAGTTTGTATTTTGTGACAAACAGCAGTTGGGATTTCCTAAAACAGTTTTTAAATGATAGCTTTCTTCTTCCACTCTTCAATTAAGGAAGGATTAGCTACATGCGTGACTTACAGGAGTGTCAGCAGATTTTCCCACCTGAGCTGCCTATGTGTGCTCCTTGTGAACCTTGACGTCCCAGGTTCACGTTCTTCCTCCCCAGAGGTTGGATTTATTTTGCTACCTAAGGGACCCACCTGGATCCTCACCTGCTTTCCTGGCCTTCTGAGGACACCAACCACCTGTAAGGTTGGATCTGAGCTGTAGAGCTGCTTGCTCCTTCAAGTAGACCTACCTGGATTCTTTCATGGTTCTCCTTCACACCTCCTTTTTCCTTACCCAACACCATTTTGCTTGCTCTCTGATGCGTGCCTGCACCCACGTTTGGAGTAATACACTGGGGGACCTCAACCAACAACTCCATGCGGTCTTCCAGCACCACGGAGAGACAACCAGGACTCCCCTCATGACGTAAGATTAACCAACCTATTTCAACCCAAACCTGAGGATGACAAATTAAAAAAAAAACAAAAAAAAAACAGGACGATAGTAAGGAGGTGAAAACTGCCATAAATTCCGTATAAAGTTGTGGCCTTGCTTGAAAAAGCTAGCTTTTTTTCTGCCACTAGATGGCATCCTTTTTCCATGTTAAAACCTTATTAGGTTTTATGTATGTTTGACCTGCCTAATAATTTTAATCTTCTGCAAAACCATAAGTTTATTTTTTGAACAACTCTTAATTGAGACTTATCTTACAAATTTTCTAATTAATTTTGCTTTGCTGCAGATATCTGATCATCTGGAACCGTTCTTTGTTAGGAAAAGGAAACAAACATCACTTCCTACCAGCATCCTGATTTTCTGCAGGTTGCTGCAGTTAAAATAGTGAAATACAGCATTACAGTGTAGTACTCTTATTGCAACAGGGCCCTGCAAAGGATGGTGAAGGGAGCTGAGAAGGTGATTAAACTATCCCAACCCTCTATTCAAATTCAAAGTCAAATTCAAAAACACTTTACTAATCTCAATGGGACATTAAATAAAATTAAATTCAAGGTCTGTTTCAAAGTTGCTGCAGAAACGAGGCTCTGCACATAAAAAAAAAAACATCTGGAAAGTTTGATGTGTGTTTGTATTCAGTCCCATTTACTCTGATAACGCTAAATAAAATTCTGTACAGCCATTTGCTTTCAGAGGTTAACAGAGCCCACATGTGTGTAATTTAATTTTACTGTAGCTGTTCTGTGAACTGCAGCCATCCTGTTAACTGTACCTTCAGCCTATCCGGCTGCATAGTGATAATAAAATCCCTCTATCACTTTCCTGTGAAGTAAAGGACCGAACATCTTGTGGTTTAAATGAAATTAAGTTTAAGACGATCTGCTGAGTGCATCTTGGTTTTCTCCCAGGAGTTGCACTGGTGCCCCTTACGGCAGAATGACGTCTTCTTTTACGTCACCTCACGGACGACGATGTTACATAAACTTCCATGCAGGAGTTCAACTTTGTTAAAATCAAGTTTTCATATGTTAAATATGATGTTGGCTGTCTAACGTAACTCAGGGCACATGTATTATTCATAGTAAACTCAATCTGCATATCCGTCTGTAGTTAAGCTGAATTAAATCTGAGGAAGTCTGCTGGATTCTCACACCACTATGGGAAACAGAACCGCTGGATTTGCACTTTGCTGTTAGGAAAATCTGATGTTTTCTCAATCTACTGTATTAGCATAATATATATACATATATATATGTAATTGGTTTAATATATCGTATAAAACAACAAGAATAAAATAGTAGTAGTAATCATAGTTTAGTGCACTGCACTTTTTAGTAAACAAACTTTCTATTTGTATTTTGCTTTTATTGTTTTATCAACTCAATTTCGTAATATTTTAAATATGAACACAAAACTATTCAATATACTTTTTTTCAGACTTATCCAGATCTCAAAAATGCATAAATCAAACTCTATATTGTATAAGAAACATAGTTCAGGTGGGATAATCTGTTGACATGACAACAAGTAGTCATGTGCTTCACTTGTTGAACTTTTATGGAAACGTGGCAAGAAGAAATTTATTGTTGAAGACACCATAGGTTCTGTTTATGGTTTGTTGCACGCAATGTGTCTCTGCGAACCTAGAGGGAGGGAGGTACTCCTATTAAATGTGACCACATTTAACTTTTTAAAGTGGTACGTATGAAGGGAAACGAACATCTCACATCACCCTGAACACATCATCCCCAATGTGAAACTGGAAGAAACCCTGTCAGTATCCAGAGGACTTAAAAGTGGAGCGGAGGATCACCTCCCAGCAGGACAGTGAACCTAACCGCTAATGTCGTACATGTTACACACAAGTGGATTCTACTTATTCATTTTGAAGGGAATCTAATTTTGGGGGTATTCAAATAATAATAGTAAAAAAGGCTAAATACAACCGCTTCGAGCATAAAATGTGCACAAGTTAAAACCAGCTCCCATCCTATCATCTCTAATATCTGTGAGGAAAACATGTAGAGATCCAGGTTTAATTCAAAGCCAATTTCCAGAATCGAAACTGAGCTTCTGCAAATTCGGACAGAAAGATCCTGTTTCTCTCTGTCTCTTGTACAAAGACTTTTTAAATTGCTTGCCATCTGACTTCCTCTTAACTGAAATATTCATACAAGAGAACAGATGGCACCCTTTGCTTTTGCTTCCTTTTCTCGTCCCGTGTGCACTTTTATGTTGTGAGCGAGCGTCTTGTGCGCCGCTACACATGTGTAACCTCCACTCGTGTAACTTGGAAGTGCCTGCAGACCCTTTTGCTATGCATCCTCAAATTACCGCTGAGCAAGGAGTTTCACACTGCGCTCTTTAAAGCGGCATCTTTCAGCTTCAAAGGCAGCAGTGTCTGGCTTTTATATTAGCCTTTCATCTTTTAAAGAAATCTCCATACTGCTCTTAATTTGTCAATCTTTATTGGAGTTTTACCAGCCGGCGCTGCAATATTATGAGTCAGTCAGTAATGGCTTTAGAGTTATGAATTCACTTTAGTCACACAAACACAACCCAGAACATCTCCCTAATTGATCTCATCTGAATTCACTTTTAGGCGTCAGCTAAATGGTGAGGACCGGAGCAGTCCTCGCTCGTTAATGAATACGTAATCAGACCAGTTCAGGCTTTTTAAAGATTAATGATTAAAACTGAATAAACTGGCGTTCCCACAGCTTCACAAAAATAACACAAAAAGAAACTTAATGTGTAATCGTGCATCATAAGAGAAGCACTCAAGCTGAAGAGAGGACTTGGATGAAATGGCAAACATTAAGAAGACAGCTTAAAAAAAAAACAAAAATCATTTCAATAGATTTACAGATCAGACAAGGCAGTGCTAGATTTTTATGCTCAAGAGCCACACGTAAAAGTGGTGCTTTTTCTGTTTTTCTGCCTTTTCCCACCTTTAAGGCATTAACTGGGTACATGCTCGGAGCTGTGGTTCCACACCTGCATTCTGGTGTCCCTGGATGAATTCATGCAAACAAAGGGAAAGAAATTAGAGGGAGTGAGAGAGAGAAGGGGGGGGAGGAGAAAAAGACGTTCATTATTTTCAACAACATCTGTCTAAAATGGTTAAACATGATTCACTGACTCTGATGCGTCTGTGTGAAAAGCACTGCATACATTTCCATGCGGCCTTACTATAAAGGGAACAGAGGTGCAACATGAGGGTGTCGTATTATATTAGTCAGAGAAAAATGGCATATTAGGTATGCACCAGTGGGTCAAAAACAGGTGAATAAAATCAGCCTGTCCTGTAAGGCGATTAACCTTTGATATAAAAGATTTAAAAAAAAAAACTATATCTGACATAAATTGCTGAACAAAGGTTAACAAAAAACAATAGCTAAAAACACTTAAAACATATATATTGAATAGTTGTTTCCAAACTTTAGGTGTTTATTTTTAAATATATCTCATGAGGAAAAAACAAACTGAAATATATATGTAATATTTTCCTCATCTTGCCAAACTAATGCATCTGCAGAAGCAAGAGTTTCAGGATATGTATCTACTTGCTTTGCAGACCTGTTGAAATTATCGCAAATTCCTCCATACAAAATAGCTTAGGTTTAATCATGTAGACCAAAGAGGAACATACATAATTAAAATGTTCAAGAATTTGTCATGAATTCTCAAAAGGATTTAGCTCAGGACTTTAATTAGGCAACTCTAACAACTGTATTTGGTTTGATCTACAAACATATGACATATGGGTACACTTCAGTCATTAAATTAAAGCATAGATATACTACTTTAAGCACTCACTTACAATTCTGAACATGTATCTACACAGAGTACTTAATAGGTGACAGAGAAATGACAAATAACAATAAGCATAGTACAAAAAAACCCTCCAAACAACTGTGATGCACGCCACTGTCCTCTCCACAACTGATAATTATCACCACTGAGTCATCCATCAAATAATGATAATGTTTGTTGTCAGCACAAGTAGCAAGCATATCAGGCAAGAAGTTTTGCTAAATTAGATTTTCGTAGGGGTGCTTACAGCAGGGATCATTTGTCAGTTAACATGCTGATCAACAATGCAGAACATGTTGCATCCCCTTACTGAGATGAGCCATGCTGTAATTATCCAGGTTAGTGTTTGCAATAAAAGTTGGTTTGGAGATTAAAACTGTTTACTTTGCTCCCTTCCTAAAATCTGAGGGGTTGAAATGTTGTGCATTATTGCAAGGTTTAAAAGTATTTGCACTGAGAAATCGGCTGGTTTGAGTGACAGTTATTGCGTGAAGACACCCTGTTATTTACAGGATGAGAGAAGTTTTTAAAATAAGGTACATGGGAGCAGAATTCCCACTTCGGCTCTAATAGGAAAACATTTTGATGGAGATATTTTAGATGTTCTTCCGGGCTGCAATGTGAGAAAATAATGGAAGTCAAATGACAGAAAAGTTTTTGTGTTTATTTTTTAGATTAGTAAAAATCCAAGCCATAATGGGACATCCTGGACTAGGAAATGTGTCTTTTAGAAATCTCATCCTTAAAAAAGGGTCAACTACTCTGCAGGAAATACATACTGCACTTTATTAGCATTGTTAACCGTGCCTGGTCTATTGTTGGGGTTCTTAGAAATAAATCATGAATTTTCATACAACACTGCTAAAACATTGGCATTAAACTAATTAAAAATAAAGTTTGGCTTTACAGTAAACATCAAATACGCTAATCCTGGTTTGTAAAATGTTGACAAATGCATACTTCAGCATTTTAAACGAATGTTAAGTTTAAGAAAAGAAAGTCCTCTCCTTCGAGCCGGATTCGAACCAGCGACCTAAGGATTCCCGTGAAACCACTACAGTCCTCCGCTCTACCAACTGAGCTATCGAAGGGAGATGCAGAAATTAAAAAAATTTACAATATTGAGAGCGGAAAAGGGTGGTCGCTGTATATGATTTTTGAGTTCTGTTAGCTTTATCGCTCTCATTATAATACATTTCAAAGAGATAATTACGGATTTCCGAGTTGAAATTGTCAGTACGCTTTTGCTAACCAGTCTTCTGTGTATCGCTATCATAAATTAGCATGAGCTAATTCGCTGTCTAATTCTTCACGAATCCCGCGGACAGCTAACACAGTTTCTTTAAGGATTATTGTCAGGAAAATGTTCACATTTAAACAGATCTAAATACCTATTTGATTATTTTATTCATGAAGGAAAACAGTTATATCTAGCTTTTGCTGCTTTGTCAACCGCTGTATTGTAAATAAAGGTTTTTTTCTTTAAATGGAAGACCTCTCCCTTAGTATGCGAGAGGTAGCGGAATCGATGCCCGCATTCTGCAAGTCTTTCTTTATTATTAATCTAAATTCCATGTTCACGGCAACTTGAAATGTAAGAATAACAGCTAAGACACGTTTTAGACTTTAACTGGATGCTTAACTTAAATTGCCAACATTTAGGTAATCTTCTAGAGAAAGACTAGAAGGGGCAAAGACTAGAACGTTCCTTAAATGTTCCATGCTGTAAGAAATATTTTAATCCAGACTTTTATTCATACTCTAACAAAATATTTTAAATGTGTTCATTTATTTCACAGCTTAAATAGTTTTTTGTAGCAGTTGTACCAATTTAACCTCCCTTTTCATTTGTTCAGAATGCATAGTCATATCTGTGAAAACGTAATTTAGCATCCTTTTCTTTTGCCTTTCGACTGAACCAAAGACAATAACAAATATAACTCTAAATATCAGCAGTGGAATTACTTTTACTATTGTCTTCATCTGCTCCAACTTCTTCTCCTTCTTTTGAGATATACTGTTTTTGTGAAAACAAGTCATCTGGTATAAACCTTGTTTTTCTCTTCTTTTTAAACTTTCCCACAGTTTCTGAGCAAGACTTGGCCGATCCCTCTTGTTTTCTACTCTGAGATTTGCAGCTACTTCATCTGAATTAATCTGTTTTCTGAAAAACCTGTTTCTCCAACACTACTGATTATCTTGTGTGACCTCAATTTTCTCTGTCTGTTTATTGCTCCAATATTCACAACCAAGTTCTTGTTTAAACAAAAACAAAAAAAAGATATATGGAGATTAAATCTTAAATTGTGAGCTTAGAGATGGGGCAAAGTTATTCTATAACGAAGAAAGTTAACTTCAGCATCATTTTGTCACCCTCTATAGGGAGTGTTTGGAAGCTGTTAGACAGCTGTTAAATACTGACCTGCTCTGTTTCAAATATGGGCAAGGTAAAAATGGCAAGCCGAACTAAAAAAAGAACTGACTCCAACTGGGTTGGACTGAACACCCTCTTCTCTAGACCGTGTGACTCAGCGTCTGACCGTGTTTTTCTTTGTTACGCAAACCTTTAGCTGTGGTTTGATTGAGTTTAGGTGCAGTTTAAAATTGTTTCCCCAAGGCTCGCGTCATGGACAACTTGGAGAAGCAGCTGATATGTCCCATATGCTTGGAAATGTTTACAAAGCCTGTGGTCATCCTACCCTGCCAGCATAACCTGTGCAGAAAATGTGCCAATGATGTTTTTCAGGTAAGCAAACAAATAAAATCAACTTATTTTTGCTTTAAATCGGACTAAAAGACAGCTATGAAACATTGTTATTTATGTTTGCCATTTGAATATTAATATTTTAAAGTTCTTTCCTAAAAAATTTAAGATATTAGCAAATGAACAAGCTGGTGTTTTAATGACAAATTAACTGCCAGATTAGAAACACTTAAATATTTATATGCTTTGTTGGAACATTATTAATGTAATAAATGAAAGGTACAAGTTCTTTAAAGTTGTTCCAAAGTATTATTTGTTTGCATTTACTCTTCTCAAAATGTATGAACGAATTAGCAGTTTTACACAGCATGGATTCCACATTGGTATTGCTTTCCTGTGAATCTCTTAGATTAACATTTCATAACTGTTTATCGAAGAGATCTATTTATCCATCACAGTCCTGTTAAGACACTAAAAATAAATTCTGAATTGCTTTTGCTTTCAGGCTGCAAACCCATATCTCCCAACCAGAAGTGGTTCGCTGACGTCTGGAGGCCGTTTCCGATGCCCGTCCTGCAGACACGAGGTGGTTCTGGACAGGCATGGTGTGTACGGCCTGCAGAGAAACCTGCTGGTTGAGAATATTATTGATATGTTCAAGCAGGAGTCAAGCAGGTGAGCCCAAGCAGATACAGGACCTGTCGTCATGCAACAACCACAAATCTGAGTGTATTTTGTTGTGATTTTATGGTAGATTTACACAAGTTTGCACTCAGTGGCGCAAAAAGTGGGTATGCACTGTATGCAACGCATATGGGCGCTGCGCTGCACTAGAGGGGGCGCAAAAAACGATGAGAGGAATCTTTTTTCTCGTCAGCATTTTATGTACTTAACAGCCGTTTGTGTATGAAATGATCAATAACAGAGGAATAACAATGATTAGGCGCCCCTCCCCTTCTGCCAGCCGCTCTCTCCTCCCATACAGGTAGCTTGGTTCTCCCTTAGAGAACGAGCCGAGGCGCGTTTTTTTTCTTTTAAATTTGAATTGTAATGAACTCGACAACAGGGAGCTAAAGATGGGGCGGCAGAAAAAACAACAACTCCGGGGCATAAAACAAAAAACGGAAGAGGGGGAAGGATAAATATGTTGGAGAGACGAAGAAAAGCTTTTCAAAGTGGTTGAAAGACAGTAGGTAAGTTTTGTCAGTGTATCAACAAGAAAGTTGTAAATATTCAACTAGCTTAAGCTAGCCTGAAATGGCTGTTGTCTGATAGACACACCTATATCACCACGAGGCGGGTACGGTCGGGTACTGCGTACCCCTAAAAGATTTAGCGGGGGTACGCAGTACCTGCAAGAGAGAGGAGCGGCTGACTGCTGTAAAGAATCAACGAGTTCACTGTGCAGCCGTGAGTGATTAGTTTTTCAAGAACAATCTAAAACACGACTTAATCAGTTAATAAATAGCTTCTTTTTTCCCATTTCATATTGTTTCTGAACTGTTCGTGCTTTGCTAGAGCAGCGGTGCAATACGTGGATCGCGGAAGGTTTTGAGTCGATCTCGGTATTAGGTGACAAACTGAACGCCGCCTGGACGCTGAAACCAGCACGTCCTCCTCTGACTCCTTATCACAAAGTTCGTAACTTTATTAAAGAACAACAACAAAAAAATCAGCAAAACGTGTTCAAATTAATGACCCAACAAAAATAATGATCATTATTGTTTCAACAAAGTGTTGCGCAATTCTGTGCGTTTCGGTTCCATTACCAAAATAACGAGCAGGAGTTTAAAATTAACTAATCAACCACCGCTGTGTTCATGAAAGCACTTATTAATAATCGCAAAATAAATGTCAAGCCTGAAAAGCTAATATCTTAACGGATTGAATGTTATGTTTTTAACCTAATCTCTGGTGGGCTTGCGGAGGGCAGGCGGTTGCCACGGCAACGGGTGTGCTTAAACGACAAAGAGAGAGAGTAAAACAGCGAGTGGTTTTGAGTTGATCACCTGTTCGGGTTATGTTTAATTAAGTATTTAACAAACAAATGGCTTCTACCGCGATATTTCTGTGAAATTAAATAAATATTTAGAAAAAAAATAGTTTAGTGCTCTCTGGCATCTCACTTTGAGCTCAGAGTCTGAGAGGCTTTTCCTCTACCCTATCACATCCACTCCTGTGCACTGATCAGCATCCAGCTACATCGATTACCTTGTTGACATTGCATGCGTTCACCGGGAAAAAAAAGTGGCTGACGGCTCGTCAATAATCTGCCAAGGTGTGTAATAGTGACATTACCAAAGCAACGTCACATGTCACATCATTATGCAGTGAAATGACAGAAAGGTGTTGCTGTTTTCCTCACACCTCAACAGCAGCAGCAGGCCAACACAGGAGAGGAAGGAAGAAACGCCCATGTGCGACGTTCACGAGGACGAAAAGATCAACATTTACTGTGTAACCCACGGCGTGCCCACGTGTTCGATGTGTAAGGTGTTCGGAGCCCACAAGGACTGCGAGGTGGCCCCCCTCGGCACTGTCTACCAGACAAAGAGGGTGAGAGCTTAGAGGTTTGAGATAATGGTCTTCCTCCATCACAGTAATTGCTATGAAACGAGAAATGTACATACACGCTATGAAGTTACATAAAATATTTAGATATGTATTCCTTTCTTCAAATTCTGAAGATTACGTCGCCTCAATATTTTCTACTTGGGTGAAAGTAATACAGAACTCTGTGAACCACATTTCTCTGGTCACACCTGGTTGCTCCAAAACATTGACTTTGTTGTTCTAGGTTACTTTCTAACTAATTCGGAGCAATATTTAGGGTCACCCTCCATTTTGAGGACTCATTTGGTCACAAGTTTGACTGAGACAAAGACGGATCTTCAATATTTCCAAAGTATTACCTTACCTCGTGTTATTTATTTTATGAAGTCTCTCTTTCAGTAAAACACTCTTTAAACATGACGTCGCCGCCGGCGTGCTTCTAATTTGGGATGGTGTTGTTAGGCTTGTGACCTTCCCCCCTTTTTCTTCAAAATGTAACATAAGTCATTAGAGCCAAATTTCAGTTTTATGATTATAGGACCAAATGACGAGTCTCCAAACATGTTCTTCCAGAGAGCATTTTGAAATCTTAATCCGATTTTTTCATGCTTCTTCTTTGCCAAGCGGCCCTTTCAGCCAGTGTCGGGACAGGACACAGTTTTCTCTGGATGATGTCTGTCTCACCAACTTCAGGCAGCAACTCGCTCTTGTTCTGGAGTGGATGCAGACATTGTGCACAAATCCCACGTTCATCCCTGAGACACAGACTGTCACTCCTTACCTGAAACCTATTATTGTTGGACAATTCTATGATTGCACATAGTTGTTGGAACTGATAGATGAGGAACCTTCCAGGAGTTTGGATTTTATCAATGATGAACCAGGCTTCTGAAGGTTCATAGTCTAGGTGTTCTTTTGACACCTAAACTGGTTTCTTTTGACTTTTTCGTGATGTTATATACAGGGTAGGAGAGTCACAGGTGTGCCTCCACTTAACAACTTCGGCTTTAGGAAATTATTTAAAGGCATATTAACCCCATTTTGTGTAAAAGAGTCATTTTATGCTGCGTTTATCAGCATCTGTTTTCAAGTGTCCCTGATTTCAGTCGACAATCCCTCCCGTCTTGCCTTTGTGTCCAGTCCGAGCTGAGTGACGGGATAGCCATGATGGTTGGGAACAACGACAGGATCCAAGGCATCATTAGTCAGCTCGATGAAGCCTGCCGTGTCATAGAGGTCAGTGTTGAGCGACTGCAGTGTCCAGCTGCTCACAGTGGGCTTCAACCTGTGCATGCACTAACCCACCTGTAGAGACTTACAAACTGGTGTAATGTGCCCTTGTCACTGGCACTCTTTTCGCTTTTTTCAGCATGCCTCCGTGGGCTTTACACAAAAGGAGAGAGAGGAAAATTGGTATTTTTGGTGCCTCTGTGTTCTGTTCCCTCCCTCCCTCCATTCATTCTTTTTCCTTTTTCCCCACCCCCCTTACCTCAAACACCTGATTTCTGGTCTGCTCCTGTAGCATGGACAACAAAACAAGCAGGGTCATAGATGGGGAGGAGGACAGGCAGCTTTCCTTTGGTTTATGCGTGACAGTCAGATTTAGCTCAGAGAAAGCTGGATTGGTTCCAGTTTCCCATGTGTCATCTTTCGCGTTCAGATAGCGCGTAAGAAAGGAGGTTTACCGTCTTTTCAGCGCCTTACAAAACTAATCGCACTGCTGAAACCCTTCCACAGCCTTCATTATGTTTTACTGGGATTTTATGTAATAAACCATAGTAAACTTCTGGTTAAGCTAATAAAACTCTGAAATGCATGATGTGCATTTGTATTCAGCCCATTTCACTCTAATATGATGAAGTCAAAGCCAGTAGAGCCTATTACTTTCAGGTTGTTGGCAACTATGAATCAATACAAAGAGTGGTAGTCTTCCATTCATAAACTTGTCAGCTTAAATTTCGCCGTTCTCGTCTGCAACATGTTGATGTGCCCCTTGGCAAGGCTCTTTACCTCAAATTGCCTTTTACTCTGCAGATTTGGCTGTATTTAAAAAAAAAGTGCTTTGAGGGGTTAGTCTGAGTTCAAAAGCACAGTCTGAATTCATTCCACCTACCATTCAGAAACACACATGATGAGGACAAAAGAGTCCACCTGTTAATAATTTGTTATTTGTACAAATACATCTGTTCCTTAAAGGCTTTAAATATGTGTTAGAGAATGTTAGTGAACGTGTCACTGAGTAATGCTCAGTCCATCATCCAAAAATAGAAAGAGTGTTACACAACGACAAACTTACCAAGACATGGAGAAATTCAAACTTGTGTCATTAAATACATGTTATTAGGAATACATGTAAACAAAATATAAAATAAGGCATAAAATTATGTATTTTGAACACATTTAATGAGCCAAATGTGTTCATAAAGTTAAAAGTTCTGCAGTTTGTGCAAAAATAACAGAGTTTGTTTGTGTCAGTGGCATCGCTAAGCTATCACATTTGTTTTTAAATTGATGTTTAAAATAAAAACATGAAACTAAATTTAGCCAACAAACTCACTCCGCTGTTAACATCCAAATTACTGCGAAAAAGAAACTAATAAACTCTTAAAAGGTCCAAACTAACATGACTCGATCTACAGGAAGCAACATTTTGGTCTCTACGTGTGTAAAAAGAAAAATTAAATAAATAAATAAAACATTAATGTTGGACAAACTATAACAAGGTTGAAAGAGAATAAATACTTTTGCAAGGTAATGTAAATAAAAAAAAAACACTAAATAATATTTAAAATAAACCTAGCTGCAAGCGTCTTTGATTTTCAATATTTAAAGCTGTTTTCTCCCACAAATTACATTTGCATACACTCACTCGGCTAACCTGAATTATTAATGTGGATTGAATTTCCCATCTTTCCCGCACATGTTCCAATATCTCTTTTTTTTTTTCTCCCCTCATCTCCCTCTCCTAACCCCAGGAGAACGGTCGGAGGCAGAAGACGAAGGTGTGCGAGAAGTTTGACCAGCTTTACTCCGTGCTGGAGGAGAAGAAGAGGCAGATGAGTCAGAAAGTGACGACCGAGCAGGAAGAGAAGATGAACTACATCCAGGGCCTCACAAAGAAGTACGGAGACCATCTTGAGGAGAGCTGCAAGGTCGTGGAGAGGGGGTTTCAGACCATGGAGGAGACAGAAATGGCTCTTTTCCTTCAGGTCAGGACAATAAGTTGACTTTAACCTTTCCAGTTTAAAATAAACTCTGCCTTTATCATCTAACAATGTGAATTTTTGTTTCTTCCAGAATGCAAGGGATCTCCTTAAAAAGTGAGTACTTGCTTACATCCACATTGTAATACTACTGCAAGGCCAACAACTTCGTTTCGTTACGTTTCGTTTTGTGTGCTCCTGTGGTTTTCAAACTTTTTCATTGATTTCCTCGTGAATGATTCATCACATCCACATCTGCTCTTGCACCCAAAACGCAGCTTAATTCACACCTTCTCTCTGATGCGAAAAATAATTCTGCGAAATGTTGCAAATCACTATCCAGAGCTGAGGCGTCCTGAAATAATCCGCGGGAAGGCGCCGGAAATCACAAATGTATAAATACACTTCGAGACGTGTTACTTTGAACGCTTGACGCTGGAGTCTAGTCAATGGGTGTGCTGTTTTAAATAACTGCCCTCAGAATCGAAGACGCTTCCAGCACAGTGCACTTGGACAAAGTTGAGCGCGGCTACGAGAAAATGGATCACTACAAAGTCGACTTCAGAAGAGAACGCAAGGCTCTCGGCAGCCTCGACTTCATCCGAGGTGAAGGGATGTAGATTATTTACGAGGTGCGTCTGTTTTCTTTTTCTCTACTTACCTGCGATTTGTCTGAACGCTGCTCGCTTTGTTTACGCAGACGATGACGACGAGAATGAAGAAGAAGGAGACGGAGAGGCAGGGGAAGGTGCGCGGACTGTTTCTGGAGGGGCTGCGGTTTCAGCCCCCCCTGCACAGCCCAGTGCCCCCCAGCAAATAAACCCCTCCCTGAGCCCAACCAGGAGCTCTCCTTCCACCTAACTGGTACAAAACATGCATCTTAACGAGCAGCTGGAGAGCTGCTGCTGCTGCTGCTGCTCAATGTTGATTTCTGATCAGTTGTGATCGGGCGAATAAATGCAAGAGAAATTCTAGATCTGTAAGAAAGGAAACGTCTGAACCATCAGGAAAATTAGTCTTATTTCTTTGCATCATATTTATGTTTTAATTCCTCTGTTCTGCTCATTTTTGATAGGCGTCGTGTTGCTATTGGCTATGTCCAGAAATGAGATACATTTTTAAAGCCGCTGACCTTTAACAACTCAATGTTAAAGTACGTAATTAGACTCAAGAGGAAAATTGGTTTTCTCTCCTTTTTGCTCCTTCCATGTTGTTTTTATGGCAGATATAACTTTATATGGGCAGCAGAAAAGTGAAGAAAAATATCAGTGACATCTCAGTGTTTTACTGCCCATTTATTCATTTTTTTGTCACATAGCACATGGATGTTTTAATATATTTAATGTAATTTTGCCATTTTGTTATACATATATATATTGTGAGATTAAAATGTATTCAACACTTTACTGCTGACACTGTACTTTCATAAATCACATCCAAACACATTTGCACTCTTTACACACAGAGTGATATATTTCAAGCAATTTGTGTCAATTTTCATAATTTTAGCTTTCAGCAAAAATAAAAAATACAAATAAAAAAATCTTTCTTAAGACCAAAAGAGAAAAGTATTACATATATATAATTGATAATTGTTGTGGTTTGCTGAAGAATGAGGCTGTTCAGAGTCTTGCTTCCAAAGAAATTAACGGGAAACTGAGTGGAAGGAAAAAGTGAGGAAGGAAAAAGTTGCATAAGCAACAAGAATAACTGCAGTTTTAACTGTGAAGAAAAGCCTCTACTCAGATATACCCATGATATGAGCTGCAGCTGTTACAATTTATTTGTTAAGCCCCCCCAGAAAGAAATCAGGGTCCAAGAGTTTTGCGGAAGAGTAAAGCGTCACAAAATCTAAATTGCTTGAGGTTCAGTGTGGCGTTTCCACAACTAGGGATGATTTGGTGTGCTGATGGTATTTGTTTGTGTTTTTGAGTTCATGTTTTCCTCTGCTGATAAGCTATATGTAGATGCTGATTTAATTTTCCAGCAGGATTTGGAACCTGCAGGTACCAGCGGGCTCAGCTGACCTTCACCCAAATTCACGCTAATGCAGACACCACCAGATATTGATGGTTTATAATGTGCAGCACACAGGTTTACTTTCAGCAGGCCAACATTTATGTATTAAAAATCCTTCATTTGTTCCAATTTCGAAACGAAACTGGGTTTTAAGCCTCGATAAACAATTTAGAAAAAATAAACACTTTTTTACATTTCGCTCTTCATAATAAGTGAAACCTTTTGAATTGCAATATTAAAAATAACTTTTTCACGATGTTCTGATTTACTGAGCTACACCTGCATTTCTTATTTGATTGTTTTTGTCTGTCGCTGCGTAAGCTTGTTCAGCTGGAGTTTCTGTCTGAATTCTCTCGTTTCCCACCTTGTGCTCACGTCTCAAGACCGCAAAGGCTCTTTGTGGTCTCACCTTGACATGGCTTCACTTCCGAGAGTCCATCACTGAGTCCCATCTAATCACTGCACAGCATCAGTCAGTCAGTGAGTTGGATGCTTTTCAAATGGGCCCAGTGCAGCACTACGGGCTCTTAGTGGACACGTTAGCTGTAAGGGATGAGTCACTCAGTGCACAGATCTTGTTCAGTGTGTCTTTAAGGTCAGAGATCAACACAGAGGCTCACATATTGTGCTTAGCATTCATCAGTGGTACATATCTGAGCTAAGGTTGCTTCTTGATGGTGTAATGAGAAGTGCCTCTTGAGGTTGCAGAGGGAATTACTCTACTGTTTCCACCTGCAGGAGCTCCCGCATCCGAAAATTGTTGCCTTTTGTTTGTGTTTTTGCTTTTACTATTTAATCCGTATAATTTAGATTTATCGTTCAAGCTACACGTGTCTTAAAGTCTTGAAAATAGATTTGACTCCCACATTTGGTTGGAGCTTCGGTTTACTCCTGCAAGGATATCGACAGAGAAGTGTAAGCTTTGCATTTGTTCATTTTTTTATTTAAAAAATATAAATATAAGACGTGTCGTTGCACAACAGAAAAAAAAATGTCTGGTTGCACATAAGTTTATTAACAAACATAAATATCATAAATACAGCGGTTCATGATCTAAAACAAAATACAAATTTATGTTTGAACGAAAAGAAAAGTGCGTCTTCTGAAACTCTACAAATTCGACACCAACATCAAAATGGCAAGGTATAACCGGACCGGTCCAGCCCGTTTACGCTCCATCGTTTTTAGGTTAAAGCTATAAATTATCGAGTGATAAAGCAGCACTATATTGCACACAGCATGTTTTTGTGCTAATAAATGCAGAACAAATAAAATAAAATAAAAGATAAACAGAGGGAACTGAGATCTTTGGCGGGCTGGAGAGATGGTTTCATTTCCCAAACAGCTCCATCATCCTTCTGTTGTTCTGCGCCTGCTGGGCCAGCTGTTCCGCCTTGGACATCTCCATCATCTCCCGCAGCAGGTGGAAGGTCAGGTCCAGGGATATCGGTGGGTCTTCGGACCTCCTCTCCCTCTCCATCGACTCGTCCCCGCGGTCGGCGAAGCCACCTATGAGCGCTCTGATGTTGCCAACTTTCCCCTGCAAGAGGCGCCGCGTCAGCTGGAGCTGCTGCGCTCTGTTGAAGATGGATGGGGATCCGCCGGGATAGTACAAGGATGGGAAAGAGTTAGAGTCCCCGTTTCCCAGCCGGATGAAGTACTCCTCTCCGAGGCGCTCCAGAATGGGACCAGACTGCTGCTGCTGCTGCTGCTGCTCCTGCTGCTGCCGCCGCTGCTGCTGTTCGGAGTTTTGGCTTTGGAGAGCGGGGATGCGCAGGGGACCGCCTGGGCTCTCAATAGCCCGACATTCGTAGCGCGGTAAGAAGGCAACGAGCAGAATAACGGTGGTGCCGAATAAATTGAGCTTCATGTCAGGATTTCAGCTGGAAATCTGGGAAGAGGGGGAAGGTGAAAAAAAACGCACTTAGGATTCATGTTTGCTGCGTAAAGAGACAATTACGCACGGAAAACACACCTGAAAACAGCCATTGGTGTTCCAATTAATGTACCTATCATTAATGAATAAATTCTATCTAAATAATAATCATACCTTCTCATGTTAGAGTTAATAAAAATGATAAACTATTTTTTTTTAAAAATCTTTGCGTATCTTGGTTAAGATTTTCTACTGAGATGTTAAAAATTCAAAAAGAACCAAACAAAATCAGCAGTAATGAGTTGATAGGCATCTATCTTTGTTTTAAATGAGAAAACATACCAAGTTAAGTACTAAGCAGAAAAGAAAGAAAAAAAAAACTGAAGAATTTCCTTACCTTCAGTACAGGTAGTCCAGGAGTCTACAGCCGCGTAGATTGCCAGGTACAGTTGGCGAGGTGCCGCCCTCCTTCACTTCTCCGAAGAGACAAGTATATAGTTACTTAAAGGCAGAAGAGATGCTGAATGGACTTATATATAGCCGCCGTCACTACAAGCGCGTTGCTGCGAGCCCCAGATTGATTCTGCGCGTCCTCGCAGGGGTTGAACGTGAATGGACGCCTCTGACAAAGTGCTTTAGTTCGGATGGGATGAGTCATACGTGAGCATGCGCGCGCGCACACGAGCGCCTACCTCCCCCCTCTGCGCCTGAAGATCAGGCCTAAATAGGTGCCACACCTACAGGCATTTTTCACTGGAAAGGGATAGTTGGAAATTCTAAGAGCGCTTTGCTTAGAAGTTAATGGAAATGTTGGATCAATAGAAGCTCTAAATTGTGTGTGTGTGTGTGTGTTTTTAATAACCATCTAATTAAATCAACGTTTAGTTAGCTGGTTGCTGCTTTTTATTTTTGCATGGATAGAAATATTCTGAAAACGAACACCTGCTATATAACAGGTGCATTCAAATTGAGTTATTTCTGCGTGTTGCACTAAAATAATGACTCTAAAGCAGTTCCTCAATTGACCTGAGCTGCAATTAATGAATGTGCATTTGCAAACACCTCAGGCTCACAGAGAGACATTGGCTCCAGTGATTCATTGCTGCTGCACATATGTACGTCACCGCCTCTCCACCTTACTGACTCGGCCACTTTGTTTTAGAGGGGGGGGGGGGGGCTGCCACCAAAACTCGCTTTCAAGACGTGAAGCTTTGTCTTGAATGTTAAATAATTTCAATCTGGAGTGTTGCTGTTTCATCCTTCTTCTTCTTCTTCTTCTCGATTCAGCAGTAGGTGTTGTAATACCTACTGCTGATTCGACCCGGTTGCTAATGGTGAAGCGTGAGGCTGCGAAAGAGTTGGAAAAAGTTGGCACTTTTAATCCTTTTAGTAAGTCACCTTAACAGTGTCATCTAACTTTTCCCATTATTCGTAAAGAAAAACCCAGACATTTTGATCAGGAAAATTATGTTCCAGACATATATGCAGGGGTTAAAGTGATTCAATGGATTCTGTGCTTTCAAGGAGGAGCAGCCAATATGTGACAAAATTGTGGAGGAAATATGATTTTTTTTTCTTTGTACGTGTTGCACAAGACCAGATTTTTATGTGAAAGATCAACACAAAGTACTGCATAATTTTGCAAATCAAGCCTTTGTGAAAGAGTGTCAGTAAGAGTTAGGAGACCCATTTACAGTTTACTGATAATTCATTGAACATGTGGTACGTGGTACAGAACAACCTGCTTGGCTCCACGCTGACAATGCAAATCACCTGCAACTCTCCAACCTTACAGCTAAACATGGTGGTGGCAGCATTATGCTGTGGAGAAGGTTAGAGTTGATGGGAAGCTTAAATAGGCTTAATACAGGGCAATGACGGAGGCTTCAGATTAAAGTTTGTTCATTGATTTGAATGGCCTAGTCAAAGTGAATACAGGGTGTGGGCGTCTTTTTGGAGCTTCATGAACCACCGTTGCTGGGAACTGATAGCAGCTAATCAGTACCTGGATTAGCTGCTATCACAGCTAATGCAGGTACTGATTGTACAGAAATCATTCTGCGCAATCCGCCGTTTTCTTGTTGCTCTGTTTCGTTGGCGCCGTTCCAGAATTAGAAATATCACATCATTAAACCTGCGTTGAATCTGCTGCTTTTGACCTTCAAAATGGGTTTGCAATTGTAATAACAGTTTCCCTTCCTGGGTTTGTGATCGTTTCTGTCCAATAGGAGCAATGGTTGTCACCTGCGTGGCTTTGTTTACAGATTACAGTCTGCTTGCAAAAAAAAAAAAAAAAGCACAATGTGAAAGGATAAAGTGCACTTTCAGTCCAGACCAAAAAAGTGGACCAAAATAAGGCCTGGTCCACTTTGAACAAGACTTTAAAACAGATTTTTACTGATGTTGTTTCATCCAATCTGACTGAGCGTGAGCTGCTTTAAAAGGAGGAATGTGCGTAAATGTTAGTCTCCAGTTGTGCAACGCTGGTAAAAAGACATGCAAATATGAGATTTGATTGCACAAAATATTTACTTGCAGGGGTTGAATTCATATTGGTTCTATGTTTTTCAAACTTTTTCCAAACCACACCCCACAAGCAGGTACTAATGAAACTAATAATAATCTCCTGGCTGGTTTACTGGGACGTTAACTCCTTCTGATATCCTACAAGTTTCCTGATCGTGAATAATGTTTCTCTTCATGAAGTGACACATTTGGGATTGTTTAGAAATTGGCTTTCCCTGCTGCAGAGATTGACGGAGAGCAAAACTTTGCTCGTCTAATGTCGCTCCTGCTGTTTTTCCTTGTTAGACTTGTTTACTCAGACCTCTGTGCTTCGGTCCGGCAAATAGACAAAACTCTTGCTTTTATGTAAAGCTGTTTTTCATACAGTTTCCCCACTTTGTCAATCTACGTGCTCAAGGGGTTGTTGTCAAGTCCCATCAGGAGAAAAAACACATGTTCCCTGACACAAATAAAACACCGGCAGAGGAGGGAGGGGCTGCTTGTGGACATCTCATGTCACCTCATTTTCAAATCACTGTCCATGGACCGATCGCTGCGACAAAAATCCTCTCCTGTGACACCCTGTGCCGGAAAGTCAGGATTAAATTTTTATCCCTTTGTTTCCTCAGTTAGAGGGAGTCTCTTAGATGATTGTGTTACAAAAAATGCTTTAGTGAATTCTGGGAGGAATCGTGGGAAATAGGGATGTTTTTTTTTTGTTTTTTTAGCTTAATTTATTCCTAACCCAATCAAGTTACTTGTTTGGGTTTAATCAAATTTACAAAGGAAAATCTCCAAATTCAGTTTCCCAAAGCGACTGATTTATTAATCGGTCATTTGCCTTTCTGTGTCTGATTTAATGCAAGAACAAGTGCTTTTCACTTTGAAAGCATTCCCGCCTGAATTCAGTCGTGTTTCACTGAATATTTCCAACGCTGCGCTCGACTTTTTCTAACATAACTTTAATTAACCAGTCGCTCTTCGTGCTGAAGTGCATGTGGCGCCTGTGACAGCAGCGTTGATGCTTGACACCACCTGACCTGAGGCCTTTAGCTCAGGTGTCCCTCTGGTTTATAGGCCAGTCATATAAGTTTTAGCAAAACACTTGACCTTTTTTTTTTTTACACACAAAAACACACATGAAGCATTTTCCAGAAATAAAATTTACTGTTATAAACCTGGTTATAAACCAAACCCCTAAACTGTCACATACAAACAGTTTTAGACTAATTTAATTCATTTTAAACTACAATGATTCAAGTGAAGCATGAACTAATCACTGGCGATTAAAAATTGAACCAGTCTCATAATCTGTCAATAATAAGACTTTAATTGATTAATATAAGTCTAAGGAAAATTAACAATTTACTAAAAATTAAATGAAACAAAATCCCACACCACGCTAGTCTACATCTACTCGTTCCTAATTGACCAAATTAAAAAAAAATAGATTAATATAGAAGGTCAAACAAAGCAAAGCGAGCTTGGGACACACTGCGCGAACAGTAAAAAGTTAGTGCCTACCTAACTTGTGGTGCACTAACTTGTAAGTGGTTATTTTCTAGGAACCACTTGCATTCCTGATTTATGGTTCTTCCTCCTCAGTCAGTCTTTGTTCAGCTCCAAAGACTGCTCAGCTCACTTCTAAACCAGGAAACCTGCTGGAAAACAGCAAATGTGTTTTTTTCTTTACACACTAGAAGCTTTAAGGGAATACAAAAAAAAAAAAAAAAACTTTAAAGGAACCTCATCCCAAAATTAGATTAAGGTTAAATATGATAATAATTAGCAAAAAGATGCTAGTAGATGCTTTATTAATTCAATTCTTAATCTCAATATCGACTGAGTGTTTGTCTGTGTTGAATAAACTTTGTGATACTTCTAAATAAATTCTAATGCAGACAAATATCTCGATTCTTCTTTCAGTAATGATAATAATAATATCACAAAAAGTCGTCCGTAAGACTGATTTTGACGGTTTATTAAACTGATGGATTTTTTTTAACATAATATATTGTTACAGAGCTTAATAGTGCAAAGAGGATTTCAAACTAAATAGTTTTGCAGCAGCGCATTTTGTTTTGCTCCTCTTGTAAATTTGCACACAGCTCAGCAGTTTGTGCACATCCCTTATCAGAACCAGAACTGTCTATGGCGAGTCAATATTACTGCAGGCTGTCCAGCCTCTATCATGTAGGTCAGGTGTCTGAGGTTTCCTTGACATTTTGTCAAGAATACCAATTGCCTATCCTGTCGCACAAAGGTTGTAAAAATAAAATAACTTGTTTCCACTTAAAACCAGCAGTTTATAGTCTAATTATAAGTTTTGAATTATTTCACATTAACACCCAGAGGAGGCATTGATGATTTAATGTAAGGAGTGCAAGAATTGTTTCATTTTAGAATCTAAGTGAAAGTTTAAAAAGTAAACATCAATTTTTAGTTTAAATAAAAGGGATTTTTTTTAAAAAGGAGAGATTGTAAGCGAGTACACTCATTCTCATTTTTCAGAGCCGTTTTTAAAATAAAAACCAAACAAAGCCAAGATGCCTTTTGTCTATACCATTTTTGCTACATGTGTTTTGGTGTTTTCCATCTTCCGGCTCCCAAAAAGACAATGATCTTTTTTTTGTTTAAAGCCTTAAACTGGTGGTTTTTATTTTATAAAGGTTGCAGTGATTTTAAGACCATATGTGTCGGTTTTATAAAAGGTTACTGACAAAGGATTAAGTGTTGTAGTCTTTCGGGACCAGTTTTATTGTGTACAACACGAGGATGGTGTCTGTGGTAAATGCGGTCGCTTTAACAAGGGAACATGTTGCACAGGGAAACAGTGTATCCTCGTCTTGTGGAGGTAATTTCCTCCACAAGAGCTATACAGGTATTGGATGCAGGTACATCTAAAAAGTGTACTTCAGAGTTAAAGTAATAGGTTTCAAGTCTTCTGTTTCGATCATTTTGCCTGGCAGCCGATGAAAAACCCTAATTCAGTCTTTAGAAACAATATGCAAGATGAATGATAGATTCTTTACATAGAAATGTGATGGTAAAGCCTTTAAAATCATGTGGAAGACTCAAGACAGACAAAGTCATTGTTTGTTATGAGAGCTGTTTATGTTAAAGGAATGTTGAGTGGATGGAAAAACTCTGAAAAAGGCGAAAAATTCACAGCTTTAGGAGAATTTCTCAGCAAAGCGCATTTAGAAATTCCTTGTATGAAGCCGCTTCTGAACACCATCAGAAACATCTGAGGAGCAAACAGACGGGAATGTTTGTCAGTGGTCCAAAATTCTCTTTTTAGATGAACATGAATTTACCGTTTCAGTTGAAAATCGAGATCCTAGAGTCTGCAGGAAGCCAGGAGAGACACAGAATCCCCACAGCTAACGTGTGACGTTTCCACAGTGAATGGAGCCCTGAGTTCTCAGCCAAAGTTTCGAGCGCCTCATGCTTTCCTCTGCTAACGACTTTAATGACAACCTGATTTTAATTTTCCATCAGGAGCCAGCATCGCCTGCACTGATAAAAGCACCAACCCGTATTAATAACCGTGGGACACCCAGTTTGTTACCAAGCATCGTCAAGAGGACGTGCAGAAACATCGGACTCAATGATGCACACGACGTCCTGAAACAAGCCAGGCGTCACTTCCTCTCTCAAAGATGGGTCGAGTTTCACAATTAAGTTTTTTTTTCTTGTTCTGTACTGCTGTAATGCAGCCTAACAATGTCAAATCAGATTTGCATGATCACAGTTTTGTGTGCTGGATCTTTAATGAACTCCATTTTGCTCTAATAAAGGGGGAGAATGTGAACATTTTGCTCACCGTGTGCAAAAGTCCTTTTCCTCTGCTAGATCCTTTTAAACTGGATTCTTATGAACCAAAAATTACCACATGTTCCATGCATGATTTCATTAGAAATATATCATAACTTCTAGGAAATATATTAGTGAGATGTCTTATGTTCTTTTGTATTTAAACTGGTTTAGTGTGTGTGTGGGGGGGGTTTGGGGGAATCAGTCTACATAGAAATATAGGCCAAAGCCATTCTACCAAAAACTGTAACCTAGTTTTCTTCTTTATAAAAACCATAACTGTATAATTCTGGATGCCTAAATAGCCTTCATGGTTCCCCCTCTTTATATCATTATCCTTATTCATAGTGGATAATTCAATCAAATGTATCCAGCCGTACAGAGAGAAAAAGAGGAAGAAAGGAAGGAAAAACTTTTGTCCTCCTTTCAAAATTAAAGAGAAAACATATTTATCGACGGGGACAGGACCATGTGGTTCAAAATGATAGAAAATTGCCAGAGAACAAGAAATCTTTTCAAACAACTTTGTTCTAAACTTAGCTTTCTCCGAGCATCGGTGACCTTAAAGACGTTGGCTTCCCTTCAACACGCTGATCCTCGTTCACGTAACAGACGTGTGAAGGCTGTAATGACTGAGTGGGTTTTCTCCTGTCTTTGTGAATGTTTGTCACACTGATCTGACTTACAGCAATCTGCAGCCCGCTCAGAAGGAGAAGTTATGTAAGGGCAAACAAGATCAACAGACAAGACGCGGCCGTGTCTGCATTTAGTACTTTTCTTTAGTTAAATTTAAGTTTCCACGGCAATGGGGGCATTTTTAAGATTAATTTATTCTTGGGAAATAGAGGCTTTATGTAACTCTACCAAGTGTGAGAGGGAAATCTGAACATAACGTTGCAGTAGTGGTTCAACACTTTTAAGTTACATTAGCATGAGGATGTAGCTAACGATATAAACCCATAACCCGGGTCAGCATTAGCACCGCATCTCAGCTACTGTCTCAGTTTGTATCGTATGATTAGCGGTCATCTTCTAAGACCAGCATCCATTATTGTATAGCATTATTATAAATAAAAATAACAGACTCTCTGTTTTGTTTTATATCAAAGTGTGTGTTAGCACTACAGCACAGGTAGATGGAATCAGACGTTGAGAAGCGTACGTTATCTCCCAAAACATTGACTAGTTTGGTCAAAACATTAAAAAAACGAGAACAACCAAGTCAGAGTAATCTTTATAGCCTTAGGAACTGACTGAAAGTTTACACGCTTCTCATTCAATGCATGAGCGTGAGCAGAAGGGTTCGCTTCCTCGTTTTTATGTTGTGTTCACCAAACATTAAGACTGCCAAGACGACCTCGGTGGGCATTTGCCTCATTGCCTTTTAAATGAATGCATGTCCATCGCAGTGTAGCTCAAGATGCAGCCCAGTGAAGATGCAGTGGCCTCTGCAATAACTGCGATGGATTAGATGCACTCTGGTTTTTGTATTTTTACAATAGCATAATGAGGATGAAACTACGGAGTGGCGGACTAGGTTGAAAGTCATTTTTTTGAGAGCTGAAGTGCAGATAATACACTCTTTATTTTGCCGTTTATGACATTAGAGGGTAATTGGGATGGCGGCTGTCCAACGAAGAGACGCTGTACATAACTAACCTCCTCGTCTGTGCATGTTTCAATCATGGGTAAAGCGAATGACTCACACTTTGCCAGCTTTTTTTTTTTTTTTTGGTCTGTTTATCTGGTTGAGATCAGATGATGGGTGAGAGTCTTCTACTGTAAGCTGAGAAGTATATTTCTCTTCTATAATTGCTTGTGTAGGTGTCACTCTTCCTGCTTTGGTTTGTCTCTGATCCTACATAAGGTGCTAGCAGGCACTGATCGCACAACAGCAGTGGGCCAAAATCAAAGATGAGAAGATTGCACTTGACAAGCAGCAGTCTGAGGCAGATCCCCCACTTTCTTTTACAGAAACCACGCAAAGCACCATCAAAACTCTGAAATACTCTAAAGGAATTATTGCCAGGAAACACGATTTACAGCGAAATCAAAATGTGCTTTAAATAATCTTGTGCAACAAATATGTTTTTTTTTTTATATAAACGTACTCAGGTGCTGAGAGCATTAACTGCGTCAGAGCGTCATCGTTGGAGCGCACCTTGTTCTTTGTGATTAATTCAATTGAGTGGTTGTAATTTAAAAGCTCTGAGGGCTCAGCGTCAATCTACCGAACCAGCTGAATGAAACTAATGTAATGAATCAATCATCAAAGATACACACATTAATCTAAGGGTTGTCTCTGTCAGAAACCGTTAAGCGACAGGTTAAGCCCTGCAGGGGGTCGGTGGTGTGTGGATGCAGCGAGGGGCTGTGTGATTCGAGGCGGAAAAGACGCAGAAAGACATCAAGCCGGTGCAGGAAGTTCGTCAGGGGAAGGGATTGGCTGACTGAGGAGTGACATCGTTTATTGGGATGAGCAGATGCAGCTACCACATATAGGTGATGTGCCAGGAGCTCCAGTGTCCTTCACTTCCCCCACCTTCGTCAAGCAGCGATGAAAGGTCGTCCAAACATTTAGCAGTACAGCACATCCGATGTGTTTGTAGCACCAGTAATGTAGACAGAAGGCACAACCTGATGTCGTCAGGAGGCAGAAACAAGCAAAACGAGACCAATTTAAAGGAAAACGGGCATTTTAAGCAAATATTTATAAACATTCTTAATAGCAGATGTTTGAGATTTTGGCATCATCAGGGATCAAATTAGTCATCTGCCTTTTGGGGAACACATTTCCACTTTTACACAATTCCCAGTGCGGTACCGTTAAACATTTTTCCAATGTGGAAAATAAGTTTATATGTTACAAAAGGCATAAATCTGCTGAAAGTCTTTTTTTTTTCTACCCATGAACCCATTTGCAGTTCACTAAGAACAATCTGCTCCCCTCTATTTCCAGCCTTTATACACTTCTTGTTTATTGTTCACTCCACAAGTCTGGTCTTTATAGAAGAGGGCTTTTAGGAGAGGAAAGGCATTACTGAATGAAAGCCCAGAAGTCCCGTTAATAGTTTTCTTCAAGAATAGCATAGCAAAGACAGAGGAAGAAGGCGTAGATGTAAGGTGAGAGGTGAACTGAACTTTTTGACCTAGAGGCAAAAATGTAATGTGTGGCCAAAAATACCAAAAACTATAACATTCTCCTCTGTTCAGTGAAACATGGTGGTGGCATCATCATGCTGGAAGATGCTGGAAGAAAAAGAAAGGTTCGCAGACACATACTGTAAAGAGACATGGTTGAAAGCATCAATCTCTGGTTGTGTAACAGGTATTATTAGAGATGTACAACAAGTTCTTGCAGCTGTAGTTAGTTCTTGACTCAGGAAATGAAATGTTTAAAACTTTGGAGGAGATCAGGGCCGTTTCTCAATATGCGTTCTTGTCTGTACTTGTGTTCTCGCGTCTTCGACAGCGGCCCAAGTACTGTTCCAATCATAGACATCATCTGTACACATCCGGGCAAGAGCGCTCAAAGTAACCGGATGTGTTCTTGCTCCGCCCATTTTATCAAGGACGCGTCAACGAATCCTTCTGCGGACTTGAGGCAGCAAGATATCCCACAATGCAATGCGCCACCAGCAGCGGTAAATAAAGAAGGTCAGTACAGAAATGTATTGCATTTTTACCACCATTAATTGCCACGAAAACTCATTTAAATTTGTTTTTAGGCGAGAAAGTAGACCTTATAGCTTCATCTATCCACTCAGTTCATCCAGAATATTCATACTTTAATATTTGCTCAGGAGTTTTTCGGAGTAGCATAGCTCCGCTAACAGACCCCGGAGGAGCTGCCAGTTTAACGGGCGCTAACCGCAGCCTGATTTCAGCAAGTCACTGTCGTTTTCCGCTGCTTGTTATCTGTTCGTAGCGGCTGAAAGTTAGATACAAAGTGAGCTGCAAGTAGCAGAATAGGAAATATATTTTCTCTTAGCTTATTTTTTATATTTATTTAGTTAATATTGGTATTTTATAAATTGTGTTGACACAGACTTTCAAAACCAATTACTTTCATTCGCTAATTAACTTTTTTTGGGCATTTAAATTCGTAGTAAGAAAAATATTTTAATACAATGTCCCTTCATGATCAGAGAACTTTAATTTGTAAATTAAAAAAAACAACATTTCCCTAGGATTATCATTTCATGTATTAGAGTGAACTCTTATTTTTCACTGTTTTATGCAGGCAGCTCTTCAGGTGAGCAGACTGCAGTTCCAGGTTTACTTCCAGCTTCCCAAAAACTCCTGGAGATTCTCTTCATCCCCGTGTCCTGCCAATGTCCTCTTCACTGTTACCTCATCTTCTTAGAAAAAAACTATTAAATTATGGTAATATTTGCTTTTGACAGTCTCAGTGTGAATTTCTTGGAGTTATTGACTAATTATCTGCTTGTTTTTGTTTATTTTTTTGTTATTCTAATAAAGACATTCCTACAAAAATTATGTTTCTCTTTCTAAGCTGGTATCTTACTAGAGTATGATAACAAAGGAAACATAAGTTTGTTAATAAGTGTTTAGTAGTTATTATAAAATAACCATCCAGTTGTGCGACAGGAACTCTGGCCAGATGCAGGTTGGTAAAACATTAAATATTAAATAATTGTTTTACCTTTCCCTGTTTATGAATCCCCTGCAAACCTGGGGAATAAGGAAGAAATCAGTGAACTGCATGACAGGCTGGCCATCATCTACTATGATTTGTCATTTGAGATAAATATTTTATAAGCAAATAATCTGGTGAAGGTGGCAAACAAGACTCAAGCTTTACTGGTAACAGAATTCTGAAAAAGTAAGTTGAGGTGATAAATTGTTTTCTATTAAGCTTTTTTCAATCAGTAATAAAAAACTTAATCCTGTTAATTTGAAAGTGTTTCTACTTAGAAATTACTTTTCATTAATTATGTATATTTGTTAATATTTGTCTCAATTATAAAATTGTCCAGTCCCAATTGTTAAATTGTTCAGTTTAACGTTTACTGAAATTTACGGAGGTTGAGTGACGTCATCAAGAACGCCCTGTTCCAATTGGCGAACTAGCATACTGCGTCCTTGTGAACTCGGTAAGAACGGACTTTCAACTGTTCTTGCGGGTACGTACTTGCCAAGAACGTACTTGCGTTCTTGAGTATTGAGAAACGGCCCCTGTCCCCACTCCGTCACTTCTTCTCTGCTTCAGCTGCGTTTGCAGACGCGGTGACGTCATGCTGATGACGCGCCGATGTTTTTCTGCATACATTAGCTCCTCTGCAGCCCTTTGCTCCACAGGCTGCATCTTTCTGCTAAGTCGGTCTATTTTTACATCTACTCACCCCACTTTTGGCTCTTCTTGGTCGAGTTTTGCGCTTTTGAATCACATGCCGAATAAATTAAGTAACCACCAATCTCTTCGTTTAACAGTTTCACTTAGCTTGCAAACACTGACCTCTGTGTGCGACATAAGCTGCTTAGCGCATCCTGCCTCAACGTCTAAATCTGCTTTTTGTTGTAAGGTCCAAAATCTACAACATTCCTAATCTTTGAAAATGCCTCTCCGGTTTCTCTGCAGTAAGTTTTCTTTTAATATTTTCTAAAATAAGATAAAATAAATTCCTCTCACCAGTACATCTTTAAGTGTCTTAACTTTAATTCAGGATATTTTCTATTAATACTGATGTAAATCTGCAAAGTAAAATAAGTTTTGTTGCCACTTTTTCCATTTTAATGGCAATTTTTGCACTCTTGACAGGCAGAGACATCGTTTGCCTTATTAGTTCTTTTGAAAATAAAAATGGAAATAATATATGTCAGATGCGCTAAAGGTTGCCTTTGTTGTCTCGCCCCTCTGAGACAGCAATTTACATTACCTTTCATGAGTCCCTGCAATTAAAATTACAGTGCTGCTTTGAAAAAACTCACAAAGTGCTCGACTATGGGAGATTTTATTTTCTCATACTAGATCCTCTGGGGGAAAAAAACAAAACATTAAATTAATATTGGACCATTATATTAGAGTACCTGCTAATTATTGTTCCAACTTACTAATGCTCGGTTAATTATATTTTAAAACTTCTTACATATATACATATGTGTTTTTAGAAAATTATTGTTTTAATTGCTACTTAAATTGGTCAAGATGCAGCAAGCAAATATTCAGTGATCAACAGTGGAAGTTTTTATTTAAAAAAACAACTTATAATTTGATTACTGAGCTGCTCCCTGACCAGCATTTTGTAATTAGATTGTTTTTTCCCCCTCTCAGTCCCTCCTGATGTGTTTGGCTCACTGGGCCGAACACATCACTCCCACACAGGCGACGGTCCACTCAGATGGGCTTCCCCAAGCTCCTTGACCCCTTTCAGCATCACAGAGCATGAATTTCATTACCTGCACTTATGTAAATGTCAATTAGTTGAGAGAATTAGAAACTGGCAACACACCGATCTTTTATCCCTCAACAAGCTGGAAGTCATCATCCCCTCTGTGATTTTCAAGTTTTTGCAAACCGCACAAGAGTCTCGAGGAAAGAAACCTCTTTAATTTAATTCTCGCTGAAAAGTGCGTCCCAGCAAGGCATTACATGTTAGCTGCGTTTTTTTCTTTCTTTCATTAAACATACAATGCCTTTGGAAAAAAGTATATTGCTGGATCCTTCTCACATTTTATCATTCACACCCACAACGCTCACTAAATTTTACTGGGATTTTATGTAGCATATCACAAAGTGGTTCAAAATTGCAGTGTAGAAAAAACAATATACATATGGTTTTAAACTAAAAAAAAAACCCTGAAAATTATGGTGTGGATATGTGTTCAGCCTATTTTCTCTACTCTAATATCCTTAACTTCCAATCAGTTTGCCTTCATTTGACTAATCTGATTAATTAACAGTGCATTTGTATGTAATTTAATCTCAACATAAACATATAATTGAGTTATTTTGCAAATATAAATTGGTATAAATTTCACACTCTAGATGTGAAAACATATCCTCAAAGACTTTTCCCTACAAATACATTTTATTTATTTATTTTTTGTTTGTTTGTTTGTTTGTTTTCAGATACTGACTTTGGTGGGTTGGATAAAAAATTTTATTTAGAAAATTGTGTCAAAATCATGTATCAATTTTCTTTTACTTTTGCTGTGCTGCTTAGTGTTGGTCTTTCACCCAAAATACAGAAAAAAGAGAATAAAAGACTGCAAATTATACTACAACTAAATATTTAATTCCCAACATGAGTTGCACAAAAGTTAGTTTTCTAGGATTTAAAGCTTTAGGAATAGGTAAAACACAACATTTCAACACAAACAATTTTATCTGTTACACAAAACATTTAAAGGATACATCTAAAGTAAATTCAGCACTGAACGGCAGCATGAAATCCCCTGATGGGAAATTGAAAACCGTCTTTTCATTTTATGAGTCAAACCGTTTCCGTCCTGTTCCTTCTGCATTGAAAATAATAACCAAATAGCTTCTTAGAGCATATTGTAAGAGCCAGCCATCCATAATGAAATTGGTGTGAATTTTGTATCAGTAAATGCACCACTGGTGCAGAACAATTTGTTCACATATGCTGCTATCCAGATCGTTATTTACGCATAACACGTTAGCATTGCTAAAGAATCCCAGGGTGAAAATATCTCGTCCCATGAAACAGAAATATTCAAACCCTCCCTATACGCTACCCGGGATACTTTTTAGATCAATATTTTTCCTCCTTCTTGTACAAAGATCTCTTTCTCTGTGAGGGCTCCTTCAAAAACACAAACAAATCAATACAGCACAAGCAGGAAGCCCTCGCATCGACATGCTGCGGCTGGTTAAGCAGTCCGGGTTTAAAGATTATCCCAAAACGAGTGCTGCTCATGTTTCCTTTGACACCATTTACCAGTTCCAGTCAGTCATTGTCTTTTTCAGCCCACTTTTTAAAGGAACCATAGACACAGTCGGTGTTTATGTCAATGTTTTGCAGACGCATTCACAACCCCTGGAACTGGGTCACATCTTTGCCACGTTACAACCACAAACCTCGAAGTGCTTTATTGGGATTCTAAGCGATTTTGGTGCATGATTGTGAAGTGGAGGGAACCGGAGACACGGTTTTCAAAATGAGTACAAATCTGAAAAGTGTGGCATGCTTTTGCATTTACCTCCTGAAGGGTCAACGTTGCTTAGAGTAAAAGGACAAAAAGGAGTGTCTTTACTTTCTTTTGGTTTCTTTGCTACCAAAAACAAAAAACAAAACAAAAAAATAGACTATTTGCTTGATTATATATATTTAATTTTAATAATACTTTTGACTTGACAATTCGGCCCAAGCTCCAAAATGTTTGGACACTAAATTGCTCCACTTCATCTCTATGCAAATGTTTTGAGGCTCCTTTCCTTCTGGAAGATGGACTGAAGTCCTCTGCAGCCTCTAGCAGGTTTCCATCCAAGACTGGAGAAAAGCATTCCCCACAGCATCATGCTGCCACCACCACGTTTCTCTGATATGCAGTGACGGATTCCCCCGCCCCCCCTCACCCCCCTTCACAAATGGTGTCTTGATTGTTGGCCAAAAAGCTGAATTGGTGGTTTTATCTGTCCAGATCTTGCAACAAAAAAAGGCCATATTATTCTGTTTCTTATGTCATCCCACAATTTTGTTTTTCTTTGTGTCGGTTTTATCTCCTAAAATCCAAATGGAATTACGTCAAAGTTTGCAGTCACATAGTAAACATTTTTCAAGTGATATGAATACTTTTTGCAAGGCGGTCTGCCTGACTGAGCTTTGCAGCACAACAAACAACCGCGGGGCGGACAGTGTTCACTTTAACCTGGTTAGACAATGATTTCCAAACAACGCAGAGCGAGCAGGAGCCCAACCAACCACAAGTAGCGACTGTAGCCTGAGGTGTTTCACACAACCGTATCAGGAAGCTGCTTTGTTGCGCTCCTTCTCCCTGGCTGCGAGAAAACGTAAAGAATCATGAAACGATCCGCTGCAAGTTTGAAATCATGTGAAACTGACTCGTCTTGTTGTACTTTTGAAGCAGCCGTGGGTTTTCGCTCCACATAACTCTCTGCCGAGAGAGAAAATGAAACAGAGGTGTAAATTACACTCCCCCCAGATCTGCGCTCAGTGGAGAGATTCCCCCCCCAAAATAACTCGGAGAATTAACACGACCGTTTTGACTTTTGCTTTATTTGTTGAAACGCTTATTTAAAGTAAACCTCGGAGGAACCACCGACTGGATTGTCGGTGCGATCAAAGTCGAGCTTTGTGACTTTTCCTCACTCCTTCCTGGTGAATCCGAAATGGGAGCAAAACAGCAGGAGAGCCACCTTCTGAAACGTCTCGTCTTACCTGGCAGACGTGCCGCAGAATGAGACCCAATAAAACGGAGAGCGCTTTCTTAAAAAAAAAAACGACTCGAGCCTTTTTGAGATGCTGTATCAGTTTGAAATTGTGTTATCCGCTGGAAGAAGTGCTGCCTTTGAAGGGTGAGGGTGTTGGAAATCTGCTTTGCACGGCGAGATCCAAAGCTCCAAAAGAAAGGTCTGTTGACGGCCACTGCTTGGAGGGCCAAGTTTGAGCTTCTTAACGCCTGGTTTAGAGATGCTTCCTGAAAGACCTCGCTCCTAAACATCGGATCTTTGAGCGTGAAAAGGTCACAACCCGCATTTCTCTTGAGAATGACTGACAGAGAGGCGCAGGATCCGCTTAGCGATTTCACACAAGTCAGCATATTCGAGGCACACGACCACTTATCTTTAATGGGGTTTTTTTCCCTAATGCCCGCTAGGGAACAGCGAGGAGATGAGATCTGCACATCAAAGCAGCCACTCTCAGACCCGAGGGCCTGCGGCTCAGATGAATGTGACCCATATTATTTATGTCTTAGGAGCGTCCCCTATGAGATCAAGACGCCGTTCGGCCTCTGTCAAGCTACAAGTGAGGGACAGGTGGGAGCAACGCTGCTTGCAATTTACAAGCTGCTGCGGGGAGTCGAGGCAGCGGGGCGAGCTGTGCGTGAGCAACATTTAATCAGAAACATTTTATGGAGAACAAAGCAAAATAGTCTGTCAAAGATCTCTTTGAGGGACGCATGAAGAAGGGTTCACATCGTCCTCATTGCGGACTCCCCCCTTGCGTCGGATCATCCGGGGACGCTTAGCATGCCGGGGCGACACCAGCGAGCTGCGAGAAATGTGTGACAGTGGCCCTGAGGGTGAGTGGAGCAAGGTGACTTCTGCCCTTTAGCTAATGAGCAGCTTTCGTCTGCCTCGTTCAGCTCCCGTTGACTGATCTGTGAGTTGTTCTGCTGAATGGCAGGGGAACAAAGTTACTTCCCCACCTCCCCCTTTCTCATGGATCTCTTCACAATCTATTCAGGGTGCGTGGAGTGCTCTACATCAGATGGAACACGGCGCTTCAGTGAATGAAAGCCAAACAGTGCGAAAGCACTTCCTGCTGGAGACGTAGAAAGACGGCAAGTGTAATAGTGTGTAATCAACTAAGCTATTTTCTCATCTGAGTGATGGGAAATAATATATACACACACAGTACTTTGCACCACCTTTTACTGCAATCAGCTGCAAGTCTTCTGGGATCTGTCTCTTCTAGCTCGGCTCATCTGCAGACTGCATTTTTTTTTCTTCTTCTTTGCAGAGTAGCTCAAGCTTAGTCAGTTTGGTTGGGGATCATCTGTGAATTTCCATCCATCCATCTTCTTTACACCCTTGTCCCTTGGTGAGGTCGGGAGGGGTGCTGGTGCCCATCTCCAGCTAACGTTCCGGGTAAGGGGTACACCCTGGAGAGGTCGCCAGTCTGTCACAGGGCAACACAGAGACAAACAACCACGCACTCACACCTAGGGGCAATTTGGAGAGGCCAATTAACCTGACATGTTTTTGGACTGTGGGAGGAAACCAGAGTACCTGGAGAAAACCCACAGGGAGAACATGCAAACTCCATGCAGAAAGACTGGGGCCGGGAATCAAACCCAGAACCTTCTTGCTGCAAGGCAACAGCTCTACCAACTGCGCCACTGTGCAGCCCCATCTGTAAATTTGATTTTTTTTTTTTTTTTTTTTAGCATTGGCACAGATTCCCAAGCTTTGGTTAGGTCTGGAGTTTGAGTTTCCCAACAGACTTTGTTCCTCACATGTTCAAATTTTAAAGTTCAAAGTGCTCCTGGATTCCATCCATCCATCCATCCATCCATCCATCCATCCATCCATCCATCCATCCATCCATCCATCCATCCATCCATCCATCCATCCATCCATCCATCCATCCATCCATTTTCTGCCGCTTATCCGGGGTCGTACAACTAAATTTATTGTATATTGTTTACTTTTACCTGTTCAACAAGTAATGGATACTTTTCAAAGTTCAATAGACAAGTAAATTAAGGTTTTTGTATGACCTTTTTTCCAGATTCCCTGCAGTTTAATTGATGTCTACAGAGACTAAAAGCACTCGGTGATAAAATTTATCACAGATAGCTGATCGAAGCTGCTTTGTTTAAATTAAATGTCTTCACAAGCTCTGATTGGCTCTCAATAAGCTTCAGGTGAAACAAAAAAAAAATAGATTTACCTAATACTGAATAAATCCTTAAGCACATTGTGTTGTTTCTCCTGTCTCAAATATTCTTTAAAGGGAATCCCACATCCTTCCTGAAGGGAAATTTCACTCATGGGATTAGTGACTCTCCACTTTCATTAAGCTGCTGCTTGGTCTCATTACGCACCAATGTGCATCTACAGACTAATTAACAGCAGATCAATAGGGGCCCTGGATGCTTCTCGCACAAGGGGCCCAGTGCTCAGACAAACCAGCCCTCATTATTGGAGGCTTCAAAGAGGATTTCTCAGGATCTACCGGAGGGACCGGATGACACATCAGCCTGCAGGCTTGGCGAAAGTTTGAGAGTTTCCCTGTTCTTCTCTCTGTGTGCACATGGAGGGCTGATGATTATATAAGGAAAACAAATATTTATTTCGAGTAAAGTCCTAACAAGATCAATACTATTTATGCATGTGTTCTGATAACATCTGTTGCAAATGTACCAGTATTTCAGAAAACCACATGACGCCGTCGGTCATCAGGTGGCTGTGCGATGGTTTGGGGCCACATTGCCTCTCCAGAACCTGGATGACTTGGCATAATTGATTGAACCATTTTATTGTGCTCTCTATCAGGAAATCCTAAAGATGAATGTCCGGCCGTCAGCTCACGACCTCGGGTCGTGATGCAAACTCGGGTTTTGCACAAGGACAAGAATCCAAAGCACACAGGAAGCACACAAAGTGAAAATTCTGGAGTGGCGTAGTCAAAGTTTGGACCTAAATCCAATTAAGCTGTTGTGGTGAAACCCTAAAACATGCAGTCCATGCGTAGAAACCCTCCAGTGTCGCTGAATTACAACAATTATCAGAAGAAAACGGGACAACATTCCTGCTTACGGATACAAAAGACTATCAACTATCACAAACACCCAATGGCAACCGTTGCTGCCAAGAGTTGCCGAACTAGTTAGGCTCACTTTTGTTGCACACAGAGACAGGCTGGTGTGGAAAAGTTTTTCCTGTCACTAAATCAAATCATTGGAAAGCTATTTGAAAGTTTTTTTGTTTTTGTTTTATTATGCTGGTAGTTTTCATCAATCAAAATTCCTTTGATCTGTAACATGTAAGTGACAACAAAGGATTTAGGTCAAACCTGGTATTATTATTGTTATTATTTTTCTTTGAGTTTGCATTATTTATATGTTGAAGTACTAAAACTGATGTCTTTATTTGTGTCCTGTATGTTCCTGTACTTTAATAATGCCTGCACATCATTGTTTTTTTTGTTGTTGTTGTTTTTCCTCCAGGTTCCGGAGTTGTGATAAACCTTATAACCCGATTGCTGTAGGTGTCGTTATGAGAGATTAAATTCCCTGAATTATTAATATCCCCACTCCCTACCACACATCTTGCATTGTGCATGGGTTTCTCCCAAAGATCCGGCGCCATAATGACTCTATTTTTATCCCCGTCTTCTCTCATTTGGAGGAGGAAGGGGCGGTGGGGCTCTACAACAATTGGTCTGCATGGCGACCGGTGGCTCGGAGACGTCGATGTTATTATTTTGGGCTCCAATAATCACATTCATCGCCACACTTGCCATGTGAATGCTAACACTCTGCCGGACACAGAGATAAGGTCACAACTGATGTTTCGGCTTGGAGATGCGAGGAAGAAAAGCGTAATTAGTGGCCCAAAGCCTCGGGTGTGATTAAGTGAGGTCTATAAGGTCCTTGGTGACGCGGACAGATGTCGTCTGAAATCACCCAATTTAAATATGGTCCTCTTGTTAGCCAGCCGCCCTCGTCTGGTGGTGTCATCTTCTCCCTGGCTTTTTATCCGGGGGTGAATTCAGCTAAGCAGGATTAGTTCTCCGTGGTTTTTCTTGTCGCAACGGATGCACGGCAACACCCCCGAAGGATGAAGTTTTGTTTTGTGCGAGCCGTGACCGTAGAGTGAAGACGTTCTCCAGAGCTTTAGAGGATAAGGCTCAGAACGAGTCCCTTTCTATGATGTTTTGCGGCTTTCGCCGAACAAGCACATGCAGCTTTTAGATTAGTTCAATTCAGCGCGAGGAGTTCAAACCTAAATTCTTTGTATTGTGTTTTTTTTTTTTACTTAAAAGTAGATCATTTGAACTGAAGACACAGTTTTCAGAGCAGTAATAGAAAGATGTTAGTGTCTTGCGAAATAACTCATGTCATTAGTTACGACTGTAAGTCTCAACGTATTTTAATGCTACTTTATGTTATATGACATCAAAAAGGAGCATAGCTTTCTAAAGTGGAAGGAAAATGGAACATCTTTCAAAACCATTCACATAAATCTGAGGTGCATGTCCACATGTAGGCCTTGTAGTCTTGAATTGTAGAACCGCTTTGCTCTTTTGGAGTCAGACTGGATTGAGTTTGTCAATTGTATTCGGATTTTTCTTATATTTCTTAAACCAAATGATTCAGTTGCAGCTCTGGCTGGGTCTTTAGGGTCATTGTCCTGCTGGAAGGTGAACCCCAGTCTCCAGTCTTTAGCAGTTTCTAACAGGTTTTTTTTCCATAATAGTCCTATATCACCTCCTCTCATTCCTTCTGCTAACTCTGACCAGTTTCCCTGCATCTTCCAAAGAGATGCATCCCTACATCACAATGTTACATGTTCATGGTGATGCCTGTGTTTTCCACACAGACCAGGGAGTTCATTTTTGGTCTTACTTGACCAGACCTCCTTCCATTTGTCTGCACCGTCTATGACTTGTGGTGAAAATTTGTGACACACTGCAAAGTGAACTTCTTTCTTTTACATTTGTGGACTGCATTACTAATACTTGTCCCGTATTCTCCGCCTTGGCTGCTTCTCTGACTCATTCTCTCCAGTTTTGGCCGGACAACCCTGTCCAGTTACGTTTGGATACTCTTTTCCATTGTCAGATGATGGGTTGAAAGTGTCCAAAAACATGGGAACCCCTGGTTCAAAACTTCTTAACAACTTGACACGTCTTGCCGTTTTCCTTGTTCTTCATGTTGTGGTTATTCGCTAATGTTCTCTAATAAACCTTGAAGGCCTTCACAGAACAGCATGTACTGTATGTGGACTCTATTTACTAATTAGGTGACATCTGAACACAGTTAGTTGAATGGAAAAAAAAACAGAAATAAAGAAATAAAGAGACCGAAAGAAGAAAGGAAACCTGAACAATAAACAGAAATGCTAATTTAATGAAGCGAATCCAAAACACAAACAATCAGAGGCACTGAACCAACACAAGGAGTAAACTAAAATGGCAAGAAATAAGGGGGGGGGAACATCAAAGAAATTATTAAAGGAGATAATAACGCCTTTGACAACATGACTTTTTAACAAAAGATCATGACAAAAATGTGGAAAAGTTCAAGGTGCATGCATAGTTTTGCAAGGCTGTGAAGTTGTCAAATTTTTAATACTAAGAGGTAGAAAAGGAAAATCCTTGTTACATTTGGCAAGTAAAGCATGGAAAGAGTTTTAGCGAGCAAGTGCTTCACTGTCCTTTACTGTAAAATTCAAGTTTGGCTCGCAAGTAAATGTACTTTTTCCTTTTTCCACCAACTATAATAGGAAATTGGGAACATATTCTTTGACTGTGGGAGCTTTGGGAACCTCGCATGGTTGAGAAGTGTAAGGCTGCTGGAAAGCATCGTGTTCACTGACACAGGCTGTTCGTTTTAGTTTTGGCATGCTTTTATTTTGAAGACCACCGAATAAAGTTTATTTCGCTGAATATTTAATGTTTCTTTAGGTATGTGTTGCCTTCTGATTGACTGACAACCTCTTCCAGGATGTACCGAGGTAGTGATGAGTAAAAAAATAAAAAAAATCAAACCGGGGCAGGGGGAGAATCAGGAAAACACAGACAGATCAAGATCTGGCTCTCAGAGGGCTGACAGGAGGCCAGGACAGACAGAGGAACGAGGAGGATCTGGCATGCTGCAAGTGAAAAGCAGAATAATTACCAAAGTAATGAATGACAAACACGGGACAGGTGTAACGATTAGCAAGCAAGGGCCTGCAGCACGGAGGGAGGGGAGCAAAAGACAAAACTAACAGAAAGGAAATCCGGGACCAGATTAAGGAATCAAGAGAAGAAGAGGGAAAACGGGCAGCACTCATCACGAATAATGATTACACGAAAACTTACAGATAGTTCACAGTTCAACGTCTTTGCCCCGTTTTTGACAGCTCTCAGGCAGACAATCGTTAGAGGCCGCAGAGCCGAAAGGCAAATTAATCTGGTTATGTATTTTTCCCTTCAGTTATCTTTTTTTTTCTTCTTCTGGGTTTTAAATGTCGTTTTCCCGTTTTGAAAGAAGCTTAGCATCTTTTCAAAAATGTTTAGCCTTAGCCAAAGTCGTTTATTTACCGCCTTCGGTTCTTGTCGGGGCTCTCACGTTGCGCTTTTCTCGTCTCGTCTGCCACTTCCATGTGTTCACAGCTCAAAAACAGCACTTGTGATATTTATACAAACTCTGACTACAGAATTATAAACGGAGAAGGCATTCACACATCTAAAGATACATCCCTCCACGCAGCGAAAGGATAACCTGAAGCAAGTGAAATCTAGGAAACGGGACTTGATCGTTATCGTCCGACTCCATTGCGAAAGGCTCTCTGCCGTGTCTGAGATATAAATAAAGACGGTAAGCGGCTTTGCACGTTTATGGTTTTTATGAATGAATGCAACCGGTGAATGGTTCACCAAGCAGGGGCAAACCCCTAACAGGATCAGTGGTTTTGCTATATTCAGAGGGCTGCAGAGGCCGTTCCGGCTGCACCTTGTTACACCAAAAACATCCACAGACAAAAAAAAAAACATGACATTTTTCCATTTTCGTGTCATATCTTTGATTTAGTTTTGAACACACAATGCCTGTTGTTTGCAAAACAAAATGTGAGTGCTGCTACGGTAGTTACCGGGCAGATAACAGGATTCCCATTTTACATGGGTGGAAAAAATAAAAGAAATGCAGCCATGCAAAAACTAGCTTGAGGCTCGAAACTTTCTTCCCCGTTCCCAAAAGTTGACCTGTTAGCATCAAAGAGGAGCTGAGAGCGCCGCGGGCCCACACACAGAGGAGCAAAATAATCTCATCAGCACCATCCTGGCATAAATCAGACATGATTAGCTGCTGACAGTTTGCTTGTGTATTTTTAGTTGTTCCCTTATTACATAAAATTGTTTGACCTACTTGGCTGGAGGACAGAGAAAGTATTTTTGTGCATTTTGTCAAGTGGAATACATTTCTGTCTCCTGTCTTCACAAACACTTTGTGTTATTGGAAGCTACATTTTAGTTAATGTGTCCCAGATGCACGATGATTGCGTAAAAGGAAAGTTTTATGGACTTTTGAAAGCGTTGTGGGGAAAAACGTTTGTAAATCTAGAATTAAATGCCCTGTGGATCTATATTTTAGCAACAACACCTGGCAGCAGGAGGAAATTTGCTTTACTTCACCGTCTGCCCGTCTGTCTGACGATAATTTAAGTGAGCGGAGGCATGGATTGTATCAGAGCAGGTGATGGGTGATGAGAATACTATCTAATCTGTAGGATCAAGAAATGATTTAAATTCAACCTGTTTGACAAAATAAAACTATGTTTGTGAAAACCAGCAGACAACCTGACCAACACATTTTGATATTGTTCAAAGAAAAATGATTTATAGACGGGCATTTTGACCAACCTGCTTCTCCCAGATACACTAATATTTTTTTATTGTCTCATAAATTCTTGCTTTCTAAAGTTTTTGATATTTTTCTGAGATGAGTGGGCCAAAATGAATTTACAGTGATGTTTAATGCAAACACTTAATGGCAGTAGTTGCCATTTTCACATTTTTTAAACATTCAAGACTAAAGAAAGAGCACATCATAAATAAAATGGCTAAGAAGTCAAATGGGTTTTTTTTAGCAGCACTTTAGATGCATTTCCATGGTAAATATCACAACAAAAGCCAGTTTTGTTCTTCCTGCCTCTGCTTCCTGTTTCCATACCACTCAGAGTTTAGTTGGCTGACATTTGAGGTCAGAGCCTTTATTGATCTGAAGTTGGGACAGAAATATCATTTGGCAAAGAGCAGCACCTCACAGATACCTGCTGCTCCCACTCTTGACAGATCAGAGAATTAACTTGATCGTCTGCTTCGAAGGGAACGCTTGTCAACAACGTCTTCTCCTTTCGTTTAAAACTCAAAAAAGAGGCTAAAATGTAAACCTACATCCCTTGTCGTGAGCAAGTGTTACCCAAGTCTTGTGAAGCCAGGAGACGGCAGGGGTAATGTTTGCAGATGAGCAAGAAACAGAGCCGTGGTCTCCTGGAAGCGCCGCCCTTCTCCGTCCAGTTCAGTCCAACCCCCCAAAACCTGGCCGGCTGCCTGGACCCAGCATGGCATGGAGAGTCCTTGAGATATCATTCCAACAACATTATGTCCAAGTGTATGTGTGTGTGTGTGTGTGTGTGTGTGTGTGTGTGTGTGTGTGTGTGCGTGTGTGTGTGTGTGTGTGTGTGTGTGTGGGTGTGCAGGAGAGAGGGGGTCTGACCATGCAAGCAGAAGCGTTGCGTGCGAGGGAGTGCTGAAGTGGCTCCATGCTGGACGCTGGACGCAGGCAGAGCGCGGTCGAGCTTGGCGATGTGGGAAGTTGCAGAGGTCGTCCCTCAGTTTGGTAATCTGCGGCACAGTGGAGGCTTTTTTACATTGATGTCATCACTTACACCCTATGATCTTTTGAGTCATGGTCTCCACCAAGCTGCAGCAGGTCACAGTTTTGTCAAAAAAAAAAAAAAAAAAAAGATGAGTACATGATTAACAAAGCTTTTATCCTCCTCAGAGTTTCCGCTTGAGGTCCTTTAAGGCCTTACTCATTATGTAAAGTGTGGAGTTAGTGTAGAAAGTGTGTGATAATTTGAAGTTGGATTCACGTGACTTGTTTGTCTTTCAAACTCATCAGTGCAAATTTGTACCTCTTAAACGTTTCCACTTTCACATCCAGCAGCTTCAAAGTTATTATTAGGATTTTATGAGACACACGTACAAAGAAACTTAAAGATCGACCGACGAGCCAAATCAGGAATCGATGGGGTAGAATAAAATGTTCAGAACAAAAAATGCAATCAAATCAATTAAAATACCCTAAATAACAAGGGAAATAAACTAGTACAAAGTGGTTAAATAAAGGCACTCAAAAAGCTTGGTTAATAGGTAAACTGTGGAAATGGTTATGGGTAATTTCACATTGGCCCAAAAGAGGGTATATAATCCTTAAAAAATTCCTAAAGTGAGTTGTTTGCTTTCCCAGAGTTGTTAGGATAAAATTATCACACACAAAAACAGATTTTTTTTTTCCAAAAGAAAACATTTCTTGAAAAGGTAATAATTGGTGAGTAACAGTTTCATATCAGAAAGAACTGTGCAAGAGAACCTGCTCCAAAAAAGAATCACTCCAATAAATCCACAAAATGTGAGGCATCAGAAATGAAAAGGAGTCCTTGCTTGTCCAGACATTTACCGGTTCTTATCCAGCGGCTGCTTAGGATAGTTGCAGCTGCTCCAGCTCCTTGGGTGTCTTGGCTTCTTCTCTGATTAATGTTCTCTAGTTTAGGTGGACAATCATGTCTTGCAGTTGATTGGATTGATACTTATTCAAACTACTCTCTCCGGATAAGTACTGAAATTAAAGTTGTTGTTTTTTTTTCCAAACCTGGACAAGTAAAGCTATGAAAAAGAGTTTTTATATCCCGACTTTACTCCATAGGAATCTGTCGATCTGGCAGTCACTTAAGCTTTTGACAAGGCGATGCGTGTTGTGGTGAGTGAATATATTCGTCGGTGCAGACTGAGCATCTACATAGTTTATATACTGATTCTCTAAGTTCTGACGCCAGTGTCTCAGAATCTTTCAATGTTTTCTCAAAAAGCCTGTAGGTTGGCCATTTGAGCTTGGCTCCTACCTTTTATGGAGATCAAATTACATGGGCAACAAAAGCATGAAAAGACTATGCTGGGATATTGCTTACTCAAAATCATCTGTCAGATCTACAGCATAACCTTTACAATCTGAAGAGCCATGCAGGCTCCCTATTCACAGCCTGTCGATATATCTGCCATAAATTCATAATAGAAACATGCATTTATCGTTATGAGCTGGAGAAATGTATTTAATCTTTGGACATTCTTGTTTAGAATATGCAAGATTAAGATCCTGTATTTGGCAACCTTTATGACATTCTGTGCTCTAACGATGAAAACCCCTTTTTTCAGTTTTTCTAAAGTTCCCAAGCAAAACCCAAGTCTGTCCAGGTCTAGTAAATAAATATGTTTGGGTAAAAAAAAAAAAAAAAAGGTTTGACCTATAAAAAAGGGTTGGTCGACACCCAAACCTTTTGGCTCTAATTGTGTCATGCGGTGACATGGCATTGGGCTGATTAGGCTCTCAGGATTTCCACAACCCAGCGTGCTGCCTGAAGACATCCTGTGAAGATGATGCACTTCTGCCGCTGCTGCTCTGCAAAAGTGCTGTACCACCTTCTGCGTTTGCCGTCATTGTGCCACCAAAGTAGATTTTCGCGCCTAATAATAGAACAGCTTTTTCTTCCTCTGTGTTTCGTCTTGTTCTTGTTCTTCTTTATTTATTGTGTGGTTTAAATAAAAATATTTTCGTGGGTTAATAATCTTCAGGCAAAATCAACGACGAATCGCTTCCTTTTTGGAGACGTTACAAAAATACGGATTGGATTTTTACAAAAAAAATAATCTAGACTGGGTTTAAATTCAGAAAAAAAATTTCTTGTGGTCTAAATAGATTGCTTTCCACTCTTACAACTAGAAAAAAAATTGATTTTTAAATCTTGCTATGGGCAACAACTGTAAGCTTTCTGACAACATCCCAATGTTTTTTTGTTTTTTTTGTCATTACAAGTGTTGCTGCTCTATAATTTGCTCCCTACTTCCCAAAGGAGCCAAAACAACCAATTATCTTTAACGTAATTAAGATTTGGTCTCAGTTTGAAAACAATACAGTAGAGAGCAAGCTTCAGTCCACACATCAATCCTAGACAGTGACTTTCTCCAAAGTAATCTTTTTTCTTTTTTTTTTAACGATTCTATTTTCCTTCCCTTTTCATCCCTTTCAGCTTAACAGCTTTTGGGAGTTGTCATCTCAAATCACTACTTCAGTGACATCCACAGCCTGATGTGCTGCTCCTCCATATGTTGCCAGTGCTTCAAAAAGCTCCTTGCGTCAATAGACAAAGCCATGAGAATATAAATGAACTTACACCAGGCAGTGCAGCGGCAAGTATTTTTAAAAGGCTGGTTATAAACGGATTGGTTATTTTATGCAGCCTGTTTATCGTTCCATTGCAATTAGCAACACGGTTTAGATCAAGAATCATTGAGTTTAAGCCCTTTTTTGAAGTAAATACTGTCACCTTGCAGATGAATTGACACCTGTTTAATTCAGGAAATTATGTGTCGAAGGTGATGTGAAGAAGTAATTCTTCTATATCTTTTTGGGGTTTTACATATAAGCCCAAAAGTTTATCTCTAATTTATTTGACCAGAGCAACTTGTTTCATGTGTTTAGTGTGTCTTATAAAGGCTGAACTCTACATAGACTCTGATCTCCAGTCCTCAGGTGTCCCGCATCCTCTAGATGTGAATCTGCTTCAACGCGCCCAAATTTTAAAAAATTGGTTATTCACTTTCCTCCTTCCATTCTTTTTTCCTTTATTTGCTTCAGTCTTGAGCGAATAAAGATTGGGCTTCCTTTGTTTGCTCGTTCCTTCCCTAATTTTTCCCTTCTTTCGCCCATCTCTTCTCTCATCCTTTTCCCCTTCTTCATTCCCTCATCCTTCTCTTACTTCCATCCTACCCTCACTCCACTCTTCTTTCATTCTGCTCTCCTTTCATTTATTCTCTTGTTCTTTTTCTCCTTTCCTTCCTCATTCATTCACTCATTTCCTTCCTCTCATCCCAGTCTCTTTCCTCCTTTTTTGCCACATTCCTCCAATTCTCTATTCCTTCAATAATTAATTTGTTCCCTCTTTCTAAACTCCTTCTCTCCTCTTACTTCCATTCTCTAACATTTTTCTTTTCTCTTTCACTCCTTTCTTCCATTCGTTCTTCAATTCCCATTCATGCAATCCTTTCTTCCCTCTTACATCCTTATGTCAATTTTTTTCCCCTAAAATCTTTCATTCTTTTCTTCCATCCTTCCTTCCTAGTCAGTTATTTCCATGTTACATATTCAAAACACGGAAACGCTTAACTCTTGTATTTATGTTTAAATGTCCTCAACAGGACAGAGAACTCTAAAACATTTGATTAAACACTGCCACCTTGTGGCCATAATAGGAACACTCTCCGTCCACACATGAACCGGAAATGAATGCTCGTGTTTTTTCCTGCTCCGCACGTGTTCCACTGTGAGCCGACCAACATGGCTGCGTGCAGTGTGGAGGAGCTGTTGGCCAAAGCTGAACAGGAGGAGGCCGAGAAGCTGAAGAGCATCTCCGTCCAGAAGGAGCTGGACCTGGAGTTTGACGTCGGGAATCTCCTGGCTTGCGACAAAAACCGCATCGAGACCCGTGACTTAAGGGAGAAGAAGAGAAACGACTTCCTCCGAGCATTAGCTCGGGACAACACACAGCTTCTCATCAACGAGATATGGAAACTACCCACGGAGAGGGTCGAAGAGGTTATCGTGGCCAAACTACCGGAGCAGACCACCCGGCTGCCCAGAGAGAAGCCCCCGCCGAAGCCCAAACCCCCGACCAAGTGGGAGCAGTTCGCCAAGCTCAAAGGCATCCAGAAGAAGAAGAAGACTAATTTGGTTTGGGATGAAACAGCCAAGGAGTGGAGGAGGCGCTGGGGCTACAAGCGGGCCAAAGATGACACCAAGGACTGGCTGATCGAGGTCCCGGAAACCGCGGACCCCAACGAGGACCAGTTCGCCAAACGGAACAAGGCCAAGAAGGAGCGGGTGGCCAAAAACGAGTTGAACCGCCTCAGGAACATCGCCAGAGCGCAGAAAGTCAAAACCCCTGGAGAGGGACTGCTGCCTAAAGCCCAGCAGTCCAAAGACGAGCTGGCCAAAGCCGTGAGCGTGGCCAAGACCTCCACAGCGTCCGTGGGGAGGTTCCAGGACCGCCTGCCCAAAGAGAAACCCCCCAAGAACTCCGGCAAGAAGAGGAAGTTCGAGCCCCTGATCGGGGACTTCAACAGCGAGAAGCAGAAACAGCTGGAGCTGCTGAAGATCATAGGCAGCAAGACCCCCAAGCTGGACATCACCAAGGCGGTGAACACACAGATGAGGGAGGAGGACAGAGAGGAGGCTGCGGCTCGGCGGAGGAAGGGCGCCGGGGGGAAGGGGCGCAAGGGCAACACGGCAGGGAGAGGCAAAGGGAAGGGGCCGAAAGGAAAAGGAGGAAAAGCTGGAGGAGGAGGGAAGAGAAGAGGAAAACCAGGGAAGCACTGAGGACTTTGATTCTCTGCTTCATCTGGAGTTATTCTGGACTTTTAAGCAGCAGAATGAACTGATTTACTGATAGTGATGAATAAATCTGCAATCTGATCCAAGCATTCTTTTATGCTTGTTGACAAAACATGTAATCTGAATATGATTGTGAATTTAAACGTACTAAGATATTGCAGATTCAATTCATATGGACTATTTGTTTTCTTCAGAATATGCTCAAACCACCACAGAGGCTTGATGTGAAAACTTTTGTAATATAATAATATTGCAGCTAAATAATTGGATTTATTCATTTCAGGTGTTTGGTTTATTTAGAGAAAGATAATTGTCCCATGTTGCAAAAGAGGAGGCTGCTATCACAACTGAGTGTTGATTAAATGAACATTTGTAATATTGATCTGTGTCACTTTGAAAATACACTTTAAACTGCAGAACCAATCAGATTCAAAACAGTTGAATTATTCAAGTTTCTATTCTGTTACACAGCCTTAGACCATGATGCCACCACTGATTAAATATTTATATTAATCTAAGCTAGTTGTGATAATGCAAAAAAAAAAAAAAAAAAGAGATAAATTGTAGTTTTTATGATTATTTCTTGTACTGATGTAAATCAGTATATTGGATTTTATAACGTTGTCAATTTACATTTTTTTATGCATTCCTTTTTTGTTAAGATCAAGAGTTGAACAAACCAAAAGCATAGATTTTCTTCCTGCCTGACCTGTTCTCTTTTAATAATCTGTTCAGCTGAAGTAATCAGATTACTACTGCCTGTAGTCTGTCCCGGTTTGTATGTAACAGACACTGAGAACTGATAAAATGACATGTTTTTATTAATATCGCAGTAATTAATTGGATTCTTTTTATTCGATAAATGAATTTATTAGCATCACAGCTACAAGGAAAAAAGCTGCATCTCCTATTATGACTATAAAGTTTTATTTGCAACTACACTGAGTTACACTTTTGCTTCAGGCAGATGTTTATTTTTAATTGAGCCTATTAAAATGATTCTTTTGATTCTGGTTCTGGTGAGAACACTGGGCCAAAGCTGCACATCAGAGGTAAATAATTAATATTAGCTAATTTAAAATAAAGGTCTCAGCCATGTAAACTAACTAATGGAATAGGAAAGGTACTTTATTTCATTAAAATGGTAAATTTAAAAAAAAACTTGCATTTTGAAATAAACGAGTTAGAATAATTCTAAAATTTCTAATTAACATTTTCAACCACTGAGAATGAAGAGTCAGTCTTCGGAGTGCCATCTAGTGGTGATCGGTGGCTCCTGCACTGATGACGCAGTAAACGTATCACGTCATAAATGTGACTGAACAGCATTTACTCAATAGGAAACATACATGTGGACTCATTTATATTTCTAGAAAAACGTTTACATAATTACATTTAACTTTAATAGATTCAAAACTAAAACAAAAGCACAACCTGTGCCCAGACAAAAATTCAAAGCATCTCCCCTCCCCCTCCCTCTCAAACAATGTAGATTTTCCCAGTGAGGCTGATTGAAAACACCAGGTCCTTGTCAGCACTGCTCATGGGCGTGTTTCCATGGCAACACATGACCTGGTGACCTCGAGGTGTAGGAGAGAATGATTAGAACAAAACAAAAACAATACATCAACCACTTTAATTAGTTAGGATATAAAAAGGTAAATCCCTCACAGTAAGGAAAGAGAAATAATCTCACAGCCAGAGATTAAGATGTGTGTGTATACATGTAAGAGTAGCAATACCTCAACATACTTTTAGTCAAGTAAAAGTCAAAAATAGTGATTTATTACAACTATAATGTGCTTGGGTGACCCAGATAAGGTACATAACTTAATAAAATTGAGAATCTGTGACAAAAATCTGAAAACGGATATTTTGCAGACACTCTCAATCCAATCTGACAGAGTTTAAGGCGTTTAGCAAAAAAATAAATGAGTGAAAAATATCCAGTTTCTAAATGTGAAAAGCTGATAGAGACTGACTCTAAAAGATTACAATTGCAGCCAAGTGTAATAATTTTACTTTAAATGCACATCCTGCTTTGTAAAACGTTGAAACCTTTCTCTAATTTCCCCGACATTGCACATTTACACGCCACTCTCTGTCGGTGCATCGGATAAAATCTAATAAATCACAGGGGAGTTTGTGGTTGTAATGTGACACGAGCTCAGCTAACCACATTTAATGTAAAAATGAACTGAGCTTCACAAAGTACCAAAGTTTAAATGATTAAACCGCTTTCTTTTTCCTGGAAGTGATCATCGGGGAGAGTTTTCCTATGAAAGGCTTAGCTGTGGTTTTATTTAAAGGCTTGGCTTCGGGTTTAGTGCTTGGATTGGGAACATCATCCTGAATTAGGAGCAGTGAGGAAAGTGAGTGACAGCTCACCAAGCCAGGATTTGTACTTTCGGCATTTGCGGACTACATAAACCAATAAGCAACCCCTGAATGAGAGCAGCGCTGAAGTTTTTGTCGTGGTTCGAGGTGCCTTTATTCCACATATGATCGTCTGGCGGAGTGACTGCTCCAGTGTGTGATTGATGGATGGTTTTTAGTCGCTGACACAAGCACAGGGGAGCAGGAGGAGGAGGAAGGTTTCCATCACCATCTGTTGAGCAGCCCATCACCAGGCAGCCGCTGCTCTTTGTTCCTGCTCAGCCATGCCACAGGAAAGCGGGACGCCGTCGATAACTCTCAATCAGTCGAGCTCTGATTTGATGAAATGATTCATGATCGGTGTCTGCTCTGCACCTGCAACGTGACGCTCAAAGAGAAACAAATCCCTAAAGCATAAAAGATCATTAAAACCTTCTGGTTAGGATCTGCTGCCCAATATCACTTCCTTCCTTCCTTCCTTCCTTCCTTCCTTCCTTCCTTCCTTCCTTCCTTCCTTCCTTCCTTCCTTCCTTCCTTCCTTCCTTCCTTCCTTCCTTCCTTCCTTCCTTCCTTCCTTCCTTCCTTCCTTCCTTCCTTCCTTCTTTTTCTTTCTTTATCCTTTCTACTTTCTTTTCTTTTTTCGTTCCTTCTTTCCATCTTTATTTCTATTGTTTTCTTCCTTCTTTCCTTCCTTCTTTGCTCCCATCATCCTTTCTTCATTCTGTCCTTCCTTCCTTCTTACTTTCCATCCTTCATTCCTTCCTATCTTTTCATCCATCCTTCCCTCCTTTCATTTTTCCTTCCTCTTTCTCTCTTACTTCTCTGTGTCCTACCTCCCTTTTCTTACCCCCAAAGTTGTTTGTGTCCTTCCTGGTGCCTTCCTTTCTTCCTTTCTTCCTTTCTTTCTTTCTCTCTTTACTTTTATTGGACTTTTCTTCTTGTACAGTTTCTGATGAACGTTCAAAGCCTGTTCACTGTAGAACTTTATCTAATGCATTCATTTAAAACATGTTTGTTATATTTTAAAAATGGACCTAAAGGAATTAGAAGTCTAGAAAAATGCATTTTCACATGAAAAACTTAATTGTGCTCTGCATGTTTCAGTGAAACTCACTGCTGGAAACAAGGAAGGAAGGAAGGAAGCTCAAGGCGGTGCTGCAGTGGATTAGTCAGCTGCATTTATTTAGAGAGCAGGAGCTTCAGTCGGGGTCAGATCTCCAAGATGCAGCACATCTACATGCAGAGCAATGAACACTTTGAGGTGTTCACCACCGTCCTTGCTCCACAAGGTGAGTGGAAGCACATCTTCACTGAAGTTTGGTTTAGCATGACATTATTTAGTGTTATTATTATTAGATCAGAGTCGGCTTCCTGATTTCTCTTCTGGTTGACTTGATCAAGTGAAGGATGCAGCTGCAGGGATGCCGCCACACCTTCGTTGGTGTGATTTTTCTTATGCATTCTTGATTAAACTAATGTTCTTCATTCCTTTTTTTTTTTTTTTTTTTTTTTTTGCTGATTCATCTCCACTCTCACTGGACTACAGGGAGATATAGATACAAAGCTGAAGCTGAAAAGGCAAGTTTATGTTTTTCTTTACACAAACAGCCCTAAATTAAAATTACTGCATGTTGATTCGATGGACATCTCTGCATCGTATGCATATGAATGACCCACACTGTGTCGTAACCCCCGGACTGAAGGTTTCTATTTTACTGCTCAGCAGTTAATCTCTGAGCTTTGACTCTTAATCCTCTCCATTCACAAGGTCCTGCCTGTGAACCTGCACGCATTAACGTTACTATCACTCACCGACCTCTTTCAGCAGCGAAACCTGATGTTTTATTTATTTGGCGGAAAAAAGAAAAAAGAAAAAAAATCCAGAATTTTCTCTCCTATTTAAAAGCGTAGTTCTCTCTGTGTCCGCTAGATGGTGGTGGTGCGCAGCTACAGACCCCACTGGCCAGACGAGCTGGCCCTGTCTCCGGGTGACGTCATCCTGGTTCTGTCCAAGCACGAGGAGGGGAGGTGGTTCGGGCGGCTGCAGCAGGGCCAGTGGGGCTACTTCCCCGCCTCGTGCGTGATGGAGCTGAGCCAGGTTGGTGGATGTGTTCAGTAAAGCTGCAAAAGAGAGCTGCTCGTGTTTGCACGCCTCTTGAACGTCTTTACAGTTTGCTACGAACAAACTGGTACTTATCCCCCTTCCCCCCCTGAGCGTATACTTTATAAACTATTCGATGTAATTATAGCTGCAGAACATTTTGAGATTTATCTCCACCGGCTTTCAGCTCCAGAGGTTGAAATATTTGACCAGTGTTCATGATAAAACAGATTAAGTTTAATTAGACTGAATAGACTTTTTGAACATGGATTATTTATTTATTTATTTATTTATTTATTTATTTATTTATTTATTTATTTATTTTAAGCCTTACTTCAACTGTCTTTATGTCTGGACTTTGACTGGACCATTCTAATTCTATTCTTGAATATGCTTTGATTTAGACAGGGTCCCAGACTTTTTTTAAGATGCAGTCCAAATGAATGACTCATTACTCATTGCCTCTGTAGAGCTCAATGAGAGCTGGCGAGGGAATGCAAGCATTTGATTCAGGTTTGTTGGAGCAAAGATGCAAGTAAAGTTTGCAGGAAGGCAGCTCTCAAGGACTGGAGTCGGGCTAAATGTCATGCTTTATTCCTCTTTCATCTATTTTAGGTTGCGTTTTCACATGTAATCCTGATGAAAACGAACTAAAGTATCCGGATGTAGCATGAGAAGATTTTTAAAAAGTTCAAAATGCTAATGCTTTTGTCAGAATCTATGGCTATTTAATCCTATACTGAACAACATGGGCCCATTTCTGTGTTCCTGCAAAAAGAAAAATCCTCAGAGCAAAACAAAGCAGAGTTTGAACTGAAGCAGAGATTTCCGTGGGGTCTGGAGATTAAATAAAAAAAATTAAAAAAAATCAAGATGCATCTAAATACGCCTAAATTTGTCATTCTGCGCTTCGTTTCAGACTAACCTGCCAACCAAAGGCTTGCAGAGAAGCTCATCTCTGAGAGTCAACACCGAACGCTGCAGGTATGGGATGAAAGAATAAACACTTGAAGCAACCGCGTAAACAATTTCACGCATCCCCCAACCTTTAGCCAGTCCGCACACCGCGCTTCACGCTCCGTATCCAGCAGATGTTCCTCACATGCCCCCCCATGTCCAGATCCGATCCCGCTGCTCTCCTCCCAGCGCCCCTGAACAGGTGGCCCCTCTCTCCTCTCATTAGATAACAAAGCGCAATGATTGCCAAGCCCCCCAAACACACACACAACAACACACACGCACACACACACACACACACACACACACACACACACACACACACACACACATGCACAGAAGCCAATCTCCTCTTATTTGAGGAGTGAGGGAAATGTTTGTTTCTTCTTCTAACCTTTTTTTTAATGATAGATATCGATATACTAAAGGATGAGTAAAAGCTGCTCTGCGCAAACTCCTGCAAATCCAGACTCGAGTCCTCTGCTCGGCTTCTTGTAACCTCTTGTCTGCTACGGCAGCTTAATTTAGGTCACAGGGAATAAACAGGGCCTTTGTGTTTGTTATTTCCTCTTTGTCCCCCAGTGGACACATTCTGCAGGCGCCGAGGAGGGGGAGCGGCAGAGGAGGGCTGGATGCGAGCCAGGTTAAGCACGACGGCCCCTTCCCGGTGCGGAGGCCCCAAAGTCCTCCGCAGGAGCCCGTGGCCCCCCAACCTCAGCTGCACAGATCTCCAAGTTTGCTCCACAGGATCTTGTCCAAGTGTCGGAAAAAGAGCGAATGCCACGGAGCCACCAATGGGGCCTTCGAGGGTGACTGAGGAGAAACCTTTCTGTGTCCATGGTAACTGAGAGGAGTTGACTTAGGCGGTGGGGTTTATTTGAGATTAGGTGGGTTTCAGAAACTTTCTTTCTTTGTGTGTAAAAAAAAAAAAAAAAAAAAAAAAAGGTCTGAACCTCTTTGTTCTGAGCCTGAAGTCGACTGTTCTTGTCTTTGTTAAATTTCAACAAGAAAAGAAGCTGTAATGAATGCTGCCGTCACGTCGCACACGATGGAGAACGTTGTGGCACAAAGCAGCAGCCAAGTCAAGAGGAGTCCACTTGGTTACACTAAAATATTCATTCCCCTTGTTTCTGCCAGCTTTGCGCATGTAGCGAATGACTGGACCATTATTACACACAGATTTGCATCGATCAAAACCAAGGCTGCTCTATAACTGAGGATGACACGTGTCACTGAATATTGTTTATCAATTGAGAGTAATCCACAATTTTCAGAGTATTTTCCATTGCCTGTCCTTGGGGAATGCTGTCTGTGGGTAAGCTTATTTTCTCAGCAAAGGTTCTGGTAGTAAAATGTATAATCTCCTGTTTATTTATACTTATATATAACCCAGAAATGAACTAAGTTGGCTTATCTTGTTTCTGCTGATTTGTGCCAGCTGAGTCTGTAGGGTGAGCAGAGATTTTCCTGATATATATTTTTGTAATGTAACTGTAATTACAGTGGCAGCAATTACATATTTTTAGCTGTAAGAAGTGTGTATACACCCGTCATGCTATGCTTTGTTTGTATGCTCATATACTCTTTGCTTATTACATAAGCCATTATGAGGACAATAAAAAAACACATGACGACTCCCCCGGTTTAATCTTCATGCAACATTTTTTTTCCCCCACGTCTCAAAGGCTGTGAACCTCAATTTTCTTTGCGATGCAAAATAAAAGCCAGAAGCGAAGGAAGGGAAGTGTGAGCTAGTTTTGCCGAAAGCCTCGCCAGAGGAGCAGGAACGGTGCCCGTTGTCCCGGCAACACAAAAGCAGCTCTCGAGAGGCTGCTGCGTATCTTCTTCTGTGGTGCTTCTCAGAACGGCCCTGCTGATCGCACCTCCTTTCAGTGGAAGCAAACTGCAAACTCAACCCCAACCTTGGCCTTGACATCCATGCAGGAAACTCCTCCGCCCTCCCCTCCTCGTTGTTGTTTGATCTTCTCTGTTGTATAATCTTTTGTTGTAGGAGGCAGTAGGAGGCAGTTGCTCTGTGGACAGAGTGGGGAGGCACGTTTTGCACAGGACTAAGGGTGTAAAAGTTGCAAAGAGAGAGAGAGAGAGAGACGACGACTCCGGTCATCCGAAGCCAAATCTGAGGGGATTGCTGTGGCTTTTAGTAGCAATGAGGAAAATCTCGCAACGCCTTACAAATGAAGTCAAGCTCCTTTATTTCTTTCACATTTTGTCTACAAAGCACAGACCTCAAGATGGTGTGTAATTACTAAGTGGAAGGAAATATTGTAAAAGTAAAAATCTGAAAAGTGTGGCTTGCATTTATATGCATCTCAGTCAGTACGTTGGAGCTTTGCTGAAGTTACAGCTGCAGATCGTTTTAGGGGAGAGGGAGAGGAGAAGGTCTCTGCCACTTTTAGACTGTTTTGTTTTGGAAATAGATCAAGCTCAGTCAGATTAGATGGGCTTAGCTAACACCGGTTTGAACACCGGTTTTCAGGTCTTCACACACGCTTCTACAGATTTTCCGCCTAAACACGCTCTGATCTGAACCAGTTTATGGTTGTTGTGCTGCAGGAAGGTGAGCCTTTGCCCCAGCTCCAAGTCTCTTTCTGCCTCTAACAGAGTTTTCTCCCGAGATAGTTTCGTCCATATTTCCATTAAAACTGAAAATAGTTCTAACGCTGCCAAAACTGCACTTCAAACATGTTCAACAGTGCGTTTTGGAGATGTAAGCAGAGTGTGTTTCCCACCACGCACGCCTATTTGCATGTAGACCAAAAATTCAAATATGGTTCCATCAGACCGGAGCGCCTTCTTCCACTTTTACTGAGTCCTATGTGGTTTGTTACAGTCTGCAAACAGCACTTCAGCTATTAACTGATCAGCTGATTTCTGAAGGCCACTGGATCACTCTTTTCAGATGTATATTTGTAATAAAACAAAACAAAAAAAAAATCCTAAAATAAAAACTTTAACTTTTACCTTAGAAAATAATCTTGTGCCTGGATCTTTCTCACAGGGACTTGCAAGTATGCAAGCAGTGGAAACGGTGACCTAATTTGGCCTGCAAACACCACAGTCCAATTTTAAAACACACACTTTGGAGGGGCTGTGGAGTCTCCCGCCTAAAAGGCCGTCCTCTCCCCGCTGCGTTGTGTTGGGTGTCTGCCGGGGGAAGGGGCGGAGGAGGGGGAACGGGTTGCCTGCCAGATGACTGCGCTGTCATCCTTATAATGGGCTCCCATCTGCTGTCTCGCACACACATAAAGCCAAAGTGTGTTCCTGGGAGTTTGTGCACATGCCTACAAGTGTGTTGGGGTGGGGGGGGGGGAGATATTCCTCTGAGGCTCTCTGTCATTTCCACAGTGCAAAAAGCATTTCTAAGTAGAATTAAACAAAAATAAAAAAAAAAGGGCTGTGGAGTCATTCACTGATTGAGATTTCAGTCCTATTAAATGTGATTCAGATTGATGTAAAAATGCTTCCCTTTAGAGCAAGGCTCTACTAAAAAGGTACGAAACCAGTCAGTTATCTACTGCCGGTTAGATGTTGACCGCTTATAAGCGTTTAATAAAACCTAAAGAACTCTGAATTATCACTAATTCTGCATAAAACTTGAGATTGAAGGATTGCTGGACATCTCCGGTTAGGACCAGGAAGGTGTCTGTGTGTCGACTGTTTACATGAGCGCGTGCTGCTGCTGCTCCTGCAGCACAGAACAGGTTGGCATGTTGTCTGGCTCACGCCATTCGTGGGAGGAAGGTGGGGGGGTGGTGACCGAGTGAATGGGCCTGTAAAACCAACAGCCTAAAGGACAAAGGACCCTGGGGGCATTAAGTCATGGGTGAGTGGGCCCCTTTAGGGCCAGCAGCTGACCCTGTGGAGAGGCGTCTTGTTCTGGTGGAGGGGGCTCGTGTCGCTGGACCTTCAGGCCAAGATGACAACATGCCCAAACATGTATTCCCTCTGAAGAGTGAGACATCTTTAACCACTTTATTTATGCTCAAACCCAGTTTCCCCTGAAGGAGACTTTCAGCTCCATTTAGGGAACAATACTTGAATAAACCACAAAAGGTGTTTCGCAGTTTCAAGTCTCTCCTCTCGTGCTTTTGGCAAAAGCTCCGGATGTTTTCCACCCCTGCTGTGACCGTGTTAGAAACACTAAAGGATCATAACAAATCTTTATTACAACGGAGGGGAACCGCCGAAGAATTTGGACTTGACAGAGAAAGAAAGACACAAAAAGTGATGCAACAAGATGCATTTATTTTTTCACAAATAAAGTACAAGGTTACAAAAAGAGAGCTGGCAGGACATCTAAGGTAACTTGGTTATGACAGTTACTGAAATTGCTACATTAAACAGCACGTTTTATAAAAGCAATTCATCCAGCATCTTGTGTTTATTGCTCATGCAGAACTACAGTAGTAAACAGAGCTGCTAGCATCTTGTGCTTGTACTTAATTCCCTCAACACCTATAATTTGTATTTGTCAAGAACTGTTAACTTCAAAACAAATGAACTTGGATTTAATGGATGCAATGTACAACAACGAGTCAAACCGACCCGCAGGAACAGATCACACAAATATGAACAGATTAGACACATCCAAGTATAAATCGCTTATAACGTTGTTAGTGTACCGTCTGTACCAAACTCTCCTGATCTTTCCTCTTGATCTCCCTGACAAGATTTCCTTCTTATTCTCACTCAGAGGTCTAAATGGAGGATAATCCAGATTAGAGGCAATGCTAGATCCACTAAACGCTGACAACACAAGATTCACAGCTGTAGTGCAGATTATAGGAAGTTTCAGTAAGATTACAAATAATCACGAGTCGGGCTACTAAAATGGAAGACAAGCCTTGTTCAGCACTTATTAAATGTAGTTGGATTTTGCTGTATTGCTCTGATTTACAATCCAGAGTGTATAAAGTGCAGGATCTGTAGTTGTCATTTAGGGGTTTCTTCAGCCAACTGAGCTCGGATCAGTCCAAGCAGTGTTTTTTTTTTTTTTTTTTTCTCTCCCCTCATTAAAATGACTTTTAATTGAAAGAATGCTTTAAAAATTTTAAAAATGCAAATTTGAAATCGGATCTGGTATGAAAAAAATCGGGAGATTTTATTTTTAAGCCACATTGCCCAGCATCCGTTATTGTCCAATACTAATAATAGTTTTCACCATAATTGACTTTTGGAGCAAATACAAGCCAGCATGAAACATAAATAACAATTACAGATCAGCAAAAAACAAACAAACAAACAAAAAAAAACAACAACAAAAAAAAACAAGAGTGTGGAAGTTAGGTTTTGATCAGGGAATGTCAGCATCATACAAGGACACACCTGCCTACAAAAACGGCTTATTGCAAAGTTTTTTTTTAGTGTAGTTAAAGTACACACTTCTGCAGCCAAACAGGAGAAACAAAAGGTAAAAAAAAAAAGTCAAGCAGCAGATCCTTCATGTCAGCATTCATCACAAATTAACCCGCACACCCAAACAAAGAGCTACATCATGATAATTAACAAACAAAGGTTTAAATTTATACATATAAAAAGTGCAGTTTGTCTATGATTAGATTTCAGAGATAGAGTCCTGCTACCTAATTGCAAAACAAATTTGATTTAAAGGGGGAGGGGGAATGCTAAATCTAAATGTTACAAGGTCATGCAAACATCTATAAAATGATCATTTTCTAAGATCTTGCCAAATTATTTCATAGAGGCTTAAATTCAGGGGCAGCGCATGTTGTTGTTTTTTATACCTTGGTGACATTAAATGAATGGCAGCCCAGTCCTGTTTCCTTTCTTTTCTTTTTTTTTTTGTAAAGAGAAAAGATAATAAAATTCTTCAATAGTTTCTCTTAAAGGTTTCCTCTTCAAAGAAATAAATAAATTAGTAGACATTAAATAAATAAGAATCTACAGCCTTCACATAAAAACGCGGTCCTTCTCAGCCAAATGTTTGACGTTTGCGATGTGAAACTGTGTCAGTATCGGCCGTCACAATGAAACATCTGACAAAGGGGATTTTGTTTTGTTTATTTAAACAGTGACATGCTTAGAGCAAATATGATTTTTAGGCTGTTATTGTCAGCAAACTAAAAAAAAAAAAAAGAAAAAAAAAGGAAAAAACTTCATGACTTCATGGTGTCCAATTTATATTAACATCTAAGTCTCAGAAGAGTCAGAAAATAAATAAAATAATTAGAGATAAACAATAAAAGGTACCCTTCCACGTTTGAGGTTCTTTCACATGTACATTGCAATGAAATACATTCAACTGATGTCTCCATGGACTCCGTGGTCTCGGATCGGAAACGCTGTGTTGTAAGACAGATACCATCTCAAGTGCTATCCAGTTTGCCCTTTCAAAATAAAATAAAATAAAAAAAATAAAACTGAAGAAACACACTGCTCCTTTCTCAGCAGCAAAAATCCTCTCAGTAGTGCAATTTTGACTGACAGTTTCTCATTCTCTTCCTCAAAACCTCACACCAGCTTGGACTAAGCGTCTCAAATGATTGCTATTTACAAACACACACAGCTGCATTTTGCTCGTTTTAGCTTAAAGTAAAGGGAATTTTATTGTTGGGCGTCTCGTTAAAAACCTGTAGTGTGATTTTAAAGTTCGTGTTAAGCCGGTAAAAAGCTGGAGATGTGGCATGTGCGTGATTTTTATCAAATAACAGCAATCGGACTAGGTTAGCAAAAGAAGCTGAGGGAGATACATCGTGACATGTGTTTCCTGGCATTTAAAATTATATATTAAGAATATATTGCTCAGAAGCAGCCACCGCTAGTAGTACAGACTATATTTGTATAGTTTCTACTGTAGGCAAAGATGTAGGTAAGTAAAAAAGACTAGGTGACCTAGGAATGTGTTATAAACTGTACCGGCAGTCAGGGCCTCGGCAGTGTTGATGATCTGCATCACTAGATTGTCTCCTTCAGGACTGAGTGGACAGTTTCAGGTGCTGGACGGACGTAGTGCTGCTTGCTTGGGAGTGGGGGACGGCTTTAAAGGACGAGAGCCCTTGAGGTAGAGCCGGACGACGGGTAGGGAGTCAGATACTGTCGAGCCTGTTCTGTCATAATGAGCTGGTCCTCTGTCTTCCCATAAACCACTGCTTCCCAGTCGCTCACCTGCAGGGACGCGGGACCGGAGGTTAGTTTGGCCGTCGGCAATCGGTTTCTATGCTCCGCTGATCTGGAACAAACTTCCAGAAAACGCAGACTATGCAACCTGGAACACTTTTTTTCTCCAGAACCTTCAATGTTTGTCAGTTTGCATAAATACTGCGGCAGTCCGATCTGTGTTACGTTGAAAAGCCATCACTTATAGTAATGAAGCTAGAACTGATTTTTCTTTTACAGCGGTTACTTTTTATAATTTTAGTAAAGCGAGAACAACCCTACATCTGTATGCACATGTCTGTTTTTGTTGATTGTGGCTATATTGCTTTTAATTCCAAAAATAAATGTAAAACCAGCTGATATTATTGGTTTAAATCCATAAAAATGACTTTATTATATTGTTTAGACCACAGAGAGCGCAGATTACTAAGGTTAGTTGATTTTTATAAATGTGCTTTAATGCAAGCAGCGCAATTTACAGCTGAACAACAAATAAAGAGCCGGAACGGGAAGATGTCTGCCACAAAATGCAGGAAACATTCAAAAGCAAACTGCATCGTGCAGGCAGGTTGGTTTCACATACCTGTGCAGGAGATGATTTTGGTTCTTTGTGTGAGGAGGGACCGTTTTTCGCTTCAGGCCTGGAGAAGCAGTGGGTGTGACCACTGACTCCTAACGAGGACTTGTCTTTCTCAAAGGCTGGCTGCCTGCCCTCGTCTTCCTCAGTGACCAGTGAAGAGTTTGCCATCAGACTTTCTTCTGAAATCTGGAGTATGATGAGAGGTAAATGCTGCTGTTGAAAACAGGGTTTCTCTCAGGGGGTTTTGAAAGAGAACAGTCTCAGTCTTTCTTACAGTCCTCCGTACCGCATGTTAGACAAACCAGGCTCAACGTCGAGCCTTGATGAAAGAAGAAGTCAGACTGACTCACCTGTGCATTGTTGAGCTGCTCCTGGAAGACGTCAAGGCTGTCTTCAACCCAAGGGTCTAGTACAAGAGACTTGCGCACTTTTCTCGCTGGACCATCCATCTAAATGTACAAGTCAAACATTTATTTGTCACTTTTTCTCTATCGGAGAACGTAAAACAGCCATATCAAACATTTTCTATAACAAACAAAGCAGCTAAAGAGGTCGGAGTGTGACATACGTAGATGTCTCTTCCTGTCTCCTGCTTCAGGACTTCTAGGATGTCCTCTTCTAGGAACGCCAGAGGCTGCGGCTACAAAAACGGAGCAAGAAGAAGAGTATTAAACGACAGCCCTTGGAGAGTAAAAATAACAATCAGCCTCATGATCAGCGCCTCACCTCCATCCTCAATGGGCCGTGCATTTTTTCCTGGGCGGCCAAAGCTTTTTTAAATGGGGTTGGGGTTCTTGGGGTTGGGACTGCAGCATTTTTAACTAATTTAGGGGTCCTGGAACTAAAAGAAAAAAAAAAAAGTGTCACTATGATATTTTGTCCTGAAAGAATGACATTTTGAAATTTATTCGTCACACTTTATTTACCCATCGTTCTCTTTCAGGTGTTTGGGTGTGTTTTCCTTGAGGAGAGGCGTACTGAGGAGGCATCTCTGACCGCACACAGGAGTCGAGGTCAAAGCGGGATCCTCCAGGTTCAGAAGCTCCGTCGCTGATATGTTGCAGAACTGATACGACAAAACACAGCACTCAAAACAAACGCCTAAAGCAGCATCTCTGCATTAACTGTGAGAGGACAAAAAGGCAGCAAGGCAAACATCTTACTGCCAACGTGGCGCACGAGTACGACTTTGTGGGCGTCTTCTTGGGAGAGTTTGACATGTTTTCCAAGAACGAAGAGCAAGTCCTGTCACACAGAGGCTGTCTCCTGCCTCTCCTTTTCTTCCTCCCGCTGGAATCTTTGCAGGGTTTCAGTGAGTTGATGATGGGCGACTGGGAGGAGACAGCGACCAAGCCAAACAACGGGCAGTTCCCATCGTGGCCTGGCATGGCGGTGTGATTGTTAACAGTGTAGCCTACTGGCTCATAAACTGTCCTCTCCTGCAGCAGATTGGTGAAGCCTGCGTGGCTGTGCCTGGGCGGCGTCGCTGCATTCGACACGTCAAAACTGGCCACGTTGTTCCACGTTCCAGGCTCCTGCCGGGAGGAAGAAACATTCTGTAGATAAATCCATTATATCTAATCATAACTATTCTGCTTTTGCTCTTGTAACTCACCGAATCGAGCAGCTCCATGGTTTCTGCAAACTCTGGGATGGTCTGAAGGGTGGAGAGCACAGCGCTGGCCTCTGCGGTCAGGAACTTGCTCGGAGAGACTTGAGGGGGTGGCGCTGGGATGTCCGGCCCTCTCCAGGGCCCCCTCTCCGCCTGCTCCTCCAGGCTGCTGCTGGTGGTCATCGAGTCTTCAGACAGACTGTCTGACCAGGCCAGGTACGGCTCCACGCTCTGAGGGTCAGGAAAAAAACGGGAAAGCTATGAAAAAAGATTTCATATTGCAGAACAAAGGCGTTGGTAAAAGATTTAAATCGCAAAAAACGTGAATCGTTAAGCACACAGTACTGCAAAAGCATTCATACCACTTGAACTTTGTTTTTTTTTTCCTTTAAATTTTTCATATGATGTAAAATTACAAACTTAAATCTAAATTGAGATTTTATGTGATGTAACGTGTAAAAATAATAATGATGAAAAAAAAAATCACTTAAAGTTGTTTGAAATTGTTTATACACAAAATTCTGAAAAGTGTGGCATGTATTTGCATTCAGGCTGCCGATGTCAATACTGTTCAGAACCACATTCTGCTGTATTGCACATAGTTTTTGGAAACGTTTCTTCCAATTCTGTAGAAAGAGAAATCTGACCCAAGATTAGTTTTCTTTGAGATCTTTTAGGAATTTGACTGGGTCAATTTTAATACCTAGTGGTTGCTGGTGTTGTCCAGCTGGAAAGTGGAAGTCCAGACCAGTCTCAAGTTTGTCCAGCAGGCTTGTCCTGCATTTAGCTCCACCCAATAATCCTCCGATAAACTCCAACTGCATCCCCATAGCATGATGCTGCCTCCGCCATGCTTCCACGAGGATGATATGTTCAGGGTTAGTCTTACTTTTCTGAAAACAATATTTCCTCTTGGATTGCATGTAGAGGAATCATATACGTGTCACACTTTTACGATTGTTTTGTGTAAAGAAATATTAATTCCACTTCACAAATCTATCCTACTTTTATGTTGGGCTATTACATAAAATCTCTTCTTAGTCAGGGGGTTTGAATACTTTTGTGCACATAAATGCTATAAATAGACGAGGAGGTTCAGTTTTGACAGTAGAGACTAAAGGGGCGTTAAAAACAAGAGCTTGACAGATGAGGGGTGGATGGAGCAGCTTCACGGGTGCAACTGTAGTGAGGCGACTACCAAGCACAGCTTCAGCCTAATCCAGAGGAAAATATGGGATGGAATATGTTTTAATACAGCAGGACTACAGGCACGCATAAATGTGCTCAAATCTTGTGCTATACACAGTAAAAAAGCTCATTCAGAAATGTCCAACCACTAGAGAGGTGATTTATCAGACAACATAAAAATGATCAAGTTTTATATTTCATTGTTCATCAAATTTTGAACTATTGCTTTAAAATGAGCTTTTCTTCAGTGTATGACAGCTGCAAAAACCCACACAGGATGCTAGCTAAGTCTGCTAAAACACACACACGAAGTGTGTTCTTACACGTGAACCTCTGCACTGCACGTGTCGCTGGACTTCGCTCTCTGCTGACATAAGCAGCAGCTCAAGCTCCTTAATTCTCTGTTCTCTGTCAGGATCATCCAGGCAGGATGGCTGCAGTGTACGAACATCAGGGAGGAGAGTTCGACAAGAAGAGAGGAAGGGGAAAGAGTTAAAAGAGTTAAGATAATCAAAGAGAGGGGACAAAACATAAATTCACAAACATTGATTATTCAGGGTTAGGTGAGGAAAAAAACAAAACAAAAAAAAAACAGGACAGTCAAGTGTTTGATTGGCTTGATTTGTCCAAAGTTAGCAAACAACAAGCAAGTGTAACAATCAAGGTAAGAAAATAAAGAGAAATGTTTTTTTTTATGTGCATTAACCTAAACACAAAGACTCACTGATACAAAGCAGGAGTTTTCAGGAAGGCCATCTATAATGTGTCCGCTGGCAGGATCGTAGGAAAAACTCCCCACCTGCAACACACAGCACCAAGCTGAAAGGAGCTCAAGTGAAAGACTTTAGATGAACTGCGATGCGGAGGCTGAAATGGACCTGGCTGGAAGCCGTCACAGGCAGAGGACTGCGACCGCAGCGCTGGGCGTCGGTCGGAGTCAGAGGACAAGATCTGCTGTTCCGTCTTTTCCCGTTTCCGGAGGAGGTGAAAGACTTGCCGCCGTCCTGCAGGTAGCCCTCGTGCTCCACTTTCCTCCTCATGGTGGAATTCCAGTGGTTCTTGATGGAGTTGTCTGTACTGTGAGGAAAATGACTGACGGCATTAAACATCTGGACGCTGGCTAAAGAAGGAACACATGGTTGAGGCAACGTTACCGGCCAGGAAGCAGCTTCGAAATCTCCGCCCAGCGGTTGCCGAGCCGCTTGTGGGCTTCATAGATGATCCGATCCTCCTCCTGCGTCCATGATGACTTCTTCACCTCCGGGTTCAGGTGGTTGTGCCAACGCTCGCGGCACTGTTTTCCAATCCTCCCTTGCAGGTGCTTTGCGATCACTGACCAGCGCTTTGGGCCGTACTTGTGCACCAGGTCGATCACCTGCACAAACGCCCCAAAACAGGAAACATGGAGTCATTTTATAGAAAAATACACAAGGTGCAAAGAGACTATATATTGCTAAACAGCAGAACCCTCATGCTGTAGCTGCAGCCCGTTCTGTCAGAACTAAGCAATGCTGTGATGTCATAGCTGGCAGGCCAAGTTTAAGCAACAGCTCTGATTAGATGTAGCTGGTTTGTAATGTTTGGATTCAGTCCGGCATGATTCATGGTCATTTTTAGCAACAGAGATTTGCAAAGTGATACAAAAAGGTGATAAAGCAAGCGAGCACCGGACGACACAAGTACTGATTTCAAAGGGGCTTTATGTGATTGGCCTGCATTAATGTTTGGTTCTAAGACTGTCGCAAAAAGTAATTAATCAATTGATCACACGATAAATTAAAATGAGCTCGATAATTTCCATTCTGACGATGATTAATGTTTATTTAAGGGCAATTTTGTTTCATTTACATAATCAATTTTATGTATGGTTTAGGTTGCGTGCCGTTCTTATTTCCTTTATATTTGTTTTTGTTTGTTGTGATTTATTTTGGACATTTAAAACATCTTCCAGTTCCACTAAGTTTATTCGTCTTTGAGAGGGTGTACTTAACTTATTATGCCATTAAGATGATATTACTTGAAAATAGACTCAACACAATTATATTATTGTTTATTGCAATAATTTTTGGGAACTGTTTAACGAGTGCAGAGCGTAGTTAGCCTGGAGGTAAATAACAGATTGCACATGGTGGTATTTGTGTTTGTGCTGTGTTCTTTCACACCCTTCCTCTTTCTCCCATATAATCTCCAGCAACTCCCAGCTCTACTTACCTTTTGATCCTCTTCTTTTGTCCAGGGTCCTTTTACCAGCTCTGGGTTGAGGACCTTCTGCCAGCGGTGCTGACACTGACCATCTGTCCTCCCCTGTGGCAGCAACACATAGAAAGTTCAAAACCTGAACCAGCTGCTAAACTGGGCCCTGAAAACTGCAACTCACTGGGACTTCCCAGCCACACTAGTGTCCTAATGCAATTGGTAAACAACTTTGACAGGCAAAGAGTGAATAAAATGTTGCTTTTGTGATAACACTTACTGGAAAGAAGGTAGCTATTGATTTCCAGGATTCGGTTCCATGCTGCTCCACAAGTTTTTTAAGTTTTTCATCCTTATAAAAATTAGAAGAAAGAAAAAAAAAAATACTCAATATGTGTTTGCCTCTCTTATAGTTTTCTTTTGACGTTTTTCCCTCTTTCACTTCAATGTTTTAGATTCTTTAAAAAAAAAAATTTTATTTTACATGAGACAGAGCATGTATCTGTCTAATGTATCTGACACTGTTTGTCCGTTTTAAAAGAACCAGAGTTTATTTTCTCATTGGTCCAGACCTTTTGTTCAGGTGCGAATACAATATAGGACAAGTTTAGCATGTTTAACAAGAAATGTTTGTTTTCTTTCCGGGTTTGTGCTCTGCCACACGCCACCATTTCTGTCCAATGGAAGCAAAGATCGTTACCCGCTTGGTTTTACTTAAAAACTATAGTCCGCTTGCAAAAAAGCTCAGTATGAAATCAAACTGCACCAATAAAAAAAAGAATAAAGTCCTCTTTAGGTCTGGACCAAACAAACTTTAATAGCGTGAATACATCCAGAGATAATTTGATTAAATAAAAACAAAAAAAAAAGGCAAGTGATTTTGTTCATTTAGGGAACAAAAAGCTATTCAAACATAATCTGCCTGTTCCCATGTGAAAAAGTAATTGCTAAACAAAACTCTTAGAACACCATGGAGGGATTTGATCCCATGTTTCTTTGCAGAACTGTTTTATTTCAACAATGGCGAATGTTTTTTTTGTATTGAATGGTTGGTCCAAAGTTACATCAGAGCATCTGGATGCCATTTTTGCCCATTCTCTCTCTTTCCTATAGCTGAATAGCGAACATTGACATCTGTGGAGCTTTATATGTTGTTCTGGATTATTTTACGACATCCTGGATGAGCCACTCCTGGAAAGGTTCAGTGCTGTTCCAATATTTGTCCATCTGTGGAAAATGTCTCTCTGTGGTTTGCTGGAGACTCAGACCTATAGAGATGACTTTGGTACCCTGATAGGTGCCAAAGACTTTGTCTCTCATCTGTTCTTAAGCCTTTAGCTGGAGCTTTTTACAATCTTATATATTACTTTATGTGGCCAGAGAGGCCATATATCTTGATCAGATGGGTCAGGCAGTAACTGGGCCTGAAATCAGCAAATTTGTTTACTAACAGTTAATTAATTATTTAACAAAAAGGTAATTACTTTTTTCCACACAGTCCGGTTGGTTTTGATTTCAAAACTCCATATGATATTTACTCTTAATGTTTTTGCCCATAATTAAAATCTGTTAGATGACCAGAAACATGCAAAAAGAAGAAACCTATCAGCCTACAAACTCCACTTTTTAAGCATGCTATGCTACAATTTGCCACAGGCCACTATCCAAACATTATGAGGTCAGTTTCAGTTTCAGTCTCTTCTCAGGCCACACCCTACATGCTAACGTCCGTCATCCTCTTACCTCATCTCGGGACCATTTCACTTTACACAGCAGCTTCTTGTCTTTGCTCTTCTCTTTACTCTCTGGGTCTGTGGAGTGGAGCTCTTCATCCTCATCAAGGCTAGAAATACTGCAATAATAAAACAGAAAGATTGTAAAACAAAGACCGCAGAAATGAAAACGGCACATAAAAATCCCATAGAACCAGCCAGGTCTCTCCTGATTAGTACCACCTTTTGCTTTTCTTGTCGGCTCCCAAGTTCTAATTCTGATAGTTTGATTTAGGGACACATGAAACAGGGGAAAAGAGTGCTACAGTTTCGCAGGATGTGTTAATCTGATTACCAATGAGACTGGAGGTTATTACTGAACAGGCGGAAGATTATAAAGTGGTAGAAAATAACATTATCTCACGCAAACAGTTTTTCAATCAACGAGTGGGTGTTTTGATGGAGGCACGATGAAAGGTGCAGTTGTTCAAAAAGCAATAAAACCAAACCTGGCTCTTAAGCCACCTACACAACACGAGGTTAAAGATTTTCTGAACTGGTAGAAAACCTTATTGTGTGCTTAAGGGCTGGACTGACTTGATTAATTACCCTGCAGATATCATACAACATATGGCAAATGGTAAGCATTTATAAATTACTATAAAAAGTGTACCTAAAATATGCCTTTGCAACAAATAGGTTATTACATAACTATTACTAGTGCTCTTCAACAATAGCCATTTTATGACGCTAAGCCAAAAGAAGGTCCTTCCTTACAGGTATTTTCATATAATTATGGGGGGTCTGCAATTATGTAATGCTTATTTTCTCTGGGTGGGCTATTTTATCTACTTTCAACCAGAATATAAGCTTTTTTTTTATCTATTTCTGCTTGTAAATGTATTTGTTTTCTATAACTTACCTACAATTTATAGCTAGTGGTAGGGCTGTTTACTAGCTATTTATTGCACTCTAGACCTTCTATGTGCAGGTGCACTTAATAAGTTGACGCCCTCTCCAACAGGACAATGATACGAAACCTATCTACGGCAGATGGCAGGCGAACCAAACAGTGACATGACTCTACTATGGAGACTGATGGCACCTACCTGCGTGTTTTCGCGTTGTCCATGACAGCGGGTGGGACGGTTGAACCTCTTCAAAGACAAACCTGTGTTTGGCAACGCTCTCAAACCCCGCAGTAATAACTGTCTATCCATAGAAATCACTTTCAGACATCAGTGAGAGGTTGTTGCATTCAGTTGGTAGAGTATGGCTAGCCTGCGAGCTAACTGGAGGCAATGTTACATCAAATTTGCAGGGTAACAAAAAGCGCTGTTCACCTTCGATAACATCGTTGCTATGAAAAATGCGTCACTCTGTTTTCTTCTGGTTCTTGTCGCTTAAAATGCGACGTCGCAACGTAAAGAGCTAGTCTGCAGACGGAGGACCTACCAGGACTTTCCTCGCTCTCACTCAGAGATGTTTCTAGCAGAGTCTCTCCTCCGTCTGTACCTCTGTGTTGCGCTATAATTTTTGTCCATCCCGCCGATTCTCGCGCCCAGCCCTCTGTGCAGGCGGCCTCACCGCTGATTGGACAAAGCGGCCGAGCGCTCTAAATTAACAGGTCACCGTTGTGGAAGTGCTCATCGCTCATTGGCTGGATCCTGCACAGGCTTTTCTTTCATTGGTTGAGGATTTGAAGAGGCGGGTGTTCAATTAGACCACTGTACTGTCAACTTCTACAGCAGAATGGACCTTTTCATTAAGAGTGCGGGGGCTCAAAATGGGGTGGGCAGGGGTCCTTTTCAGGGAAGAGGATGTTTGTCAGGGCAAGGATTTCTAGCAGCAAGTTTTTACTACGGTTGATGCATCTCTGTAAATTATAATATCATCGAAAAGTTAATTTACTTCAGCAACTGATCTCTAAAAGTGAAACTTTTGAATTGATTCCTTATACTGATTCACCAATAAACCCCCCACCCCCAACAAATTTAAAAATATAATTAACCCTAAATTCTAAACAAAATATGTGATGCATTGATCATGCATACTTTAGGTAAAGATCTACGCTAGTCTGACTAAAATTCTGAGTTAATAAAATAAATTTTACTTCTGGATTTCAGGGATCAAATTTATAATACTTAAAAGCCAATGCATTCATTTTGTGTAAAACAGTGCAAAACGTCAGTGTGTTGCTATGGTTGCCATTAAAACATTTTGTTAGCAAGGCAGCCATGTTGGATTTTCATGTCAGGGTTGGTGAGAAATATCAGTCTTTTCAACTCACAATTACAGTGTCCAGGAATAGGTTAATTTTTCTGAATTTGAACTTGGTAATTTCAGCTTCTGAGTAAAAAGGAACGCATAATTCCAATTGATCCTTCAAACAAGATGTAATTACTTACTAATACAATTGTCTGTCAGTCTTGGGTGGTGCTTGGAAACGTGGTATTTACTGAGGTGGTACATGTTATAAAAAAGTTTGAGAACCATTAGTCCCTCAATGAATGTTCTGCATTGTCAGTCTTGCAACTTGTGTTTTGCTGCCATCGTGTGGACTCATGCTTAGAGTTTGGATATTCTGGATGTTTGTTTCCTGACGACAATTTTCTCTTTAAAACACTTTTGCTGTTGTTTTTATTTTGTTCACAGTTTTATAAACAGTATAAATAATTTTAAAAATAGATAACGTATTTAATAAGTAGTTAACATAATTTAGCAACAACAAAAGTCAGCTGAGCTCTATGGGAATTGATTTTGTGTTGCAGTGAGCCTAAAAATTATAATGTTGTAAGCGATGCTCGAATGAAATTAAATCTTCTATATTAATATATCATATATTGCATAATTATTTTAGTTCATAGTCCATTAATTAATCTTACTCACTGCTTTTGTTGAAATAAATTGTTAGACATTAAAATCTGTACGTTTATTATTATTATTATTATTATTATTATTATTATTATTATTATTATTATTATTATTATTATTATTATTATTATCAATTTTATTTATTTATTTATTAGTTTACTTATTGTATTTTTTTTTAAATTGAGACTTTTATCCTATAGCATGTCGTGCCACTTTCTGCCTGTAGGTGACACTATTGGTTCCTGCAAAACTTCTGCCATTGTTACGCTTCTTAAAAGTGGAGAGCGGAAATTAACTAACCCACGAGCCGAAAATAAAATAAGTTATTTCTGTCCACATAGCGCAATCTGAAAAAGTACTAAAGTAAGAAACAGGAAGAAGAAAGCCGATGTGCAAAAGTTATTTGTCATTGAAATCTTACTTAACAAAATAAAATGAAGACGGTACGCGAATGATTCGGGGATCCTGAAACAGAAAGCTGAATGGGTGCCAAAACACTTTACACCAATCTGACGATTACCTAAATAACAGATTAAAAACAATAAATATTGTTGCCGTTTAGCTCATTTATCCAATAATTCAGCGTCAAAAGAAGTTTTTTAAAAATTGGAAATTTAGCTTATTTTGTCGATATTTAGTTTTTGGTTAAAATGCAATTAAGTGCGATTGATTAATAATGCAGACAGTTAACTCGATTTAAATTTTTAATCAGATCCCACCACTAGTTTTTAATAGTTATACCTGTCTAAGTTTGTTAGTAAATTTCTTGAAGTAGGAATACATTTGAACGTAGATATTTAAATATGTAAAAGGCACAAAAGTAACTCGAGAAATAGTTCCTGATTTTATTTTGAAAAACCTCACCGGATGTCCAGTAACTGCCTGCGCGCTCCCGTGACTAATTTCATTGGAACTTTCTGCTGCAGGAAAAGCCCGATGTTTCCTGCTTCTCTCATTTGTGAGGCGTTCATGGACAGCCACCAAAACACACCTTTGGTTTGAGAGTCCTTCGAGGAGGTTTAGCCTCTTGTCTCACGGACAAATGTCACCTGTTCGGACATTTTAAAGGCTTCAGTTCTAAACATCACCATTGACAAAAACAACAAACAAAAAAATCAAAAGGAGAAACGGGCGCAGCATCAAAATACTGTAAGGTACGTGATGTTCACGTTCAACAGTTCCCTTGCTCTAGTTTTAAGAGCGTAGTTTCGGCTAACTCTTTTCAGGTAACGGTGTTTACTGCTACTTTATGTAATCGTACAGCTTCAAAATATTACATTACATGACAAAACTGAGTATTTTAACGGACTCAAACAATGTAAAAGCGGCCGAATTAACTGCATTTCTGTCTAGCTTTGACAGCCTTCCGTGGATCATGTGAGATTTTTTTCTGAATGGGTTGTTATACACACGAAATCTTACTACAGCCTGTTGAATCTCTCATCTACTGCATGTCTTCGTTTTCTCTGTCCGTCTTTCTGTGTGTGTGTGGTCAGCTCCTCCCTTCGCTGGCTCATTTTCCCTCCGCTGATCTCTGCTGGAGAGACTTTTTCCTCTAATACACGTGATGTGTGTTTAGATTTAAAATTAAGCACCAGGAACAAGGGAAAGATACTAAGACCCTGCCAAACAAGTCTCCTACAGTAAAGCTGGAGTAGCTGATTGCTTTAGAAATGTGCCACATCCTCTGACTGTGCAGATTATGTTTTAGCAACATGGTTCCCTACTAAGAATGTTGATGCAGCTGTGTCAGCCTTGTAAAACTATTCACAGCTCTTTTGTTTACCTTTATAACCACAAACCACAATACTCTAGATTGGGAAATTACCTTGCAGACCCACACAAAGGTTCGTTCAAGCACAGTTGGATGGATGACTCCTGCGAACATCCATAATTTGCCTGTATTTAGTTTATCAATTTTCCCCTCCAGGTAATGACGTGCCCATTATCACATTATCTATGCAGAAGGTGTATGCAGCACCTCCCCTTTAAGTACTTACACATCACATGAAAATACTCTTCCTCTGATTATCTCTCCCTTTACACCTGCAATTTCTCTGTTGTTTCGTTTTTGTTTGCATGGTATTATAAATCTGCCTCTTCATTTTTCAAGTTTTTATGGATCCTCACTCCTTATTCTTTGATTTTAACAGGTGGTTGCAAAACAGGAAGAGCTGCCACAATTTAAATTAATCCAAGTTGACCGATAGCTGTTGTGGTCTGATTAGAAGGAAAAAGAATTAATGTGACCCAATTCTATCAGTAAATAAAATCAATAAACCACTATGATTTGCTCAGAGAAAAGTCCATCTCAGAAGTATAAATCAATATTTGAATGAACTCAATTCAATATTTCAACCCTAATGTTCAGATGTAAAAATTATATATATATTTTTTTAAATCAGTATTTGTGAATCTGTTGTTTATAAATCCTATTTGTAGATCTATTAACTATATTTTAATTAAATGAAAAAACAAAAATCGACACGTGATGTAGTTCCAGACGCCTATTAACAGATATATTTGTACATCTACAACTATTTACTGTTTTCTATCTTTTATTTAAGTGCATCAGAATAAAGGGGGCTGAATATTAATACACCACGCTCTGCCATATTTTTTTCTGTTAATTTTGATTTGTCAAATGAATCAAATTCCAGTAGAAAACACAGTAGTTTGTGGTTGAAACCTCACAAGCGGGATGAAAAGTTCGAGGCGTATGAATAATTTTGCACACCGTTAAATGATTACAAACTAGCTGCACTGAGGAGAAGTTAAATTATCTCCCTGGAACCTGATTTCTGTTTCGGATCTTTGATCGCCGGCGCACAAAGCGAACCGTCGTCAGCGCAGCCTGTTGATCTTTACGTGTCGTCCGAGCCGTAGCGTCAGGTTCAGGATCGACGTTAATGGAGAGGACGGCTGCTTGCATCATGGTTGACCGAGTTCATGCCAGGCAAGCCGCCCAGCTGCACTTCCTCTGACAGAGATCTGTCTCTGCTGCATTTTAATTAGATTCCAACACGAGAACGTAGTAATAACTGCCATCCCTTAAACGCGAAGGCTTTTTAACCCAGCCAGTCGGATTTGGGTTCTTGTCAATGACTGTTTGATACATAAAAAAACGTTAAGCGGTAATCCTTTGTTTATTTTCTGAAACAGGTTTTCATCCTGCCCATGCAACAGGTTCCTCCCTCAATTCTGCTCAGCTTGCACGCTCGCTGCTTTGTTCATCCGAAGCCACATGCCTCGCCGAGCATTCATGTCAGGCCTCCCACCCTACTGTCTCCTCGGCTTCGGTTTTGTGGCTCAAATTCCTCGACATGTGCGATACAGAAAATACCTTTAACGTCTCCGCAGGGTATTCACTGGTGCTATTTCTGATTCTCTGTTGTAGCCTGTTGAGCCTGTCACCACAACTTAACTGGCGTAGAGCTTGAAGAAATGTGGTTCAAACAACCTGATCCGTTTCCTTTTTGTCGTCATTTACCCTCAGAGGATTTGTTTTTAGTAGTTTGGGAGTCTTTGTGCCAATGGATCACATTTATATAAGTTACACAGGGCACAATCTCAGGTTATCTGAGACGGTAGGATTTCTGGAATGTTAAAAAGCGGGTTCTACCCATGTGTTTAGAGCCATTTCGCCATGAAAACGGGAGCAGATGTGAACCGATCCGGGGAAGTGCCAACCTTTTTTTTTTTTGTGCATGTACCAGCCTCTGTTGCATACACTTGAAGGGTTTCATAACACAAAACACCGTCGGCTTGTTCGCTTCAGCTGAATCGCTGTCCTGTATAGAAGCTCGGCGTTCAAGGGAAAGATACTTTGAACATCGCACGTCTGTTTGTGTACACAAACGTGAGTCAAAGTGAAACTAAAAGGCAGGGTTTACCAGTTCTGGATGGAGAGGCCATG